>NC_080192.1:92994480-93594480 GCF_030028045.1 Hippopotamus amphibius kiboko
TCTTTTTTACAATTTTTATCAAAACCTTCCCTACCTCTTGCAAACCTAATTCTGTTTTAATGCCCACTATTAAGATAATGAACCAGGATGGCCGCACACCATCAAATGAAAAAGTGTCTGGAGTTTATCACCACTAACTCACACTGCTGGGGACTTCAGAGAAATGCATTCCTGGTAGAGATTTCTTGGGGTGGCTTTGTATGTGTGTGCGTGTATGTGTCTGTGTGTGTGTGTGTGTGTGTGTGTGTGTGTGTGTGCGCGCGTGCGCGCTCTTTCTTTATGCAAAGCCTGGGGTCAAGGCGAGGTCACGGCTATACAGTAATTGAACTTATAATCTTGCTTTCTCCAGCTAGTCCTGAACATGTATAATAAACATTTTAAGACGTTTAAGTCACTTAGGTATCTTAATAAGATTTTTTTTATAACTTTTGTAGCCCCTAAAAAAAGGGGCTAGCCACTGAAAATTTTAACAAGGGGTTAGTACAAACTCTCCAAAGCCAAACTTATCATATTTCTAACTCTTAAGATCTGTTTGTACCCTGTAATACTAAGAATTACATATCAAATAAAGAAAATGAATAGGACATATTAGATTCTGAAATAGTAGTTGCTTTTAGTTCTCGACTCAGATTTGAATATATCAAACATGAGCAGCACGTAAAAAAATACAATGAAAAGTTTAATACTGCACTGTTAATAATTAAAGACCCACGGTCCAGTATGAATTCTAGTTGGTAAGTCTGCCCACTTCAGAAGGGAAACAGTTCCTAAAAAAAACAAACCATTAAACAGACAGGGATAGATTTTTTAAATAAAAATGCATACTTCATGACATTTTAAGATTCTCAACATCTTATATCCTTATGTTCTTTCATTATCTGAGAAGTAATTAAAATAACTAATAAAACTGGAATCTAACTAAAAGGACACTGTTTGATGCTAACTCTTATTGGCAGTATATATTATATCGGTTCTTGTATATGAAGTCCCTGAACTGCTAATAAAAATATTTAAAACACATATCTACCACAAATTGTGTTGCAAATCAGGTTATCATTATCTTGTATAAACCATGACAATTGGAATCATGTGAGCAGAAGCTTAGATTAATTCTCCATTCTCATTATAAGCACAGGTGTAGCACAAACACCATGTGAAATAACCAATTAAAATGAAAAAAAAATCTGCTTTTTCATTAGCTGCCTTCACTGCATGACCAATTAGAAAATTATTTAATATTAATATTCTGCATATACCAAAAGTAATTTTCATAGTAACTAACATACGTAAGAGAGCAAAAACAGCTCTTTATCTATGGTACTATTCAAAACCTGCATTCTCTTGGAGGGAACTCTGATAACGTTTTTTTAAGTCCTTCTAAAAACATAGTATTTTATGGATATTTATCTAAAAACAGGAAGAGTCTTTTTTAACAGATGATAAGCCAAGGCTCCGAGAAATTAAGTGACGTATTTGAGGTCACATGTTACCCAAGAGATGTTGATAATGTGCGGAATGACACACAGCCGGCAAATGGTAGCAAAGCATCCCTGCCTCCCCCCCATTGTCTTGATCACAGCATGGCCACTACTGTGCCACCCATCTAGAATATTCTGGACTAAATAGATATAGAAACATGGGCTGGTTTTAAGCCAGTCACCACTGGCAACAACCCTACCAGGAATAAGCATGACTGAACATTCTGTAGACTTGGGGATTTTGATGACTGTGCTACTTGTGTATAAAGACAAAGAAAAGGCTACACATAAGAAGACCCAGTGGGACTTCCCCAGTGGTGCAGTGGTTAAGAATCCACCTGCCAATGCAGGGGACATGGGTTCCATCCCTCATCCAGGAAGATCCCACATGCCACGGAGTACCTAAGTCCATACAACACAACTACTGAGCCTGTACTCTAGAGCCCACAAGCCACAACTACTGAGCCCGCAAGCTGCAACTACTGAAGCCCACGTGCCTAGAGCCCATGCTCCACAACAAGAGAAGCCACCACACTGAGAAGCCCATGCACTGCAACCAAGAGTAGCCCCCACTCGCCACAACTAAAGAAAAGCCTGAGCACAGCAACAAAGACCCAAAACGCAGCCAAAAAAAAAAAAAAAAAAAGACTCAGAAACTTGACTTATCTATATTCTAAAGCTAGCCTCCTTCACACTCATACATTCAGATTTCCAAAGACCAGTTCATAATAACCATCTCGGGTTTGGATCCATGACCATTAAACCCACGGGATCGGAAAAATTACAGGTCAGGTTTGAAAAGGGCTTTCACCAACACCTAGCTTGGTCACTGACGTGAGTCTTCTCTCTTATATCCCCACCAGGTAGAGGGGTAACCTCTGCTGCACTGGGGCTTTTTTGTTTGTTTGTTTGTTTTGTTTTGTTGTTTTTAATTCAAGTATAGTTGATTTACAATGTTGTGCTAATTTCTGCTGTACAGCAAAATGATTCAGTTATATACATACATACATTCTTTTTCATATTCTTTTCCATTATGGTTTATGACAGCATATTGAGTATAAGTTTCCTGTGCTATACAGTAGGACCTTGTTGGTTATCCATTATATATATATACTAATTTGCATCTGATAACCCTAAACTCCCACTCCATTCCTCTGTCACCTCCCCCTCCCCCTTGGCAACCACAAGTCTGTTCTCTATGTGCTGGACTATTTCTAATACAGCACTGGCAACCTTACCAGAGAGCCCACACCACCTACGGACAAAGTAACTGTTAGAAGGTTCTGCCTTACCCGACCTAAAATCCTTTCACCAGGACAACTCCTTGGGGTAATTTAAACAATTCTAATCTCACTTCTTCAGGATAGCCTTTCAAACATTTAAACTATAGCCACCATGCCCCACAGCCATCTCCCCTCATCTCCCTAGGTTAAACATCTGTGATTCTTAACAAGTTCCTTCTAGAATGTGAGTTCTAGGATTTTGAGTCCACTCACCCCTTGGGCCACTCTCTGCTCAAAATGCTGAGTCTGTCTGTGTACCTCTGCAGGTCTTTAGTGAACAACGCTAAATGCAGTTACTCCAGGCCCGTTCTGGTCCCCGTGGAGAGAGCAAACACCTCACCACAGCCTCTTAGTTAAGGGCCCACAGGTACTTGGTGCTATTTGCTTCTCTTTGGGTGGCAATAACCATTTATTATTATTGACAACACAGATGTAGGCCACCTATAGGATATGTAGACATAAAGGTGGGAATCCTTTCATTAAATACAAATTTTAAAACCTTGAAAACCTAAGAACACCCATCACTTTATCCAGACTGCTTGACCATATTAGTAGGTATGCTTGGAAGTTCTCATATTTGCAAGCTTTAATTAAAAACAATATTTGTTTCAATATGATGGACATTATCAGTACATGTAGGACATAGTAAACTCTCAGAATGCTACTGAATTATACTTCCTATACTTATATGAAACATATTATTATCTGGGGTCATGGCAGACATCTTTATCTGAAAAGAACTGAGTAAAGAGCAAAATATTTTATTTTTAAAAGCAACATCACCTTTTCAATCTTAAAACCATCCCAACATTTGATTCTCTTTAGTGTATTTTATGATTTTCCTCGACCATCTTATATGTACTCTCTTTGGAATTAGCTATATACAGCAAGACCATGTGTTTAGATGGCTTGGGGTGAATTCAGATACAAAAACATTTTCCTTCTGGGCAAAGTAATAAAATGACATTCTTGCTCCTCCCACTATAAGTCAAACAGAGGTCAGTTCCCCCATCCCTGTATCTGTTTAAATAAACTGGTCCAGCTGTTTGTTTCTAAAATGCCCTTTGACCTTGTGTCTCATCCTCCCTGCTTTTGTGACAGAATGCTTTAGTTTCCATTGTGGAAGATTCTAAATTATCAAGAATCTTCTAAACACTGAACCAAAAAAAGACCTTTGGATTTTATGTAAACTTACATGAACATATTCCCTTCCTAAAACACTGTCATTTCAAGAAGCATCAGTAAAACAGTTATTTTAAACTCATATGTATGAATACATAAATATATGAGATATATATTAGAGCCTGAACATAAGAAGAAACAGTGTTTTTGAAGAGAAATAAAAAAGAGAATGACAAAATTCCAATTTGAAAGTACAATAAAAAATACATTCTCCAATATCCATAAAATAGTTTAAGATGAAATATATCCATGAAACATGCACAATCTCTGAAATTTTTCATATCGATGAGGTCTTTTTAAAAAGCTTCTTTGTTTAAAGATTTAAGAGAAAACTTTTACAATTTTTTCAACTGATTTCAAAACATTATAGCCCTTAAAACTCAGATGTATAATGTCAGGAATACGTAACAGGACAGTTTTTCTTACTCATTAAAATAGTTTCACATTTTGGTTTAATAGAATGTAGCTCAAATTTGCTATAGATTGGGCATTTAAAAAGGTAATCCTTTTAGTTAAATATCCTTTAAGGTTTAGAAACATCCTGTTTGCATTTCCATATTTCATTCCAAACAGCAAGGTATATGTTTTTAAAAATCGCATTTTGCTTTGAAAACACAATCTTCTTTTGTGAAGTGCTTTTTAAGAACTGGACACCCTGTAGATGGTAGAAAACTGAATTAGAGAAAGAATTCTTAAATTTCCTTTTTTCATAGAATCATGGATTAGAATTTCTTCCTGTGACCAAACTGTCTCCTTTCTCAAAACAAGAAGTTTTACAAAGGCAAGGAAGATAATGGATTGGCTTTAGAGCTTTACTCCATGTCAAAATAAACAGAGATGTATTTCTTTTTACCTAGTTATTTGTTCAGAATTCAAGTTCTATTAAGGGGGAGTGGGAGGTTGAAAGGGGAGCAAAATCTTCAAGTATCTGAAACATGGGATCATCTAAAAACTGAATTTTATCATTTGCATTTTTAAAACAGGAATCAGACAAGGAGAATGGGAGATGAATCCTGAGTTATGCTAAAAAGAAATACAGGAAGTTTTGCTCTATTCTTTCTTGTCTTTGCCCCAGATGTTTATTTATTATTAGACTTTTTTTTTTTTTTTTTCTCCCATTCTGCTAATTCCACCTATCTCCTTTTATTCTCAGTCTTTGGATACCTGAATAGTTTTCTGAGCAAGACCTGGTAGAAGAGCTTTCTAAAGTTGACCTTTGTCCTTTAGTTTATCCTCCACTCCCTGCCCTGGTTCCTTCCCACAAAACTGGATTGTTAAATTCAGTTTTCTCTTTGTGAGAACCAGGTGGGGTGGCCAGATCACAGTGGGCATCCATTAGGACCAAACACCAGGTATGTTTGCCCATGTCCACAGGCAGCTTTCCCACATGGCTTTGGCCTCTTCCCATACTCTTATACCCTTGGTCCTCTTTGTATGGTTCTCCAGAATACTGACAAAAGGAATGAAAGACTGCTTGCTCACTTTTAGAAGTGGAATTTTCACCTTTACTCAGTTCCATTTCTCAGTGTTTAACACCTTGCTTATTCACTGATGATTAAGGGGAGCCCATATTTTGTTATTTAGCATGCCAGAGCCAACCCATGGAACCACATCAAATCAAATCAAAATAAGATTCTGACAAAATGCTGTTGTTGCTAAACAATGACATGACTCTCAGTCATCCCCATAGTACTTCTTGCCTACTAGGCGTAAATGACCAGCCAGCAAGAAAGTAGGTACCCATTTAAGTATGGAGAAATGCCATTTTACAGTACGTACCCTTCTTTGCCCAAGAAGCTAAAATTATTAACTATTAAGAAGAGACTTCATTAAATAACAGGATATGTTAGTAAAAATGCCTTCTATACCTATACTATCCATTAAAGAAAGTATTAATTATAGTCATCTTGATTACTATTTAGGTATACTTAAGAATACTTACATATACACTTAAATAATAATAAAAATTAATACCATGCATTCTTAAGTATCAAAAGCACTGGTGATTTCTGTATGCACTATTCTTTATTCAATTAAACATGAACAACATGCAAATATAATACTTAACTGCTATATAATTCATTTTTTATTTATATTCAATGCTATAAGTATTTTTATAGAATTAAGCCTTGTGAAATATCTTCAAATATAAAATTTCACATTGGAAAGTAGTGGCTGAATTCCAGAATTTTGTTCTTTCTTTTTCCATGAATTTTCTTGATGTAGCATTTCTTTCAACTTTATCACAGTCATTTAAAAAAAACTATATATGTGACTTCTTTTTTTTTAAGTCAGCATTTTCTAACAACATTAAGGCCTGTTTTATAAACAAACCTTTCAGGGAATGAGTTCTAGCTACCTCCCACATAATACTCTGTTCTTTTAAACAAGAAATTGACTTCAAATCTTTTGTTGGAATTCTCTGTTTTAGATCTACATTTACTTATTGGATTTAACGATCCATAGCCGGCAGGCTTCAGGGTCCAAGCCTTCCACACTCTCTTTCTTTGTGAAGTAAAATTTCATGAAACATGATTTTAAGACGCTCAAGAAAGTTGACTCAATCTCAAGTCAAACCTTATGAAATCATGTTTTTGGCACTGTCTTCTAGTTTCTCAACCCCCTCCAGGATCCGACAGTTCCAGGACTGCAATACATCATCTGTGTGTCTGAGGGTGGGGGAGGTGGCTGAACAGGAGGGGAGAAGGGAGCACGTGTTTTGTTCTCCATCCACTCTAGAAACATAATATTGGAATTTGCTCAAATCACAGTAAGCCCATCAATCAGAGGTCTGAGAAGGTTCCCCTTCTCTAGAAGTGATAGGTATATTTGTCAAACTATAGAAAACACTGAAGCTAACACAGTGGAGGAAGTTAATTACATATAACATTTTCTTCCAAGCAACTAGTGAAAAAAATCACTAATTGGTTGAAAATTATAATGCAAAGTAAAAACAGAATCCAAGTATCATTTTGGACTTTATATGTTGAAAGAACTTATAAATACTTCATCACTTGGTTATATATTACAGAAAGTTTTCCTTGAAAGCAAATTGGAAAATGATTTTTTTTACTCTAAAAAAAAATACAGGCTCGGCTTGCTAAATCCTTTAATCTGAACTGAATTCAAAGAAAGGGTGGCTTCCTTAGTTGGGTGGCGGAGGGCGGGGGGGGGGTGCGGGCAGGGAGGGGTGTTGCCTCTATTTCTTTTGCTGCCTTCTAGATCACTAAAGCCTTAGGCTCCAAACTCAGTGGAAAGAATTGTAGGGATGTAACACTACACCTAGCACAAGAAATACCCAATAGTTTTACATATCTTAAGTATCCATATAAAGCACAGGTAACAACATGGCATTTATAAAATATTTACTTATATGTGACAGACAATTTGCCAAATTTGATTTTGTATAACCTTATAAATATAAAAAAGTGGTTTACTTAAAGCATATGAAATTAAAGTGATTATTAGCACAATGTATAAACAATAGGAAAATCTAGGATAATATAGCAAAACCTCCTTTACTAATGAAAAGCTAAAATGGGAATAAGACTATCTTCAAAGAATAGATGTCTCTTTGATTTAAGCTGAACCATTTTTCATATAAATTCTAATTTTCCCATATTCACAAAATTCAATAAAATTGCATCTAAGCATCCCTTAAATATTATAGAATAAATACATAGTTATTTTAAACAAACCTTAACATTCTTCCAATTACCATTGTAACTAGGATAACCAGATAATTTATCATCTATGCTGGGACACTTTTGAGAATACAGGAACATTATTAATAATTATGCTGGACAACAAGCATAAACCATGAATGTCCCACGCAGTCGGGGTGTATGGGTGATTTGAATTGAAACCCTTTTGTGTTAGGTGACCAGTCCTGCATGCATACTGTGTTCTAGAATCCCAGCACCATCTGGGAGTAGCTCTCAGCTCTTTCCTTTCTCTAGAATCTCGCCTTTATTTGCCTCAGCTCTCCAAGCCCTCAGTAACCAGAAACTTCCAGGCCTGGAGTCTCCATTCGTGCCAGGGAAAATATCTCAAATTTTAGCTTGATTTCTTTTTTTCACCTGGTCACAGGTTAGGTTTGACCTGAATGGAGGCCTGTGTCTATTCCTTAGAATGTTCACTGTACCTTCCGTTTCGATTAGTAACGTTTGAAACCTAAGCTCTGTGTGATGCATATCAATGTGTAACCTGTAGACGCTTATATAGAAATGGAACCACTTAAACTAAAAGGCAAAATCTCTCAGTTGAAGTACGTGACAAAATCTTTCAAGTGAGGACAATAAAACCAACAAAATGACCTCCTCTTGGAACTTGTGAAATCTTTGAAAAATGCTTAATGGTCATCAAAGTCACACTGGGGAAAGTTTGGAGAATGTACATTTCACTTCTGAGTTGCCAGACTTTTCTTTGAACACCATTGCTCATAATTATCACAGTCAAAACACTGGCCAAGGGCAGGGAGAGTGAGAGTAGTGTCTAGTGGGAAGAGTATGAGAACTGAGTGGGAAAATTGCCACTTACTGGCTCTGAGATCATAGCAGTATTTAGGTGCTGGAATTGTGATAATCAAGTGAGTGAATGTTCATGGAAAGTGCTTTGCAAACTGTAAAACCTAAGACAGAGGTTTGCTGGGGATACTGTCATTATGATTCTCAAAAATACCTAATGGTACAAAAACTTATATACAAATTCTTATGGCAGCAAAAGATGGAAACAACCCAAATGCCCATGAGCAAATGAACTAATAAAGAAAATGCGGTATATCCATTCAATGGAATATTATTCAGCCATAAAAAGGAATGAAGTATGACACGTGCAACAACATAAATGAAACTTGAAAACATAATGTTAACTGAAGGAAATCAGTCACAAAAAAACACAGATTTTACAATCACGTTTATGTGAAATATCCAGAATAGGCAAATCTATAGAGACAGAAAGTAGATTTGTGGTAGAGGGGTGATGGAAGTATGGGGAGGGGTACAGGGTTTCTTATTGAGGTGATGAAAATGTTCTCAAATTGACTGTGGGGATGGCTGCACATATCTGTGAATATACTTAAAACCACTGAATTGTGCACTTTAAGTGAGTGAATTGTGTGGTATGTGAATTATATCTCAATAAAGCTGTTACAAATAAACACATCATGGTGGAATGCACGAGACACTGGACCAGGAATCAGCCCCCTCCTTGCCTCTAATTATAGAGGTGTATAGAGCCTCATCTGTCAAAGGATGCACACAACCCTATCCAGGACTTGGACTCTGTTGTTCTATAGCACTGTTTCTAAAATTTTAATCTGTGCTCCCCTTGATAAACTTCAAAATCTCCTATCCCTTTGTTACTTGCTATTTCAAAAGAAATAGCATGACAAAAATCAAAAGTTAATTCTCAAGACTTTTATTTTTATACTACCTTCACTCAGAGTGATTCTCCTCTGCCTTTTCTGGTCACTCCCTCCAGCCTCCACTTGCCCGCCCCCCCCCCCCCCCCCCAGCATGGGAATCCCTGGCGTAACCCACTGCACCGTCCTTTCTGTAAACAGTCCTGCAAGGTGACTAGCCCTGGGGGCTGAGACCTGACATCTTTGGATACATACAATTCTTTCCATTAGCTTTTCAACATCCCCTACTCCCTATCCTTTCCAAGTACGTATGAACTCTGACCCAAACGAGGGATCAAATAAAGTCAACCGTAGCAGATGTTCTAGTGGTACAGGCCAACAAAACCCTTCCACTAGACAACAATCCTCAAAACTATCGGTTTACATTCAAATCCACATCCTAAAGTTGAACATACAGGAACCTTAAAGACATATATTTTTAATCATGGTGCATTTAATTCCATCCCTTGGCAATATACTACTCTTGAAAAATAGTGACTAAATCAATAGTAAGCCAGATGTCTCCCATGACAGGAAATACACTTTTGAGCTAAGGTACATTTAGAATGCAAGACCAATAATTCCCACGGGCCTGAAAGAGTTAATGTATTTGCAAAAGGAAGTAAGTACTTTTTCCCTTCTTCAGTGATGGGATCTAACCTTGTGAGGCCTCAGGCCCTTTAACCACATTGGTTAAGAGGGTAAAAGGAAAAAGGAACTCTCAGATTAAGGTTTTTTTGTTTATTTGTTATTGTTCAGGTGTCAAGTGCCCAAAAGAGTTCATTATTTCCCATATTACTGGATCAGGCTTAAAGGCCTCATAAGAATGGAAATAAAACAAGGAGGAAAATATCAAAGACTATGAGGGCATAGAAGAGGACAGCCCTGTATTTGCAAAAGTTACAAACATCCATGTCATTGGCATGTTTTTGTTATTTTTTTTTTTTTAATTTTCTCTTTCGTTCCCCTTAAAAATTAACAAAAGAAACAAGACAAAACCCTAAGCATCTCCACAAAGCTCCAGGCATTCACACCCTGGAGCCACACAGATCTAAGACAACATTTGCCCTCAAACACTTCCTCCCCCCCACACCCCTGGCTCCTCTCCATATTTGAGAAAATTGTCTTATTCAACAAGGAGGCAACATTTGCCCCATTTTTTTTTTTTTTTTTTTTTTTACTATTTCAGGCTGCCTCTTTAACCACTCAGAAATGCTGTTTGTTTTATGTAGGTGCAGCCTGAAGCCAGAAGGTGATGTAAGTGCAAGGGGAGAGGGGGGTCTCTGTGGGCATAGCTCCGTGGCCCAGCGCTCAATGGTTAATCACCCAACAGCAGCCCCGGCAACTGTTGACACAAAATAGGTGGAGATCAGGTCTGTGCAAGCAGAAAATACCAGAAAGGCAAACTACATGTAAACACACTTAAGACAGATTTGACAAGAATAGACCTCAACCTGACTTGCTAGGAAACTCCTCAAGCAGAGAGCTTCAACAGTCTCTGCTGAGCCTGTTTCCCCTGACAAAGTTTCCTTTGAGAAGAAAAAGAGTAACATTCTCAAAACCAAAATAAGTTTACAGAAGCCAACTGAGACATGTGTCCCCCTTGATTCACATAGTGTGAGTTTCGAATGTGCTCCTACATGCAGCATTTATGGAATGTAATACAGTTCTTGCAGGTACCCCTGGAGCAAAGCCAAACGTGAGAGAGAGAGAGAGAGAGGAAAAAAACCAGCATGCGCAAACAACCACAACTCAAAAAGTTATTTCTCCTGACCTATAAAACTCATGCAAAGAAGCAAATGGATAATGCTTAAACAGTCTTTTAATCTTATCTAACTGACACCTGACAACCCATTACTTATAGATTATTAATGCACCCACTAAAAAGTTTGTCATGTACAAAATTACTAGAGAAAAAGATTGAACGCCTGAGGAGAAAACAAATTTTACTGTACAATAACTTCAGAAATTCCAAGCCTGTTATCTGTCATGCCCTTCACAGACTCAGAGCACACCACTAAAAACAACTGATTTATCTTTATTATGAATCCGAAAGTGACAGCACACATGTTTTTCATGACTTCCGATAATGTTTAATTTCATCTAGTTTTTATTTTACAGGGCTTGCTTTGCTTATTTAAGATGAAGAAAAGTAACAACATTTTAATGAATTGTCCTGTTGTGTTGGGTTTTTTTTTTCACTTCTAATGTAAAATAGGAATCAAAATCAGTTTCAGAACATTCACCTTGCTTAGGTTCACGTTTTTACACCGTCTGGAATGCAAGGGCTGGAAGAGGCTTAGAGTGCCACCGATTTCTCAGCCCTACCCCTCCATTTAAGGTGGAGGAAGCTGTTGCCCATGGAAACAAAGAGAGTTGATCAAGGACACACATCTAATTGGTGAGGAGTGGGGACGACGGATGACATGTTTGGACTCCAAGTGTTCTTTCCCCTGCGTATTCCGTCCCCTTGCTCGCCCTGTGCGAATTGTGTGTTGTCATGAAGCTTACAGGGGAATGTGCTCCGCAGCCACCTGTTGGTGCTGGGGCATCCCCCCTTGACCGGGTGCCTCTCAGCCCCTCACTTCCCACATTCTCCACAAGGGGATCAGGTCCTGCTCTGCGCGCTGAGGGACACCCGGGGAGTTCTTTCTGTTTCTCTGACCAGACCCTCGTTCCAAAACACTGAAAACTACAAATCTGCTTCATTAGGACTTGCATCATCCTGCCGACCTCCACACCACGTTCCAAGTCCAGCACCAAGCCACTGGTTTTGCTGCCTTGCAAGGGATATTCAGGGAAACATGGGGTTCGTGATGGAATCAGTCTCCCAACTCACTCAGCTGTGCGCCTTGCTTGAACTCCAACCCTAAGTGGTCCTGCAAGTATCCTCAGGTTGTACCAACTCTCAGCTTCAGACATCACATTCTTGTCCTGAAAAGCTCAGAGACTGTCTTTGAATGTTGGCTGGAGAAGAAACAGTGGTTACACAAAACAGTATCCGGACTTTCTAATCCATCTTCCTACAACCCACCCCTTTCTGTTTCTCTTCTCACTTAGACTCAGGGTCCCCTGGTGGAAGGGGCAGGGTTTTTCCATCCGGTGCAGTGGGCCAACACCTACCCCTTCATGAGGAATTTCCATCTTTCCCAGTATTAACCATGTGATTGAACACAGTGCGGGAAACCTCTGAGTAAACCTAGGGAGTAAAACTTACAACAAAGTATATTTCACAGACTGCAGAGTCATTTTCAAAGAAGATTGTATGCTGGAAATTTTTTAAAATCTGCAGACAAAAGCAGCGCCTCCGTTGAACTCCTAAGAATCTCTGACATGACGATACCTGAAGGTTTCAAAATTCACAGCTCTTTTCCCTGCAAGCTATTTGCTCAGCTTTCCTAAATAATACCCTGAATGCCTGGTGCCTTGCCAGCTCTGTCTCAGGCAATATGCAAGCTAAACATTTTTTGACTGATTTCAATATTTTCTCATGAGCAACTAGACACTATTTTATCTAGTGAGTATTACTGATTGCTCTAATCGAAGCCCAGAGTGAGCACCTGTAAGGGTAATATTATTAGAATTGACACTCAAGGTGAAAAGTGTAGCAATTAACTGTGGCTGGGAGAACAACAACCCATTCCGAAAGGTGCTGGAGAGTTGTTCTATTTATATTTCTCCTTCTGTTCCTTCTTCTTTTAAAAATACTGCACCTATTATTCCATTGATCAATTAGGAAGTCCACCTTAAATGCAGGTTACACTTAAATTCTCAAGGGAAGAAGTTAAACCACCTGCTTAATGAAATTACCTCTTGCGTGTGAAGTAGTTCCACCCCTAGGTGATTCCTAGGCAAGAAAAATCACTAGACACCATGCACTTTCATTTTGTAGTTGCATAGGAAACAAATGACCCAGGACTCCTGGCTTGGTGCACTGTTTTTTCTTTTTACATCTGTTTTCCTTGCTTGTGTGGCATGCCTCTGTTTAGTTTTATTGACAAAACAATCTGTGCCTGATGTTTAAACAACATCTGTAAAATGTATTATTAAATTATGTTGGAAGAAAAAGCAGAGCAATTCTATGAAACCCTGTGACCCCCTATTGATTTTTAGCTCTCAGAAGTTGAAAGGATAATTTGTGAATATTTTAACATTTACATCTACACAGGTACCTATATTTATAGAATCTTTGATTACTTATAAAAGTATTTGCTACATTATTACCATAATTCAGAAAGAGACTTGACCTTTTACAGTTGAATCTGTTTATTATAACAAGGGTGATCCTATTTTTTTTTAAATGTTTACATTTTTACCTGCCAGTGGCAGAAATCTCCAAGGATAACATACTTTTTCCCCCAACTGGTAATAAATGGGAAGTGATGCCTGAATGCTTTGCAGTTTTGAAGGCAATAAATGAAGAAACTAGGAAAATTTGGTATGTGTACTAAGTCTGAGAACTTTAAGAGCTACGATGGTTCTGTAAAGTGTCACCTTGGAGGTTTGGATCTCCCTGGAATTTTATGCACCCTGTTGATGAGGAGTGATTTTTCTGTGCACATACATACTGTATTTCACATAAACTATGTATTTTGCACCTAAGACCCATTGCCTTCTCATAGAGGGTAAAGGAGTAATCATGGAACATTAGGCCTTAATGGGTAAGTACGTGGATGAGAAGGGTAAACCCTAGTCTAGAACTCTGCTGAGGCAGGATGTGTCTGAAGCATCCAGTAAGTAAGATACAATTGCAGGCACAAGTCTTCATCACATGGAATTCCCAAGTCTGTAACATGGCTGTGTAAAGGTATAAGGGAGTTTTTATTTGACCATTCTACACTCATATTTTCAATATAAAAGAATAAAGTTGGTGTATTCAGGAGAGAAAAAACCCAGTATTGACTCTGTGTGTGTGTGCATGGGCACACACACGCACACACTCTTTCTTCAAAGTTCTACCTACATATTAAAAGACCTATGTAACCATATAATCTTAAAATTTAAAAAGTTTCCACTTAAATGACAAACATTCAACATATTAGTAACAGTTTTGTGTGATATAATAGAAGTAGTTCTCACAACCACAACAACAATGAAAAAAACAAAAAGACAAAAGCACCAAATGCTATTATTTATCATTTTTGGCTCAAATCGTAATTGGGAGTCAGGGAGCAAAAGAAGAAGAGCATATACATTTATAGCACATATTGTATTTCAAAAATTATTATGCTTTACGTCGAAGTCTACCATAGCATGCTAGATTGAAATATTTAGGCAATTAGTTATGGAGGTTGATTTTTTAAAACATGCAGTTATCTCATATACTTGGATAATTTAGGTAAAATATTTTTACCCAAATTATTTGCATAACTGCCTCAATTCTCAAAAAAAATGTGTTGGCACAGACTTGTCCTACAATGTCTCATCTAATAAATGTCGCATTCCATCCCAGAACCCAATTCCTACATGTACTAATACCAACCATTTTAAGACTTCTCCCCTCTGTTTTTACTCTGACAAGTAGACCAAATACAGGTGTTAAAACAGTTATTTCTTTTAATCCAAGTTTTCTCTTAATTAATCAAATCTGTCTTGTTGTTTTACAGTTAAATTCTCCCTGTGATCCCCTCTCCCCAACAAATCCCATCTGCTTTGTCCTTAGTCAGCCAAGGCGGGTAGTATATATTACTTACGTCAATTAAATACACGTAAAATTAGTTCAGCGATGGAATGAAAGAATCATTACAATGCACCAAACTTTTCTTATCTCATTTTTCTGTCAAAACCTAACTTCAAGCTCTATTGGCCAGGGTTTCTATGACAAGCTAACAACTAGACATGAGTTTATATTTTTTCACTTTCATATTGTGTATTTCAATACATTATGTTGCTGCCAATAATTATGACTGATCTACACCCAACCTGCCCTTCAGCACTTTATTAAATCTCTTCAACAGTGACTCACAGTTTGTACAAAACGTACATGTGTGTTAACAAGTCTTAAAAAATCCAAAAAGGAAGACACACATTTTAAAATGTTGTGCCTAAATGAAGTGAAGGGGAAATGCTAAAATACTCATAAAGTGGTTCTTTTTTTCTTTAATTATTATTTCCAGAATGAAGTAACCTGGGCTTGATGCTCAATACAGGAAAAATATTTACAGGCTCTCAAAAAAAACTGTGTAATTTTTTTATTACAATACGGAAAAATGAAAACCACTTGGTAGCTGTGCTCCTTCATCTTCAAGTCTGCCATCATCGTTTAAGATTCTCTCACATCTTGGGTTTCAATATAGTATCATCTGGGTTTCCCCATTTTTGCATCGTTTCCAACTCAAAGCCCAAAGAAAAAAAAATCTATTATCGGCTCCTTAAAAGGAGAAGGTTTGGATGAAAATTAATATACCATTAAAAACTTAAATCAAACATGGGAATGCCATTATTCACTGAACTTAAGAGAAACAATTTCTCTTACAACTTTTAGTTACTGGAGGGGAATTCTCTACCACAAACAAAGGTGTTGTAGAATTGAAACAGTTGCCAAATGCGAAGCAATGACATGCAAGCAAAGGTCACTTCTAACACCATACAGAGGCAGAGAGCACATAAATGCTATGGTGCCAGATGAGAACTGAATTGGGTTTACGTCCCACGTAATAAGTTAAAGTGATTTTCAAGTTATGTGCCTGTGCAGAATTGAATATCAGAGTGAAGTTTAGGGTAAAGTCTGCACCTATGTTGAAAAACTATTATCTGGCATGTATTATAACTTTAAGTCCTTTTTTTCCCCTCTTAATTGCAAAACGGAGGAAGTCGTGATCTATGTGCACTGAATCTAGGAAAAGACCATTGCATCCAGCTTGGTGTCCCAAGAACGGCTGCTTGCCCCAGCAGCCACAGGAAATATCCCATAAGGTTGTCTACCTGTGGCAAGCAGCTTGTATTGGAATCTGTTCTCTGGTAACGATGTGTGTGGATGGAGTTTTCTCGCAACGCTGAGGAGGAAGAGAGATGGCGGGTGTGATAGATCACCTGAATGGCAGCCCATTGCCTTCCTTAACGACAGCCCGCCCAGCCACATCTTGGCCCTCAAAGTGGAACATTTCACAGGGAAATAGATAATTGTAGTCTCCATTGTATTCAAATTGCCTCCCCAACAGTTTAACTTTAAAAATATTTAGGAATTTAGGTGTGCCTGCAAAATGGATGGTCTGCACTATAATATCATCCAGAACAATTTGGAAGACAGAGTTCAAGTACATAGCATCAAGAGTCTTACAAATTAAGATACAGCTGCAGGTAAAAAGAGGCAAACAAAAAAACCTCAGCAGCCACATGACTCCTAGTAACACGCTCAGGTATAGTATGTCTTCTGTTGGTTCCCAATCCACTTGACTAAACGGGCTGCAAAAATTGATCTCCCAAAGCTGCCGTAAGGTCACAGAAATTGATAACCCTTACAAGCAATGCTTATGTGAGTCTGTCTGTGTCTTGAAGATAGTGCACTTTGTAAATTAATCCTCCAAAGGCAAATATATTGTAAGTAGCTTGTTATCTCTAAAATACTAAATTGAAGAATACATGGGATTATATTGACAGAAATTACGTTTTCTGTAATGGGGCTTAATATATCTGAAATCTCTCCCAAAGGCTCCCAGGCTCTCTAACAGAGAAGGGTCTGTTAATGTAGGTGCAATGGACATCAAGAACAAATTTATTCACCAAAATGGATTAGGCCATGTAATCAGAGATTCTGTAATATTAATCTTTGACACTTATTGAACAGAAAGAAATACTTCTGTCTGCAAACTGACATTCTCAGTTCTCCTCTTTCCCCAACCAGGTTTTGGGCCTTTTCTGGATTTTACTTCAAAGAGGATAAGGTTTCCCCATCATAAACACTAATCTAAAAATATTAGGACAATTAATTAGATACACTTAGTTTTAGAGGAGATCGGATTTCGATACCCTTCAAATATGACACTAGCTCTGGGTGATTATATGAACCTGGCTTTCAGCACACTCACAAAGGGTAATAAATCATACTTCCTCAAAGGCTCCTTGCCACGCCGCCCTACATTAAGTCAGAGTATTGTTGGCTGGTACTCGGTACGTAATCTCAGCTTTCCCCCAAATTAGGAATTTACACATTTTTTTAGAAACAGTATTGCACAGCTCTGAGATACATCAAGTTTTGAATAGCTTCAGAGTAGAAGTATGCATTTTTTTCTTTTTTCTATAGAGAGGTAAGAAAGGAGAGCCCATCCTGGAATGCATAGCCCTAACAAATTCTAACTGAACTTAGTTATTCAGCAAATTAAAAACCTGGCAGATATGCAATAGTCGATTTTCTTGTTTCATAGAAAAGAGGATATCACTCTTTCTATTAATTATCCCTAAAGGTTAAAAAAAGAGAGAGAGAGACCACAGAGAGAGACATTTACAGAGCCATAGTGAACGTGAACGTGAATTAAACACTTATTTATACTATGCCTAAAATTTGTCAGTTTATAAAGGCGGTGGAAAGCAATACAATGTTTTCTCTTCTATACTACCAAGTGCTCTCTGTACCAGTCAACACTGTGTTCTCACCTTTGGATCTACAAGCCACTAGGGAAAACTGGGTGTGTCTTCTTAATGCAAAACATTAGCTGCAGGTTGCCAGAGGGGGAAGCACTTTGTGTGTAAACACAAAGTCAAATTACTTACCAATTGTTCACTTGAAGGATGGTGAGTCCCGTGTCTTGTGCCAACTGCTTTTTCTGTTCTTCAGAAGGGTAAGGGTGCTGAAAGAGGACAAAAAAGATAGGTGTATGCATGTACGCTTTGGACACAATGTGCACATCACATCAGGTGCAATGCTAGGTGCAAGAGATTCAATAATAAACACATATGCTCTGTTAAAAAAAAAAGAAGATGTGTACATCAGGCAATATTTAGGCTGTTTTGTCAATAACCTAAGTGTCTAGTGAAGTCTGTAATTAAAGGTAAAAATGCTGAGGTGTGTCACTCTTATTAATGGAATACTACATCATCTAATTAATGGCAGTAAAAGACAAGCCAATTACAAAGATTAGTGAAGTGTATAAATAGCTACTTAGGATACTTGCAGAACCTTGATACTGAGTTTATTCTTTAACAGGTTTATTTGTTGCAAACACAGAAAGTTCAGTAGGAACTTCACTGTATTTTCTGGGATTAAAATAACAAGTCCTTTTGACCATACAAAAGCATACCACCTTGACGTAATATTTTCTAGAACCACAGATTTCTAAAGCTGAATCATCTGAACCAACACGCTCGGCTCAGGTCCCTAGGAGTTAAGCACCTTGTTAGCGTGATACTCTCCTCCCAAAACACCATGTTGCTGGATGCAAATATCAAAATTAAAGTGGGTGTATTACCAAAAGAACGCTATTAATTTTCACTCTTCTACAAAGCACAAATGAAATTCTACCAAAGTTGGTTTCCCTACCTGAATGTCCTCATACGCTGGGATTCTGAACAGAGGCCAATATAAGGTCAAAGACCAGTACATTTTGCATGTGCAGAACAAGCCTCAGGAGTTAGAGTGGATAAAATAATATTACAGGATTACATAATACAACTAAATCCACACCTTCTCGTAAGGATGTTTAGAATTCTACTAAGATTAGTTTTGGCACAGAAAGTTTCTGTTTAATAGTCAACTATATCTAAATTTGAAACAAACATTTCTAGAGCCTGGGAGAGGAGTTGAGGACATGGTTTGCATCCATTGGAGACACTGGCTGTTTTGAAACACTGCACCCCAATAAATTCTCCCAAGATAAAAACTGTTCTGATAGTCAACCTTCTATTCTCTTTACGAATGAGAAAGGACACACCCAACTCTCCATTTAACTATATGTGCCATCAGAAACTAAATTCTGGTCTATTGAATGTTCATTAACATAGCTTTCGGTCTTAATAATGTCTGATTAGATGCTAAGAAGGCTCGTTAATGACCACTTCAATGCTCTTATATGTAAATTTAAATATGTTCTATATCGATACACATGGGATTCGTTTGTGGAGAGCAGAGATGTAGCCATTTTTCCCATAAGTATTGTGTCTTGACTGTCACTTAATCAATAAATACACAATTAGAATAGGGCTTTGCTTTCATGGAATATAGTGCCTCTCTCTAAAGAGCTCCAAGTATATTACAGACAGAGTGGTAATTAATCCCCATTAGATCCCTTTGAGGGACATACATGGAATCCCTGTCCCTCCTGTTTTACAGGTGAGGAAACTGGCCAGGGGGGAGGCATGGTCAGCAGCAACGCGACCCAGGGACATTTCCTGCTTCCCATCCAGTGTCTGAGCCTCATCACGACGGGAGGACATGGCGAACGTCTTCCACAGCCTCCGTTCCTGTCCCCCCTCAAAAACCTCCAGACCACTCACCTGGCCCAGCATGCCTGCCACCATCCAGCCCTGCCCACCTCCCAGATGGCGTCCTCTTCTCGTCACTCCACCCCACCCCTCTGGCCAGCCACTTTCTATTCTTCCAGCGCAGCAAGCTGGTCCCCACCCTCAGGCTCCTGCGCCAGGGTCACTGTCAGGTCTCAGCTCAAACGCCGAGGCTTACCCTCCGCACTCTCCGCTAGCCCACCTGATCACGCTCATACCAGTTTTTCCCTTTTTTCCCTAACAGCAAGCATCACTCTCTGAAACACCCATCCTGATTATTATCTTTCCTTGAGTGTCTCTTCTCACTCATTTAGCATCTCTAACACCCTCGCCTTTCTTATTCACCATCAAAGCCCAGAACTGCACGTAAAGAAAACCAATAAATATTGGTGGAACAAAAGAATGGCTCTGACTTGCCATGATACACAGATACTCTCCACTCAGGTGCAACATCAAAATGCATAATAAAAATTTTTTCAAGGCCCCCAGGAAGTATAAACAATCCAATTTGAGATCCACAACACCACTTTCCTTACTTCATTCCCAGAAGTGATGTCTACCCACTCTTTTCAAATGAAAGTGTATCACCCTCATAAATGGCGAAGATCATAGGTGACAATCAACCTATTCACCATTATGCCAGTCATCACAGGCAAAATCTCACCGTTGGATACTGACCTAAAAGCAATACACTGCCCTAAGGTTTAAAGCATGACTCCCACTGCATAAAGGTTTGCCACACAATGCAAACCAAATGAATCTCTTAACCGCTGAACTGAATACTGAATCAAGGTTTCTATGTCTACACTAGTTGAAGAATTGCACATAGTTATATATGACCTCATTAGATTGTATAAATGATGCTGCCATTCACTAACTATGAGGCTTTGAACAAGGGACAACTCTTCCTTGATTTTATCACCTGGAGGTAACCCGGGCTAGCAATTCTTAAGTAATAGAAGCCTGATTTTGACATATGCAAATTTTAGCATCTACCTGTTGGTACTCTTTGCTATATAAAGTTGTACACTGATGTACACAAGTCATTTCCAACCTATAACATTTTCTGTAATATGATTTGCTTGCAATTTTGCAGATCCTCTGGAAATTTCTTTCAGTGCTTTTCAATAGAATTAATAAATAAGTCAATGGTCCCTCTTCACTACAGCTGGATGGCAACACCTTTTGCCCTGTCTTGTTAGTTATGTCTTAATATTATGACCAGAACTGGATAAAAATTAATATTTATGCCATTTACCTTTAGTTACTTTGAAAATTGAGAATTGTTACAGTCATTTATTTGTGCTGTGTTTTCAAGAGTATTTTTGCATGCCTGTTTGTGAGCAAGTTTTACATCCACTCTTAGAAAGCAAATGGAATTCACATTTTATTTATGCAAGGGGTGTCAGGAAAATTCTCTTTGGATCATTAAAATTACCTGAATCATTACAGCTTCAAAGCACAATCTATGGCCTGCAAATTGTCAGTGCAAGTTTAGGTTGTTTCTTTACATCATGCGGTTTCTGATTTCATAATTTAAATATCATAAAATGAGAAAGTTCTACCCTTTTTTTCTCTGTCACTTTTCATGTGATCTGATTTTAAGTAATTGGAACAAACTGTGCCTAATTTCATGCAGCATAATTGCCAGGCAGCCTCAAGCTATGGAGACCCAGCACTCTGTCTCCATTAAACAATTTCCAGTTGTTCAGGATATATATTTTTTTAATAGAAATGAATGAGCCCAGATGAAATTAAATGTCACAATAATCTGGTCACTGTTAAGAGGGGAAAGGTATCAACAAAATTCCTGTACCTTTGTCTACGGTAGACCAACGGGATATTTTTCTTTTTCTCATAGTTCTTGAACCTGGTGCCCCACAAACTTTCAATTCCCCGGAAAAAAAAAAAAAATCTGTAATTGCTAGAATCACATGAAAGCCACGACTTCAGGTAGTTAATCCACAGTCAGCCAAAAATTCACAAAGAAGTAGGCTTTTTAACTGAAATCCAATATGTTTAACTATCTTAAATCCTATGCATCTTTACTAGATAAGCTTTTTGTGGACAGTATGAGTTATTCCTTTGTAGATTTAAAAAAAAAAAATGACTTCACAAAAACCCAAGCTGCCACAGGCAAGGCTGCTGTGAAAACATTCAAAGCCCAGGTTGCATTCCGCCCACAGGGCTACTGAGGCCACGAGAAGGGCAAAGGTAGATGTCATTTTACAAAAAAGAGAAAGAGGAGTGCCATTTTAGAAAGAAAATGGAAAATTTATTCCAAACCATTGCAACCACGGGGCTAGGCCTCCCTTGCCATTTTCCTGAACACCTTTGCTATTACGGCATCTAAACGGCAAGGACACTGGTTTAAGAAAGATCAGTGGGTTCTTGTGAAGGAAAGAGGGACTGTGCTTGCCAGATATACCAATCAACCTAATCACTATGGGATATCAAAGCAAATTTGACCACAGTCCAATAGACAGTGACAGGAGACCTCGCCTTTGTTGTGTACATTAGCTTCCTGCCATTATCTCTTAAAAGCTTAATTATTTGCAAACAATTGATCAAGATGGGAATTTGAGAAAGGATATGCAAGGGCCACTGGGAGAACTGCAACGCATTAAGAGAGCAAACAAAATTACCTTTAGATCTTACAATAAGAATTAACGATTGAGACGGGAGAGCGAGGCCGTGCAGTAGCTGCAAGGCTTCTTTCTCGAGTGTTTCCCATTTGATCTGCATTAACACCTCAGGAATGAGTGAAAGTCATAAAACAGTGATTATGTATGGGTAAAGCTGACCCTCCCTTCCAACATTAAATCTGCACACTTGTATTAGGCTGGCTTCGCTGGGGAGAGAGGAGCTGTTGGACTCAGGGAAAACAAGTGGCTTGGGCAGTGGAACCTGAGTTAAAGGCCAAAACTCACAAAATGATCATTCTGATGTCAATCATCAACACCCTGACTTCTTCCCAGTCTCTTGCTGACATAGGCCTGCTTGCCACTCTTCCTGTGTTTCTAGATCTGCAGTGTGACTTCTAATAATGACCTCAGATAGCAGTGATGGCTCAATAACCCCATCAAAGGATAAAACGATCCCTAGAGTATGTGTCCTGTGTAACAGCAATAGAGGTCGTCTGAAAAAAAGAAAAAAACAACCCAAAAATAGCTTAGGTAAAAATTAAGTCTGAAGGGTCCTTTTACCAGCCAGAGAGAACAGGAAGTGACAGAAAGAAAATGGCAACTTTCTAAAGAAAGTTATCTCTGCCCAATTCCAGTCTTATGTCTTGAGATGGGGATGCGAGGGGGGTTCTGATGTTCCTTATCCTGTATTTACAAGTTTACCACACACTGGAAGAAAACATTTCTTTAAACAATCAAGCCCACTCTTTCAGATGAGCATTAATGGGAAAAGAGAAACTCTTCAGCACAAACAGATGGAAAATGTCCAGCCTTCTATCTTAACGATATCCTTGACCAAATGTACTCCTTTCATCAAATTTTCCACCCCTGACTGCAAATGTGGATGCCAAGACAGTGATGAACTTTATCTTATCTACCCTGGTAACCAAGTTTCAATAACGCTCCCTCCGTCACTGCCTTGCCCACTCTAACAGCTCATTGTAATGGCAGCAGAAAATTTGAAAATAATCCTGTACAGAGCTCGCTGGTGAGATAATGGAAAGCTATGCTGCCCCTTCTCAAGCCTCAGATTAGTAATTTCTTGTGACACAGAACTGCCTCTCCGCCACAACTGCAAAACAGCTATAACAAAGCAATAGAGGTGGAAGCAATTTTCAAGCAAAATGTTACATGCTGTACTTTAAAAGGTATGGGAATAGGTACCAGGGGAGCTGATCCAACAGGAGGAATTATGGCAACTGTCCAATATCACCCTTATCAAGGCAATGTTCTGTTGCTTGGCTGAATATGTTGGAAGAACAATTTCGGAACTTCTTTTATCCCTTTTCCTCCAGCCCTTTGCCTCCTCCACAGCTAAGTTTAATGCATTAATATAAGTTGACCTTGAGCTAAACTCTGGTATGTGATGGAGAGATACTCCCTTTAAAGAAGAACAAAATCTACCATATGGCTCTTAACCATTGGATCTCTGTGTTCTTTTAAAACTTCTACTGAGTTTTTGTCATTAGGGTATATTGTGGATCTATCTAAATTAAAATAACCAGCTATATATGTGACCTCTAAGAGCAGAAGCAGAAGCCTGTTAACCAAATATGTTTATATTTGTTTAATATCATTTTTTTTGCCTATAAAGACTTCCGCCACTTTAAATAAACTTGCAGCCATTTTCCCCTCATGCATTGACTATGAATAGCTTACACTGTGACAATTACATTGATCTAGGATACTTTTTTCCTTTAAAAAAAAATCCATAATGCTTCCCTATTGTCTTTCAGCTTTATGAATTAGTTTTACTGTTTCAGTGAATGCTTTTTTGTCTTCTGACTGCACATTATCAAAGAGACACTTTGTGCCTCCCATTTGCATTACAAAAGCAGTGCACCGTGCAGTGGAAGAGCACAGCCTGAATGCATAGCAGTTGAGTCCTGCATCCTCACACGGGCTGGAATCAAAAGAAGAACAGTGGTGTCCGTTTGGCTAAGAAGCCAAAATTGTTTGGAGAATCATCAGTGAAGTCACAGGATTTCAGCCTGCTTTCTTCATTCTCCACCAACGCTCCTAGATTGCCCAGTTGCTCAGACTAACTGTGCTCCAGTGATTGTTCAGCACTGGCTTTTTCTGAACCCTAGTCAAGCCATTTTCCAGACAAGCTCTTCGATTTGATTTCTTGTCTATCCAGCAGCAGTTATAAGAAGTTGCTAGTAGAGGTATGCAAGCAGGAAGGTCAGGTAGGAATCTCTAAACTTGATCTTATCACATGAAAATGACATCAGTGTGGAAAGAAAAATTGAACACTGGATAGAATTTCATAACAGTCTTTACTTCTGCACTAATGAGACTACAGAATACACAGCACTGAAAACATTGTTTTATAGTTGAGTATAAGAGGCTAATAACTGCAATGCCTGGCCTGTCTTACCTATCTGATCTTTTGATCTCTTGTAAATATCAATGAAATATAAAATAAAAGCACTAAATAGAAAAAAACAGATACTACATTAAGGGATTGCATAATCCTTTGTATTGGGGATATTTTGGAAGTTGCTTGCGATTCTATTATAACAACAACATGTTTAGATCTATTCTTCAGTAGCTATAGATATTTTCCAGGCGTATTTTTAAATATATGCATCGAAGACATAAAATTTAGACTCTAAATGAGCGATTACTTATATCCTCCTCCTAAAAGTATTAAAATTCATGAAGAGTGCTAAAATTATTTTGAACAGTTATGATTATTAATGAACTCCCTGAATATTGATTCTCTTAGTAGAAAACCATGGCTATAAAAGGAAACACACAAAGGCCAATAAGAAAAACAGGGTAAGAGGAGTAGGGGGATGAGATGGGGGTGGGAATAGGGGCCATGCTTCACTTTTGTGTCCTTTTTGAATCATTTTAAATAATAGCTCATTTGAACTCTTACTATTTGTCAGTAGGACATATGCATTTCATGTATTATTGCACGTACTCTTGGTGACGCCCATAAGTAGAGACTATGCTTAGCTCCATTTTACAGATGAGGAAGCTGAGGCTTGGCTAGGTCCCAAAACGTGCACAAAGGCTCACAGCTACTTCGTTCTGGAGCCAGGTCTGCCCTCCCCCGAGTTTCTCCACTTGGCTACACTGCCACAGATGTTTCTTTCCCATTTCTCCATTCCCTTTTTTAAGCTAAACATTTTAAAACCCAAAACATATTCTAATGGAACTTGAACAAAGTTATCCATTATGGTGAGCGGTGACTGAACGTTTCTCTTCAGTTTTAACAGCCTTGATCCGGGGAGAGTTGCTGCTTTCCTCCCCTGCACCCCCACTCGCATCCCCACTGCTTCTGCCCTGCAGGCAAACATCAAGGGGCAGGCACAGAGCTGTGAGGTGAACGTTAGTTCCCCCGGACCTTTCCCCACATTCTTCCTCCCGCATCCGTCCAAAGGGACTTTATTAATAGCAGCTTCGTGGTATCAGTAAAAGTGATAGAAGTAGTAATGGTGACACGTATTAAGAAGTGAGGAGGTACCAGGCATTTTTCCAAATCTTTCACATGCATCCATTCATTTAATCCTCACAAAAACGTTATGAGGGAGGCTCATCTATGATACCCATTTGATAGATGAAGACACTTGAGCACAGAAAGGACAAATAACTTTCTCAAGTTCACACAGCTTGTAAGTAATAGTGCTGGGATTTGAAACTTGGTAATAACATACAAGTTGAGAAAATTCACTTCCAAATTATTTTGTTTTCTAAATGATGGGCGGAGCAATCCCACTCATTCCTGATGAGTTAATCATGAATATATAGATGATGATTACTACTCATTTTATGAAGAAGCTATTATCTTAATATGCATGTGTCTACAACTCAATTCTGATACTGGAAGCAATAGGAAATTTTGCTACAAGATATAGAACTCAATGGAAACTACTACATCCATCACTTTATTCGTTCTTTTAATGTTACTTACAAATACAAAACTGATGGTAGGTTATATATAAGAACACTCTTTAAGGGTCCTAGAAACAAATGCCTGCTCTTCCATCCAACCGCATTACAATATGCCTTAAATTGTCTGCTCTGAAATTAATTGTTGTGTGTTTTTCTACCAATTACTTTCATTTTGTTTGTGATTCTTAATCAAATATGAGTTAAATTACATTTGGAACCATTTCGTTTTAGTAGAATACTAATAAAAACAGAGGAATGCTATTGCCATTTACAAGGCAACTAGCCCAGTTCTGTGCCCAATAAATATTTGCTGTCTGAATGAATGAGTTCTGTTGAAGTTAGAGACACCCAAAATGCCTCAACCAGCGTTTATAAGTAGATAACTTCAGATAAACATCAGAAAACTAGCAGCCCCATTTCAACAATTGTTCATCCTTCTCACTCAGTTCTACAAATCCCAAAAGCAGTACAGATTTTATTTACTTTATTTAACTGACATTTTTATAATGCTTACTCTGCACCAGGCAATGTTCTCTGTGCTTTACAAGTATTCGCTTGCTAAATACTTACAATAAGTCTATGAGATCAGTGTTTTTACCCTGATGTTACAGATGGGGAAACTGAGGCACAGGGTCCAAGTGACTTACAAATTAGATGAAGCTGGGATTTGACCCTAAGAAACCTGGTTCTGCAGCCCATGTTCTTCATTCCTGTGTTATTCTGTTTATCTTTTTTTAGCGTGTATAATTTCCCCTGAAGTTTCTCCAAAATCCACTCTATGTTGTTGTTGGGTTTATTTGTTGCAAAAGTTCCCTTCCCACTCTCCAACTACAATGTAATAAAATTCAAGTTCTGCATCTTACAGGACTGAAGAAAGAATAGAGGAGACTGTTTCGACATACAGGCTCTCCCTCAAGAATTTCACTGTCGCAAATAAAACAAAACAATAGCACACCATCCTGGACCACTTTTCTGAAAAGAAAGTTCATGACCGGTTTATACAATAAACTCCAATAAAGTAAGGATCTTTTCCAAACTACATACAGCTCATCTCAGCTATTGCTGAGAGCGTGCCAGCTAAAAGGAGACCTATCCCCAACCCGTAGAACACTTTTCCACTTTAAAAATCAAAGTGAAAGGGTTTTGGAACCACGAAGAGAAAAAACAAGGAAGATGAAATACAACGATCCCGTCTGAAATGAGTCTGTTGACAGTCATCTTTCTTGCCTTTACAGATGCCCTGTCCAGCATTAAATATTGAGGGAAAACCCTTGTAGAAAGAATTAAGTATCCTTAAGTGAGAAGCAAAACCAGTACACTTGGTGAGAAGATATTCTGAGAGAGGGAAAGCGAGAGCTAGAGAGAGAGATGGAGAATTCACGCTGCTCCCAATATGACTAAAGACCCCTGGAACTGGTACTCATTCTCTAGTGCTAATTTTCCCACTTAAATTACAGTGATGGTGTAGCCTCATCTCATTAGAGATCATTGTCCCCAGTAGACAGTTGTGTTTATGGGGGACTCTGGCTGTTCCACACCTGCTGATCAGGTTGCTATGTGATCAAGACTGCATACAAACAGCAGACTCGAGCTTGCTGGACTGCGACTGATGAGCCCGGGCTAATTCAGGGGTGATTATGTAGTTTACTGGACCACTAAACCTCTTTAAGCTTGTAATTACTGCCTATTTGAGTAAAGAACATTCAAAAGCAATTCACTGCATCATGCCTGCCACAGCTGGAAGCAGGCTGCCAGCAGTCTGTGGGGACATTAAAATCTACAGGGACATGGATTGAAGCCCAGCTAGCAGACACTGTCAGCAGCATCCGCAGCCAAGTCTGTGCACATTCCCGCTCACCTCTCCTGACCAAGCTTACCATTAAAGGTGCCGTGGAAACGATAGAACAGCCATAAAGATGACAAATAACGGAATGGAATGATACAAACTACATTTTAATGATTTCCCCCTTTTGTAAAGCTAAAATCGAAAACGTCTTTTCACAATGCCAAAGAGAAAGCATATGCTTTAAATAATATACACCGCTGAGATTTACTGTGTACTTGCTAAAAGTTCCATCCAAAAAAATACCAACTTGAAAACAAAATGCCCATCTTTTAGGCTTTTTAAAAGAACTGGGATGTACAGTCATTTGAGATTTCTTCCCCCACTTAGCTGTCGTGTTTATAACCTTAGCTGGGAAAATATTGTTTAGCTACTTGATTGACATTCTCTAAGATCACGTGTAGACTTCTGCTGTTAATGAATTAAAATGCTGTTCAGACACCTGAGTGAAATTTACTTTCAAGAGTCAGAGAAGATTTCAGAAAAAAAATGTATCAGTATTTATCAATGTTCTCATTTTCTTTTGCTGTCACCTTAACAACTGCAGTTCTTTTGTATAACAAAAGTGTAAAACATGCTTTGCATTGCTGCGGATATAATTATTACTTGTCTCCAAGTAACAAAAAAAGACTGGAACTTAATGAAGGGGGATTAAGTTAATTTCTTTTTTAGCTAACAGTTTCCTGTCTCTTAAAATGCAGACCTTGGTGAATATAATGTTCAAGGAAGGAAAATTAAGCTTTTTATTTCACTAAAATCTCCACTTTTGAATATTGATATTAAAATATTAAGATGATGTTTATTCTTTAAAAGTATGTAAATTTGGTATTAAATAAAGCCACAGAAATCCTTTCTGACTACTCCATCCAAAGTCCACAGATCCAGGGGGTTTATGTGTTATCTACACATCATTCCTATTAATATTCATTAGGTGGGCCTGCCTGCATTTTTATAAGCTGTGAGAGAGGCAAAGAAACAACCAGAATTCTTTAACACACGGGCATTATCAATTCAACGTATGCCAAATAGCAGAGCACCCAGATCTGAAGTTAAGATTCAAACACAATTACTTTTACTTAGCTAATTTTCATGAAAACTCTTTTCCATTTACCCATTGTAGTCTAAGCTATTTAATTATCTCTATTCTCTGTAACATACACTTTAATTTTTAATTTAAGAGATTATTCAGCACTATATTTTATCTTGGGTAACAACAAAACCCTTATCTTGCAATCAAACTAAAGAGAGTTTCCCTTTAAGAAAAAAAACCTAAAAACTTTAAATTGTCTTAGTAATAAGATTATCTTTATCTTTATGAACCTTCTCAAGCAAACCCTTTTTAACTCCCCAAAGCATTTATTGATGTGAATTCACTGTCTGTCTCCAGAGTGGATTATAGAAGAGGGAAGAGCCTCAGACAAAATTTGGGCAGATCCCCAGTATTTGTTTCCCAAATTTTGCTTTCTCAGTCGTCCAGTCTAACTGGATAGGGAAATGCTCACGGGGCTATGGATGTTTTTCTGTGGCATTCCCACAGAGCTCACAGATGTTCCTGGGACATCTCAGATGAGTAGGAGAAAGAGTGGGACCTGGCATCAACACGATGACAAGATAAAGGTGGCAGAAATAAAGGTATTCAAAGTTAACTTGGAATGTAAATTGGGGCAGCCACTATGGAAAACAGTTCAGAGGTTCCTTAAAAAACTAAAAATGGAACTACCATATGACCCAGCAATTCCATTCCTGGGTCTATATCCAGAGAAAACGAAAACTCTAATTAGAAAAGATACACGCGCCCTGATGTTTGTAGCAGCACTATTTGTAATAGCTAAGACATGGAAGCAACGCAACTGCTCATCATCGACTTAAGAAGATGTGGAATATATACACAATGGAATATTACTCAGTCGGAAAAAAGAATCAAATATTGCCATTTGCAGCAACATGGGGGGACCTAGAGAGTATTATGCTTAGTGTCTGTCTCTCAGACAAAGACAAATATGCAATATGATATCACTTATGTGTGGATTCTAAAGAATAATACAAATGAATCTATATACAAAACAGAAAGAAAGTCACAGACATAGAAAACAAACTTATGGTTACCAAAGGCCGGGAGGGGAGGGACAAATGAGGAGCATGCGATTAACAGATACAAACTACTATTCGTAAAATAGATAAGCAACAAGGATTTACTATATAGCACCGGAAATTATACCCAGTATCTTATAATAACCTATAATGGAATATAATCTGCAAAAAAACCAAAAAACAAAAAAAAAGTTAACTTGGCCAGTTTGAGGCTTTTTTTTTTTAAGACTTTGAGTTTGGGTGAACTCTGTGTGTGTGTGTGTGTGTGTGTGTGTGTGTGTTTTGTGGGTGAACTTTTATACCCTGTATATTTGTATAACACTTAACATTTTCAAAGATCTTTTATTATATATTATGAAATTTGAGCCTTACAATTACTTGGCCAGTTTGGAAGAACACGTAATGTTGCCTCCATTCTGTAGGAGAAAACTCAGAGTAGACACATGGCAGGTTATGAGGCCAAGAAGTTGCAGCTCATAGGCCTGGAGCCCAGGCCTGCTACTTCTCAATCCAGTCTATCCTTTAATGAAAAAATAAAGAGCTGCAGCCACGTCTTTCAGAAAGCTACCTTGAGTTGGCGGACCCAGCCTCTGTTTTATTGTGTAAATGTGCATTGCTCTATACACAAAGGGTGAAACAAAAAACTCAGACTGAAACTAGATAAAACAGAACATCCTTCAAACTGGCTGTCATCATTTCTAACAAAACTTACACAAGTAATCTAAGTAGTAATGCTAAAAGGTCTTAAATAATGGCATTTGTCCCTTCTACGACAGGCTTTGGGAAAGAACTATCATCACCCAATGACCAGGTAGTTTGTTTCTCTTTGACACAACTAGACTTAGTTTTGTTTTATTTAACGTGTTGCCATTTCACTTGTGACATGAGTTTGCTAATAACGTATACAAGAGGCTTAATTTTGCCCCCTCCTAAGTCACTTCCTAGGAGAATTTGGGCATGTGTGGAGAGTCATCAACCTGTGTAGGTCAGAAGAGTGGTCATTAAGTCCATTTCTGCTTCAGTGATGTGGTTACACATTGATAAATGGCAAATCTAAAAGAAAACATTTTCAGAGTTATTGGTTTCAAGAGGTGCCGTTGGGTGTACCAATGGAGCTAGATGACTGAAGCTCAAGTCCTGGCACTTGCATTAACTGTGTGACCTTGATCAAGGCATTTCCATCCTCTGAGCCTCTGCCTCCTCATCAGTGACAATGAGGATGACAAAACCAGTGGGGGTCAAATGAGACAACAGACATCCAATTGCTTGGCATAGTGGCCGGCCGGGATGGAGGGCTTAGTAAACAGTAACTGAATCTGAGGTGACTCACAAGGTTGGGCTAGCCTAACTAAACATACTATAGATATAGACATAGATATAGATATAGATATAGATAGATATAGATATAGATATAGATATAGATATAGATTTTTTTTTTTCCTGCAGCTTGTAGGGAAGAGGGTCTGACTAGGTAATTCTTGCAATTTATTTTCCTAGTATTTAAATTAGATGTTAACGTTTTCTTATAATTCTCTTTATTTAGACAAGCACTTCCGGTATATCTAAAGACGGGGCAGCTTCAAAGGCAGCCACACAGCACCCCCCACCCAGAAGAGCCCCATGCCTGGTTTCCTTTGCTCTTACCGCCATCTTGAAATTCTTCATACTTTTTTGGAAGCCCTGCATTTTCAATTTGCGCAGTTTATATGGAGGATGTATGCATTCTCCACAAATCATATGGCTGGTCCTGCTAAAAGGGAGGTGATATTTTCCCCTATCAGATGTTTTCTCTTCAGCTACAATCCCTCTTGAATTTATCTGAGCTTCACAGAAGTAGATAAATAATTACTATGTTCGTAGTAAAAGAGTGTAAAAAAGAAAACACTAAAAAAGCAAGACGTAGGAGACAGTGTAGATGTGCTCAGGCCTCAGACAGATGAGTAAGGACACTTAAATGATCCTTCAGTGGCCTGCAAGCGTTCACACACTCCTGTAACTGCCTAAGTCACCCTCGGGGACAGACCGAGGCACGGAGAAAACATTCCACATTATAAAGTCTGTGGGGGAAAAAGAATCAATAATCCGGAACCTTCAAGGTGTGAGGCCCACTCTGGCTCACTGGACTGAGGGATGTTGAGAGCCTTTGTCTTTGGTGGCTGGGAGTCAGAAGTGGCAACTCGCCCACCTTCCTTGGCAGGGGATGAGTGCCACATTTGGCAGAAAAGTGTACTCTCGAGAAAAGGGAGCAGAGAATCTTTTGGCCTGGGCTCCAGCTAAGATAGATCAAGAGAGAGAACTCACCCTTGCATGCCAACCAAATGCCACTGTAATTAAAAACAAACCTTCGGAAATAAAGTATCTAGAAATTATTTCAATTCTGACACATTCACAATAGGAGCTCATCAATAGTTACAATTAATTCACTTGGTCACAGGATTCTGGGGTGGAGGGAGGGAGTGCTGTCATTTTTTCTAAGCCTTCTTAAACAGAATTCTACTTTTTGTTTAAGGAGGTCCAGATAAACATATAAATAAGCAAACTGAAGAGAAAAATGTATGTAATAAGGCAAGAAGTTTCAGAAACCTCTAGTATGTTTGTATCTGCACCTTACATCAAACCTTCTAAGATGGAAGCCCTGATTTTTTTAAAAATGCAAAATTCCGTCATTTTGATGATGCCAAATGATGAACTCGACTATTATATGCATATATTTTGTTGAATGTCTTCATTTATTTTAATAACAAAGGGAAACTAGATTTCACAGATGAAAGCTTTTTTTTTTCATGGCTTCAATGCAACTGGGATTTTAAAAATCTGTGATGTTAACCAATATGTGATAATGGCTGCTCTCAGGAGCCCTATTCCATACTATTTTATGCAGTGGAAACCTACACAGAGTAACCTCCACCAGACTCCACCCCCAGAGTACACTGATTTTAAGAAGGCACGATTGGGGTGAGTGTCGAGGTCTTATGATCATTCCATTTCTTTCCTCTGAATGGTTACACGTTCAGTAAAGCATCAGCTATGGAATTACTGGAGCAATGGGATTAACTCACTAAAGATTTATTATAAATGAGGCAGGAAAGTGCTGTTCATGTGATTTCGGGGATAAGAAAATAAATGCATAAGCCTCTTTTGCCTCTGTTCAGAAATCTGCCTACAGGGTTTAATATTTTGTTGAGAATCAAAAAAATAAATCACAGCAAGTAACTTCAGCTTAATTCTTGTTTGATTTCTTCATTACAATGAATATCTATGGTGGACCAGGAAGCCAGGAACGCATCAAAATCATCAAAATCAGTTCCCATGGGAACGACAGACATGCTAACCCAGAACCTCCCTGTCAGCCCCTAAAACTTGCCCATTTATTCACAGTGTCTATAGCTAGTTTCAGAGAGAGAGGAAGGAAGGAAGGAAGGAAGGAAGGAAGGAAGGAAGGAAGGGCAAAAAAGAAAGAAAGAAAAAGAAAGAAAGAGAAAGAAAGAAAGAAAGAAAGAAAAAGAAAGAAAAAGAAAGAAGGGGAGGCAGAGAGGGAGGGAAAGATAAGGGAAGGGAAGGAGGGAGGGAGGAGGGAAGGAGGGAGGGAGGAGGGAAGGAGGGAGGGAGGAGGGAAGGAGGGAGGGAGGAGGGAAGGAGGGAGGGAGGAGGGAAGGAGGGAGGGAGGAAGGAAGGAAGGAGAGAGGGAGGTAGGCATTTGGCTCACTAAAAATTCTGGTGAGATGACACAAACCAAAAGTCTGAAGTGGTGTTTTGTTTTTTTTTACTGAGAGCCATACCTTCAAACTCTAAAACAGAACAGATGCAACTTGCCAGCCACACAAAGGATGTGGAGTGATTTTACAGACACTCTCTTGGCCCAAGATGGCAGCCCGTGATTAATGGCTGTGTCATCCCTGGCCCTGCTGCAGTCAGGCCTGGGGTCTGATCCTGACACACAGAGCCTTCGTCCTCAGCCAATCAGCAGATGTAAGCACATAGGCCCTGTCAGGTTGACATATCATTCCTTCGACAATGTCAGCGAGTATTAATGTTCAATTATCTGTCCTAGAAATGACCCACGCCTTTATGCATTGTGTAACTGCGCGCACGGCACTCTGGTAATCCCAAAGACAAGGGCAGAGATGTCCGCAGTAAACCAGCTACTGCGAGTTGGTGTCCCAACATTGTCATGACATTGCCTTGCAGCACTGAATGAGAAATTTATTTGTAGTTCTTTTCCTAAAACATATTTGAAAAACCAATGAAGTTATCTATCTATCTATCACCTATCTATCTATCTATCTATCTATCTATCTATCTATCTATCTATATCTATCTATTTCTTCCTTGTAGTATGTCTGCATGCCAGCAGTCCTTCCCATTTAAACAGGAACACTTCACATGAGTCATCTGTGACTAGCCGATCACACTCAGCCAACTGTTCTTTACATATGACAATGAGCTGCTCATTATGTGTGGGTGCCTTTTTATTTCATGAAACCAGGTGTATATCATTTACCATCAAACCAAAATGACAACAGTAGACTCTTCTGGAGCGATGTCAAGATCAATTCAACATCAACTCGTGAATCTAAAGGAATCTGTTCAAGTCTGCGACGCCTTCTGCCCACTATTAAAAATCAGGACTCTGGCAGAGGAATGATTTAAAAAGCATACTTGAGACTGTTTTACTTCTTAACCTTTGCAGTTGCTTAGGTGTTTTAAAATACTGTGTTGATTTACTGTAGTTAAATTAAAAATCCCCTTTTTCTCATATATCATGGTAAGAAAAAAAATGTTTATCTTAGCAGAAACAGCTATAGTTGCATGGTTTATGTTGAACTCACGTTCAAAGGTTATCAATAACAAGTTTGCAAACTTCTCATAGAACCAGCACTGGAAGATAATGTACAGTAATTGCATGATAACTTCCTCCAAAACTGAGATAAAACCTTTAATGCAATCTCAAGTTCATCAACCTATCCATGATAGTAGGAACTTAAGCAGTTCATATTGCAGCTCAATGAACTTGCCCCATGATACAAATTTTTAAGGAATAGGAAATGCAATTATTTTTTCCTGTGGAAAACCACTCATTATTTTGCCTTAATTTTAACATGTGAATAGCAGGTTGATTATGAAATGTACCTGTTAAAAGTCTAGCCAGTCCTTGGTCACAGTGTGGTGTCTTGTGCCATTTCTACACATATTCTCAACTGCACTATGAAAGTCCTTGTATCTTTTTTCATCTTTTTTTTTTTTTTTTCCTTTTCTTGGTCTGCCTACTGTGTTCCCAACAGCAATTTTTTCCAAATGACTTCCATTCTCCTCCAGCTCCCAATCCTACTCCCTGGACACTTAGCAGTTGACTTTGCTTTCTGGTCTGTAACAGTTCATCTAAGAGGAGAAGAGCACCCAAGACTCCCCTCTTGTCTATTTCTAAATCTCCCTGCTTTCATCTTCCTCTCCTGGTTCACATGTATTGCTAAGCCTGTGCTCTGAGATGCCACCTCATCACTGTCCCTACTCAATGCACTGCCAGCTTGTTCTTGATCCTGGTTCCATTAATCAGTCCTTTTTTGCATTTATCTTCAAAGGTTCCTTCTCTATTGCCTAATAAATAATTAGGCTGTGCTTTAACAAACGGCATGGGACATAGTGGCGATTCCATGAGAGAAAGCTGCATAATTCTATGTGTAAACATTCAAATCTCCCTTCTCCTAAATACTAAAAAAAGAAGAGAAACCTTCCCCTCTTGTTACCACTTCCTCATGTCCCTGCCCAAATTGCAGCCCTTCATCTGTTTCCTCAAGCAATTGCCAACGGTCTACCTTTGCTGCCTCTATCGTAGTATCGCCCACGTGCCTCGGGATACAACTTCTCTCTCTTCCAAAGACCTTTGAGACAGGTCTTTCAAAGGTCAGTGATGATCTCCTAATCCCTATACCAGGACCTTTCCCAGTCTTTCTACTTCATAAAACTCTCAGGGTTTGATCACCGCTATTTTGAAACTTTGCTCATGCATTTGGTCAATAAATATCATCAAGCATCTCTATTATGGCTCTGAAGATATAGAGGTGAAAGATTCAATCATCTTATTTACGAGGGAGGCAGCTCGTAAATAAACAGTCACCATGACAAGTACTCTCTATCAGACGATCATCAAGGCGCTGTAGGTCTGGAGGCAGGGGCCATTTCCTCCCTCCTGGGGAGAACCAAGACTGGCTTCCCCAAGCCGTGACAGCTGAGATAAGATGTGAAGGATGCAGGAAAAAGTGTGAAGTGGAGAAGGGGTCATGGAGTTTCCATATGAGGGGACAGCATGTGCCGGTACACAGATTGCAGGACCATTTCAGCACCTGTGGGGAAGGTAAGCGGGTATGGAGAGGGCAAAAGAGGAGCCTGGGTGCTCAGTGGGCCAGTGTCCAACCTCAGGGGTCCTTGAATGGCATGCTGAGGACGTTGTTCTAAGGGCAATTAGGGACATGTTACAGGATTTCAAGTAGGGGTGAGATTTGGCCAATCTTGTTTTGAAATAATCACTCTGGTGGCAAAATGAGGGATTCTTTGTAAGGGATCAATTACAAACAAGTGTAATTGACTAGGAGCGACTGATTAGAGGCAGGGAGGCTGATTAGGAAAATGGGTGAGCAGGAGACAAGGAGGCCATGGCAGCGGGACCAGATAGGGATAAGAGAATGGAGAAGTGTTTAGGAGGGAGGGTTGATGGGACTCAGGGAGTAAGAAACCATCCGCAAAGCGGGGAGAAGAGGGAACCTTCCAGGATGACTCTGAGGGTGCTGGTTGGAAATTCCGGGTTCGTGGTAATGTTAACTGAGATCAGGATGAGAGAAAGGGGAGCTAGTCTGGGGGCTGTGACGGATTCTGTTCGGGGACGGACGCAACTTTCTTCTCATTGCATCTTCCTTCCTTTTCTTAGAACGTTAAACTGTTGGAGATAGAAGGCACCCCAGAGACGAGTCCAGCCCACTTCCGCACTGGACAGACCTCCGGCCTGCTCCTCTGTCTCTTTCTCTAGGTTTTTTCCTCCAGACAGCCTTTAAAAGGAGGCAGTGCCCGAATCCCCTTCTTGCCCTCCTCCTTTTCTCTCTCAGCGCCTCTGGGTCCATGACCTCAACGGAGGTAACATCAAGCCTTGTGCTCTCACCAAAGCCCCAGCCAACCCATTTCCAACTACTGACCACACAACTCACGTGGACATCCCACCAGCACCAGAACCACACATTCTAACTTCCCCTCTTCCCTGAAAGAGACTCCAGCTCCCTAACTGCCAACATGAACAGAGAAGTCACCTTTGATGCTCTTCTGTACCAAATGTCCACTTGTGAGTTGCTTATGAAAACAGGCCTCAGAGCCAGATGGGCTTGAGTTCAAATCCAGTCCCTGCTTCTCACCACGCTACTTCAGGCAAGTTGTTTAATCTCTCCGAATCTTGGTTTTCTTAACAGTGAAATAGAGAGACTAGCAGGACCCCCCTTAGAGGGTCATCGTGGGAATTCAGCGAGATAAAACATGAAAGAGCTTAGCGAGGCCTGCCAGGGTGGGGGTGGGCTGGCAGCAGTCTGCCCCAGCCGGGAGGAGCATCTCATTCACTGACATTATTTAGAATTGTCGGTGCATGGTGATAATAATAGACTGACTGGCTTTTAGTCATTTTATTATTATTTGTAAATTCTCTACACACACGGCACCGAGGACCCACCTCGCCACATCACTGGCATTCAGCACAGTGTACGATCGATACACACATGCCAGCTGTGAATGCTTCTATTTATGAGGTGCTGGGTTTACCTCCAAGATATCTTCCAGCATCTATTTCTTTACACTATCACAACCACAGCCTTCTCACCAGAACTGTTGTCATTGTCTCCAAACTGTCCTCCTCACTCTGGTCCTTTCTGTAAACTGCACTAGATCTGTGTGCTTTTCAAAGAGCCTAGAAAGCTCTGAGATGTACACGGTTCCTTGCACACAGTAGGCACTCAAAACGCATCTGAACTCACTTGGAAAAAACTCGAATATCCCAATTTATGTTGCTATTCAAAGACAAGGGTAGATGTGGCCCAAAGTTTAGCCATTAGGGAAACATAACAAGCACGTTTGAAAGTTGCTTTTCCCTGCTGTGTAGTGGGATTAGGTCACCCCCATCGTGGGAAACATCCCAGCCATCTCTCTGCACGAACCAAACAATTTAGGTATTTCCAGGTAAGAACCCTGCCTTCATCCCGCTGCTACACAACCCCTCCCCCGGCCCCCTCCCACACACACTTGCGCAGTGCAGGTGTCACAGCCCTGGAGAGCTCCAGGAACAGCATGGCACCCATGCAGGGACCCCCCAGCTCTCTGGTGGTCCCATAAAGTACCCGTGATCAGTAAGCGGGGCAAAGACATGGCTCTGACAACGTCACGTGGACTTCTGCCTCCACTCTCACCAGATCTAGTCAATGTGCACGCAAGCCAGTTTCAAAAGCAATAACAAATCGTAAATTTCAGCCTCAAGGTCTGGAAGTAATGACACCCAGCAGGTTGAAAATTAGGGCTCTGAATTTTTTTCCAGTTTCTACTTTATCGTACACTAAGATCTCTGGTAGGTCGTCAGACTTTTCTAGCCCACTTCCTTCTGTATAATGTTCCGTCTATAAAGTGGGGGTACCATGATTAATTGTAGCATCACATGCAAATGAAGTACTTAATAATCTTTTCAAATCAAATAGGATACTTGATTATAGCTAGATTTTTCAAAACTCAAACACACGCTGTTTCACGCATGTCTATTTGGCCTTTTTTCCTTGGAAATTCACCCCCCCCCGTTTACTCAACTATTCTCCTGAACACTGAAGTGATGAATGTTGCTGAGTGCTCGTGGTTTCTGGTCCAATATGCACACTTTCAGGAGTAAGTCCAGGGTGCCTGTCGTCTTGGTAATTGATGATGCTTTCACTCCAAGGTGTGGGCCTGAGACCCACAGGGCTCAATGGGGGAAGTAAATGAATTGACTTGACTACATCTCTTGCTCACCTGATACACATAAACTCATTACAGCCAAATGTGCTTCAATATTATCAAGAGGGGATGGCAATATATATATATTTGACAACGGTTAAAGCGATGCCTTTATTTTATTTTACATGCACAAATTAAAACACTTGGTTTGTCTTTACAATTCTTTGTGAAAATCTGGTCTTCACTCTGCTCGCAAAGAATTATAAATGCCTGCACCAAAACAAAGGATAATCCACGATGTCATCAAATGTATGCTTCTCTTCCTAATTTTGATTTCTAGGGCCCCTGGCTTCCGTAAGAGAACGCATGCAGGGGCACACACATACTGTATTTCAAATGGAGATTTTATGTAAGCTTATTTTTATAGTGATTCCGTGAGTAGCTGCTCTGCTTTTTATCTATGCAAACTGGAAATAAAGTAGGCACCCTGCCAGCTCCCTGACAGCAGGCCAGGCCCGGGCTGCCATGGGTGACTCGCACAATGACATCTAAGGGGTCCAGAAAAGAACCCTGACTAATGGCTTTTGGATTCCTTGTGACCTTTGATCCTCAATGACTTAGACCAAAATAAATGACCTAATTTCAAGAAACTACATCCAGCCTGTGAACTCTAATGAGTGGGAGAATTTACCCACTGAGCAATGATTAATAGGTATATGTTATTTATAATAATTCCTTAGATCTTCGCCCAACTAGAGAAAATATACTTTTTGGATGCTCACTTTTTCCTTGTATGTGATTTGTTGCTTTTCCCATGTTGCTTTTAGCATTTTTTCTTTGTATTTAATATTTGTCAATTTGATTACTAGGTGTCTGGGTGTGTTCCTCCTGGCATTTATCCTACATGGGACTCTGTGCTTCCCGGACTTAGGTGACTGTTTCCTTGGATGCTCACTTTTTAAAATAAATTCATCTTCCAGGATGCTGTGAAATTTGAGAGTTCCCATGGCAGATAAAGTACACAAGACAGCGGAAACACAAAAGGATTTCCTGGAGCAGACTGAAGTTGGCAAGTAGGATTAGGAACAAAAGCATTTCTCCCTCAAATGTATTGTTTCTGTAGTTGGTGATTCTGTTACTTCCTTACTGACAAAGGCTACCAGATCTGGAGAGCCAGAGTCGGAATTTAGGAGCCAGTACAAGCACCACCCACACTGCCCTCTCCCCGTAACTTCCATTACTGCATATTGTCACCAGAGCACTGAAGCCAGATGGGGGTGAAGGGTAAGATTCTGTAACCGTCAACCTTCAGAACTACCCTGTCACCCATCCTGTCAACAAGCCCCAAAGAAAAAGTCTGTATATCTTGAGTCCTTGATCTATCAGAAGCTTTGCGGGTATTTGAGAGACCCAATGAAAACTCTGTGATATTCATTTAGGACAGTGAAACTATCCTGCATGATACTGTAATGGTGGGTGCACGTCATACATTTGTCCAAACCCATAGAATGTACAACACCAAGAGCGAACCCTGATGCAGACCATGAACTCTGGGTGATAACGATGTGTCCGTGTAGGTTCATCAGTTGTAAGAAATGCACTACTCTGGCGGGGAGCCCTGATAATGGAGGAGGCGCTGCATGTGTGCGGAAGGAGGTCTGTGGGAAATCTCTGTCCCTTCTCCTCAGTTTTGCTGTGAACCTAGAGTTGCTCTAAAACATAAAGTCTATCTTGTTAAAACCCTTTGATATTGAAAGGAAAGTTCTTGTACACTGAAAAAGAACTGAAAGTTAGCAGAGGAAAAGCAAAACACGTGAGTCCAATAGACGTTATAAAAATAACGCATTGCTTCAAAATCAGAGGGAAAAAATCAAAGTGTAAAAATCAGAGATGAAGAAAAACCATCATCTTTCCATTTAAGATCTGTCGTCTTGCTTGTGTTCCTGAGATCCTGGCTGTGCAAAGTCTGGTCTGTGACCAGCAGCAGCAGGAGCAGCAGAAAGCTTGTGCAAAGTGCAGACTCTCAGGCCTCGCCCCTCTGAGAATCTCCATTCAAAACAAGATTCCCAGAGACCTGAAATGCACACTCAGGTTTAAGAAGCACGTCTTTGAAGACGCAAAAGAATCTTCAATTCTGTAGTAATTTCCATTTTCCAATTTTTTTAGATGGTAGACTTTCATTTTTTTAAAGTTACTATTTACACCTCAGTTTAACCTCCAAATGTGTACGTTATGAAATCTCCTGATACAGCTTCAGAAGAATGTTGTAACGACTGCTGCTGTATTAAAATCAGGATTAAAATCGGGAAAATATCTTCCATTGAGAACCTACAATCATTCTACTCCTCCCCATCATTCCAGCCTAGCAATGCTTCCACGGATTTGGTCCACCACAATACCCCCTTTACATACTGATTTTCAGAACCCAGAGGCAGGCTGGCCCATGTCTGCTTTGTCATGGGCAAAGGCGGAAGTGGTGATTGTCTGAGTTCACTCAGCATAGGAAGGTAAACAGGACACTTCAAGCCAACCCAACTCTTTTTCTCTGCAACAAAAGGCACCTTCTCCCCAAAGGACCGGCATAATGAGTTCAACTCTCCATTTGATTTTGGTTTGGAAGCCAGCTTTGGTCCCTGAAGCCAGTACTTAAGTACATTTTGACTTGCTTCTCCGCATCTTCCTGTCTCTACTAATCAACAACTCGGCACTGGGAGGGTATTTCCACCATTTCTCTCATCGACATGGGTAACGGGAACAAGGTCTGGGAAAATGCATGCTCTGTGGTGCTACCAGAAGGCTGGCCCTCTCATTCTCAGAGGTTAATACCTACCACTTAGAACATCAGAACAGCCCTAAAATTCCACATGCTGTGACAGTCAACCTTTGTGACATGTGATGCATCGTGGTACAAATGTAAAATGTAGCATCTAGAGCCCTGGAGATTAACTGAATTCTAATGCCACATTTGAATGGTATTTTACAGATTTTTCCAAAGGCTCTGAGCATCTACCCCTTAATTAAATCTAATTTGCTTTCCACATAGAGTGTTATGGAGCATATCCCCTTCACGAAACATGGAAGCTGGACATACGTAATCTTTACCTTCCAGCTACAGCCTTACGAAGATGTGTTTGCGTGGGAACATTCCAAACTGATTTATGGTGCTATCGTAACAATTAAGCAACTAATCTTCCAGTATAAATGCACCACATAAGAACAACCTCACTGAAACATATAAATTTCATATATACTTAAAAATATTATTGTCGGTAATATAATACAGCAGAATGTTTCGAAGCCTATAACCTTGCATGCAGAAGCAGTTTTTCAGGCATTAATACTTAAATGGGTCATAGACACCACATCTGTCATTCTGTCCTGAAGTCTATGAGGCAAAACCAAGACTATGCTGGCCTATTGATTTTTCTAGCATTTGCTTTAATTTACTTAACCATTGAGAAATCCATCAGTACATAAAGGGCAACTGTCCATTACTGCCTCATTTGCAGACATTCCTTCCCCTCGTTTTTGGTAAATATTTCCCTTAAATTGCTATGTGTTTACAGTGTAAAAAACGAATTAGGAAAGTGCTCACACCTGTTTCTGTTCAGTAACTGCTGCACTGAGGTATATGTAACGTGCTTAAAGATAGAATAAATATCTAGACATTATTACATCTGTGTGCAAAGGGTGGTAAATTAGATCCTAATTACATTAACAGGGATTCTGCCTCCCAGCTTAAATTTTACATGAGCACTCTGCAAAAATCCAAAAGCTCTGCTGTGGTTTCTTTATGAGCTGGTGATTACAGCTACTTCCTATGCGGTCACTAAATATTCTGTTTACAAATAAATGAAGAAGCTTTGAGCCAACTTGCCAGGGTAATAATCTATTTTTTTCCCTCCCCCTCCCTCTTCCCAGCAAACCCTCGCCCCATATGCATGGCAACAATCAGGAGCCCTGGCTTCATCTAATTACTCCATCACATAATTTCACAAATTGCCTTGTCACTGGGGAGCCAAGTGCAAAACACGCTCACAGTGGGATTTCAGGCAGCAGCTTTCATTTACTACTCATTCCTTGTTAAATTAAACACGAAAACACCAGTTGTGTGAAAGAAGTCAAAAAGAATGCCTGCAAACGAGCCAGACAAGTATATCTCCTATTTACCATTGCGCCAAACACATCGTTGGCCACAGGCATCATGAAGAGGAGGATCCCCTGGGCTGGCCCTTTCCTATTTCACTATAGCTGCTACCATAGACCATACTCAAAAGGTCAAGAGCAAACGGGCTTCTCCAGAAAGTAAGCTTCATCATATCTCAACAGGAAGCCTGGGCATATGGTAAAAAAAAATTTGATAGACTCAAGCCCCTCTATTCTTTACCCTTTCTGCTCTAGGAAATGCCTGGCCATGATCCTCACATGAGAACGCGCATCTGTATTAGATGAGTGATATTAAGCCCTTTGAAGGTAACAACAGTATCCATATTTCCATTCTGGCTAGGAAGAAGGAACCCGATTCCACTAATCTTTAAAAGTTCTCCAACAGAACGACCATCAATCACGTTCATACAGTATTAGATGTTTTCCTTTTAAGTATTAATGCCTTGCATGTTTCTGAAACACGTCAAGATAAATGCTCACCCATCTCACTTCGGATGTGGGTGGAAGAAAAAGAGTGTACGGTGGGTGACATTACTAGAGGGAGTGAACCTGAGGTTACACCCCTGGAAGCTGACATTTTTATGTCAACAACGAAACATAGCCACTGGTAATTAAAGGTATTTCTCTGCAGCTCAGGAGCCAGCAGGGTCAGGTACCGTTTTACATCACAAACCAGTCCTTTATGCATGTAGATTTGCCAGCACTGTCTGCACAGGGAGAAGGAGACATTAGCAGCAGCTGTCTCTCTGCTTTTACACTGAAAATTCTATTCATACAGACAGGTGGAGTAATTTAAAAGCCAATGTGGTGCAATTTCGATGTGACTAATGTCACTGCCTACTAAAATGCCACCATTACCACTGTTTATGGAAACATTACTAAAATTACATTTTATTCATAAGAATTTTAGGATTCTGGTTATTACTAGCTTTAAAATGATCAGACCTCAGTGTCATACCCCAGAGCGGTGGCTTAATTCTCCAGGGTTTAGCGGCCTTCTTTGCTGAGAAACGACAGTTGGATTGTAGTTTCAAGAGTAATCGGGGCTGCATAAGCAGTTTCCTCTATCTCCATAAAGCAAATTAAAGACATAGCTCTTTGGCGTCCTGAACATGTGACAGGCAAAAAATCTTCAAGGAGCTCAATTCTGTGTTAGAAGGTTTAGTTAGGATTTGCATGAGGATAGATTCCTCAGCCCCAAATCACTAACACACACTGCTAGTAATAGACAGGGCTAGAGATTTATCTATTTCCATAAGGAAGGAAGCACAGTTAATGTTTAAAACCTGAAATTCTAACAATAAATGATTACAATTACACAAAATATCAATAGCCGCAGCTATGCCTTTTTTATGCACAGATATTTCTGGAAAAAGAATCTAGATAGGAAAGGACCATCCTTGACCCTCAGTTACCAATCACCATCAGGTTGCACTACGAAGTGTTATGCCAAACATTCTGGCTTATATTTTTATTTTAAAAATACTTATCCGCTAGCTCAAGAAACAAGATTATAATTATACCTTTGAACTCCCAACAATGTGATTTGATTGGCTCTGTGTTTGGGAGGAAACATGGTAAAAAGCACATGGAAATTCAAGGCAGGAGGCCCTGGTTCCAGCTCAGCCAGTTCCCTGCTTTTGACCTTGAGAAAATTCAAGGTCACCTTCTCTCACTTCCTTTTTTGTCATCCTGCCTACCTCATAGGATTGTCTTAAGAATCAAGTGTGTGTGAAAAGATTAAACTACAAAGCACCATAGAGATACATTATAATTTTACTTAGCCTTTTGATCAAATTTCTCCTTCAGCTGTTAACAGGACAGACTGATCCAATGTCAAAAGAGCCAAGCAAGTAATCACTTTTAAAACCTTGGTAAAAGTCATATTATGTAGGCAGGAGATCATTTCATTTCTTTGAAAAAATGAAATCAAGTCATTTTTGTGGAGTTCCTCCCCCAAGAAGTTTTGGAAACTGACTTCTCTTTAAATAAGAGACAGGAATTATTCCTAAGCTTCTATGAACTGCAATTGAAATTTTCTCCACTCATTGATCTTTCTTAGGATGAGTGTTCCTATTAACGGACTACACCTCCTGGCCTCTGGATGTCCCAAGCACTTCCTAGGACACTGAATTCTCAGAGGTCATGTGTGTCGTGGGAGAGCACATGGGCTCTGCAGGGATGCCAGCCACAAAGTTAATGTGAAAACAGACAAAAACTGATCGCAGAATATTAAGAACTGAAAAGCAAAGACACTTAAAAGGTTCAGTTCATATATATTGCCCCATTTTTTTTTTCTGGAGAGATAATACCAGGAGGACATTCGAATATAAGCAGTTATTTAAATCAAACCAAAGGTCTCCATTTCAGAATATTTTGAATAATCCATTATATAGCCAAGTAATTTGTGTCTCCTTTGAAAATCAACTCACTAAGGGTGTTTGCATTTATAACATCAAGTTACTTGAGGCCTATCTTTTCTTTAAAGTGTCCAAAGATAGAGCAATACTTCTTGTATTCGGAGCCACGCTCCCCGGGCTATAATTTGCTGACTGAAGGCATTTGGCAAGAACAAGAAAACACAAAAACTAAAAGGTTTTTGAAATGTTAGGAAATCTCCCAGCAAAATTCTTTCAGCTACTCCTTTGCTCTTTCTTGGAGGCTGTCCACAGGCCCGCCAAGAAATGGATGCTTTATCTGAATGTCTGCAGACTCGCTCCTGCCCCTGACACACTGAACTGAGTATCCAGCCCACTGAGGAAAGCCACCTGTACCAGGCTCAGGACTCGCAAGCAGAAGGACGAGCAGTATTGAAACACCAGCGCCCTTGTCCGAAGCAGTCATTTTAATATGAATCCGCACAGTCACCACCGTGACTACCTGGGAGCCTTAATAAGGTAGTTTGTGTGGCCTCGTGGCATTCAGTGCACCTCAGGTAAGCTTGGCCCATGACCAAGAGGGTTTCGTGACCACTGCAATGTGGCCTCCCCTCTTTGCTTACCCTCTGCCATTGGCTTCCATCAGCAGAAACAGAAAAATTAGAGCCCTGAACACAGCTCTTTAGGGGATTAAAAGAAGTAAAATGGATCAGTTTTCCTCACTAGGACTGGTATGGATGGCAGGGATTCGGAGAGATTTGTCTTACAGAGAAATGCCCAAGCACATAGGGACATGCCCGTATGCGGAGTCATAATCACAGTTCCGTAGTAAGAAAGACTGAGACATGATGAGGATGTTTCCAGTTGAGTTAAAGTCTCCTAAATTTCATGACATATAGATTTACTTCTACTGGCAAAACAACCAACCAGCCAAACCAAACCAAAACACTGGAATCCTTTCTAAAACAAAACCATTGGATTTTCTCTCCATCGAACCTCCATTCTTTAAACCAAAGTACCTTCACTAGGAATCTTAAACACCGAGAAAGTAAAAAGCCAAGCTTATGTCACATAAAATTCCTAAGGATTAGGCTGAGTTAGTTTTAAAAAAAACTACACTCACACATATGTACACGATGCTCCAATTTTAATCTGAAAGATAAATTGAAGGGGAGCAGTTTCATATTCACTAAGTTTAGCGTTTTATCTTCAAAAATGTATCATCACTCAGAGGAATCAGAAGCCGTGATATTGATAAATGCATTGAAGTGTAAATGGTTAGCTAGTGTTCCAACAGTCATATACATCAGCAACCAGCAACTTAATATAATTGCACTTATATGGGCACTTCTGTTTTGAACCTAATCCTTTACTGAATCAACCCAATTAAGAGTATATCAGAAAACCAAACTACAATGTATTTTTAACTTCATCTTGGAAATAAAAGGAAAATTTTAGAATAAGCTGACAAATTGCCAGCCAGATGCTATAAAAGTCTCATATATCGCACCATATAAAGGCACCAATCATCAGTGAAATGAACAAACCATTTGACGGAGCACAAAAATCTCAGTGACACCCTGAAATTCACAGAGCCACAGTTAGAGTTCATCTGCTTAGGAGTCCTACGTACCTGGACAAATGAGCAATTTTAAAGTTGGACTTTTGTTTTTACTTTTGATTGTTTTTTCCCCCATGCCTACTCATCAACTGACTGTAATTCCCCCAGGTCAGAGGTGCATAAGTAGGATGGGGAAGAAAGGCTGGGGCACAGGGAAGGAGGTGTGCGGGAGGCTGGGAGGGAGCTCTGCCAGGTCACTAATGGCCTCTGGGGCAACAACTTGGAGAACAGGCTGATGCTTTGTCTTTGATCTTCTAATTCACAATGATCATTAGTATTAACTCGGATTCTTCTGGGTGAAGAATTCCAGCTGTAGCCTTTTCAGTTTACCTGACCTAAGAAAATTCATCACCCATCCCATTAGGATTTCAATAACCAGCTAAGAAAAAGAAAAAGGCAGTTGCCCCAGAATCTAGAAACCACTTGCTTCATTATTAAAACAGGGTTTATATGATGTATATTACAGAAGAATTAGGGCATTCCAACATTACCTCCAAGTCATTAAATAATCTAGTCCATTTTCCTCCTGAGACAGATGATTCCCAATCGGGTAAAAGATATTCAGGGTCCTATCTAATCAAAGTTGAAATATGCTATCTCCAAAGTAGCAGAGATCTTTTAAAAGTAAGATAGTGAGATCTGTCATCTAAGCCTGTGTTGGTTTCGGCAAAACCAAGCTCTAACCATCATCGTGACTAAAGCCCGGGACGGTGACTGGTAACCACACGTAAGGAAAAAAGTAAGAACTGTGAAGATATTCTTCTTATGTATTTCAGAGAGCTCATTTTTGATATGGGACGTGGCCACCTGAAAGGGAAAAAAGTCTTTTCACACCTTCATACTAGTTTTCAAGTATCTTAATTGAATAAGGTATCTGTCGATATCACGTAATGAAAAAAGGATCAAAGTTAGCTGCCATCTCCACAAGCCCCCCTCCTTGGCTCAGACATATGAACATGGAGGACTAGTTAGGACTGTCTTTCCCAAACACTTTGCACTACCCTGATTGACATTTCAGGCAAAAGTTTGAAAATATACTCTTCCTGACTTATTACCTTCTTAGAACTAATGTAGCTGAAGGGTCACTGGTAATAAGAATATTCACTGTTAAAACTGGCAAAGAATAGAGGTGAGGGAGAGGAAGAGAAATTGAAACGGAGGAGAGGAGCAAATTCCACCTGCTGCCTAACTATGTGCCTCTGTGCACGTCCTCCCACTCTCTGAATCTGCCTTCTGACTTTTCACTCACCTTGACCAACAAAATGGGTTACCAGGATACCAATGAGAAGTAGTTTTTCATTGTAACAATAATTCATAATGTTTAGAGAGCAATTCTTCCAAAATTGCAAGCAGAGATATGACACTAAGATGTCTCCACCAGATCTCGTTACCAAAAGCAAAACCAATGAAACAACATCTGTCTCTTCTAGAGCATTCAATTCCCAATTCAATTCCATTTACTCCATCCCTTGCGCGGCGGACCCACAGGGCACTTTTCATCTAATAGTGTTTCTATGGCAACACCATTCTCAACCTGGAAGATTCTACAACCCCTCACTTTGGCTTTATTCACATTGAGGGGAAAGTCTTAGATATTGAGACATAAATTTCACAACAGAAGAAAAAAAAAATCCAGGCTAGAAGTTGAATGAAAGAAAACAAAATCAAATAGCAAAATGTTTATCTAACTTAGAAACAAAGTTTGTCTCTATAGTACCCAAGGGATCCTCAAGATCAGGGAAAGAAGGGGGAATCCAAGAGAATGTGAATGACAGTCAATTCACTTTCAGGATCGGCTCCCCTACTGGTCAGTGCCAAATGAGTCACACCTGGAATGGTTTCTTCACCTGAATCTGCAGGTACGCATTTTAATAGCCTCCACTCTCCCTAAGTTTCAGAATTCCTAGGGCACACAATACCTCCATGCGGGAAAATATGTCACTGCATATTTTCAATAAGAACCATATTAACTGCTTTTCTATTTAGATTATATTTAAAATTGCAATATGTTAGGGTAGGAAAACAAAAAGGAAAAAGACCCTGGATTCTTTACCTTAAACATTATATTTATTCCTTCTCTTCATTGTTACTAGCTCTTAGGCACATATCTTTGTAACGCTATGTAGCAAAATAACCAGTGATATGCAAAATACATCCAGCTTAAACATTATGACATAGTAGGTTATAGTTACAGCTGGAATAATGCCCTTAGGAAGGAAAAAAAATCTTGATGTGGCATATGCCCCTGAACTGATCGTGACTATATAGTGACTCACACCCACATATTAAGTACTTTCTAATTGTTTGCAGTAAGTTGTCTTCAGGCAAATGTAAGCATTTCTATTAATACATGCTTTTATTTTCTTTCGAATTCTCTCTCCTTATCTAAATAACGTCAGTCATTCTTTTGAATTCCAGGGAACAGTTTCTTTTAGGAGACCTTCTTTAGTTATCAAAATTAGCAAAGGTTCAACTAAGTCTAAGCTGGATATTCACATCACTGAAATTTCCTTTTACCCCATAATCACCAAAGTTTAAAACCTGTTTCCTTTTTCTTTTATTGTTTTCATTACACACAAGTATGTCCAGTTTAGCTTGCTAGAGACTGTGAGTCCAAGAATGAAGCTTTAGTTCTCTCTTTGGAGTAGTAAAATGTGCTACTGATTAAATCTACCTGTGGCCAACTACAGAAAGACACATTCTTCTTATGCAGCTGGGGTGCAAATCCAGAAAGGTTTTTTTATTCAAGGCCTATTCTACTCCTCTAACAAACAAATGCTGAAAGCCCTTTCAAAGGCAGATTTTTTTAACTGAATAAACTCAATGAAAAGATTGACCCATTTATTTGAAAAAGAAAAAAAAAATAGCAATTTGCTTTCCAAAAGGTGTATGAGGTCTTATAATATACCTCTGGCATTTAAAAGATTAGTTTTTTATAATTTGCGAATAAATTGTGATTGCTATTGTTTTAATTAGCCAGCGTTTCAGTTGCTCTTTTATATTTAGCAAGATTTCAGAAAAGATCTCCTAGATAAATTGCATTAATCATATAGCAAGAATGTGATCAACTAAAATTTGTGTACAGCCTTCCAAATGAATTGTGCATCTCTAAAGACCTCTCAGAATTTGAAATAAATTTGCTGAAGAATTACTACTGAGATAACAGTAGTTACTTACATTTGGACAAATAATAATAAAACTCTCTTTACTCTATGGGTTTTTTCATAGTATTTATTATAATCAACTCTTGTCTGTAAGTATTACCTAAACAGTTTATGCATTCTTTCAAGAAGTATAATGAGACAGGGAGAAGGCTGTTCCTTGTAACTGGAGATCTATCTACTGTTGCAATTGGAGAAGAGGGACAGAAGGGAATCTTTCTCATTGGAAGAGGGAAAGAGGGAGAAAATTCAAATATATGTCCTCACTTTGCTTTTTAGATGATATTATTAGAGCTTTTGCTTCTTAGAGACCATTATCATTATCAATATTTTTGCATGAGCAGATGGCAGTGGAGTGCGGGAGGAGGGTGGAAATATCCAATGGAAACCAGGAGACAACGTCTATGAGCATTCTTAGAATGCCAGGGAGACATGGACAAATGAGTTTCCCCTTTCAGGGTGGCGGTGCAGGCCGGCACGGACCCTCAAACTGGAGGAAATTAGCCGGATCTCAAAAAATCAGACAGTTCATGAATAATTTCTAATGCAACTGCCCCAATAACATACGGACCACAAAAAGCACTGTGATGCAGGGAAAGTCACGCTGGCTATTAAAAAGCATTTTTTTTAAAAAGAAAATAAGATAGCTCTTGGCAAGGTTCTTCACAAGGGTATGACCTAGAAAACCAGGAAATCTGGTGACTGAATAAAAGAACTTGCTTCTTTCTCTCCTGATTCTGTCAGGAGAGAAACAATATTTGATGATGTTTTATTCAGGGACACCTCAGCTTCAAGTGAAGCCAAAACTCTTTTGCAGATTGAAGTGGAGGCTGACGAAGCCTATCTTTTTTTTTCTGTTAGTATAGGAAATAGAAAGAGTTTCGTGACTTCAGAGGCAACCTGATTTTGTCCCCTCCCCCCACTCATCCTCAGGTTAGATCCGGTTAGCTGGTTAGCTCTAGTGATGAAGTACCAGCATGGCTGCATCAGCACTTTTGCCCAATTGTCACTTCTTATCTCCTGCTGACTTCAAATGCAGTGCTATTTATTTTTCATGCTATGCCCACTAGACCCTAGTCCTTCCCCTCCCCTTCAGCGGTGGCCAGTGGTCCTCAACGGCAAACTTGCACACGGCAGATCTCAAACTATCCACAGAAATGCAACAAGTGTCAGCCAAGTAATGGCACCCGAATCAGGTTTCAGGTCAACCTAATATGATGTTAAAATCAGCTAAACCATCTACCTCGTCAACTAACTACCAGCATTAACCATCCCTAAAGCTGATTCCAAAAATGTCAGCATAATCTAGTTACTGTTTGGAATCCTGGTGGGAAGAAGAAAAGGAAAGAAACTATTTTTTAGTTAGTCCTGCTGCTCTCCTTTTTTATTTTTTTTAGGGATGCTGGAAAATCTGGATTAATTTATACCCTTGAGTGTTATTGAAGGCACAGCCTCTATCCAGAGGAGCTGAACCAGCTTGGCATCCCACATCCTCTGTTCGTCTCCCTGTATCAGTATAAGTCACTGAGGAACATGACTTTGAAAGTGCACAAGGATGTGAGGGTCAACAAGTCTGGACACATTAGTGACAATGCAGAATTAACTTCGATACTGAAGAAAAACAAATGACTTTAAGAAAAGCAAACTGTGCTAAAAGTAGTAACTTAAAAGTTTTGTTCCTCACATTTAAAAAAACAACAACAACAAGATTTTTAACATTCATTCATTTTAGGCTGGTCTGTGCTATGACCTATCTAAATTCATCCTTTGTCCCTAATATTGAAAGCCCCCTCATCAACAATTTTGTTGATTTTTAATTTATTATTTTACCCATAAATTTTCATTTCATCTTTTTCCTTATGTGTCATTAAATCAGTATGTACTTCCAAAAATATCCACCGAAATATTATGATTATAAATATTTTGAACATGAAACCCATTCAGAACAATAACCAAACAAAACAAATCCCTCGGTGGCATAAAGCCCCAAATCTCCAGTTTCTCACATCTCCAGGAGAATTCCTGCAGTGAAAACAGCAGTACTCACACAGACAATATAAACTGTTACTCGGCTTGAAAAGTCACAAGGGACTACACAGGAAGAGCTGACTCTATATTGCTGTTTTCCTTTACAGTTCTAAATACAGGGACAACTTTCACTGTGCAGCTCTGACTCAGATGAACGTTTTGTAATGGCAGCCAGTACATTCAAACCACTTAAGAGCAAATTATGTGAGCAACCTGCCATTGCAACAAGATTTAAATTTTTGCAGACCATTCACCATAAAGGTCCACTAAAGCATTGGAAGAAATGAAGTCCTTTTCTCTGGGGTTTGTCTGACTTTGTTTTTAGTGGGACCTGGTTCTCAGTACTTAAGAGTCACACTGAGAAAAGCAACATAATTAACATACATACTTAAAATCACAAGTGCACATGAACGCCTAAACCTTATAACTTACAAAAGTGAGCAAAATCGTGATAGCGAACTTCAAATAAAACTCCTAATTTGGGGTATGGATCTAGGAAACAAGTACTAACACTTTTGTAAGAACTGTGGGCACACAGTGATTTATGAAATATTCCAAGTCCAGAGGGATCATTTCCCCCCCTTTTTTTTTCTATCAAAACGGCTTCATCGTCCATATTTAGTTTACATATGTCATTTAGAATCCACTTACTGTTAGATGCTGGAACAGCCACGCCCTCATGATATTTGTGGCTACTTTGGGAAAGATGCCACGCTTTTTGTGACGCTTTTTGTCCTTATCTGGATCATCATCGTCACCTGTGCTGGGGGAAGCTACACTGTTGTCCAAGCCATCACCTGCAAACATAGTGAATCAAATTTTGACTGATGCTACCTTGACATGCTTTATTCAAATAGAATGCCTTTGGATATAAACAAAACCAAAAGAGCAATATCAATGATTAATAGTTTCTTTGGTACTCTTCTTTTCTTTTCTTTTCTTTTCTTTTCTTTTTTAGACAAAGAGAAAGAACAAGGCCTAGGCTCAAAGGTAGTCAGGTCTAAGGAACTTCTTCCAGAGAACAGTGGGAAAGGTCAAAGGGAACGGAGGGGCGTATACAATCTCTGGAGTAGCTTTGTTGCCATGGTAATTATTCAGATGCGGATAGTGGAGACATGTTAAGTGTAACTCCTACTGGGGAGTAAACATGGTGGAAACTAAGAGCAGAGGTGCTATCCCTGCCTGAGTATTCAAATCCCACATAACCAACATCACTGATGTCAACTTGTGAGAAGATGCATTTAAGATACCAACTATTGCCACAAGCGATCTATCTTAAGACTAAAGTAGGCCATGGAAAAGTAGGTAATCCATCACATAAGCAGTCTGACGTAGGAATGCTTCAAATAGAACATGATTTTTCTTGTCATAAAAAGAGAGCATCAAGTTTAGTAAGGGAAAACTCTTGAAATCGGTTTTTACTTAGAAAACAATGACTATTTTTAAATCAAATAAAGCGATGTTAAACTAAAATGTCAGTTAGGATTGTGTTCCCCTAATAATCCGGACAGTTTATGAAATTTCTTCTAGATTTAAATTTTTCTCACTGAGAAGTCATCTGCTTATACATTCCTGTACACGGGATACTATTTTTCCATTGATTTTTCTTATAACATTTTAAGTTGTTTCTTCTAGATAATTTTTTGGCTCTGTGACACAATAAAATGAAAAATGTAGTATTCCTTTTAAAATGGCTTATTGAATAAGAAAAAAAAAAGTGAAATTTCAGCCCATATAATTCACACTGTCCAAAACAAGTCGTAACATACAAATGGAAAGTAAACACTTGGTGTTTAGGCACAAAAGTTACAAGGGAAAACAACAGTGGACTAAACCTACTACCCTAAAATTTTAGCTTAGCTTTTGTCAGACTGTTATCCCAGCTCTCTCCATGGAAGCTACTGGCTTTTAGAAATGACAGGTTGATCTGGGCCCAGAAAGAAGAGCCCTAGAGGCAAGGCTTAGCAAGCAGCTAGCATACTCCCTGGGCTCACTGGGAGACCCGGCCTCATGGCTCAAAGAACTTTGGTAAGACTACACCTGGGAACTAGCCTCAGGTTCCTTTGGGCCACTTCATGAACTTCTGTATTCCTTGTTTCTTTTTATCTAAATATTCTATGCACAAAAAGAATTCTCTATTTAAAAAAAATTATTAATAGTTGATTTACAAGTTGTGTGTAACTTCTGCTGTACAGCAAAGTGACAGTTTTACATACATATATATATATTCTTTTTCATATTCTTTTCCATTATGGTTTATCACAGGATACTGAAGAATTCCCTGGTTTGACTTCAGTTATTTCAGTCAGATTTAAAGTAGTTAGGTTCATTAATCAGTTGTTTTAACAGAGCTCCCTTAGGAAACAACCCTCCCCACAAAAAAGAAAACTGCCCCCTAAATTAACTTGACTTGTACTGAGTTACAGTTTAAAAACTTTTTTGGGTGAGAAACAGACTGATTTCAACATTTCTGCTAGGATTACAGTCTATGCCACAAATACAAAACTTTTGCAGAACTTTTCTGTTGAATTTTTATCAATTTAAACCCATAATTTCATTGCATTCAATGTTTAGTTGACAAAAATCGTATATTCTGTAAAAGGTCCACGGAATCACAGCTGTGTTCTCAGTGAAAAAGATCATAAAGACCCACAATTCTTAAGCCCTCATCGTATCAATGAAGAAAGTACTCGTGATCCTATCGGGTGACTTGCCCAAGAGGGATGGGGCTGGTGGTCTAGGCAGGACCAGACACCCAAATCCCTGCACCAGTGCTCCTTCCACCCCACCAAACCCTTTATTTGCATAACCAAGTGTTTTATAAGGAGTCCCCTTGGATTTGCCTAATAAATTCTTTGAAAGTCCAATATTTAAAGAGGCTTTTTATTCAGAGAAGCAATTCACCATATAAAATAACAATTCATTAAAGAAACATGAGAAAAGAAAACAACTCAACAGCATTTAAAATTTCAATGGGCTAATCCACTTTCAATATGCAAAAGGTAACCAAGGAAAAAAAACATATCACTTGATCACTGATTAAAAAGCTTCTAACCTAAGGACACTTTTTCACCACCTCGCCCATGACTGTTTTCCATCTTTAAAATAAAAAAATAGCCTTTCTCTCCATCTCAAAACCCCTTCAGATTAATTTAGCAGGCAATGCCTAGTGCCTGCCTCGAAGAGAATTCATTGATAATTTATGGAAATATCTACTATAATCCAGCGGAGATGACTTTTTTCCAGCTTTGTGCATCAATAGATAATCAAGGCCTTAAAGCAGCCTTAGCTTCCCATTACCTCAGGCAAAAGAATTCCTGAAAGCGTGCCTTGAGGGCACCTGAATTATATACTCCATTAGGAGAGGAAGGCTTTCTGCATTCCATGTGTAACACTCACCAGAACCTTTCCTGTTTATTTCTGCCGTATGAAAGCAGAAGCATTAGGAACAGAATTTTTTAAGTGAAGACTTATGTAGATACAATGGAGAAACCTTTCAAGCAAGAGCCAGATCACCCCCTTCAGTCCCTGGCAGTGACCTCTCCCGAATAAAAGGTTTCTATTACATCATTAGCTCAAGCCAAAAACAGCCTTGGCTTAATGCTCAGTTTGTTCTTCCTACTGTTTTTAGGCAAATACAGCTACTTTACTCCCATCTGGGAGGGAAATTACACTGCTGGGTTGTAATCTAAGACAAGATTTTCATTGGAAGCAAATGCTTTCAATCCAGTGTAAATACTGGTGCATGTTCAGAAAAGCCTAAAACAATAAACCCTGCTCCTTCCCGACACAAGTTAGGGAAATGGAGAGGATGGGGAAGGAGGAGAGCGTAATAAAGCAGACGATTCTCAAAGCAAACACTTTCATAGATTTTAATAAGTTGTTTAACCTCTTCCACTTTCCAAAATGGAAAACTGATCTCGAAACGTCTCCACCTCAGAGGAAAGTCTCAATGGTCAATTGTACCTTGCGCATTTCCATCCACTCTGCAATCTGATACAGTCACCTCTCTGCGGTCCCTGGAGGATTTATTTCCTTTTTTTATTTTTAAGATCACTAAACAAACTTGGAGGACCGCCGGCCGACCACACGGCAGCAGGCAGCAGCTCTGAACCACATTTGTAAGATGTCAGCAGTGACTTCATTTCTGGAGCTGACTTCTCCTGCCGCCAAATGAAGGCAAACTGAAAAGGTGGAAATAATCATAAAAATGATGCTGGTCCATAAACAAGCTCACAGCCTCATTAGGGCAGCAGTAGGCTCCAGTGGGTGATTTATGCTCGTTTTGCTGATGCTATGAGCAAATGCCATAGGGCGACTTTAGCCAATCGCTAATGGGTTCTGACAGCTTCTTAGCAACTAGTGCAAGCAACGTTGTGGCGTTTGCTAGTGACAGAAACCAAAAATGTCATATTATCTGCCCATGTGTCATGAAGTCCGTGTGGCAATTAACTAGCAGGCCAGTGACTGAGGGGCCAGAGGCTCCTGAAAATGGCCTTTGGCTATGGAGAGGCAGCCAACGGGCGCGGAGCCGCACACACGGGCCACATTCTAACGCAGAAAGCCACTTCCCCGCGACTTCCCTGGCTCTGAGGAGACTGGGCCACTCAAATCCCCCCTTATCCTCTCACTGAAGTGCCAGTCCGGGCTCCTTTCTCTCTCCGGGCACTGGCTCTGGCGCTCTCAGAAGACTCTAAAGCGAGCTGCTTTGATCCCCATCGTCTGAATGTCTCCTTAATTGGCACTACCTGGTTCTGTGCTTTTTGGACGCTGGATTCAAAGGTGCCAGCTATTTTTCTGCTTTCTCACCAATGAGTCTAAAAGGATTTCAGATCACTGAAGCAGACTCCTGGCCTGTCAGATGGCTGAGAGCAGAGGAACTCTGGGCGGCCACAAAACACTGTTTTAAAAAACACCAGGCTTGTAACAAGCAGGGGAAGAATCCTGGCCACACTTTTCAGGTTGCGAGCTCTCAAAACCATGCACTATATGTCAAACTGTCAAACCTTTCAGCGTGGGCCATTTGCCCTTTCAAATAATATTTAAGAATTGTTTTTACAAAATTTTATAGGCCATGGTCTAGTGAAAGAGGCCAACCAACAAAGAAAGGAATTTGTACTACAATTCGTCTACGGACAATTTCTTGTGAGACCTGGGCCCGTCCCAGTGGAGCAAGGCAGGTGACCTGTGACAGCTCCCAGGCTGTCAGAGAGCTCAGATTTCAAACACGCTCAACTCAAACATCCCTGGTCGCCTATTTAAGCATGCCCAGGCATTTAGACTGCGCTATCTCGTGCCTTTCAAGGCAGGATAAAGCGGCATTTATCGTATTCAGGCTATTCAATGGGTCAGACTGACCGTGTCAGCGGGGGCTCCTTCCAGGCAGGTCAAAGCCCGACTCCCATTTTTCTCTCCCTCCTAACCCCCTCTCTCCCCCCAGGACCACCAGTCCCCCAAACCTATTCTGAGGGAGGCAGAAACAAAACTCCCCAAAGCGCCTGACATTTACATCACAAGGGCTGGGCACTTCCCGTGGCAGTGGGCCAGCAGGTAGAAATAAAATGGGTTGTCTGTCAGAGGGTTCTTTATGTCATAGAGGCAAAACTCCTAATTAGGGAGATGAACTTTCAACTGCCAGGGCAAAAGAACGTGTAGGGTTGTGGACCCTCTTGTTTTGCTAGAAATCAAGCTGGAAAGCACCTCCCGCTTCAAGACCATTTCACTGACAATTTTGTACTGGGACTCCACGTTTTCGGGCCACGCTCTCTCTTTAATCTTTACTCTTCTGCTCTTAGAATGTTTAGAAATAGAGTTTTTGTCCCCGAAATGTACCTAGACTCAAAAATCAAGGCCAGTGATAATCGTATCTTTCGATACTGAGTCAAATCTCTTGTGCCTTGAAAGTTGTCTAAATGGTCAGTTCAAAGCCCTCCAAGGACTGTCCAACTCATGTTGTGAGGTGGCTAAATTTTCACCCAATATTAAGGGTTTTTGTTTTTCTCTTGTCTGTTTTCTAGAGAGCACATCTCCATGAGAGAATATGGCATTTCACCCCTTAAATGGTATGTAGAACATTCCCGCCTTTCGGCTGCTGGTGCAAACATCCCCTTGGTATGGGGAGGTCAGGTTTCCTTTGTAGCTGAGCTATTTGGGTGTGCCAGGTTGCTCGGAAAAATGTAAAAACTACCCCAAACCCACTTCTCCAGATCCTGGCTGTGTCTACTTAGCCAGAAGTCAGAGGGGATAATGTTTCTGTGTTATGTTAAGAGGATAAATGGTAAGAATTATAGACAAGCCTTTCTCAGGAACCGGCCAGAATACTTCAGAAGCTTTAAAGGAGGTGTTTTGTCTTCATTTAGAAGGCGTAATAGCTGCCAGAATGATTTTTCTAAAACACATATCTGATCGTATAACCCTGGCACTTAAAATCCTTCTGTGACTGCCCTTTGCCTTCAGGATAAAGGTCACACTTTTTAGCCTGGCACAGACGGCCTGTCGTGATCTCTCTCCAGGGTGCGTTTCCAGCCTGTCTTCTGCAGAGTCCCCACGGGCACCGCACTCGCCGCCCCGCCCCCACCCCAGTCCTGAGCCCACCTGACGTTCTCAGGATCTCACCGCACACACAGAGCTCCCGCACCTCTCTGTGTTCCCCTGCACTAGTCCCTTTCCCTGTAGCACCCTTCCTGGCAAACTCCTATAAGGAGTTTTTTCTGGACTCGAATAATCTTAAGTAGTCCTCCTCCCCAGTCCTGAGTGATTTTTCTTCTCCTGACATTCCTGCACCCAAACACACATCACACTGTTGATTTCCGTATATGTCCCCTCAACGTGATTATACAATACATGAAAGCAGGGACCTGGTCCTACTTCTCACTAAGATTCTCTAAGCCCAGGGTTACCCCAGTGTACAGGGTACAGACTTGTCAATTGCTTATTAAATGAATGCGTGAATGCATTTTTTTTCATGGAGAAAACCAGTTTCAATTTTCCACTGTTACAATTCTTTTTGAGCACACCTCAATGACACTTTTGAAAAATATTCACCAATGAAATTCAATGAAATTGAAGAAAACATTTTAAAAAACGCATTCTCTAAAGCTGGGAAGTTTCCTTAGAATTTTTAAGCTCGTCTTGGACAAGAGATAGACTAAGAGTTAAAATATCAGACTTCTTTATAATGTTTACCATAGCCGTTTAGAAATATACCCCTACTCCCTGCAATTACAACTTAAAACTATTTACCTAACTAAAATTCCTTGCTGTTTCTGCATTTTTCCTGAGTTCAACTTTAAAAAAAAATAAAGCAAAAGTGATTTGTTTCCTTCTGCGTTTTCTCCTTAATGAATGAATTTTACCACTCCCCCAACCCTTGACACATCTCCCAGTTTTATCCTAGCAAAGAATCTCAACTGTCTCTAAGCAGACGATTTGACCCTGAGCTCAGACTCCAGACTCACACTTTACCGGTATGGTGCAAACACAAAACTCTAGAATTGTGGTTTTTCCTTGGTTTTGCCAAGTCACTGTGTCAGTCCTTCCCACAGAATTCCTCCACACCTGCCTCAGCAATTCTTCAGCAACAGGTTATGCAAGGACATTAATATCTGGTCCTGTTACAGATTGACATGTCACAGGATGCTAGGAGACATCAGAAAGGTTTTTGCAAGATAAGCGAAAACATAATACAACCTCATAAGCCTTATTATGCATTTTTCAAAAGAAACAGAGTAAACTTCATATATCTTCAAATCTGAGCCAATAGACAAATGTCAGAGTTTAAATCCAACGGTTAATTTCTGCGTTGAACTTTAATTAGGGTTCTGTTAGCTCAGCCTCCCTTTTGTATCTCTTCTCATCCTTAGGTGTTGAAGGTTTCCTTGTTCTTAGTTCAAAGGGATTCTCAGGTGATCAAAGAAAAATAACAAAGGAAAGCACACTCTCATATATTTTATTTTATCACCATGGCTTTCCTGAAAATACTGAGGTAGTTCCTTTAGAAACCAAGATGAGATGTTGTTGGTACCTGCCCTGGCAGTGCGAAGTCCTAGAAGGGGCTTCACAAATACCCAATGGGACAGATATACCCATGGCACTGACTGAAAAGATGGAGGTAAGATGAACAGGGGAGAAGATTAAGAAGAGCAGACTTTAAATGAACATATTCTTGGCACTTACAAAACAAATGTCTAGCTATGCTTCCGCAGGTTGGCGTCACAGAGATTTGTTATGAGGCTTTTCCTCTCCAGTTGAACTTAGGCTTGTTAAATGGTGACAAATATTTGTTAATAGTTGACCACTGTGGAATGAGCTCACAGCCTCACTCTGCCCTTTAGTGGACTCCTGACATCACAGAAACCCTAGGGAAGAGATGGAGAAGCAGAGCCTGGAGGCGGGAGCTCTCTCTATGAACCTACTGCCCCCTTTTCTAAAGAGTAAATGTAGCATCTAAAAGGGAGCCCTGGATATGCAACCATCTTTCGCACAAGCTGTCACTCCTATCACTCATTCATTCATTCATTCATTCACTCATTTAACAAAAATTGTACTGAATTCCTACTATATCCCAAACATAAATGCCAGCCCCTAGAGACACAAATGGTGAACCAAACCAGAAAGAGTCCCTGTGCCTATGTACTTTCCAGTTAGAGGGCACAGCTGTTAAAGAAAATTGTCACAGCAATACGTGTGCAACTGCACTCCATAAGAAAGAAATATAAATCTATGAGTATGTGAAAGAGAACACTGACTTAGGTGGGAGTGATCTGGAGCAGAAATCTGAAGTGTAGAGAAAAGTCAACCAGGTACAGTGGGCAGTTTAAAAGGGCAAAGAGCAGAGAAAAGATTGCGGGCCATTGAATCGTAGGTACAAAGGCCCTGCCTGGCTGGAGGAAGCATGGAAACAACCACAGTACTGGGACCTGACAAAGCAGCGCAAGATGAAGCTGGAGAGGTAAGAGGAGCAAGACCACACAGGGCCTTGGGGACTGTGGTCAGGATTTGGGCATTCATCCCTGGGTTTCCGAGAGATGTGACCTATAGGGTATTTCTGTGGGGTCATCAGTGTCCTCTCCATTGCACGCCCTGATATTACATAAAGTTTACCACATACAGCCTCATCCTTCAGTGTCCCTATCTAGTTCAACCTAGCAAAACCCTCCGTTTCAAACCAAGATGGGAGAATGAGGGACTATGGAAAAGCAATGAGTCTATTCAGGTAGACCCCAATTTAGGCACCGATTACATTCTGAAGTTAATTTATAAGCAGGTCTCTTGGAAATTAGAACAAATTTTCACACAGGAGCAAGTTATAAATGGTGATGGTTTCCAAGTCTAGTTTATCAAAAGCCAAAGTAATTCATTAAGTGAACGAAGTTCTAACTGACATGTGAGCCCTGGGTTCAGGAAGTCAGAAGGTGCAGAAATAAGGAGGAAGATGAGTTTCTTCTCATATTTCTGTGCATAGAGTCAACCTAGGAAGATATTAAAATGTATGTGATTGCCTTTAGCACCTCTTTTTCTGTATCTCTCCTCTGCCACATAGCTTCCCTCTCCTGGAGTTTCCAAGTATCCCAATGCCTTGTAGAGGCACCTGGCCTCCCAACTGCTGTCACATCACCTGGACCTATGCTGTTCCTGCTTTGAACTCACACTCATCATCTCCTGCCAATCACAATACGCAGCCTTTGAGTCTCGTTGACCTGAGCCAGACTTTAGGAAGCAAGCAACCTGAAAGACTTAATTCATACTAAGAATGAATAACTGATTTCTCCCTCACCTTCCCAGAAGTGTGGTATTTTTAAAAGATTTGTTAATGTAAATGAATCTTTAACGGCAGAATTTCAGGAAGAGAAATAAAGTTTTTAAAAACATATGTCTTGTGTATTTTTGATCAATGGATGCCAGTCTTTCAAAAAAGCCCAGTGTCACTTTCCTAACTGATGGTAACAGCCTGCTACCCTGCTACCCCAATCGCCTGCCTCTATTTGGGAAGTCACATGCTTCTGAACACCCCACAGTTTCTCACAGAAACTATGATGACAGTAATTGGGTCCTGTAGATGTAAAGCATGAAGAACAGGAGTAAGAGATCCAAGCTGGAGATTTGTGTGTGTGTGTGTGTATGTAGGTCGTTCATAATTTGGGAGTTTATAACTCAGGGATTGTCATCCTGTTGAAATACATTTGGAATAACTTCTTTCCCATAAATCGTGCATTCTATTTAGCTTCTATCTTCATTGTCAACTCAAATAATGCATAAAATGTAACTGTGTGAAAACTATGGAAAGAAATCTACTAAATAACCGAGACCCAGAATGAAAATATTTGCTGGATTTTCACAGAATACAAAAAAATTTTTTGTTGAAATTTTAACGTGCAGTTGATGGGATTAAAGGAAGAAACTGTGCTTTCTAAATTCATGGAAAGTTTGTCAGCTGGAGTTGATCAATAATTGTATTTATAGTTTACTTCAGATTTAGTTTATCTAAGTGTCCGTACAAGTAGAGTACCGTGGACAGATACAACATACACCAGGAATTAAATAAATTTTCTATTTTTTTCTTAAATCATTGTACTTTGTTCTTTGGAGATAGGAATACCTTTTTCTAGTAATTCAATATGACTTTTTGACTTGAATTCCCCTCAGGGGAACAACAGCAAATTAGCTGCCTACACACAGAGGACAAACAGCAATGATGAAGAGGAAAGAAGAAAAAAACACACATTTTACTCATTTTTCATCCATTCAGCATTTTTTTACAACTAAACACCATGGAAAATCCCTGCAAAAACAGCATAACTTCTTAATGAAGTCTTAGAAACTTCAGGATGTGAGTGCACTGCAAAATATTACTGAAATCTATGTATTTATACTAACAATAAAACAAAATGGAAATCCCCAACCTTTTTCTAAGAAACAAAAAGAAAATACACTTCAATTGCAAACGTAAAATGGTATAAAACCATAAACTTTTGTTCTGAATCAACATCTCAGAAAGCATTTTAGGATCCAGTATTTTGCCAATTTTTTAATATTATAGTAATGTATGACAAGCTCATTGCTTGAAACATTCTTCCCCAAATACATTAAATATATATATTTAATATATTAATATATTAATAAATGGTCACAAAGTTCTACATAACCATGAAAATAAATGTTCTGTCAGTAAAACAAAAACAGAAAACAAATGCCACCCACACATGGGATCTTATAGACAGGCAGACACACACACACACCCCATTTATTTTTGTTATATCTTCAAAAGCTTGCCATATAATTTATTTATTTTTTAACTTCTATATGTTCTGCATGTGTATATGTATATTATGCAGGTATATATATGTGTATACACACACACTTTTACACAGACAGGATAACATTTATTTATCAAAGAGGTCACTTCAACAATTACACACGATACAGTTGAAAAGTGGGATTTAAAAAAAAGTTTCTAGCATAAAGATTAGAAGCAGTGGTTCTCAATTTTGGCTACACAAGCAATTGCATGGTAGCTTTTACAAATGCTGAAGGCTTACGCTGTACCCGAGACCAATTAAGCTAGTATTTTAGAGGGTGGGAGTCCCAAATTAGTGATTTTTAAAGCTCCAAGATGATTAAAATGTACAGCCAACTTTGGGAACCACTGGATTAGAATCACAGATTAAATGTGGTAAAGCTCAGAGACTTTTCACAGAGAAATGACCAAAAAGCCCCTTAATCAGAGGATTGTTATGTTTACTTTAGATACAGTTTTTAAAAGTTTACTCATCTGGTTTTCTGCCCAATGTAGTTTGTAGGCTGAAAGCTTCGTAAAAATATAGAATGATGAAGAGGCAAAAACTAAGCACCCAAGGAGCATAACGTCCAGGGCCCTTTAGCGCTGGGGAAAGCAGGCCCACGGATGCTGAAGAGGCTGTACGAACAAGAGAAGACATGCTGCAGGGCCATAACTCATGTATGCACTGACTTGCAATTTTTTCAAGTTGATTATAATCAGATATGAGAGAGCATATGCGTCGTCTGGAAACACTTTCATTAAAATGTCCCTAAATTTTTTAATATTTAAAAAAGTACATACGGACACCAAGTGAGGAAAGCTGGGGGTGGGAGGGGGCTGGGGGTGGGGGGTTGGGGTGGGATGAACTGGGAGATTGGGATCGCCACATATACATTACTGATAAGAAAAAAAATATCAAGTTGTACACAGTAAATATATGCAGTTTATTGTATGTCAATTATATCTCAATAAAAATCCTTAAAAAAAAAAGAAGAAAAGAAAAAAGTAGGGTTCTGTTCATCTGGGCCACATCACTCTTATACGACTCCAGATAAACCGGGATAAGGGGTCTCCACTCTGTAGGAACTCTGTCTCAGTGTTTGCCCTCACTTCACTGGTCTGTGTGGCTGGATGAGCAGAGCCTTTGCAATGAGCACTGTGAGATGGTTACACATGCGGCCTCGGTCCTTCCTGACTCTCCGCTGGCTTCCTGGGGATCTTCCCTCCAGGCACTCATGGGCACGCTCCTCCTCATCCCTTACTGATGCCCTTTTCTTCTGCTCTCAGTTTGTAAGGAGGTAGGAGGCAAGGTCATGGTGTGTTCAGGAAGGGCACCAGGGCAGCTGAAGGTGGGTCACAGTGGATGAGAGAGTGGGACCTACCTCCTGGGGCACAAGTTGGAGTGAGAGGAAATGCCATGGGTCAAGGAGGGAAAAAAGAGATGATATTCTGCACAGATTTCTTTGCATGCAAAGTCAAATGTAATGAGGTTGTGAGATGTAGATGAGCAAGTCTTTGGGGAGAATGAGGAGATATTAAGTACAGTTAGCAGGAAAATGGGCAGGAAAGAAGTTGGGTTTTAAAAAAAAAAAACCACTCATTCTCTTGTTTTAAAGCCCTTTAAAAAATGCAACAGTTTCTGAAAGAAAAGCTTTGAGAATTACTGGACTGTGTCTGTGACAACACCTAACCTTCTCTCCTCTGATTATCCAAGGCTCCAGCTCTTTTGTAGGTTTGTGTTGACACACACCAGTCACGCAGTTAATTAGGGACAGGTGCCTGTCGTTCAAAATCAGTACACTGAAAAGCAGTGACTTGACTTTGGCAGGCACAGTAAAGATAAAACTTTTTAGAGCAGTGCCACCCCAACTTTAATGTGTATTACATAAAACACCAGGGACCTTGTTAAGATCTAGTTTTGGATTTAGTAGGAAAGGAGCCTGAGATTCTGCATTTCTAACAAGCTCCTAGGAGCTGTGGATGTTGTGCTTCTGGCCCAAGGACCACAAGGCTCCTCTCAGCAAGGCTCTGGAGCATCTTCCCCTGTGGGCATCCAAAGCCAGCAAGTGTGCTGGGTGCATGCGGATGCCTAGCTATAGTGCAAGATGGGGACAGCCTCCAGTCCCTCCACACAATAAAATGTACCTGCACCTGCTGGGCGAGGCTGAGGGCAAGGCTGTTCAGGTCCTTATTTGAGCAGGCAACCTCACCAATGTCTCTAGGACTAACTGGAGTAAGGGAACAGGCCAGGATGTCTCCCACTCCTCTTTTTGTGAGTGTACTGCCCTCCACTGCCTTCTCTCCTCAGCACGGACTATACCTCGCTTCCTGCCTGCTATGTCGGAGGTGTTCGAAGAGAACAGTTTACCCTCTGGAGCTGGGTTGCCTGGAAGTCTCATCTTAACCCTTCATAGCTGTGTGACCCTGGGCGAGTTATTTAAACTCTCCAAGCCTCAGCTTCACCCCTTTGGAAAAAATGAGCATAGTGATAGTACTTACACCTTAGAGCTATCGGGCAGATGAAGTAAAATGAGCTGCAGTAAGTGTTTAACGCCACACCTGGCAGCTCAGCGAATGCTGGTCCCCATGATGACTTTGCTAGGGAGGACGTTCTCTGAGCAAGGGGGCATTTATCCTGAGCGCCTCACCCCAAGCAGGCAAGCCATCATCATTGCCACTCCCGTCATGGCTCCTCGCCCCATTCCACCCTCATACCCAGGAGCCAAACTTTTCCAAAACATATACACCCACTCTCCTAGCATTGCCCGTCCTTCTTCATTTTCTCCTCCTTCTAGCTCCACAAAGCAGCCTGGAGGGACGTGGATCTTTGCGATTGGGCTGCAGAGTGAAAAGGGTGGCCAGGGCAGCCCAAGCAATGCTATCACATGAAGCTGGCAGCCTGTGGCTGGATGGTGATACGCTGGAAATAAATTTTTTTAATACGAGTTCTCACTTCCCACACCAAGGAGGTTAATTCATAAGATCTTGCCCTCTTCTCTCTAAATAATATTTCCGTAGCAGTTACTAGCAAAAGTTTTTGTTCTTGATTTACAAATATGGGGAAAAAATTTTATCTTTTAAGGAAGTATCTTTAAGGTCTAGGAAAATCAAGATGCCCTAAAGAATAACAGGGCTAATTTTCGATTATAGTCCATCTCTTCTCTAGATAGTAAGAATAATACTAACGATAAAAACTAAGATTTATTGAGCACTTACTAGATACTTGAAATGGTGTTAGGCCTTTATTTTCAATCAACCAACCCTCAAAAAACCCTTAGATGTTAAAGTTAAATTATCATGGTAAAAAAAATTCAATTTCTCCATATTTTAAAAATCCTATACATGTTATGAATCTTTCAAACAGCCAACAGAAATAACTAATAAATCATTAGTTAACTAATGATTATGGGCTGCACAGAGAGCACATGCCATGCTAGGTGCTTTTCTGAACTATCTCATGACATCCTTGTAATGGCCCTAATACACAGAAAAGGAAACAGGCTGCTCTACAGATAAGGAAACAGAGTTCCTTGTGGATTCGAATCCGGATCTGACTCAAGGCTAAACCCCTAATCACTCTGAAGCTAGTCTCTCCATTTAACCCATTCGATTAGGCAATGATGATCTAGGTCCATTTCTTTAACCTCTGGAAAGATCTCCCAGAGCAGAACAGTATCCTTTCTCATGGCCGCACGTCATCCACAGCCAGCACAAAGCCTCACCCATCACATGGGCTTCATGATAGTTCCTGGATTATACTCTTTCTATGAAGTCCTGGAAGAAAGAGCTACTGAAGCAGCAATCTCAGTGCCACATCAGTGAGTATTCCTTAGTCAAGAGGACAGGAAAGTGTTAAGTATGAAGCCACCTCTGAAATATACAAGAAAACAAATACCAAGCGTTTACGGATCTGGGGAAAGTACACAGGAACGGTAGGGCATCAAAAATAGCCACACTGCAGAACAGTGAGGTGACTTCCCTGAAGGGGCCTCCAAAAATTAGAAGAGAAAATCGTACAGAAAAACTTCATGCAAGGTGTGGAAATTGAGGAGCAAGCTATCAAAACGGAGAGGGAAGGCCCCTGCTAGCTACAGCACTGCCCCACAGAGGCCCCTGCCCTCTCCCAGGGCCTCCAAGTAGTCACCTATGACATGACAAAAGTGTCAATGCCTAGAACATAAAACACGACAAGGCACACATTTCCTAGCATCACACCATGGTTTCCAAGTGTCTCTCCAGGTCAGGAGTCTGAAATTCTGTTAGTAGGAAAGTTTGGGGGGGTACTGCCCTTTCTGGAGACCTTCGCACACTCTGGAATCGGGAGTCCACTCCAGGCAGGCGCGGCCAGGCTGCTCAGCCAGACAGGAGTGGGAAGGAGATGGATGGACCACAGACTCCCAAGAGAGTTGACTTTCTCTCACCATTTATGTATCGGAGAAAGGAACGTCTCTTTTCCTGGGGTGGGGATGGGGGGTGGGGGAAGGGAAAGGGTACAGAAATCCAAATGAGGTTGCCTCATGGACACCAGGCTGGAGCAGAGGACCCAAAGGAGAGCAGCATTCCATGCCTTGTGGGGTTTTCCGTGATGATGTCACCTACATGCTAATTTGAAATCTACCTGGGGCAAGAAGGAACGAGCAGAATCCATGAATTATGTTCACCCACCAAAGGCAGAGATCTCCCCTCGCAGAGAAAAGGGGGTTGATGCCACAGCAACCTGCACCTTCTCTCTCCACCAGCTTGTTCTTTCCTCTCCCTGAGCTCCTGTAACTGTCTCTACATAAACTCCACCTGGGACCCAGGTCCCCACCCAGTTTCTGAGACATTCATCCCACAAGATGGGAAGAGTCAAAGTCGCCTGGGTCCCACGACACTCTCCTAGACCTAGAGTCACAGGCGCAACTGCCGACCTTTACCTTAAGTCACGTGACCTACCCCCGCTTCTCATTCAGATAGTCCTCCAGCGCAGACATGCTCTGGATTCCCCACTCTGCTCCTGGTCCTCTTCTGGGTCTGGTCTCGCCCTCAACCACAAGCTGGCAGGAGCCTCTATTCCCCTCCCCTCCCCCCCCACCCTTGCCAGCCTTCTTTCCTAGGGCTAAATACCGCTCCCAGCTGGAGGGGATCCTCTCCCTCCAAAACAGACCTCAGGAGGCCAATCCCAGCCCTGCCTGACTTCTGAGTTGGCCTATGGCCTAGAATTCCTTGTGGTTGGCCCCACCTATCAGACTGGGTATCCTGAAATGCCAGGCCTGAACTTGCTACATCCTTTGGGTGCTGTATCTCGGACCACCCAGCTGCCTGCTCAGAGGCCAGCTTCTCTACTGAAGTTAGATGCTCCAAGCCCTTGTCCTCTTCATAACAGGGATGCTTTCAGGCCTGCCCCAACACCCTCTTGCTGCCCACTGGCACTGCATTGCTGAGATCTAGCACAGCTCCTAGGCCAGCATGACCTGCCATCTTCTCATGGGGCATATCAAACCGGGAGACAGCCCCAAATCGCATCCATTTAAATCCAGGTGGTCAGTGAGAGGATGATTTCCATATTAGACACTGAAAGGGATCTGGGGAACATAGCCATTCTCTCTGTATCTCATTCATACCCAAGGAATTCTTCCTTCCAGAAACCTCTCTGAAGGAACTCCCCAAAGTCAGGCATCTCTGCAATATTTGGAGTAATGAGTTCCATCTCATGTAAGAGAGACAATCACAGCAAGAAGAGGAGCTGATACAAGGCACAGTCTGGCCTGAGCAAAAAGACTGGAAAGTCGAAGGGTGGGTCACTGCAGGCCCAAAGCTAGATATCTGCCCCCTCACTAGTCCAAAGACATGCGTGTGATCAGGCTAAAAAAAATGCATAACTTGAAAGAATCAGTTATGGGAAGACAATCTCCGGCAGAGAAGCCTAAAGACTCCCAAGGCATAGAATGTTACTATTTGGGGCCATGTTATCACAAAAGAAAAGATGCAACCACAATTATGAAAGCTGCTCTGAGCAATCATGTTCATTGTCTCTCTTCTGTGCTTGCTTGCTTGCCTTATTTTTTTAGATGAGAAAGTGGGTGTTTTGAAGCTCTGCCTGGGCTGTTTGAATGTGAAATGATTGTTCCAGGTCTTCTTAAACTTGGCAGTGAATTGAGGGCAAATTCCCAGATGGTCACACAGTGATTTCACAACATCAGGCCACTATTTCTCATCTTTCCAAGTTCCCCCACCTCCCCAAACACAGGCACTCATGACTGATCTAGAGGTCAGAGCCCGGGTCTGGTGTTCCAGGCCAGCCTCTACCGTCTGTGTCGCCTTGGTCAAGTAACTCCGTTTGCTTCCTCCATCCACACTGGTAATGAAGAACTCGCTGATTCAAAGGGGTGTTGTGAGGAAGAAGTGGGATTATACATGTGAAGACTCTTGGGAAAATGCGAAATAGTGTAAAAATGCCCCTTCTTGAGGAGAACTTCTAAGCTCCTCCAAGACAGAGGCAGATGCCTGTTCCAGGCGACAGCGATTAGCTGGCATTCCACCACATTTCCATGGCCTGTTTACCCTTCAGCCACTCCCACTAGACTCCAAGCTCCTTGAGCACAGTCAGTGGGTCTCGCCTACCGCTGTGTATCCTCAGGGCCTCCCACTAGCAGGCAGCTAGTGTTTGTTGAGTGAATGGCAGACTGAAATCCTACGCGTATGGAAATTTATTGAGTTGATGCAGGAGTGTGGTGGGAGCGGGATAGTCAAAAAGCACATTTATCTTCCCAGTTTTTGTTTCTCTACAGAAAAAAGGTCAACTTCCTGCCCTGAGTTAGTTCCACTCTCTTCACATGTATGGAAAATACAGAATTCATTCTCAAGGAAACTGAACAAAGAATTTGGTGATCCATTCTAGGGGTTTGGGACATCCTCATTTCTACACAAGGAAAGCTATTACAGATGGATCACCCGATTGGGAAGTTGATTCAACTGATGGAAAGGATAGGAAGACTGGGAGCAGTTCTTACATCAAGTGGCTCTTTTTTGTCACAAGTAAACTAATGTAGTACGATCTTCATTGGTCTAGTTAAACCTGTAATTCTAGACAGCCCATCACACCACCACCTGCATATGCTGAAGAAAACAACACTTTCACAGGAAACAATGAGAAGGACTCATCCGAAGCCTAAATTCTACTCATATTGCCACCAAATGAAATACAGATAGATGATCCACTCTTATTTTCATTCTCTCTCTCTCTCTCTGCTTAAATTGGTCTGATTAAGTGATGGATGGGTCACTCAGAGTAGAAGCAGTTAAAATGATCATTTTACATTTAATGAAGAACATCCGTATTTTTAGCTGCTCTATTTATTAGAAAGAGCATTACAGAGTGTCTGACAGTGGACAGTGTGGTTTGGTGTTAGGGGAGTCGTAATGTGGGCCAAAGGCGGAATCAAACCGTAAGGAATATTTTGTTCCTGTTCATTTGCAGTGAATGAAATTTCACATCATAACAAGTGGGTATTCTGTGTAAGCACTCCACAGAGGCTATGTGAAGAGTAATTATAACTTCTTGGCTTACTTTATTATTATTGATATGATGGTAGAAGAAAACCAAGATCGTCTGAAGATACAGTTGAAAGGGAGAATTCACTTATAAGGAAATAAATATTACAGTACTAACAATTTCAGTAAGACTTAAATCCCTCAGTCTTTAAGGCGACTCAGCATCCAACACATAACTATAAAATAAGGTACAGATATTACAGTTAGGAAGACAGCAAGTCCCCATGGCAACCTGGGAGAGGAGGGATTACAACAGACAGAACAAATGTATGCATGCCTGTCCAAATGGTAACAGCCATACCACTGGGAGAACGTCAGGAGAGATGGAGAGAGGCTTGGACCCCAGATTCAGCTCCAATTTATGCCTACAAGATCAGACTATGGAACAGTAAATACCACCATGTCTGCTAATTCCAGCTACCTTAGGGTGCTAATGGAAGCAGGTGATCTCTTAGATAAACTAGTTTTATGGAATTTAGGGTTTTACTACCATGGGTCATATGCTGGTGTGCTTGTGCCTTCTGGGCTTCTCTGCCGGGCGACATGGTCCCAGAGTCCACCGCCAAAGTTTAAAGCCCACATTGGTGGAGCATGGCTTCCTCTGATTTCTCTTTATGAAGATGAGGTATACCTACCTGCATTGGGATGGGTGACAACTTATCCAAAATTAAGGGTACAGTAACAGCCCCCACAATGTGTTCAACAACATAACTAAGAAGATGCAACTCTTCCTAGAGCAATGACACAAACTTCTCTTCTCTTGAATAGGAGAAAAGAAAGACCTTTCCAGCTGATGCCTCCAAATGACTGGTAGTCACTGTGTGCCCCCACTTTTCACCAACCCTGATGCGGAATGTCTGACCATCAGATCGGACAGCCAGATCTACACAAACAACCAAGGAGCTCTTTCTCTCAGGGGCCTCTGCTCTAGCGATCTCCGGGAACAAGCTGATGGCAGCTGGGAATGCTCAGCTCAGAATCAGCTGGAGACCTGCAGAGAGGAGGGAGCATCTGCATCCTCCTGCCGTCCTTCTCCTGCTGGACCTGGCCAGCGGAGAGCAGCGATGTTCTTAGTTTAGTGCCCAGGAGGCCGTCTCTCAAAAGCAACCAAGTGAAAGAGTGATCGACCGTGTTTGTGCAGTGTTGAATGCGGCAAATAGAGCTGGATAGAGGATTAAGATCTCAGCGCTCCACCCAGAGTCCCACTTCAGAAAATTGTCAGAGAAGTTGGCATCCTGCACTCACGGGCCAAAACAACCTGCAGACACCCTCTACGTGCTGAGTCTCTCCTCCAGAACACACGGTATTGTGTCTATAAGGGCAGTGACAGTTCACAGACTGAAAGGTTTATGGCTGCCTGGCAAGCTGGCTCCCTCTTCTGTTCTGGGAGGACTATGAGGGTATTGGGGAAGCCTCTCCAGCTTGCCTGTGCTGGAGGGCCCCCTGCAGCGGCCCTCCACTTGGCCTTCCTCCATTACACACACACACACCGTCTCACACACACACACACACACGTTAGTGCTCACTCTTTTCATGTCTTAATGAGCTGCTTTCCTTTAGATCTTAATTCACTGTATTACTAGAGATTATAACAGATTAATTATTAAATAGCTATAACATACTGTACTTTCACAATACTGTTCACATTCTGGCACAATGGGTGTTCTCTTCAAAACAGAAAACAGAAATAGACTCAGACACAGAAAACAAACTTATGGTTACCAAAGGGGAAGCGGGGGAGGAGGGATACATTAAGAGTTTGGGATGAACAGATACACACTACTGTATACAAAATAGATAACCAACAAGGATCTCCTGAATAGCACAGGGAACGATACTTAGTATCGCGTAATAACCTATAAGGGGAGAGAATCTGAAAAAGAACTGAATCACTTTGCTGTACACCTGAAACTAACACAACATTGTAAATCATCTAAACTTCAATTTTAAAAAAGGGTCTTTTGAGTGGTGTTAATAACTTTCTGGTGCAGCTCTCAGTGTATTATGCAATGAGCAGGGAACAGGGACTGGCATCAGTTGCTTCCATCATGGCATTAAAGGAGGGTACCAAGGCTCGCACGTGAGTGTAGAACAGGAGCTGTAAATGGCTGTCAAGCAAGTTTTGAGAGCCAGAATTTGGTGACCCCCAACCATGCATTCGTATGGCATTTCTTGGCCTAACTTGACAGATTGATTCTGAAAACATGCACTAATTTTTTAAATGCAAAACAGATCCACTTGTGTTAGAGCCGGCACAAACAGAGGACTACAAGAGTGGAAACAGCATAAACAACGTTGTTTACATCCAAGGCCTGAGAAGACTGCTGCGCTTTCCTCCAAAATTGCAGGAAGTATCCGAGTAACCCCCATCCATTAAGGTGGAATAAGAACCATATTTTCCATAGGTACGCATAGGATTTTTCAGATACACTGACGTTCAAGGATCTCAAAGCAGGAGTATAATTAATAAAGGATGATCGCTAACCTGCAATTGAAAGCACAGAAAATCCCAGCCACAAACAACGCTTAAAAGTCAAAACTAAGTGAGCCAAACACAGGAAAAGGGCAGAAACACTGGCCATTTTTATTGTTCTGTTTCACTCTTAAGCCCCTGTGAAGGCAGAAGGATGGTTCCTCCAGCTGAGTAGCCAAAAGGGACTATTATTGATGCTTGAAGAATAACCAGCCCCATGCATTTGAGGCTTGAAGTTTTAGAATCACATTGGACTAGACCTGCTTTATTCCTTCTGTCATCAAGTTGACTTCCTTAATACATTTCTTCATTTTTGTGTTGTTGTTGTAACAAAACTATATTTAAAAGCGAGCAACAGGAAGCTTTTACTTGGGAAGTTGAGGTTTAAGCACTCAGTGGCAAACAATGAACCGGAGAGATAAAGATGCAACGCAAATGGTCGGGAACAGACCCTTGCTAGTTTCCTGCCAAAGTTGACTCGTGAGCATGTGTGAGGCCACGATACGGACTCACAGTGCTATTTTGCTTTTATTTACTCCAATTTATTTGTTCCTGTGAGAACCCCTATAAAAACAAAGTGTGGGGACAAACAATGGAAGCCTGGCCATCTCCTCCTTGCCAGGGCTTTTATTTTCCACATTATCAAATGTTTTCATCAGTGGAGCTCAGCCCATTCATTCAACTCCGTGAATCACGACCCAGATCATATTGCATTGGGGGGGGGGGGGGCCTATGTGTTGCTTGTATGAAAGAAAGAAGGAAAGAAAGAAAGAGAGAAAGAAAAAAACGTTTCTCAGTCATCTTTTCCCTTAGACACTTACAGATTTGTGGTCCTCCGTGACACTCCATGACCGACACTATGCCCTCAAATAGCGAAGTAAACTAGAACATTTAAAAAAGCAAGCTTGCAAGTCCAGAACATAATTTTATCTGCATCCCTCTTCTTTGGCCCCCTTCCTCAAACAGGTATCCATGTCAGAGGAGAGCTCTTGAGTTGGGGGTTTATTTGACCCAGGTCACGCAAAGGTCAAGCTTTTCACCAGTTGTTAACACAAAGCTTCCAGCCAACCCACCCTCCAAATCCGGCTACACAGTCTGTTTCCATCTGCAAATGCGCTATGCACATTGGATTTTTCTCAGTTTTGCAGGAACTAACAATCCCTTCACTGTGAAGTGGTCTCAGTGACAAATAAATAGGTCAAACACTCTTCGGTGAAACTGTAGGTGCTGAATTTGCCAAATATGGAAATGTAATGGATTTTGACTTTTTCATTTTTAAAAAGGCTTTTTAAAGTGTTATTTTAAAACCAGTTGAACAGATAGCTTTATTCCTTTATTGAACTTCAAGGGATGCTGTCTCTTAAGCAGTTTTATGCAATCCCAACTATATTTTTGCCTCTCTGAAAGAGATCAATATTTATTCAGATTGATTTTTAAGATTTACATGTGAAAAATAGATAAAATTGGATCAAATATAAACCAAAACTAATTCTGTCAACTCCCATGAAAGTCAATAAAGCCAAAATAAATTGAGCAGATTTCATCTACCTGCATTTGAGAATTGTTTTACTTCATTATTTCTTATAAACTTACTGAGCAGAAATTTGCTTAACTCTTATCCAAGCTTCTCTTACTGAAACAATAAGACTCTCTATGGAATATTTTGCACTCGAATATTATCACCAGGATAGCATATGGCAAACTAGTGGTAGGCAGTTTATCTTCATCCTCTTTGTAAGCTAAAATTAGCACAATGCTTTCACAGCATTCTACCCTTGACTCAGGCCAGGGTGATATTCTCCACAATGCCATGCTTGTTCCACATCCTGCCAGCTTCCAATATTTAAGCAAATTGGTTGAAAGTTTATGGGAACAGTCACAGATACATTTTAATGCAATAAAACCCCAAAGTAACACCAACGATGAAAAGTAAACCAGCTATATTAGGAATCAACCTGAAAAACCTTCCTTCATCTGCTTCCTGAACTATATAACGTTTCAACTACAAAGAAGTTCAAATGTTTACAGAGGCTAATTGTACCAAGTGGGATGTATATATAAGGCTCCAAAAGCAAGACACAATTACCTTCTTAGACAACTGAGGCTTATTTTTCTACTTGTTTACCTTATTCAGTTTTTCTTGGTAATACATTCTTGATGCTAAAAATGAACTGTTGCTAAGAATTAAGTATGCACTTTCAGAGGTTTGAATGAAGGTGATCTACCAATGCAAAGACCTTGCTCTTTAAACAGGAAAGCAGCTACTGGCTAGCATTTTGAAAGGATTACAATACAATGATTTTAAAAACAATGGAAGAGGTTCAAAAAAAATACATCCCTTTTAGCTGGCCTGTAGAAGTGTAATCTTCTGATCAAATGGTTAAAAACAAAAAACTCTAGGAAGAATTAACTTTAGGAAATGCAACACTGGCAGGTAAGCAGCAAAGAGATATTTACATTAGAGACAGCAACACCTCTATTTCCTATACCTCCCCACCTTTAATGCCGCTTATTAGGGCAGATGTTATACCAACAAGATTTTGCTGGAAATGTCACTAACTGCCATCAAACTGAAGTTTCTATCACCGCGTGCTGGGGCAGCTGCATGCAGCTTGTCAACAGCAGATTAAATACAAGATGACAAACAAATGCTGATGTTGTCAGCTGATTTGTATCAATAAATTAAAAAATTCTTCATTATTTCTTGAAAGGAGAAAAAAATAATTTCCCAAGAGCTCACTGTATATTTGACTGATACATATTATTCTCAGATGTATACATTTTGTCAGAGGAAAAAAAAAAAAAGAGAGAAAATCCTCCCCAAAGCTTGTAAGACAACCTCAAACATGATTTAACTAAAACAATATTTCACTTGATGTAACATATTAATCCATCTGTCCCAGTCATTCCTAACCCACATCCATCCCTCAACATAGAAAAAGTATACCGGGTGAGGGAGAGCAGAACACAAACGTTTAAATAAATAAAAACATTAAACGAATAAAAAACATTTAAATAAAATGCTTCGAAATGTCAGTAACAGCCAAATAGAGCAATTCTGTATGCCACATCTAATCAAAGAGCTGCATGCATTTGCACCTTTTCAGCTACACCTGTACGTAAAAGAATCAAATCTATGACACTACCTTGTGCACAGATACTCTGAAAACTCAGATATTGGAGATGATCTGTGCTTTTTTATTGTTATTACCTATACTAAGTCCTAGATTCAGGATTTCTCCTCGCTGACCATGAAACTGTATGGAATTTACTGACCTTCTACAAATTTCAATCCATATGTAAATGTTTATTGAAGTTCTTCATTCTATCTAGGTTCGTACACAAAGTTTCCACTTGGTTCTTTGAATGTCAGTGTTTCAGAACTGAAGGAAAACACTTCAGTTTTCCAGCCAGCTCTTTCTCTCTTTAATTTACAGAACAAATTCCATCCTGGTTAGGTTGTGTGAGTCATCCAGCCCAGAGCACAGAGCTCACAAATTGTTCAGTGGGGACGGCACCTGAAGACCAGCGTGCCAAGGCCAGTGGTCTTCCCAGTCTGTCCTGCATCCTCAGAGCAAGACACCTCAAGGTTCCCAGTGTGAAGTGCACATAGACGAGCATTTAAAACAGCAATTGATCACTATGAGTTGATCCTCATATAGAGTCAAGTATTTTCCTGACATATCTTTTGTTTCCAAGACGCCAAAATAAGTAGTTTGGTGCTTTGATGGGGCAATGTAGGTATCACGGATGTATCCAAATCTCAGAAACGTATGGTTCCTTAAATATTCTTTTTATACTGTACTGAAGAGGAACGTATGGTAACATATACAGGTATGCGTGTGTTTCCGTGTACACAGACAAAACAAATATGGCCAGATGTCAACAATTGTTGAACGGGAATGGTGACTTGTGGGTATTTACCATGATATTCATTTTATTTTTCTGTACATATGAAAATATTCTTAACAAAAAAAATTGGAAAAAATGCTAACAAGTAATATGTGGGGAAAAAAAATCTCAGTGCAATGTGCCCTGTGTGTTCCGTTTTCTATGTGGCGTCCCCAGCTGGAGGGTCACTGTACTGCGCTACAACAGAACAGACTCAGCACCTCACATGTAAGATACTCCTCTCTTTGGAAGGAACAGGATCATCTTGGTTGTTAGGAAACCACCTCTACACCCTGAAAAGGGATGAGTTTGCAGCTAATATCAAAAACTCAGTAAGTCAGACAAAGACAAATATAACATCACTTAGAGGTGGAATTTAAAAAATAATACAAATGAATCTATATACAAAACAGAAACATATTCAAAGACATAGAATACAAACTTATGGTTACCAAAGGGGAAGGGGGGGGGGTGGATAAGTCAGGAGTTTGGGATTAACAGATACAAACTACTAGATATAAAATAGGTAAGCGACAAGGACCTACAGTACAGCACAGGGAACGATAGTCAATATCTTGTAATAACCTATAATGGAAAAGAATCTTAAATATACATATATATAAATATACCTGAATCACTTTGCCTTATACCTGAAACTAACACGATACTGTAAATCAAATATACCTCAATTTAAAAAATTCCAAAAAAATTCAAGCACCTAAGTGTGTCATGAGTTAATAGGAAAAAATTAAAATAGTCAAAATAGGAAATAGTCTCCCTATGGTCTCATCACAGTGGTACACATAAAGAAGAGCAAGAAGAAGAGACATAAAAGACAAGGTGGGGGAGAGGGAGAGTGGGCCGTCAGCACCACCAGTAATTTTCTAGGTGAAAGAAGTGGTAAAGCTGATTTGCTATAAACAAATAAAGACCTGCCTGTAAATCTGGTTTTGCCTCCCCATAACTTCCCAGAATCAACCTTTCCTATTCACTATTAATAGGCAAGAGATGCTCTGAACCTTATTTTACCGACTGCAATTGCTATCAATCTAATCTTTGAGCTCTATAGAACATTTGGAGAAATTCATCTATCATAGGAAGTGTTATCTTCCTGTATCTTAAACTTTACTGATAACGAGGCATCCTGAAATTCAAAGGCCTGATACTGCCCAAGAGCTTCATCAAAGGCCAAAGATTAATGTGACAACATGAGACCAGAGATGCTAGAAGAAATTGTGTTAGTGGGCAAATACACTTCCCACCCTAACTGGGCTCCTGTGAGGAAATTCCACCCAGGTCCTTGGAGAGCTCAGAACCCACCTCAATCTGACCATCAGTAAAAGGTATGCCAGTCAACATGTCAGCCTGACTGACACCGCAAACCTCTTTTCCTCACAGACACCTTACTATGTGGTGTAGAAATGATACTAGCCGTTGTTTCAGAAGAATCCAGTGGACCAAAGGCCTGAAGTGAGAAAGGCGTCATCTGCAACCTGTCTCTTCTTCCTCAGTCACTTCCTCCCTATCATCTCATAAGGTAAAACTGACAGATATGTATGACAAGACATTTGAAGGTGATGGACAAGAGAAGGGAGTCTGGTATGGACAGAAGTCTCAGTGGCCCACAAAGTTTATAGGGCTCTCTGTCCTGACACAAAAGGGCCCACAGACACTCTGCACTGTAAAGTGAAGACACATTTGGGAATAGTAGTAGAGTCTCGATTCCCTCTTACGTCATCACTCACACTCATAAATCAGCGCCAGTACTAACCAGAGCCTCTCTCTTCCACAGAGAAAACAAACCAGATGGTGATGATAGTGGTGAGGACAGCAGGGAACACATACATGATGTTTATACTACGTGCCAGGCACTGTTCTAAGTTCTTAGGTACCAACTTGTTTAATCTCTCCAACAACCTAATAATTAGATGTTAATATGACCCACATGTTACGGGTATTTAGATTGTTCTTCTATCCAAAAAAGATAAGCTTAAGTCATTTTTCCATGAGGAGAGACCCGCCTTTTTCAGGTCTAATCACACACCGACCCCACTTCGTGCCTCAAAATTAGTGAAGAGCACCAACCAAGCTGGATGAAAGTACAGGTGGTCCCTGAAAAGGGCAGCATCCAGAAATATGTTTGTTCCAGATATTTCTTAATTCAAAAGTGAGAGGAGGACTTCCTTGGTGGTGCAGTGGTTAAGAATCTGCCTGCCAATGCAGGGGATGCGGGTTTCAAGTCCTGGTCCAGGAAGAGCCCACATGCTGCAAAGCAACTAAGCCCATGCACCACAACTACTGAGCCTGTGCTCTAGAGCCTGCGAGCCACAACTACTAAGCCCACATGCTGCAGCTACTGAAGCTCCAGTGCCTACAGCCCGTGCTGCACAAGAGAAGCCACCGCAATGAGAAGCCCGCACGCTGCAAAGAAGAGTAGCCCCCTAACTCGAGGATGGAAGATGCCTTAGAGGAGTGGGACGGGGAGGGTGGGGGGGAGTCAAGGGAGGGAGGGAATACGGGGATATGTGTATAAAAACAGATGATTGAACTTGGTGTACCCCCCCAAAAATAATAAATAAATAAATTAAGAAAAAAAAAAAAACAGTAGCCCCCTACTCGCCACAACTAGAAAGAGTCCGCACACAGCAACAAAGACCCAACACAGCCAAATAAATAAATAAATAAATAAATAAATAAATTTATTAAAAAAAAGTGAGGGGAGAAACAAACAATGGACTGTATTTTCCCTGAGGGGCAAGAATTGGTCTTATTCATCTCTGTCAGCTCAGGATTTCGTACAGTGCCTGGTATGTTGTGAATGAATGAAAGAATAAACAAACCTGATCACTTCCTTCTAAAGATCCTTCCTAATTTTATTCTCTCCTTTCTTCTCAATGAGAGAACTGGTGAATGCATTTCAGAAATAAATGGACCAAAAAGATACCAGTTATTAGGTTACTTCCTAACGTGGTATGAAAGAAAGGTGTTGGAGTTGAAAAACCTGGCTGATTCTGGTATTTCCCACTTATACCCTGTGAGACCTTAGGCAATTCTCACCTATAAAGTGGAGACATGGAGAGCTGCGCTGCTATAAGATTAGTGGTGCAAGGCTCACAAACTAAGATTGGTGGACACATTTCATAAAGTGAAAACCAGAAAAAAATACGCTCTTTGTTAGAAGATTTTTCCTTTCCATCGCCCAGCACTGATGTGACCCATAGTAGATGTTCAATAAATTTCTGTTAAATAATGGAAGATCAGAACAAAAGAGCCACCCATTTCTGATCCTTTAAATCCCAATTCCTAAGACTTCCTCTGAGAGGCTCAAAATTGTCAGGGCTGACCTCAGCGGCTGGGATGAAAGCAAGTTCAGGCAGAGATGCCCTTTATTCCTTTAGGTTACAGTTGGAAAAGTTACATCCAAGTGCACACTGAAATAAATAACACTGTCAGCCTTTTGGAGAAGCAAACGGGAGAGATGGAAGGAAAGAGGAGACTCAAGGTACCAGGTTTGAAAAGTAAGACAATGGCCCCCAGCTCTCATACCCTCTCTTCTCTCTGCTCCCCCCACCAGCACCCCAGGTCAGAAGCCAAGAAACGGCAGCGTCCTTGCTGTCACTCTGCCCCTCTGAAATAGGAACCAGGATTAGCTCTGGCTGGCTGAAGCTCAACCCAGATAAGTCCAGAGCGATGCTGATAGGCAGCGGGAAGGAATTTGAGGAAGTGACAAGAAATGCCACGTCACCCACCATAAAGAAAGCTTTCCCACAAAGCGGCCTGGGAGGCAGCTACAGAGCCGACTGGTGCTCAGAAAAATGCAGATAAACACAGAGGTCTTTCCGAGCAGCAGGACAGAGAGCCAGCCACACACAATTCCTGTCCCCGCCACATCCTTCAGCGACTACGGGGAGGGATGTAGAAAGCTGCCTTCATGCAGCCCAGTGGAGCCTGAGCAGAGAGTCCCCGGACCCTCGTGCTGCCAAGGACCGGGACCCCCCAGGCACAGACTCGCCTCTGCCCATTTCCAATGTATCAACCAGAGAATCACCAGGAATCCTGAGGATGTGTTGTGTTGTGTTGTGTTTTGTTTTGTTTTGTTTTTTACAAAGATTCTAGGTTACAGTCTTTCTGTCGCAGGGAAGGGTTTGTGCCATGTCAGAAATAAACTTCCTAATTTCATCCACCAGGTAATGGACATCATAATAATTCACAATGGCATGTGTCACTGCAAAGATTTCCACTGTTCTCCACAAAAGTTTCATGGAAAAGTGGAAGTCAGCAAGAGCGATTCTCCCCATAAATTCACAGATAAAGAAGTGGGGCCTAGCAAAGAGGACCAGCGGAAGAAGGGAACTCTTCTGCTCTGCTGTTGTTGTTTTCTAAAGACAGCACGAAATTCCCTGCTGGTTATCTATAGCATGGCCTTCTTTCCTTCTATTTTAAAATTTCATTCAAAGGATCTCTTCTCACAAAAGTGTATCCAAAACTTACCCTGGTATGTCTACTGGATCAATTCCCTAGCCCAGTGTTCTAAACGTCTCTGCAAGAAATTCTGGCTTAGATTCTGCAATCTCAAACTGTCCCACACTTCTATCTAGAAAGAAATTTGAGTCACTAGTATCCCAGAGGTCTCATAGAGGCCACTGTCGTCGGCAGGCCAGACTTGCATCCTGGGTAGCCAGGAAAAAATTTCAATGCAGTATATTTTTGCTCAGGATTCTTTGAGAACACACCAAATAAGAAATGATTAGAATTACATTTACTTACTCTCACATATTAGCATTAAATTATTAGTTGTATTAGTGGCTTACATTTACATTAAACTTGCAAATTATATAGACCCTTATTTCCATTCTACAAGCATCTCCATTTTTTTCCCTGCATGCATATCTAATCATTCGCTTACCTCTTATCACTCCGGAAACCTACAGTTCTTAATTCCATGGATTTCCACAGGGCAAGAATCTAGGCCACCCTTTATGCACAGAAATCAATTCAGCCATCACTACACTATGCATCAAAACAACAATTTAAGAGCAAAAGTTGAAGCTGGTGGCATTGAGCCAAAGCACCTCTTCTCAAAAGGAAAATGCAGTGGGATTTTAAAGAGCAAATAGGACAAGTCACCGAGGCTTTATGCCTCACCAAGAAATAGGGAATCCTTAATAGCCCGAAGTGTCTTGATTCAAATCTGGAACTTAATAAGACTTGTGCCCAAAGAAAAGGGCTGATTGCCACATCCCCTAGTGTCCTTTCATAGCGTCCCATGTCAATATATTCACCAGGTCCATTTTCTCTCTCTTTGCCCTTGGTGAGATTACTAACCAACAATATTTTTATGTTTTTAATTAGAATCTGAAAGAGCATTGGGGCACCACATTGCATTTTTACAAGCTCTGCATCTCTGAAACAAAATACTATATTAACATGATAGTTTCCAAAGAAATCATATTACCATGTCATAAATCACAGAAACATCATTGGCTTCTTTTAAAATTGTATGTAATCTGCTAACTACCCCATTCACAAGTTATAGTAATCCATGCAAATGTATATTAAAGCCATAAAAATTTCCCCCCCCCCACCCATATCCTTTTCCCACAGGCCAAATAAAGGTGAATTAAGGAAATCTGGCAAAGGGTATACATGGCTGTTGCCATTTCCCACAGCAAATAGGGTATTTTCCTCTGGGAATAAAACATTTTCCTTAAACTACTGTTTATAACCCTTATCAGCTCAACAGCAATAGAGCCATCAAGTCCAATCTCTTGTGGAAAAAAGTCAAGGTCAACAAGGACTTGCATTTTTGTTTATCTTTAGCTGCAATTGCTACTGACATTCAATTGGGTAATAAACATAGGTCTGTCAAATGTTCCCAACGAACAGGTGATCCAAAAGCTATCTCAGAACAAGGCCATTGCCAGGTAATCAAGCAATCCTGTTATAACAATTATGATTTGAGTACATTTATTTATAGATGCAAACATCAGTCAATTCGGAGCGAACACTGCCATCCCGTTCCCACCACTGGGTAATACGAGTGAGGAAGCACAGGAGCACTTTTGCTAGAATTGCTCACCAACAACAACGTGTGCATTCCCATGCACAGAGAACCATCCAAAGGACAGGTTTTCTCCCCTTATCACTTTTGTTTAAAGGCAATTTTCTGTAGCTCAGTACAGCCACGTCCTTTGCTCTGTCTGCCACCCAGGTTCCTGAGCCCAGTTGCCTCCCTCTGCCTGAAAACCAATTCTACGGTTATGCGTGTGTCTATTTGGAATTGTTGCATGATTCCTTTAAGCCAGCATGGTTGCTACCTCAGAAAACACTTCGTTTTAACTTGAAAAGTGATAGGATTTGTTCAGCATGTTTAATTCTACAGAGTAAGAGAGAGACTTGGAATAAATACTTCTTTCCAATCCATCAAGAAACTCACTGATAGCAACAGGAGCTATGCATTTGGACCTGGGCAGCACATGGCTCCTCGCCACATTCAACTTACAGATTAAAAATAGAATGTGTTCCAGCTGCAAAGTAAGACACATTAAACCTACTGCCTCCATTTGAAATACGAAAACTAAATCTAAGGACCATGGCCACGACCTAGGGTGGCGACTCTGACCCACATAACACAAGCCTACTGCCTCCACTTCAGCTATGAAAAATAAGGCTAAGGAATATTCTTGGAGCCTTAAAGGAATGCTTCCACTTCTTGCTGTGTAGCTTTTATTAACATTCCTTCATTTAGTGGAGCAATTAATGTTTTTCAAATCTGAGTCCTTTCCTATCAAGAGCATCAGGACATCTGGAAACGAAGAAAAGGACAATCCTAAAAATACACAAACCCACATCCCGGGAAAGAAAGTGAAAACTAAAAATGAAACAAAATTCTAAGACACACAAAATGAAGTACACGGTTTTAAAAGACAACTTTCAATGTAGACATACTAAGCACCAGGTGAAAGTGTTGTGAGTCAAGAAAATACTGTTTTGGTATAAAAATGTATCCTTCATTCTTTAACGTTCTGGCAAAAAGTGGATGGAACCAGAGTTGTATCAGCAGGTGCAAGAGTATACTATTTCCATCTTGGAGTCAATTCAGTCTTGGGCAGGTAATTTGAAGATTCTACATGAAAAGAGAAATTAGCAGCCTGGGAAGTGGAAAGGCAGGATTAGGACCCACTGGGAGTCCATGAACATGAAGGCCCGTGAAACAAAGCATCGACTCTGCAGATACTCAGGAAACGCTCATCAATCAGTTGTCAAGCAAAGGGGGAAGTCACCTTATGTTGAGAACAGTAAACTGATGAAATGAGTCACCAAATTCCCATGACAGCTTGGCCGGCCTCTTCCTTTCCATGCAATCCCTGGTCACCACGGAGCCAGAGCCTCTTCTACGGGAAAGCAGAGCGCCAGAGGGTGGCGACCGGGCTTCCGGGAGCCACCCTCAGAGAGGGTGGGAAGAGTGTCCAGCCAGGGTGTGGGGCAGGAGGCACAGCCAGCAATGACTGGCCCACCTTTGGGAGGTTGCCCTGAAGAGACAGCATGCTGGAAGGGACCTGTGGTCTAGAAAGCAGTGTTCTGCGACTTGGCCTGTTCCCAGGCCCTTCTGAACCCTACCACCCCCACACCACTCAGTCTGGTCCAGTCTCCTCCTCAAAAGCTCTTCTGTGCGGCCTCCTCCCTCTGCCTCAGTCCGTGTCCTCAGCCTTTCTGAAGATCAGCAGTACTGGCCCCAGCCTTCCTCCCCACCCATCCTTCCTTCACCCGGATCTGACCAGGGCACAACGCGCACATGTTCAGTGGCTCCCCAACTCCCCACAGACGGCCAGCTCCTTAAGATGATGTCTGTGTCCTTCGTGGTCTGGCCCCGCTACCTCTTGGCCTCACCTCAGAGTCTTCCTTTCTCACATTCTCTGCTCACGCTGAGGCACACAGGAAGCCTCTGCAGTGTCACACGTTCTCTTTCCTTCATGCCTTTACACAAACTAATTTCTGTGCCTCACATGCTCTTCTACTTCTCCATCCACCCCAAGTTTCTACCAAAGACTCGCCCCCTTGGGGAAGCTGGGAAGGATATTGGGAAGGAAAGCAGATTGCTCCCAGGGCTAACTCTGGGGGATGCAGTAGTGGTTGCCTGTGGTGCTGCGGGGAGAAGGACCCACGTCCAAGTCCCATCCAGGCTCAATGAGAAAGGGCTCTGTGATTGATTACGGATGCCTGCTGTGGAAGGATGGGTAGAGGCAGTCGCTGCATCTTTGCCAGTTTGTTAGGTGCCATTCCTCTGCTTCCAAATTACACTAAGCCCACTGAATCATGAGACTTAACCTACCATGTGTGAACTGTCTGCTCCGCCACAGGACTGTCAGCTTCTTGATTCCAGGAATAGCCTCTTTCACTCTCAATTCTCACATCTAGCAATGGGCTGGTACATAGTGGACATTCAATTAGTACTCAGTAAGTTAGTGAATAGGGCTATCTCTGTCTTCACCTTTTCTACCTTTGGGAGTATTCCTCTCAACAGCTTAAAATTCACAATATCAAACAATACCTTTAATTGGCACTAAAAGAATTCCTTTCACACAAGGAGATGTTCTGAGTGCTTGGTAAACCAACTATTCACAACATGCAGTCTGCTTCTATTTTATAGGCTGAAATCATACTGTGCCAGAACTTCCATTGTTAAAGGCTGTAGCCCCTGAATCTTACCATCCCGGTATCCCAGCTCAGTCCCTCAACATCTCCACTTTAACCATCACTTATCTGAATCTCTCTGGCTCCATTAACCCCATTTCAGAGGATAATAACCAGAAGGACAAAAGCATTCTCACCTGCATCCTGGGCCCCAGATACAGGGATAAAAGACTGGAGAGTGGAGCTGGCTCACCATAAAATGGTCAGAGGAAAGAGATGGAAAAGTGGGAAAAGGCCTCATGGCATCGCAAAATGATCAGCACTGTGGCTCATATGAAGACAGGCTGTCGTCTGTTTCAACCACGGAAATCAAGACTAGCTTAGCTACCAAGGAGTGAAAGTGTGAATGAGCTGAATATGAATCCAGACCTCCAGACAAATCAATCAAATATATATCAGGTACTCACTCTGTTTGCAGCACTGTGCTCGGAGCTGAGGGGGAACACAGAGGACTCCTACAGGCGTTGCTAGGATGTCAGCCTATGCCATCTCACAGGAAGCCCCGGGTGAGCACATGTGGGTCCTAATGCCTGCTGAAGGGATCCTTCTGAGCAACTGCCATGGATGCTCTAAATCTTGTAACTAATTTTATTTCACTCTTCATTTTGGCTGCTAGGAAGCTCAGAGCCAAGTTAACTGCCAACTTCTAGCAACTGGACATGATCCTATTGTATAGCCCTAACTAAAACAAATGAAATGTTTAAAGAACTGATCAAATGTTAATAATCTAGCCACAAGCCTACTGGCAAATTCAATGTTTTCTGCATTCACTCTTCACTTCCTGCTTTCTTAAAAATATACAATTTTGAAGAAAATTTAAGGTTTTCTAAGTAAGGTCATGTTCTCCTTTTCTCCTGATATGGAAATAAGTAGAAGGAAGTTCTACCTCTTTCATTCTTTGTTAGGAGATAAGATGAGCTTCATCTAGGAGGGAATGCATATGGCTTGGTAAATGGGGGAAGGCCAAAGCTAATTGTACTAATCAAACAGAATGCTTTTAGGTTAAGTAATTACGGGAAATTATCTGCAAGACTGAACTAATCCACAAAGCCAGACACTTGAGCAAAACCCGACTTATCAACTACACTTCTGGGACCAATCAATGCAAGAGGTAGACAACGCCTACCTCTTTTTAAGGAAAATGCTTGGCATAAATTTACTGTTTGGGTTAGTTTTTGCTAGGCCAACAGCCAAAACCTCCACCACTATCCGTAATTAGTGCCAGCAGTCATGAGGGAGAGAGATAAATTCAGGAGCAGAGCTAAATATTACATCTCAGGGGATGGAATCATGTCTGCTGCTGTGAACAGCATAGGACATAAAAGCATCCTCCCAGAGTGGCACAGTTACTCCTGTAATTCATCCTTAACCTCTACCCTAGGATCCCTCAAAAGATACTAAAACGTTGTAGCCAGTCCCCACCCATCCTCTACTGGAAGCCCATTCTGGGCTAGAGGATGGAACCCAAGAGTAGGTGTAGGCAGAACCAGCAACTATGTGGATGCTCTGATTTAAGGTACATCCCCAAACCCATCTACCACCAACTTCTGAAAGGCTACCTGTCAAATCTTCCCTTGAGTGCCCCAGTGAGAACACCTCTCTGGGGCTGGGAACAGGCGAGACCTGTTCTATTTACATTTTGACAGGGATTACCATGTGAGATTAGCCATCTGGCACACAGAAGAAATCAGTCCTGAGGGAGTGTAGTGCAATCACAGTTTGAAAGCATGAGAGGGTTCCCAACCCTCTTCAATAAATAATTATCCATCAATGGCCATGTGCCATACTGTGCTGGGCACAGGAGAGTGAAAGCTGCAGAAGACACAGTCCCTCCCCAGGGGGCGTCCTGGGGAGGCTGATGCATGAATGGCTCATTTCAATATATGAGAAAGGACGAGACGAAGGATACCCTGACAATATAGAAGAGGGTCCCTTCCTCCGATTTGGGGGCTCACAGAATACTTCCTGCAGATGACACACATTAGTTTAGAAGTTTCTGACCTGGACTACATAGTCCCTCCCCTCCAAGGGGATCCATGGTTAGAATTCAGAAGATCCAAGTACTTGGAAGAGAAAAAATATATATCCTTTTATTCTCACTAACCTCTTGGTGACCTTGGAACTAGCATTTATTTCAAGTGTATATCTAGGTAAGTAACAAACCACAGAACTATTAGTTGGACCTATGACTTTGTCACCCATGGAAATCATATTCACATACTACAAAACAGTTGTTACAAATATCCTAAGACACCCTTTACATTCATCACTCTTTCAAAAACATGGTAGACGATAGAATGATGGCTTGATCTTGTTACTTAATGCATAGGAAAACAAGGCACTTATACCACTATATTACAATTTGTTTTTCCAAATATTTTAACAACTGGGTTTCAATATAGTTTCCCTTATAATCTTATGTACTTTATTTTGTGCGTTAATAAAAACACTACTCTGACAAGATATCCAATGACTTCATCAAACTGCCAAAGGGGTCCCCTCCCCCCTGAAAATGTCAAGGTCGCCTGATTAGAAGATCAGTATGAGTCAGCAGCCACGTGACTAAAGGTGGAGAAAGCAATGAGGGCCCCACTGGTTCAACAGCAGAGGCCCTGAGTGGCCACATGGCCACAAGTTCCTAAGAGGGAGCTGTGGATCAAAGTTGGCCTCATAGGGTCCCAGAGATGCTGAACCTATGTGGCAGTCAGAGGACCAAGGTACAGGTGTCCCTCTGCAAGTTAGGCCAAATCCCACCCACTCTGTGTTTCAGTCAACAGCCTCGCCCATAGAGTTCACTGTGTCTGGGTCATTGGTACATTGTGAAATCAATACCTTCACAGCTCCCTAAGAGCATACAGCAGTTAGAGAATATTTCACTTACATATGGTTGATGCTCTTGGTAGCACACACGAACTTCCTGAGGGCAAACACTATGGCCGACTCATTTTTATAGCCTCACACAGCACACCTTCCACACAGTAAGTGCTTAATCCCTTTTTGATGACAACTGGAATGCATAAATTTACATTTCCTCCCTTAAATACAACTTGCCATCATATTTTGGCTCATCTGCAGAAGTGATTACAATTCTAAACTCTTTTTATCTCCTGGGGCTGTATTAAATGGATGCTTCCCTAAAATTAACTTCCTCGCTTCTGCCTTGCCAAGAATGACATCTTGTGAAGAATCCACCACCGAGGACAATGGATTCTCTCCTGGTTTATTTTCTTGGGTAGAAACTGAAACACAGGTTTCAGCTGTGCCAGGCTGTGTGCGGTGGCCCTGGAATGCCTAGGAGGGTGGACCTGAAAACAAGTTATTGCTTACAGTTTAAAACCCAATGCAGAATCAAGAGAAGAAGGGAAGGTGAGAGCGAATAAGAGAAAAGAAAGGCCTTATTTGGAATTTGAATTAAATAATTACACATTAAGATCTGGGTTTTTAAAGCTCAGGTCACCATTTTTATTATTTTCATAAGGCAATAAAATGTTTGTTATTAATACGAGTGTGGAATACCTTCTTCTGTATGAGATGTGTTTTTGAAAATTACTTCAAGTTTTGGAAAGAAAGAACTAAGCATTATGAACCATTAACTTCCAGGTCCACTACAATAAAAAACACATCCACTCTCACTGAAAGGCCATTGCTGTTTTAGCCAGAAAAGCTTTCTTTAATTTACAGCAGACTGAGTGAAACGGAAAAGAAGATACCTTTCTAAAAAGGTATCTTTTCATACCTTCTGGCTGCAGGACTTCGTGATGAACTGACAAAACATCATTATTCAGAGAATTCTTTACCACTTTTTTTTTTTATTTTAAACTATCACAGGATTCTTGAGAGACCAATGTTATTAATTCTAGGAAAGTCATAGGATTGGGATATAATTTCAGAAGTCCTACAAGTCACACTGGAGTTGATATTTCTCAAGTAACAATCACAACAAAAACAAAATTCCAATCCATCACAGGTAACAAAACCCCAGTATCTGCATAGGTGACAATGGTAGATGTCAGCAGCAAAGTCTACATCACGTACAGAGTCCACTGTAACACTGCAAACCAGAGGGAAGACAGAATTGTAGTTTTAAGGCCATACTTAACAAGTATCATACCTTTTAAGTTTCAAAAACTAGAGTACAAAATTTGACAAGCTACCCAGACCCTGAGTTCACACATAAATAAAAATGAGCAACCAACAGAAAAGACATGAAATGATGCCGCTGACTAATGTCCTGTCTTTTCCAATCGTGGGTCAGACCCATTCAAACCCAGTCACATGAGGATGGACTCTGTAAAGGTCAATCAAAGGCAGGCTGAAACTCCGACTGTCTAGCTGACCTTCAGAGCTTGTGACAAATTGCTATCAGTCAATGTCAACTAATGACAGGAGCTCTTTGGCTAATCAATTGTTCTAAAAATGATCAAGAAAACTACTCACAGGACAGCTCATTTTCACATCAATGCCTGCGAAGTATGAAAAGCTCATTTTTTGAGTTTTTAATAAGCTCATAAGTAAAGCAGTTACTTGGTAACAGAGGTCACCTTACAGAAAAAGACAGAACCTTTGTCTGCCTTTTACATATTCTTTTATTACCATATTATAGTAAAAATATGCCATGGATATGCCAGAGGGCTACATAATAAAGTAGGTAACACTTCATGCACTTGAGACAAATACTTCTGTGTTAAAGGGAAATCTATTTGGGAGTAAATAATTTCAAATGAATTTTTCAGTTGTTTAAGATGAAAAACAATAACCAAGTTTACTAGTGATGTTGCCTAATAGTGAGAAGATGCATTTTCTTGAAAACATTCATGGCCAAGTTTATGCCCCTAAATAAACAGTTATGACTTTTAGATGATGAAGTTATTTTTCTTTGTTTAAGATGACCTGCTTTCATGATGCTAGGAGTCAAGCAAATGGAGAAGGGAAAACGGTTACTCACATTTGATGAGTCAATAAAAGGTAAGGTGACTAGAGTATGGGGTGCTCTTGGGAAAACAGTTCTCTGTCCATACATCTAATTCAACATGTTTGATAAGTTAATAATATGGACCTTTTGATAACATGGATTTGCAGAGTGTAATAACTTCCCCTTTCTTTTTTACACCTGACTTTTCCCATCAGGAAATCATTTTCCTACTCTGCCTGCCACTGCAAGCAAAGAGCACGCTTCAATTTGCAATACAACACTAAATGTAAGTCAAGTACCATACAGGGCTGCAGTGGTCCGAGGGCTGCAGGGTCCAATGGTCACAATCATATTTCACATTTTTCTCCTTGCCAAAGCATATTTTTCAAAATGCATTCTAGTGCCATTGAAATATAAGAAGTTCCCAGAGAAGAACAAGGCTTAAGAAGTAAGTGTGAACAAATATAAGATCATTCAAGTCACTTTGACCAACAGACAAATGGAATGAAAAAAAAAAAAAACTACTTTTTATACATTTTGCTTCCTTTTCAGGGTTCTTAGCTTATTACAAATATTTTGTTTTTAAAATAAGTTGGAATTTTAAAAAAAAGCAAAGAAAGACAGAAAAGAAAACTGTTTCAAAACAAGCAGTATTCACTTTGTGTCTTCATCTGAAAAACTGCAGATTACAGATTATATCCTAAACCTGAGTTGTTACGGTAGTTTTTCAAATAAAAATATCTTCTGTGGCCTCAACTACTCTCAAGTTGTCCATAGGAAAGAAATAAAGGAGGGAGGGCAACACTTAAGCTGAGCCATAATTGGAAGTATGTGAAAAATGAAGTGTCAGTTTGGTCAATAAAGGGCAAAGGTCAAGGGGAACTGCAGTCCAAACTCCGTGCGAAATTGCTCATTAAGACATCCAATCAGAGAGCTCCTTCCCACCTATCCCATTATTCATCAGACAGCTGACTGTTTCAAATGCCCGGGTTTGGGCTGTTATTACTTTTCTTCTTCATGTAAAAAGGCGAGCGGGTATATAAATCGTTGCTTAGTCATCTGGAACAAAATGTGGCCCTTCCCTCCCTCCCCCATACTACCCCTCCCCGTCCCCCCCCCGCCCCCCAGTTCTGCCTGCTGGCTTCACAGGTCTGAAATGACTGCCTCGAGAGTCCCTTCGATACTAAATGGAATTGCCTTCTGCCTATAGGTTGCCTGAACTCCTACAAAAGCTGTTATGGATGGGGAGGGGATACTGGGAGACATTGGTAACTATTGATACATTATTATAAAGAAATAGCAGTGCTTTTCAATGCTTCCTCTTTAAAGAAATACCCTGGTTTTGCTTTTTTTTTTTTTTTAGTGGGAGCAAGGATACTATTGTTGATCTGAGTCCTGGCCCCCAAAGAAGTTCATAAGTGGACTTTAGAAGTTCTAGAGACCAGTGAAGTCCTTTAGGGGTGAAATGCCTCACATCAAATTTGAATGTAGAAATAAGACTTTTTCTTTATCCTCACAAAAGAGGAAAACGAGATGAACTTGAAGCAGGAAACATTCTGCAAGAGAAATGTCCTTACTTATCTTCTAGGCTCCTTCTCTTAATTCAATAAATCTCTGAATGAGGGAAATGGTAGAGGCTCTTAATGCATAATACGAATTAATCATACCCGTCATCCCGCTCCTCGGTAAACCGCTCGGTCATCACTGCACCGAGCACACGCAGCTGGAGTCCCAGTCGCCGGCAGAGCAGAAGCCCCGGGAGGGCAATGCTGATTCTGTTTGATGCACAGCTCAGTCTCCCTCACAGAGCAGGGCGCCAGGCCCCGTGCAGACACTGAGGGAAGCGTCCTTGAACTGATAACAGAAAGAATGGCCCTCGAATGATCTGTTTCCCATTCCTGGCCACACTCCAGCATCACATCACATAGGAGCTTGGGCTCTGGAGCCAGACCGTACGGGTTCACGTCCTTACTGTACCACCAACCAGTATGTGACTGTGGGTAAGTCTCTCAGCCTCTCTGAATCTCCGTGACCTCCTCTACAAAGTGAGGGATGAAATACCTACACTGACTGACAGCCCGTAATGTGTTACTTTATCATTTTATTACTACCATGTATTCCTCTCTCTTGACTTTCAACCCAAAATGGAGACGTGTCCAAACTCAAAATGCGGTCCAGTACGGCTAAGGCTGCTTATGGGTTATGGAGTGGCTGCGGCAGCACTCCTGGGGGATTCAAACCCAGTGGGGAAACGCACCAGATTCGCTTGCTTGCTCTCCCTGTCCAAACCACATGCTTCCTAGAATCGACCCTGATTATGGTCAGTAGGGCGGTCACACACAGTAGGAGAAAAAAGACACATGAAAGAGCCCAGTATCTGCCAACATGTACCTCATCTTACAAGACCCTGCTTGGGGGTCTTGAAAACTCCCCATCCTAAAGCAGTTACAAAGGCAAGAGACCAAGATCCTGGGGCTTCCCTGGTGGTGCAGTGGTTAAGAATCCGCCTGCCAATGCAGGGGACACAGGTTCAAGCCCTGGTCCAGGAAGATCTCACATGCCATGGAGCAACTGAGCCCGTGTGCCACAACTACTGAACCCACATGCTGAAACTACTGAAGCCTACAAGCCTAGAGCCCATGCTCCACAACAAGAGAAGCCATCGCAATAAGAAGCCTGTGCACTGCAGTGAAGCACAGCCCCCGCTCTCCGCAACTACAGAAAGCCCATGCGCAGCAACGAAGACCCCAGGCAGCCAATAAATTAAAATAAGTAAATAAGTAAGTAAGTAAGTAAATAAATAAATAAATACAATTTAAAAAAAAAGAAAAGACCAAGATCCTGGAGGTGATTCTGGCAGTGACACTTCCATATTTCTGAGCTTTACTTTTCTCTCTTCTGAAACAGGAAAATAGCAAATCATTGACAGGGAGAAAATAAGAACCCACTCTCATATCTTTGGAAGTTCTTTGAGGAAGTTAAAGAGTAGACAAGATCAATGTCCTAGCCGCAGCAGCAGAACCCCCAACCAAATACAGATGTTAGGCCTTCCTTTTAAATGCCCATTCAAAGGCGCTTTGCTATTAAAGAATCAATTTCCTGCAAGGGGCCACAAGTGTTAATATGAAATGAATGTCGATGCCATAAGAAGAGCTGCCTTGATAAACAATTTGAGGTGGGGGTGAGATATATTATGGAAATCATGAATAAACATTAAATCCCTCCATAATAATACCATCTTTGGCATTTTCTTGATTACATACTTCACGTATATTCTCTTCAGAATGCTCAGGATTGGATTTTGTATTTTATTTTTTTATGCTTAGGTAAAAACATGGACTAAAACTACTCTATCAACCACAAGTGCCACTCATTTGGCAAAGTAGCAGGCGCTCAAAATCCCCCAAATTGCTGGAACTCTAACTGCGAACTGTTACTGTATTTTGAAATCTCTGAGAACATTACAAATTTCCTGGATGACCGATTTTCTTTTCTTTCCTTTGAAAGTCCAAAAGAACAGGACAGAGCCTGTTACGTGCCTACCTGGTTACCGCAGACAAGGTTCTTTAACAGAGGACCAAAGCCTAGGGGATTTCTTTCTTTCTTTCTTTCTTTTTTTTTTGTACCCTGGGTGCCATAATGAAGCGGCAAACGTTGAGAAGGAACAAGGGAAAAAGAAATGCAGTGCAAATAATACAGTAGAGAAAGTTTTAAAATATGTATTACTCCTGTCTGTGGGGGAAACACCTCTCTGGATATGTGCTTGACAGATTGAGTTATTTCTGTCTATTGGGTATGTATAAAGACATATTTATGGATTTATAAATCTTTTGAAGAGGGCTGTTATTTACCCAGTTGACTAAAATGGACTCAAACTGTGTAAATAACTATTTAGGACATGCACTACGGGCCAAATGCTGGCACGGCTTACACATCCATGCCTGCCAGAAAAGGCAGACAGGAGAACACGGAAAAGCCACTGTGCACAGCTAATCCGAAGGCCGCACAAAGACCCAGCTCCACAGGTCCCAGGGATGAAAAAAAGAGTCGAGAAGGGTCGTGGTTGGCATGGAAATGCACAGAAGTTGTTGCAGCAACACTTCCAGGCATCATTCTGCATTTAGCAGGAAATAAATCGCGCTGCCCAGGAGAGCCAGTAGGGAGGGGCAGGGCGGACAGAAGGTGTGACTCCTACCACCTCTGTGGTCCAGCTGGTCGGGGGAGGAGGGGGTCAACACCAAAAGCTTCCCCATGATCGCCATGGAAGTAAGTGACTTTCCTTCTTTGATGGAAAGAGGGCATGATGAGAAGAGTCTTATATAAATAATCAGGAAACTGAAATTTTAGGTCTGATCCTGCACCAGGGCTTCAACAAATCACTCAGCTCATCCACGTCTTCTGTTCCTCCTCTGTCAAATGGGGCTAGACCTGTTTTTTCTGCCGCCCAGGATTGTTGTAGGTGGGTTCAATTGAGATCATTCAAATGAGACAATTTATGTGAAAATGCTTGGAAAGGAAAAATGAGGTGGTGGTCTTTTATGAAAAAACAGAAAGAGAAACGATGTAAATGGAAAACTCTAGTACTGTGAAGGATATACAGCTTACAATCACATTCATTATTAAATCGGCCTTCAGAGAACACTTGTTGAAGGAGAAAGGAACCTGAGAAATTCCTGATTCCTTGTTCTGACAGGTCAAAGGGGAAGATCTGCGTGGAGCACTTGCCCTCTGAAAATCCTTTTATCAGATGATGTTTAAGAAAACTTAACGTTTCCATTTTAAATTCAAATACATTTCAGCAGTTTATAGGCCTTCAAAATAGCAGCTAGACTACGCTCCTGGTGGTAGTCTTAAAAAGCAAGATAGGAGAAAGAAAAAGAAACAAACAAACAAGACACTAGGCTCTGACCCCACGTAGCAACTTTGGAGTACAGGAAAAAGAATGGAGTGTCCATTTACACCTTTCTGAAAACTCATGGTGCAAGCTGAATTCTGAAAGCAGGGCTCTATATGGAAATGCTGACCCCACCTCAACTATAGCGCTGTGAACAGCGACACCATAACACACACACACACGAACACTTGAAAGGAACGAGGCCCTGTGGATTTATGCTGTGTATCGTGTCCCGGTAAAACACAGAGGTCAGAGGTTACCTGTTTCTGCCTCAGCTCTGAACCAGTTTACTATTCCAGGCTCCATTTTTACTAGACTTATAGCTGTGATGAAGTCAGCAACTTTCCTCTGAACAATAAAATATCTCCAATGCTTAAAATTCTATGTGTGGAACTTATTCCTAAGACACATAGCATGCCTCTGCCCCCACCCCCACCAGAAGGACTTTTCTGTTTCTGTTTTCAAATTAATCGTGTTCAATTCATTGTAGGCTTTGCAATCCTAATTGGTATAGCCCGATTCGGTTAGAAAACAAAATTCTTTTGTTGGGTAACAGCACTCCAGTGAAACATGATCATAAAACCAGATTTTAAAGTATGTACCTACTGTGGGCTCCGAGTCAACTTCAATAAAGCCATCTTTTTATATTCAGAGAGAGAATACTCTCTTTGCTTGCATGAATTGAACACAAAATCCCCTGCAGTAGGTCTCATCAAAAGCAGTACAAGACATCTAAATCCTCATTCACCTTATTGCTGAAGCTTAACTTTATGTTTAAACTTTATCTCCTACCAGTTACAGGCAGACATGCACATCCGCGGACACCCCAAAACACATACAGGTATGTGCATTCCAAGAACCACACAAATGAAATTGATCTGGTTTCTTTCCATTTCATCCTAATTCCCTTTAGTCTGACTTTGCCGTGAAGTCAAGCACTTCAGAGGTTCGAATAAGTAAATCCAGAAAAATGGCTTCGACCCAGTGAAGAGGGAAGTCCGACATGGGTTTCTAAAAGGCCCACTGCCTTCTAAGCATCTTAAGACATTCTTCAATTGGAATCCTAGTGGCTGCTTCTTCTGGATCTCTTGGAAAGCCTCAAGGGTAAGTAATAATAACACTTTCTAATTTGTACAGCAGGGTATTAGTGGCATTCTATCTCCACACTTTCGAATGTCTAATCTACTTCTCTAGTCTCAGTCAGTTCACTGACCCTGCTTTATGGAGGTGGCCCGGTGACAGGCAGGTAGGCAGCTGGAATGGCAAAGAAAGAAGAAGGGGGTTGAGGGGAATAAAATAAGATGAGCCAGTTCTCATATTATACGGGGTTTATGTTCTAGGAGAAACTGTATAAAGAGTCACTCACTAGACATGTCTAATTATTCAACCCTGAAACATGACACAAGTAGCAAGAGAACAAGAACAGCTCTCCTACCTTGCTCACTGCTGTTATCCCCACTGTGTGACGTGTGGCCCCCGCTGGAAGGGCCCGGGGTTCCTCCTGAGCGGGTAGATGCCGTGTCATCGTGATCTCTGTTCCAAGAGGGCTGTGGGGGCACAAAGCAGACATCGGAATGGAGTGGTCTGTTAAGACGGTCCCAGGAGGGTCCCCTCGCGCAGTGACCGAGTGGTGGAGGGCTGGGATGGACCGCCCCGCCATCTCTCCCGTCCCCCTTCACTAACGGTGCCAGCTCGGAGCTCCGCTGGTGCATCTCAAATCTGCCAATTTCTGCTTCGAAGCTCAAATGGTATCTACCCATAGTTATTCTGTAAGTAACTGCATGCTTTATTACTAAGGAAAACAAAAACATTCCGGGGAAAGAAGGGGGGAGGGGAAACCGCTGCCATTTCATTCTGACTGTATTTTGAACATCAACCAACCCTCTGGCACAACAGTCTGCTACTCTAAAAATGCAAAGTGAGCGTGGTGGTCTGTAACACTGCGGTGCGTGCAGGCTTCTGACTCAGCCTAGAAGACGAACACGGCAGTGCTTTGAAGACCTCACAATTAGGCCGGGGTCCATAATAGCTAGTATGTGTCAGCTGTTTGCCGGATGGTACATGGCAAATGGACCAGGCACAGGGACAAAAAGAAATGAGAATAACAATAGATTCACACGGACTGTGTACACTCAGCCCCATGCCGAGCCTTCTTGTACTATTGAAGGGAAAACAGATGTTGCTTCTTATCACTGGGTGCGTTTGAAAGTATCATTCAGATAGGAAAAAACTGGCTGTAAATTAAATTCTTGGGGAAAACAATCATGGCGACTCTTCTCCCAAATCTCCCTTTATCGCCAGAAAAGATTTTAATTAGCTTCTAGTGCTAGCTTTCAAAAGCAGCCTTATGAGTCACTGGTCATCCTGCACGGTAGGGATGATGCAAAGTAGAAAGCTGATTCTTGGCTGGGAAGGGATATTTGTCTTCAAGATTATCAGCGGGACAGCAGGGTGATCTTGTATGTAAAATATGTCTACATCATTTTGGTCATTGAATGTCATGGTTCATGACTGTGTAGTAGTAAATTTACTGACTCTCCCAACATTTTAAATATGCCTAGCAAAACCAAAGGGCCCTTTGCTTATTTCTTGAAAAGTATTTCCATATCCCAGAGAAGATAAGAAGAACTAAGCAGATCAAAATGTTTCAGATACCCAGGGAGAGAAAAGTAAAGATCCCATCTGAGAGGCGTGTATATAAGAATCAAAGGAAGAGGCTCACTGTTCCTGAAAAGGATGCTCGCCTGCCACCTACTCTATAATCTTGGCCGGAAGATTACCGCAGCCCGAAAAATGAAATAAAGTCCCAGAAAGATACTTGTATGTTTGATGCAGCCAGTTATGCATATCCTCAAAAACAGTGCTAATTGATCTGCTGATTCTGTGATCGAAAGATATGTGAACTGTGAAAGAAGTGCTTCTGACAAACACGCATTCTGCAGCGTGCCAGAAGAATGCTGCAGACGTAATCTGGAACACATGCTCAGAATGCAAACAGTTAATGCATAAATTTTCAGTTTGTACAACTGCAGCTCTAAAAGGGGGACTTGTTTATTCAGAGCTCTGCAGAAAGAATGGTACAGCACCCAGGGGACAGACAATGCCAGGCACAAAACCCCGGTGCCTCGACATGTAAAAGGATGTTTTTCTATGTGCTACAAATCCCACTTGAAAATATAATTAGAAGGAGAAAATGGCAAACTATTGCATTAACTGTAATTGAACAAAAGACCGGCAAGGCATGTGGGAGGCTGCAGGAACCCGTGGGAGTTTCAGGATGCATGAGATCCTGCGAGTGACATCTCCTGGGCACTCTCATTTTATTTATGTTGTCCCTCACTACTATTGTGGACTGGTGATCTGACTTGTAATTAATAGAAAAGCTAGCGATAACAAGCTGAAATACAGAGCAACAGACTAACCTCATCAGAAGCACGTTTGTTAATCTGATTAAGACTGGGACTCCAGAAAGGTGACTTCGAACCAAAGAATGATTCCATGTTACACAGGAAACTGTCCTCCTTTATGCTACAACAGACCTGATATATTCACTATCTTTTAATGAGCTCCACTGATTTATTCAGCTCTGCTCTGCTCCCTCCCCCACTTTTCTACTGTGCAGGATGTAGATTAATTCAATGCTTAATTGTTTAGTAAATTCAATTTTCCACATTCTATTCTGCATAGCTTTAGCTAAGGTTCTTAAATCTTCAGCAGTGAGCCCTGAGCCCAGTGTTTGTGATCTGTGCCTACCTTTTTTCATCACCATTTTTCTTCATCCACCACTTAATTCACCATGAAAAGATTTTCCTTGCTGGAAATTCTGATTCCGCTATGATCTGTGAGGCATTCCGATTCATTGCCTTTTCATTGTGTTGGGTCTTAGATGCCGGCCTCCTCTTTTCTCACAGCTATTGCCACATTATACAGGCATTCATGCAAGAAATGTTGGATTCCACCTCAGTTTATCCAAATTTTGTGCAACCTATATGTTTAAATTTGTGTGCTCGCCAAGGTAGGAGCCAATCTTTTCCACCTAATATCATTCTTCTCACAGCCTTGCTCTTCTGGAAAGGCCTGTGAAACTGAATGCACTTCTCTGAAATGAAATCTAACTTTTTGTGGCCCTCCTTTGAATTAGCATTTGGGGTATTAGCATTTCAAGAATGGTGTAGGCATACAAAACTGAGCATTAGGAGAACTCCACAAGGTTACCAAAACAGAACTAGAATTATGCTTAGTTCAGTTCATTAAGCGTGATTAAAGTCTAAGTATCAGAAATAGCTCATGAACTCTTCTAGTACAGATATGTAAGACAGCTCTAATCAGAAAGAACTCCCCCCAAATCCTCCGACCAGAGACTCTCAGTTACAATAACATATCTGTGACTATATGCAGTTACACCAAACAACACCGTTATTATTTTTAAAATAAAATATGTGCATTTGATTATGTACATATATCTGTGAAGTTGTGAGTTGCTTGAGGCCACTTGTAAAGTAAGGCTGACAGAATAAAATCAACGATGCATTGCATTAGATGTATAGCAAACCTTAGTCATGGTTCTAAATTAAGTTTCAAAGAGCCTTTTTCTTCAACATACATAATTTCAGAGTAAGCAATGTCTATGCTCTCATCTATTAGAAATCCATTAAGACAAGAAGTCCTAATCTGAAGTCCATGGACCTCCTAGAGAAGACTTCAGCTGGTGTCTTGCATTAACAATAATTGTGTTATGTACATACTGGCATTTTTGCCTCCTTGGGATAGCATCCATAACTTTTCACCAGATTCTCAAAGGAATATGTGATTCTTCAAAAGTTTGAGAACCATTTGTCTAGGAGATGTTCACAGGCCTAGATGGAAAAGCCAGGGCTGGAAAGACTTTAAAGATGATGGAGTCTGCATTCTAACTTGACATTGAGAGGCAAACATCCTCCCGACATCATTTCATATGTCATAAATGGAGGCAGCCAGCTGGGGGCTTTGCTCCATCAGAAAGTTCTTGGTCAATGGATAATGTATCACATAATATGGAAACATTTAATTTCTCTTTAATTTCCACTCATAGTTTTTTCTGGGGCCCCTTAAGGCAGCCATTTTAAATATTTGAAGTGAGTCTGTGATTCCCCCATTTTTTCTCTCTTCAACAGCTTGAACACTCACATTCCTTCTACCATTTCTCAAGAATGTTTGAAAATAAGGGTTTTGTTTTTTTTTTAAGTAATGATAAGCTAAAATTCATCAAGTGGCATTTTTTATTGAAAAGGCCATCGTACTGATATCTGGTAGTGAAATAGAAGCAGTGACCTCCTTGACTACAGGCTCCTCCAGGGCAAGGTTGGTGTCAGAATCTTCCCCATCTTGTTCTTTCCTGGAGCAGCACATCATATAGCGCATGCTCAGGACTCAATCAACACTTTGTGAGCTAAGCTGAGTGGTTCATTAGTGACTATTCCACCAAGAGAACAGACAAACTGCAACGTTCCAACCTATCCTTCCTCCTCAATAAAGCCATCCACTGGTGGCTTTTTTCCTTCTCCTTTCATGAATCCTTCTTCCATTTATGCCTTCATTTTGGACGGCCTTCAGGTCCTCGTATCACTTTCCACACTTTCCTTGGACAATTCCTTTAACCACTGTGATTTGAGGTGTCACCCATATGCTACAGAATTTGTATCCCTGGATCTCTTCTTTGGGCTTTAGATTTGTATGCCCAGCTCCCTGTGAAGCCATCTCCATTGGAAGGACTCGACAAGGCCAAAGTTAACTCCTCATCTCCCTCCCACCCTCTGACTCATTCTTTTTTGTCCTTGAGCATAGTGGGTACAACCCCATCCACCCATGGTATACACCAGCCATGAGAACCATGCATGACACCTTCCTCTCCCACTCTCTCTCAACAACTTTCCATGCAATCAGTCATCAAGTCTTAGCTATTTCTCTCATCTTTCATCTTAGTGATTATTGTTCTTGTTAAGGCCCTCCCAGCATTAAAGAGTTCAAGTCAAATCACTCCCCAGCTTTAAAAGAGTTCAATTTCACTAGGATATAAGCTCCATGAGGACAGGAACTGGTGTCCGTTTTGCTCACCATTGCATCCTACATATCACGCACAGTGCCCCATGCTTGGCTGGCACTCAGGAAATGTTTGTCGAATAAATGAACAGCTCCCTACTGCCTACAGATTATATGTTGGGGTCCTTAGCCTGGTACACAAAGCCCTTCATAGTCTACCCTCTGCAGACCATTCCTCTCCTTGCTCCTTGGGCTCCGCATGTGATTTCTGGCAGCTGCGTTCAGCTCTTCCCTCTGTGCCCACTCTCATCCCTCTCCCCTGCCTGGAATGCCCTGCTCTGCTGTACCTGGCCCCTGGTTACCTCCTACTTGCTAATGAAATCCCAGTTCAGATATCACCGCCCCAGAAAGCCTTCCCTGGTACATGCACACCCGTGCCCTAGGATGAGTGAGGCTCCCCTCCCCGAGCACTTAGAGTACCTCGTGCACACCTCTTAGATTTCATTCTCATATTGTATTGTGATGACCTGTTGAGCCTGTCTATAATTCTACACTGTAAATGTTCTGAAGTCCTGGACTATATCTTCTTCATCCTAATGCCTTCCATCCCAAGAAAATGTCTGTACCACATTAGACACAAATATGTTCTTGAATGAATAAATGGATAGCAAGCAATTTATAGAGCAACTCTGTTAACATGTCACCTGGTTCTGTGACCCCCTACATTAAATATCATAAAACATCTAAAAAAGACTCACACAATTTAAAAACACCGCCCATACTTGCATTCACACAAATACACACCACTATAAAAATATCATAAAATAAACTCAGCTGCAATATAACACAGGCAAAAGAAAGTAAATTTGAAGCCAGACATATCCTAGACCACTTACATGGTCTGAAGACAAGTCACAACCTCTCTAACTCTTAACGTCCTAATCCGTAAATGAGGATTAAAAAAATACTCACCTGTAGACATAGCATATATCAATTTCCAGGCATGCAGCAAGCACTCAGTAAGTGGCACCTACTATAGTTTTTAATGTGACAATAATAAAGTAACAACACTAACAGAACAACATAGGTTGACCTAGTCAACCCTGAAATATCTACATACAGGTGTATTCAGTTTATGGACCTTCTGGAAAGAACAGTTAACCTGAGCTGGCTTCATGTACAACTCAGTATGCCTTGGGCTATCTCCCAGCTGCTGTGAGCTCAGGGAATGCAAACTGATCTTATTTTCACCTTCAAATAACATGATTTTACAGGTGGTTTGCTCCTCCCCACCCCATCGAGTTTCATTTGATACCTAATATTTATAAATCACTTTACAGTCTACAAAGCACTTTGACGTTTTTTTGCACTTGGGTTTTCATCACATCAGTATGATGCCAGAATCATTTTTTTTCAGCCCAAAATAGTGAAGTTCTTTTCCTTCAAAATTTCTACCTTACCAGTCCCACTTTAAAAAGGTGGATAAATGAGAGTCTCGTGAGCTTGACTCCAAAGGGGTCAGCTAGCCCCTATGCAGAAATTGATGAAATGATCACAGTGTTCAAAATCTGAAGTTCAGTCTGCACCCATCAATAGGCTGCTTTCTTTTTGGGGAATTACATTTACTTTTTCAAACCACCAGGGTCTCTTTAGTAAATGATCTCTAGTGGCCTGAAAGAGCTGGCTCGCTTCCAAAAGTGAACGATTCAGTCCCTGCAGACCAGAAGAGTCCCAGTCCACATGGAGAACGCGCCAATGTGCGTGTACACATGCTCACACTCCCACATCTGCACACATCCACACACACATGTGCATACCTGCAGGGGTCCACCAAGCAGAGCCCACGGGCTCACTGCATGCCACCATGCCACATGGCCAGTGTAGCACATCTAATTAGTCCCTCTCCCTAGACTTTTCACCTCTGTCTAAACAGTGTCTCTCAGGATTCTTAAAGGCACATAACTTCAGTAGACATGATTCTTCAATGCATCTCTCAACCAATGGTGTCATCTGAAGAAAAGGCACCAGAGAGACCCATACACAGAGCGATAAGGACATACGGGGTCCAGGTACTCCTGTGTAAAGGGGTACATGTTACCTGTGTGGACGTGAAGTTGACAAACTGGGGATTCTGAGAATTTTTTATTTATGAGCATCTAAAGTCTGCTGTGCTGAAACTTCTATTTGAAGATCTTGGTGGCTCCCATTGGCAACTGCTTGATAACCAAAACATGCCAGATGAGCTCTCTACACACTAGGCCACCAAATCGCACCTTCAATTTGCTAGAGCCAGGTAAAGCCTGCTCCTCTCAAAACCTACTATCCAGCTGCAAAGTCAGATAATTCCAAGAAAACGTACAACTCTTTATACGGATTTCCAAAAACATCCCTAGAAATCATGAAGCCAAATTCAGTGAACCATGACAAGTTTGAGCAGCACGTTTTGTTTTAACACAGCAAAACTGCCCCCTTCCCTTTTAAGCTTTTAGATATTTTGAAACGCCGGAAGCTCACAGATTAATACCACAGCATGCGCACATGCTGCAGATCAGGGCCACAATGGAATGAGCTTGGGAATGGTCTGGAGGCGAAACCTTTTCTAAGTCCAGCCTTGGTTCTGCTGAAAGATGATAACGTTCAGGAGGTGATTGTTGGGGTCTGGGGCGGTCCCTGGTGGTGGCCTCTACGCGCCTCCCCGGGGAGGCAGACTTTTTTAAAGGTTATCTCCCTCACACACTTCTCCTCCTTTTTCTCATTTCCTTCCCTGTCCCCTCCCCCACAACCTGCCCTGGCCAAGTCTGCAGGCCCGCCAGGGTGCTTGTTGGACCCCCTCTCAGTGCTCTGATAAAATGTGCTTATTACCCTCACTTAATAGAGGCCTGAGGATAATTCTGGTGACTCAGGGCAGATGGTAAATGAGTGGTGAGACAATGGGAATCCAGCACCCCCTCTCGGGATCTGCAGCTCTCCCAAGACACCACATCTCCTCTTCCCACAGGCCCAGCCCCACAATATTTGCCATTGTGGACTATTCATCTAGAAATGCATCTCAAGGACTATTCAATTATCCCTTAGTTATGATGCTCATGACATTGTTGCCAGGCAGTATCTCGATGAACAGCCTAAGTGTGTCTAACTCAGCATCAAATAAGGTAGAGTTCTAAAACCTTAACAACTTAGCAACTCTGATGTATTGCTTTAAATATGTATACATATATATGTACATACATGTACACACACACACATATGATTGTGTCATCGATGGCAAGAGTGGGGAGTTTGTGGAGGCAGAGACAGCATCTGTTAAATTGAGTTCCATAGTTTCCAGTTCTCACGTCCCACAAATAAAACCTACAAAAATGATAATTTTTCAAACATTGAATCCTCTATCTCTGTGTAATGAGGCGTGTAGAGAGGAGGAGAAGAATTTTTGTGCTTTTTTGCCTTTGGTGAAAATTCTCCAAGGAGTAATTTCATCTTTAAATGAAAAGTTTTGTATCAGGTGATTGTCAGAGCTCCAGGAATCACCAAAGCCTCCAGTTCAGACGTGGGGAGACGCACAAGTGCATGTTCATGTATACACAGCACCATACACCCAACCCATGCATGAGGAGTAGGGCAAAAGAATGTGGAAAGAACTAATTTTAGTGTTTTTAATTACATTGTAATGGAATCTAAAGCAGCTAGGCAGTCAGATACATTTTTAAAATCTCCTAGCCCTTAAATATTTTGCCTACTCTCCTGCAAATATCCATGCCTCATTCTCCCAATACTCAAGGCAGCAGGGAAGACAGTGAGCTTAGAAAGCTCAGGCCCAGCACGATGGGTCACTCCCCGAAAGCTCCTTAAAATTCTACTTTCCCACAGCCTGATATCTTTTAGGTCACAACTCTGACGCTCTCAGGTCATTACTAATCTGCAGAGTTGAATAATTCATCCAGGAAATTATACATGAATTGACAATGTGAAGGAAAATGACTCCAGATATAAAACACCACCCAAAAGATTTCAAACGCCTTTCTGATGAAATCCACGCAGCACTGATACATTCTGTCCAATTTTTCGACATTGAGAATCAATGTCAACACCATCTCTTAGGGACCCCACTGTGGCTCCCAGAAGATGATATAGATTCCTAGTTGGCGTAGGGACATTCAGACAATTACAAAGAAGAAGAAAATTTGTAACCAAAGGGAAACTGCTACCAAGAGGTGATACCAGTTTTACCCAAATCTCAAAACTGGAAGGTAGATGGGTAACCTAAAGATGATTCAAGTGCACTGAATGTTCAAATTCTACTAAGCAGTTTTTTGTGAACAGAAGAGAAGACAAAGCCTCATTACACTAGGAATCTTAGTAAAAGTACATAATTTACATTTTAATAACCTTTCCTTTTCCTATGCTATTGTATTATGGCTGGCATACTATTAATAAAAATAAACTCCTATATTAAATGATTGACTCCATGTGCTTTACTCCTGAAACTGTACCTATGAACTATAATTCAGAGTTAAATGTTTAAAAAACAAACAAACAAAAAACCTCTAACCCAACTGCCACCACTATGTTTCCAAATATTTGAACCTAAATAATTCAAACCTTACTCTTCACTTATCTGCTGAGAACTTTCTGCCGAAATTTAGATGATTTTCTATAACTGGTATTTAGGAGTGGCAGAAGAATCTGTAAATTATATGCCAGCATACCTTGTGTTATAAAGTCCCTTTCATAAGATTGCCTGCTTCTCAATGTTTTATTTTACATTTGTAACTCAGTATTCAGTGTGCCTCATTCTGCAAACAAATTAAGATAAAATAAACTCAAAAGTGTCTTATATGTAACAACTTCAAACCACAAATTTTCTAGGCAAGGATCCTAGCAAAAAGAACATAGGATAAGGCCAAAAACATTGTATCCTGAGTACAAGTAGATACGGAGATCTTGTAAGCAACTGGACCTCAGCCAGGAAGCATTTGCACTCAGAAATGTGGAGGGAAAGTACTTAGCACAAGATCTGCACATAACTGTTATTTGAAGTTGAACCTAAAAACAAATCTGTAGTGATTCACTGTCCTATCTCAGCCACACATCTGAGTGGCCAGTCCCCTTTCACACTATGATGAAATCAGAATAATAGCCACCCCTCCTAATAGGAATTAAGACAGTATTTTGTTTAAACACTATGATTACATAATGGCCTATGAAATAACACCCCATTAATAACTACCCAATCTTCTTTCCCCAAACTAGATTCATGTTGTTGAAGGCTGGGCAGAATATGAGTAAGAAGGTGAATATTATGGAAGGTACTGTTTAGGGTTTATTGTTTTAAATGCTTTACATGCATTCTTATTTACTTCTTACAGCAGCTCAATAAAGTGGGTTCTTTATTCCCATGTTACAGATGATAATATTGAGGCTCATGGAGGTGAAGTGACTTAGCCCTTCACAGCACAGCCTGAATTGTGTGTATACTTTATTGGGATACTGCCAGCCTGAAAGGTTGTATAGCTCAAAATCACCATCATTGCTCTTCACCACTCTTTTTCAAGTGTTTCTGAAATCTTCTCTCTTCTACTTCTAAACTCTCAAACCAGAAAATCCACAATTTTGACACAAGAAGGAAACAAGACTTGAGCCAATATGCAGCCGTATTTTATTCTACTACATTACAGAATTATACTTTGGATAAAAGAATTGTGGAAATTTACATTTAACACTGATTTCCACTAACAATTAGCAACAGGGTATTTTCTAATTTTCCTGTGTGTGTGTGTGTCTGTGTGTATGCGTGTGTGTGTGTGTGTGTGTGTGTTTTACAGGCACTGCCAGTTTTTATATTTTCAATCAAATTTTATTTCCTAAGTATCATCATTCCTCAAGGATTTTTGAATTTTCAAGTGTGAAATTTGGAAGTGGGGAGTTGATTATTCCCTTTTCTTCATTGTTTATCTTGATAAAATCATTAGAGAGGCCTTTCTCAAAGCATCTTGAAATTTAGTTTGTGTTTCTGGTTCCTAGATTGGCTAAGTTCTCTGTACTTCAAGGCCTTTAACTGAGAGATCAACTAAAGCAACTGTGAATTCCAGAAGCAGGAAGCTGAGTTGTACCATTGGTGTACTTTTTAAGGAATTCCAGTTAATCAGAACGCCATTCTTCCTCCACACCCAGGGCTATTATTCTTGAGGCTATTCATATTATTTTAACAGTTATAGAGTATTTGGAGTATTAGAAGTATACTACAAGTGAAGAAAAGCCCCATAATTGATTTGTTAATGTTTTATTCTCTTTTTCTATTGGCATGTTCTTTACATGCCCTCAATAAATATTAAACACTCAAACAACTCTCTCTCTTAGGTGGCAAGCAAACCTTTAGAATGTCGAAACAGTAAGAGAAGAACAATGCACCTAATTGAAATGGCAGGGTAATTTGGAAAATAAAATTGAGTTGCTGCAAATCCCAAATTCCAGAATAAAAATGTTTATACTCACTCAAATGCAGACTGTTACTGGCTTTGAATAATTATTAGAATAAAAAAATACTTGAACACCAACAATACACTTGATATGCATAGAAGAAGCACCATCTACACATCTCTATTATTTTGTGCAAGGAAGTGCAGGGCACAATGAGCCTGATATTTTTCTTGGTGGCTTTGTTTTGAACACAGCTTATACGTGCCCCAATATGATGAAACAACAGACCAAGCCACCAAATATACAACCAGTGTTAAAAATGTCATGGATAAGATTCCTCAGAAAATTGTAAACACATTAAGTAAGGGACAGGGAAGCACGCTGAAAGAAATGAAGGGGTTAAATGATTTTGCTACTCAATATCTTCCCCCCCCCAAACACATTAATCACCCAGAGCAATTCAAAACGTAAAATTCAAGATTCTCTTTGGCAGAAGCTAGAGCCAAGGAAACGATGACAATTAAAATGAAAGTAGAAAAATGCATTTGCACCTGGAATTATGAAATGCTAACATGTAACGACTCTATAAGAGAGGATATTTATCTGTACACTTAGGGTATCTTATTATCTACTCAGGGCTATGCCACTCTTGGCAGAGATGCCACCCGTATCTCACAAAGATAAATTCCATATGCTCTGTAGAGTTATAGCATATTTGCCATAAATAATGTATAGAATAGACTGTAAATAAATAATACATTTACCCGAACTGTTCAAGAGTGAAGGGCAGGGTGGTTACTCATGAGACGGAGTCTCTTATGAATGAACAATTTCAAATAAAAGTAATGTCCAATGGTGAGTTATCACAAAGTTCCTACGCTAAAACATTCTTAAGTGGGGGTGAGGGGGAGGGGGTGTTAAAACAAACCTAGATCTGGTGGGAACTTTCAAGTAAATGGTCCAACTAAACACAAAATGCCCAATTTAATGTTACTGCTAAAGTTTCTATTGTGATTGTAGCATGACAGCTAATAGCATTTTACCTATTTGCTGTGATTCTTAGCTCTCTCTGTACACTACCGCTTTTTATGATCAATGAAACACCTATATTTAAAATGTCATGCACGAGTTTTTGTCCCATGAAACACACAGTGTTTTTCCTTTGTGTGAGAATAATTTTAACATCGCACTGAATAGAAAGGAAGGCTACAGGAAAAAAAAATTCAAAAACAACCCTTGTGCACGAGTTAGTTTGCTAGGACTTTTACACAGTAAAAATTGTTAGTTCCCCACCCCCAGTATCTCCCTTTTGAAGCCCAGGAGACACACAAACTATTTCCACTTCTTGTGAATAGTAGAAGTACGCCTTTAGACCCTGAGACATTGTACACCATTCAGTATGAAATTAAGTTTTCAGATCACTAAGGAATAGTCTCTGAATTACAGAAAACATTATAGGTCACAGTTAATTATAGCTTGTCTATCAAATTAAGTTAACATTTGAGAACACATCCAAATAGTTATGGAGCCATTATGAGGAGTTTTATTGTCAAAGAAATTCTTATTCATTCAGCTTCTAATATTTTTAAAAGACAAGAGATAAGCCTTTTTACAAGTTGGGATGGAATAAGAAAACTCTGGGTTTACATTAAAGTGCTCCCTTCATTGTCCGTTTGATGACTATGTCAGTTTCATTATAAACTTCATTTTCCAGAGTTTCATAATAGTCATAAACACACTTGACTTTAAAGAGTTTCTATGGGACATAATGTGAATGCAAATGCAGAATAAAATGCAAATCATGGAGGTCTGGGACCAAATATGAACTATCAGTTAAGAATCCCAGTCATTGAAAACAAACATTTAGGCCTTAAGAGGAAGAACACAAAGAGGCTGATATGAATCTTTATATCGAGTATTCACAGCCCTGGGGAAAGCAAACAAGAATAACAGTTTCCAGTTTTGCACCTAACTGTAAAACACAGGTTGGGAATATTTGAAGACTTTGGTTTCCATTCATTCCTGTTCTAAAGTGAGTAACATTTTTCATCTTCTCAGGAAAATAAACCCACATGTGGGTAATAACCCACAAGGTACTCAAATGGGGAAATGAGACTTAGCAAACTAGTTCAAGTTCAAATCTCAGGCACAGGAGGCTTGCCAATCAGTGGGGAGAAGCTGATAAAAAGGAGCTAGAGCTCTGTCTTGCTAAATAGCAACCAACACTCTAGATATTTACAACTAATGAATAATGAACATGCAATCATGCTGTATGGTAAAGTGTAAGGGAAAATCTACAGAAATGGAAATCCATCATAACAGTTACTTCTAAGTCAGCATATGTTGTCAGGGAATCATTCTACTATCACTCAAAGTGTTAATTATTTACTTACTACTACCTTCTAAATGAGTCAGAATCATGTATGTTTAAATTCATTGTAAAATTTAAGACTTGATATTGTGTCAAAATGAAGGGAGAAAAAGGAGACTATAAAATGTTGCTTAAGTTTGTTAAACTCATAAAAAGTTGCAGTGATTTTAAAAGTATTAGTAAACTTATTAACAGTAACAGCATTTCCTTTCTGTGGAAAAATACAATTCCATTTAAGTTTTTTAAAAGAACCATAACATTTCACATTTAAGGTTCTTTACGTCATGATTATAAATCCTGCTAATTGTAAATGGACTCCTGAAGACTATCAAGGGAAGAGTCAATGGTAGAAATGTATTTCTGAGGATTGTAAATAATATAAAATTTATTTTCACAACTTATTTATCCTGCATTAGTTTATGCCATATATAGTGGTGAGTGGAAAAGCCAGAGTATGGTTACTGCATGTCTTAAAGAGAGTTAATGACTTAGTTCTGATTATAATTTGTATTTAACTGTATATACTCATGATACCAATAAACAACAGGTGTATAATTCAATGAGTGTAGAAATAAGTGTTTTTTTCAACAGAGAATAAACTCTTTATGATATGTTTTAGTCAATTTTAAAAATTCTGAACCAAGAAGTCCAGAAATATAAAATAATTTTAAAAGATTTGCACTCTTGTATTTTCCTTTAACAAGAACATGTTTCCTAGATTAAGAAATGCTATTTGGAAAAGGAGTGTTCAGAGAGAGTGTAGCAAAGTGTTGCCAATTGCTTTAATTCTGCACACATGAATGCATTAAATTGACTGAAATTGGATTCTAGTGACAAATATTTAAATGAATATATTCTCACTTATTTCACATGGTGTCTTTTATACCTTTTATTAAAATGTCAAATTTAGAAGTGTGGGAAATCCAGCAATTGCCTGAGATAGGTCTACTTTCCAGAGAGGCTGTTTAAGACTCCAATAAGCTTTCCCAAATTCCCATAATCCTGAAATCATGCCATATTAAATTAAGGATACAGTGAGGGAATCTTTTTACCTTTTACACTACATACACATACTCATCTGCTTGAATTTTTCAAAACTGATTTTATACACTCGAGGTTTATTCACAAATATGAAAGATACTAAAATATCCAAACTTTTACTGGATCCCCAAAGTCAAATTTTGGAATGATTATTTAAATTCAATTTGTGAATCTGTATTTTATTTTTTAGACCCTGACTTTTTAACAGGTACCATATCCTGATGTTTTCTTCCTAGTAAGGACACCAAGCTCTATGTAATTTACAGGTGTCGTTTTACTTGGAATTTTGAAAACTTTTAGGCCTAACATCTACACAACTGTCAGATACACTGTGTCATATGTATTCTATTTTTATTTCTTTATTTGTAAAAGAAAAGTCTCCCATAGTTTTGATGTCATTTTAAAATATTAAATTAATTTTTTGCACTCAGGAGAAATGGCAAAAAAGTCTGTTTCAATTATAACATAAACTCAAGTGCTACTTTGATACAAATACGACAGATATCATAATCCAAAAAAGGCCATGGAAAATGCTACAGTTGCAAACATTTAAGACTGTGTAACAAAAATGACTGAGAATGGTATCAGTTTACTATCTTTCAACTATTTTCCTGACAGTGGAGTCAAATAATGTTGAATTATAGACCTTCTTACAGGAAGTCTTATTTTGTGTTCGTTTTTTGATCATTCCCCTGTTAGCCCCTATAGGAATTTGGCTGTATGCCGACTTTTCTTTAAAAGTTTCTGTATACATACTCGGGTTGTGTTTGATGATTAAATGATCATTTATTAAAACTTAAGCATTTCACATTGGTTTGACATATTTACATTTCATGAGAAAATATTGCGATTGCAATGGCAAGCATAGCATTACCAATGTGAAAACACTTCACTTGAATTCATTTGACAGCATTTTCATTTATAAGTGTCTTAATACAACTTGTTATGCATTCTTCAGTTTCCCCAACTCCACCTGCGAGGGAAGGTAAACTAGTTTTATAACAGTAGGCCCCTTGGTAATACTTTAGTCTATCTGCTTGGCCTTAAAAAACCTACATTTCTACTATGGGACCACAAATAGTCTTTGTTTTTAAGAATATGGAGTTTTACTGCATAATTTTCCATCCGTCACACAGCAACAGCTGTGTTTTAAATCTTTCGGACTATGACAAACATTTTAACATTTAAACATACGAGTGTTTGAAAACATACTGATTTAAAATTTGTTTATTTTCAAAGTTGGGCAATTATAGCATGATATTTCAGTTACTTTTTTGAAAGCACAGCCCGTATTTTAATGCCTTTTCTTCTTCCTCCTCCTTTTCTTCTTCTACTATTTAAGCTTCTCCATGTTTTCTAATAAAAATCTCTGTTAGTACCGACAGCAAGAGTCCACACAACCACTCTATATATTTCCAAATCATGAGTAATGCAGTTATTCTGGTGGGAGAGGAATTGCTATTTGAGTGACCTATTGCCACAAAGCTAGTTAAATCACTGAACAATAGTTACTGTTATGGGGCTTTACTTTGTACAAAGTAGCATTAGTATCATTGCTTTCTGTTAACCATAGAACTTGCACTGGGGACTTCCACTGAGAGAGAGAGTAGGAAAGGGGAATAACTTTTGTAGTATTAGCATGTAACTTTGAGACATTTAACAACGTAATTGATCTCAACCTATCTACGTATACTGTGTACATCCTTCTTTTCTCTCAAAGGTTTTTGATGTGCCCCTAATAAGAATCACTACATCCCTACTCTGGCATTCACACACAAATACACACAAAGAGCCAATCAGAAAACAACAATAAAAACACACCTGGTAAACAACTATCTTTGAAATCAAAGGCTACTAAGCAACAAAGGGCCTAGAATGAACATCCCAATTAGCCACTGTAGTGACAAGCAGTCGGCACCTTATTATTTAATCATTAAAGAGAATCTTGCCATAATTTCCCTTTGACATATTTCAAAAAGGAATTAAGAGTACCCTACATTACTCACAACAACAATCAAAAGTAAAATTAAATGATTCTAAGGCCCCATCACTTGCAAGGCCTATGGACTCAAAGGTTCCAGGATTAAGGCATTAAGTGAGAGCCTGAAAGTACTTACAAGTTAAATAAGAGGTGTCCATATGTGAGCATTTAGAAACAAACTGACACATTTTCCTCTCCTTTGATGTTTGTGTCATTTTCTTATTGGATGAAAGGAAAGTGCTTGCATTCCTAATATTAGTAAATATCTCATGGCCTCATCTATTTTTTTTCCTAAAGCAGCAGATCCAATACATCAAGAACAGTAGGCCTCTGCATCCCCATCCCTTAGTAACAACCTCCCTAATAGAGAAAGCTTAAATCTCCCTTTAGAGGCACCCCCATCACACTTTGCAGAGAGGGGGTGTTTTCAATCAAGTCCAAGTTCAGTTTTAAGAATTTTATCTTAAACTATGCTTTAGAAACAACATTCCTGACTCTTCAAATAAAACAATCGCCACCTGGGTTTCCCAGCCCACTGGAGAACCAAATCTCACTGGCCCAGGGCTGCCCCGGATCCCCGAGGCCCAGAAGCCTGGCGTTCTCCAGCCTGGGCTGCACAGCCCCAGCGGCTGTCCCCCCTCCCTGGGGAGCTTAGCAGCACTTGGCATTTAACCTGCTTGGTGAGCGTGGCTTTCTGGTTCCATCTCCGCGAGCCACATTACTTTTCCCCAGATGTCAGAGACAAATCTGGATTAACATGCAACAGGGCGCCCCATGCAGCCCGCCAGCCCTCACACAGAAGCTGTTCAATGCAGATTCAGCCAAGGACCCCCCGGAGAGCTGATGCTGAATAAGAACTGTAATCCAAAGGGACCTTCCCTTTGCCTCCCACTGCTTGTGGGAGAACCCGGGTTGGCGCCAGAGCACAGGCCTAGCTAGTCCCGCTCGCTGCCAGCAGGCCTGGCCATCTTGAGTGGTGGCCTTCGAGGCCCGGGGGCCCTTGCTGCTCTCTCCACTGCCTCTGTCGACCCGTCCTTGGAATGGAAAATGCTTAGATTCAAGGAGTGGCGAGCAACAAACAGCCCTGGGAAGGAAGGCTCCATTCGCTAGCTCCCTCCTGGAGTGCGGTCTAAAGTCTAGCGTCTGGGCAGCCAGATTCTTCCCCACCTAAGCCCTCTTGGCGCCCCCAGTTCCACCCTGGGTCGTCCAAACTCGCGCCCCGCCTCCCCTCGCCTCGCGTCCTTCTCCATCACTAACTAGGCTCAACCCTGGCCTCGACGCCTCGGACGGTGGCCGCCCCTGCACCCGCTCCTGGGGTCTCAGCCCGGCCCCCGGCCCCTGCTGAGGCTCAGAAGCCCCGGGTGCCCCTCGCTGCCCCCAAGCCCTGGGCGTCGGGAGCTTTCGTGCCGACGGGGAGCGTGGCCGTCGAGAGAGGGCGCCCGGGAGGCCTGCGCCCGCGGGAGGTGACTCTGGGGCCTGGGACCTCGCGGACTGGGAATGGGAGTGTGGGGGGCGGAGAGGGAGTTGGGGATGGGGTGGGAGCGGGATTACGGCTTCTGCTGGCACCTTAATCTGATAAGAAAAAACAAAACAGAGCAAAACACCAAACTAACAACCATACAAGGCCAGGTAGATTTCCGCCGACTTAGCCCTCCGGGAAACCGGCTGGTATCAAAGTCGTGGATCCCAAGTCCCCGCGCGGGTGGCAGCCTTCGAGCCCTCCGAGGAGAAAAGTAAAGCAAAATAAACCGTGCCGCCAGCAGACCCTAGAGACAGAGGGGTTAATGAGCTAACGAGGCCCCGCGCTGGCACCACACCTGAAGCATCCAGTCGCGCAGCGCACCCTCCGCCGGGGCTCAGACTGGCTGGGCCGCATTCGCAGACAGGTGGCGAGGCCGTCCTTTCCGGGCCCGACCTCCGGACACCGGCGAGCCGGCTCCATCTGGGAGCACTGGCGCCCACTTGGCGGCCCTAGTGCCGCGTCCCTCCGTCCCCACCTCCCAGGACAGGGGACTCCACCCGGCGGCCAAGGCACAGTCCCGGGTGCGCCCCGCGCTCTGTGCGCGGGTCTCCAAAGGGAGCCCAGGCACACTCGCTCCTGGCTCCCGGGAAGCGGACAATTCCAGAACGCAAACTTGGAGTTTGCTGCCCTACGACCAACGGAGATCTCGGTGAGCCCCGAGGTGTCACGCGAGCGTGCCCACGCGCACAGGCCAACGGTGCCACGAGCTCAGCCAGAGCTGCGAAGCCCACTCCTAAGCGGCGGGGGGGCGGTACGCAAGCTGCTCATTTTATAGATGGAGATGAATAAAGTGCGACTTTTTACCCAAGACCACTGCCTACCAACCTGCATATCTCAAATAAAGGTAACTGATAACAAAAGTTTACCTAAGGAGTAGGGGGAGAACTCAAAGATGTTTTATCAATTTTGTATCTCCCCCCCAAAAAAACAACCCTAAGTCTGGTCCTTTATCTTTGACTTTAATAAAATAATGATTCGTTGAGAAAATGCGGTATAAATCTTCATTTTGGAGGCAATTAAAGTGTTGATTTCATTCATGCCCCTAAGCGATTCTTGTAATTTGCTCAAATAGCTTTATGTACCCAGCACTCCGGAGCTTTTAGAATCCCATTTTCTAGTTAGGCTTGTTGGATTGCAATTTTTATTCAACAGCAGCTACCCGAGGGTTCCTCAGCGGAATCTGCATTTAACAGCTCCGAGTGAGGGCTGGCGGCCTGAACCAGGCGGGCGGCCGGGTGGCCGGCGGGGCCGGGACCGGGACCGGGAGCCGCCTGCAGATTTCCCACCTCGGTGGGGACGCGCGCCACGATCGCCAGGCTGCCTGTTCCGAGCGTAGCCTACACTGCCGAAAGTTTGCAAATCCCCAAATAGTAGGAAGGACCCAGGCGTTGGCGCTTTTAAAGTTCAGCTTTGCCTGCCTTCCACTCCTCGTGGGAAAAGGAGGAATTTCAGCCTCTGCCGCGGGGTTACCCAGAGAAATCCAAACCGGGAATTTATTTTAAGGGAGTGATATGGAGAGAAGCAAACTTTAAGATGACACCAAGACCGAGGAGTCGGGCGCTCCGGCAAGGGGTCTGCAAGGCAGTCGCTGGCCAACCGTGATCCTGGCAGAGCTGGCAAAGAAAACTCTGTCTGACTGGCTGTCCTTTGGCTTAACAAAGGCAGGCTGCACTCTCCCCCAAGACGCGACTCACGTGCCAAATCAGAAAAAGAAACAACTCTGGGCCTTCACTTATAGGTGGAGAGGCGTAGGAGGCCCGCCACCCAAATCTTTAGACGCGGTGCCACAATTCCCAACCGAGAGCTGTCCTGAGCCCTGTTTCATCTCACCCACTCCTCACGTTTTCACTTTCAGTACATTTTTGCAAGTCCTTAGGACCAATCCATAGACACAGCCATAGAGGGAGAGAGAGGGAGAGAGAGACTGGGAGCAAACACTGGTGTTGGGGTGAGAGAGAGAAATCGCCCCCTCCCCCAGCAACTCCAAATAAAAGTCGTCCCCACTTAGCAACGCAGCGGAAGAAGGGCCTGGAGGGAGGACATGAGAGGAGGGGGAGAAGCTAGCACAGGCCAGCGGTTGAGAGCGGGGCGGCACAGAGGTCCCCCACCGGCCACACCGAGGGAGTCCCGGGGCGCCCCTGTCGCTGACACTTCCACAAGCTGCCAACCCAGAGGGCGCAGAGCACGTACCAGCTGGAGGATGAGTGGGAAGGAGGAGGAGAAATGTCCATATTTATCTGTTTTTATAACCTCGGCCTGGTCTTATTTTTTCTATTAAGTACAATAAAATGGGCAAGCTTGCAGTGAGCACTGCACAAAGCAATGTTCAGTGAGGTCTAGAAGCGTTCGGCCGAGGAAAACTGACAAGACAGGCTAATGAACCGTATAGACAGGGAGAAAATAGCCAGCATTTGCTAGATTTCAAACCCTCCCTGTCTCTCTTAGACCACCTATCTTGGGTTTATTCCTAATAAAATAAGAAATAAGCAGACCCTACACTTTTCTTTTCTTCAAGATAGAAGGGGAAAAAATGCTCCAGAACAAAGCCCAACAATCAGAGGCGGTCACTGGCAGTTAACACTCCCATTATTATAGAGGGTAAATAAAATAAAGACAAAAATTAAAAGCGACAAGAAACAGGTCAAGTTTGCAGGCAAAGCTTTTACAAGCTCATCTCTCCAGGTCGAATCCCAGAGCCAGCCTTAATGAAGCAATAATAGCCACATTATTCAAAATTTTTCATTTCGATGGAAATGTATCTAAAAGGGACTTAATCATATGCAAATAATAAAAGGAGGTGGTAGTGACCCAGCAAGCAATATGCATACAGATTTTTTTTTCCCAGGGATGTTGAAATTGAAAAGCGCATACCTGGTCGGTTAGATTTGCTGATCTTGTTATATCTTCACTGTCTGATTTTGATCCTCCTTCTCTATCGTCTATCACCAAATCGATAGGCATTTTCCCTTTCAAACAGCTAATATACCGGTGGCAGAAATTGTCACATAATTCGTGTACCTACATTATGACAGAAATAAAAAAATGGAAATATAATCAGGAGTTCATAAATGACATTGACAAGTGCAATCCACCCCCCTTGTGAGATCCAAACTTCTAAATAGGGGAAACACAGGGCAATTGTCCTCCAGAGGCCCCCAGATGCATCCAGAATTAGGAATAACTTTCTTTTCTTGCAAAATAGAGATATCCCAGAAAATTGACAGTGACAAGATGATTCACAGGCTACAACATATTCAACACCCGTGTTAAATTCATCTGCTCCCGGGGCTGTGGCCATTAGAGAGGTGACCTGTGTGGGTGACATTTAAGGTAAAGTATTTAATTTTGTCCAGTTACTTTATCATAAATCCTTTTCCAACATGTCTAAGAAAAAATTTTATATATATATATGTATGCATATATATATCTCCAAAGGACCAATACTGTGTTGGTGTAGGATATATGCCTGACAACCAAAGTTCCTGTAACATTTGTAATTAAGGTTTCTATCCATAAGAAGCATATTTTAGGAATGTTTCCTTAAAAAAAAAAAAAAAAGACTAATGGGGGGAAAACCTACAGCCACAAAAAGTTATCAAATTGATTAATTTTTTTTTAAAAAAGGAAAAAGAATGCTTCAAAATATTTAGGTGTAAATAGAGTGGTCTCTTACAGGACCCAGGCATCACTGACATGCAAAAATTCACAAGAAACCCCAGTGTGCTTGCAATTTAATGTTAGTTTGAATTACAATGCATTAAGTTTTTACTGCTGAGATTTATAGAACAGCTAGCAAAATCACGTTGTCCCACACCCTTTCTTGAGTGTGAAGGTGGGGTGTGTGCAGGATTCCCAGATTCAAGAAATTGACACAACTATCAACTCTGCTTATTCTCTGCAAAACGTTTAAAGTGCCTCCCCCACCACCTCCTCCAGACTCCCTGCCTACTCCTCCTCCTCCCCCTCTGCCTCTCCCCTGTGTCTGACCTGCGGCTGCTCTCAGACTGTCTTCCAGAAACTCACTAAAACTAAACAAAACTTTCCCCCCACCAGAGGTAGCAAAGAAGAGGAGGAGGAAGAAGAGAAGAGACCACAGGGGTATAACCTGTGAAGCAAACTTACAACAGCATTCTAAACATCAAAGGGGATGCATAGAATTGCAACTATTTATACAAAGCCAGCAAGGTATTAAGAATGAATACAAGGCTAGGGCGTTTGTGATCCTGGTTTTAGTGGCTGAAATTGTAATTAAACTGCAAAGAGAAATGGACGCTAAGATTGGCCTTGACACTAATTACCAGGAAGAAAGACACTTATGCAAATGTCTCTGAAGCCTGAACTTCAGCCATTCTGAACCCTTCCCCGCTGTGTGTTTGGGCGTTAGGGGGAAGCAAAAGGAGAAAAAGCTAGAGAAATTACCTTCTCTAATTCCAACAGATGAAACCTTAATACTTGTATGGCTTGAATCATCTGCAAAGATACAAAAAAAAAAAAAAAATGAGCGCCCCATTCCTAGTTTGCAGAAAATTGGTTGTCACAGCTCTAACATCTCCAGCCCACCCCTCCCCCCCAGTAAACAGAGTTATTTTGATTTATGGCAATAACACTAAAACTTAACAGCAGCGACTGGGTACCATCTAGAGGTTTATATTTCTTAAGGAGAAAAAGATAGCTAAAACAACAACCAAGCATCTAAGTGGGGATCATAAACACTCTCCTCCCCCATGACTCCCCCTTTTCTCAGCCCCACTGCCCCTACCCCACCCCCAAAGGGCCGCATCCCTTGACTAGGTGTTTCCTTGGAAGGAGTGCACAGAAAATATTCCCAATAGTCCCCAAACTGTGGCTTTTCACACTGCAAACTTTCTGCCGCCTTCCGCACACCTTTCAGATAAACTGGTGGTTTGGGGTCTCTGGCCCTGTCGCTGCCCTCGTGACGCGACTTTGAGGGCTGGGAAGTCCGCAAAGTTTAAGCACACACGCTGACAGGCCCGGAGATAAATCCCCGGGCTGATTAGAGCCGCGCTGCCCGGCTGTCATAAAAAACAAAGCTCGCATTTCCCCGCGCCGGCTCACCCGGCCCCTCTCGAGGTGAATTTATTTCCCCCGGACCTTGTCCCCGACCACTTGCGGGTGGATGGAAACATTTGCAGCTACGGGAAGACCGGTCTAGAAACCTCAGGGCAGTCAAAGCAAAGCTTGGGAGGAGGGGGTATTTCATGGGGAGGGAAGATGGGGGGAGGGGAGTAAGGGGTCCGCTCTTACCAAGTTATCCAGTTCTGGATTAGAAGAAAATAGAGGTTTTTCTGCGCGAATCTAAATACAAGTGAGAAGGAGAGGGGAGTGGGGGGGGGGGGGAGAAAGAAACATTTGAAATCTGGTTGCCTTCCTAGTTTCTTGCCTCATTACACTGTCGGGGGCAGGATGTAACCTCCGGGAGAGACTCTGTGACACCGAGATCGTCCCGTGCAGAAACCCTTCAATGTGAGTCAAATAATCCGAAAACAAGCCCAGAGCACAGGGTTACTTCTCTCGGCAACCGTGCTTCTAAGAGATCGCTGCCCAGTTCGCCAAGTCCAAGGCAGCTCCTGCGCGTGGGCTTTGAGGTTGCATTTTGCAGAGTGAGCTTTCTGCGTGGGGTTAGGGCGCAGGAGTGGGTAAGAACTGGGGTGATTTTCAGGCGTCTGTAAACAGACACTCATTTAGGAGGAAAGGCTCAAGGAAGATACAGGCCTGGCTTAAGGCGGACTGTTCGCTGGTTACTTTTGCAAATGTGCTGGGTGGGGGGAGGGAGGCTCTTTCTTTCTTTCTTTCTTTTTTTTCCTTTTACTTTTGAAACATTGATTTTGCTGACCTGTTTGGCGAACACGGCTATATCTTCATTGAATGACTCTGACGAGCAGACGTCCCCGCCCGCCACCCCCGGCTCGCGGGGGGTACAAGTAGCTAATTCACATTTCTCAAAAATCAGTGCTAAGAGAGGGAAGAGGGGGTGTCTGCAAGAAAATACAACAGTCACAAACAACACAATGGTTAGTCCCGCGGCAGTGAAAAAAGGCGCCCAAGAAAAACAGCAGGACGAGCTGAAGGCGGGGACCCCCTCCCTGATTTTGTCATCTACGTGTTCCCCTTCCCCTCCCCCCCTCCCCAGGTGACTGCTCACCTCCCCTTCCTCCTTGGGCCCCCGAAGTCGGAGGCCCTAAGCCATCGACCGTATCTGAGGATCGGTTCAGCGTATCTGGCCGGAGAAATTGGTAACATTTGCTAAGAATAAAACCCAAGCGTTCAGCAGCCATTTTGAATTAAGTTTCCCACCCCGACCAACCCTCGTCCCTCCGCTGCACATCCAGGACCTGCAGGAGGAGAAAGGCACGGGGCGCGGGGGGTGCGAAAGCTCCTGCAAGTGGGCTCCTCCAAGGCCTCCTCGCGAAGCCCAAGGCTCTGGGGATCTTGGTGGCAGGCGCTCAGCTAACTTGGGGATAGGACCTCTCTGGCTGTGGGGCCGACTGTCAGAGGGCTGCGTCTTCCGACACCATGGTCCTCGGAGAGCAGGAGGGCTCTTCCTCGGCTCTCTGCACACTTCCCTCCCTTCCTCGATGGTCCCCACCGCCCCCCCAAAAGAAAGTTCCTTCAAATGTTCCTGCGGTCAAGCCTTTCATTTTTGTTCCTGCATAATGGCAAAGCAGTAGTACTGCGAGGGGCCTAGATGTCGCTTATCTCAGCCCATTAAAAAAAAAAAAAAAAGCCTCCTTTAATGCCCAAAGAGGTGTCTCAAGTCTTTTATTAGCTCTCACAGCCCAGCTGGGAATTTAACAGTTTGGGGTCTTTTTCAAAGCTTCCCCAAATGTTCTGTCCCGGAGCCTAAACCGTTTGCAGTTAACAGCGCTGCGGAGAGGACGCTGGGATTTAAACAAGCCCATCGCACAAGGGACCAGAAGATAAAGCATAAAGGGTTTTCAGTCAGGGAGGGTCAGTGCTGCCTGATTTTTTTTTCAAAAAAAAGAAATAAATAAAAATAAAAGTGGCTGCAAAGTAAAAAGAGGTCCCCCAATACATCAGCACACAGTAGGCACAAGTGACTTTCAGAGGGCTTTACTAGTCCAGGGTCTAACCCAAGGGCCCGGGAGAACACGGTGTGAACTGCAGCGGAAACAACACCGGCCGAGAGCACCCTGCATCTGCTTCCAAATCCTGCAGGTTTCGCCTTTGAACACAAAGTCCTAAAATGGCTAGAAGTTTCTTAAGGTCGGAAACAATTCAGAGCGAGCTCCTCTCCTTGACTACAGTGGTCAAACTCCCTAAATGTAAAGCACGTTCCCCCTTGCCTGACCTGCAACCGTCCTCCCTTGATTTTATTGTGCAGTGCCAGAGCCGGCATACGGTGGCTGAGTAAATTTAGCGAGTCAGAACAATCAGTGGCTTAAAAGATTTTCCTTTAAACTAAAAGTTTCGTTCCAATACAAGGGCGGCTACGTTTAGAAACCCCCAACACTCTCCCTGAGAAGTCGAGCGAGTGAGGACTCCAACCCGCTGAGCTACCGAGCTGGGGTCTGGGGGGACGAGGGACCTTTGGCAACTTCTGCAAGACAACCCTTCCGCGGGCATGGCCTCGGCGGAGCGGGGAGCTGGACCCGCGCGGAGCGTGTGCGGAGATGGGGGCGGGGGGGGGGGCGTCTGGGACGGCAGGCCGCCTCCCCCAAATTTTCATGCAAAGCGAATGAAAAGTCACTAGATAATGTAACTCCAATCCAGAGAGCTCTGGCTTTCCTCTTACCGAGGGCAAAGGGAAATAGGGAAAGCATCGCCTCTCAACTGCTTAACCTGCTGCCCGTCGTACCTACCCATAAATGGCATCTTTATCTCTCTTTAAAGCGTCATTGACGGAGGAACCCATGCTGGGAGCCATGGCGTTGGTGTGAGCTGTGTGCGGATACTGATGCGAGTGCAGAGGAGGCCCGTGATTCAGGTGGTGGACCGGCTGCATGGACCTGGCCGCATGCGGGTCCCCATACATCGTGGAGGGGATGCCTACTCCATCCATGCCCCCGTAATGGGGTAGATCGTCGTACTGCATGACAAACAGGAGAAAAACAAGGTTCAGAAGGCCAGGCAGGCAAATGGGGGAACGGCAGGGCACGGAGATTATATAATGTCAGTCCAGCTGGATCCTTCAACCCCGAATTCGGTGGCCTTGCATCTCTGAAGTTGAGATTTCTCATTTAAAAAAATATTTTTAAAAGTAAAATTCGAGGATTCTCGGTGAGACTCGGCTAGATTGAGCGCTCTTGCCCTAACTTGTGTCCCTATCAACTAGTCAGAAATTCAGGATCCTTTGGCAAGGAAGGAAGGAAGAAAGAAGGAAGAAAGGGAGGCATTCCCCCGGAGGGCGGAAGGTAAAATGTGCAAGTCTCTAGAGGAGGAAATTCAAAATCACAATAATAAAACGTGCCAGGACAGTGCAGCAAACCTGCCTAGTTTCACAGCCCCTTCCCATCAGGGGGAATTAAAAAAAAGAAAAAAAGAAAAGTTACGATGGGAACAGCTAAGCCAAGCACGTGAATTCAGACAGGCTTCTCATTTTATTTCCCTGCCAGCGTGGGGTTAGGCAGTCCTGCAAGACACTGCATTTCCTTTGCTCTCCAAGACAAACTCTGTTAAATCATACAAAAATAACTGATCCCCTTATAAGTGAAACTCAGAGAAGGGTAGCTTCTCTTCAACATTAGGGCTGAATTTAGAATTGGGCAATATTCCCCCCAAGTTAAAGAAAATGTATAGTTGGAACAGTTATTCTATTTTTTCTATTCTTATGAACTTTCCCCTAGACTAGAAGTCAATGAGGTAAATGTTAGTCATCAGGTTTAAAGCAAATTTAAAAATAAATGCACATTCAACCCCCCCATCTTCCTTCTCCAGAAAAACTACTTTCATATTGTCATTATTTTTGTGTGTAAAATTTAGCTATTTAGGTTTTTCTCTTTGCTTCATTTCAGGCAAGTTCTTTTCCCAAGATTTGGAGCCGCCGAGAGTGAAATGATTTTCAAAGAAAGAGGAATTGCCACTTTCATCTCCTTAAAGCCAGAGGTGTGAAAAGAGTTTGGAAGAACGCTGACATTTGCCTGAACCAAAGGAGTAAAGAAAAAATGTGTCAGCCTAGTAACTTTCTTTTGCAAACAGGGCTTTGAGGGCCAGGGCACAAATTATGCAAGGAAGGCTTTCTGTAGACCCCCTTTCTTTTAAGAAACTACCTCTGTTGGGTTGTCATTGTCTCACTTTACTCTCACTACATTTCCATTCAAATAGGAATATTGGGGAAATTAGTATTGCATTTTTAAAGTGAGTAGTTGTGTGCTTAGTATCCAATTAGTGCAAAGCTTTTCTAAGAAAAATTTACAAAGTATTACCTTGCATAAAAAGCCATGTACATTAAAATTACTTTTTCTGACCCCCCAAACCGTTGTACTATGACAAAGTTATTTGCTTAAAAATGCTAAATACTTTCAGTGATATTAAAGGTGAGCATAATCAATAACATATCAGAAGTTTCTAGCTGCTTATTTTAATCCAAAAATAGCTTTAAACTTCTGCTCCTTGAATGCTCATGCTATATAACATTAGGTATCTAGCGCTTTTTGTTTTTGTTTTTTAAAGAGATGATTGCCCGAGCTTGTATTTTTATTTATATAGCTGCTGGTTGGAATCTATAGAAAACTTGATTACTCGAATTAACAGTTACATGTAACATACATAAGTCTACAAATGCATTGAATAAATCCTCTCTCTTTAGGCCACGGCTTTAGAAGCCTCATTCAAAAAGACAGAGAAAAAATGAAACTTTTTAGCAGTGTCTTTCAGCCACGTTTCAATTTAATCTCACATTTGAGTTCCACAATTGTTTTTTAATACGTACCCTTTGCGCCATCGGCCTCCCTGGCTCCCTTCCTACTTCAACTTCTAATATATCCTCTTTAAGGCCAGTGTGAAAAGAAACAAATACGTAAACTCCCCCGGAAAAAAAAAATAAAATAAAAAGCACGACGAAAAATCCCTTAACGTCTCCAACAACGTGAGCTACTGGTCCCAGATCTTCGGTCTACGGGACCTGAAGCAAAGCGCCCGAGTCACTGAGCATAAAAGCGCTCCGTTTCCAAGACAGCAGCGGGGGCAAAAAAAAGAAAAAAAAAAAAGAAAAAAGGCAGATCTTCTCTCCCCAAAAAATCAGTTAAAAAAAAAAAAAAAAAAGAGCGCCCCTCAGACCCAACTACCAAATCTCATGGCTTTCTGCCACTCCGGCTGTCAATCACAGGCGAGGTTGTCAACGTGGTGAATGAATGATCATCCGCTCTGTCTTCTTCTGGTCAGAACACCTCAAATGTTAATATTCAAATGCACAAAGCCCTAGCGCTCGCTTCCCTTGAATCAGTCCTAATTCCTAATCAGTTTCTCTCTTCTCTCGCTCGCTCTCTCTTTCTCTTTCTCTCTCCCTCTCTCTCTCTCTCCCTCTTTGCAACTGCTGCACTGGAGGGAGATTAGAGGAGGAGGGTTAAAAAAAATGTCTGTCTGAGTTTGTCTTAAAGGAGCCACGATCGATGCTGCCCGCTTGCAGTCCCCGTGCGTGTGTAAAGTGTGTGTTGCACAGGCGGAGAGGTGGATTCCGACCAGAATGCTAGAACCCGGAAGTAGTGGTGGCCATAACAGGTCGCGTCTTACACAATGCATTGGGCTGCAGCAAGTAGGCTCCTCGGCAGGGGTGGGTGCGCGAAGCGAGCTCTGGCCGCACTGGAGAGGCAGAGAGGCGCTCCATTAAATCGCACGCCCAGGCACAAACACCCACACGCCCAGGGCACACGCGCACAAGCGCGGGCAGTAGCCCCCTGCCGCCGGTTTTATTTTCCGTATTCTTTTCTCTCCCTCCCCCGCCAGACTCTCTCTCCAAAGATGACTCTCTTGAAATAAATTGAGAATAAACGCGGGGCAGGCAGCGGCGGGAGTTATTTTGCACAGGGCTCCGCGGATAGACTTCCTGACTTTCCTCGAAATTATTGGGGTCTGCCAGTGTTTTTCGGGGCGGAGGGGGGGCTGATGCAGAAAGTAGCGGATTCTTAGAGCCACACACTCCACGTAGAAAAGTCAAACCGGGAGCGAAGAGGAGGAGGAGCAGGAGCGAGGCTGGGAAAGGCTGTGCTAAGGCGTCCCGAGAACGCGGGGTGGAGATGGCTGGGGCTTTCTGCAGATCCAGCTTAGAGTTTTTTGCTGTCAGAAGTGGACACCCGGGCCGCGGAAAGGAAATGCTTGCATTTTCTCACTTTGGGGGTCCGGACGCCCCCACCTCCTAGTCCCGGAGGGCCCCAGCCCCAGCCGCGGCGTCCTGCGCGAAGTGAGAGAGGAAGGGAGGGAACAATGAACCGAGAGCCGGGAATGTGCCCCCAGCGCCTGTTTACAAACACGAAGCTATTTATGATCGCCGGAAAGCGAAACCCGACGCGGGCTCGGAGCAGCCCAGACCTCGCGGGTGGAGCCGGGGCCAGGGAGCCGCGGGGAGGGAGGCTCTTTCTCCGACCCGCTCTGGGCGAGGCGGCCGTGCGCCCAGGGCGCGGCGTAGCGGGGTCGGTGCGTTCGGCTGGGGCCGCGCCGCCTTTGTCTTCGAGGCGCCGAGGGGCTCCGGCCTCGGCCGCGCTCGTTCCCCGGCGACGCCCCGCGCTCTCCTCCCCAGCCCTTCTTTCCCCCACTCCGCTTTCCAATCCCCAGTCCGGCTCAGAGAAAACTCCCAGTGCCAAAGAAAAAGAAATTCACTTCGGCGGCTGAGATTTCGGACAAAAAGCTGCCTCTACCTACAACTCGGAGGCCCTAAGCAGCCACTAATTTGAACTTTCTCCCTATAAATACCTATTCTCCAGTTTAAACAACAGCAACAACAAAATTCCTTTTCTTTATTCTCCCACTCTAAGCCTGCCATTTATTATTATATTTAGGGGTGTTATTTTCGTTTTTATTTTTCTGCCCGCCCGGCTCTGATCTGCCGAGAGGGCTCAGCCGCAGCAGCTCGACCAGCGGGCTGGAAACCTCACATCCCAGAACAGGGCTCGCAGCTCGCTCGGCTCGGAGCACGATTTTTTTTCCTCCCTCCAGCAGAAAACTCCCCCTGCGGTCGAGTGGAAAATGAGCTCACCCAAATCTCGGTAGGCAGCCGGGAGGAGGGTTCGGCCAATCAGGAGGCGCTCCCGCCAAGGCGGCAGCGCATTGGCTGCGGGGAAAATCAATTATCAAATAATCGATCAGCAGGGAGCTTCGATCTGCCGGGAATGCAAACTGCCAGTCCCGATTCCCGCCTTGATGGTGGCCAAAAGGCTGACTCCCCCAGAGCAGCCGGCCTCTCGCTCGCGTAGCCCCTACCTTCATCCCACACCGCCAGCTGCGGACCAACCCTCACCCCAAAGCGGGGGAGGCGTAGGAAGGGGGGAAGAGTTTTGAGAAAGATTAGGGGCTCGTATCCGCGGAAATTGTTTGGAAAACAATTAGGAGTTCTAAATGTATTGAGGCCAACTCTTACTGCGGAAAATAAAAGAGATTTCGCATCAGTCCGAGAGATAGGACTCAAGTTTTTGTTTACGTGGGCTTTCGAGCAGCAGGGGACACAGGGCGAGCATCAGAACATAGATCTGGAATCAGGTTCCACCCAGCGCACATACCTCCCTAAGCGACATGTATTGCTTCTTTTAATATTGCTCATGAGTCAACGCCCAGTTCCCCCCAATAGTGGAGTTTTCATAAAGCGGAGCAACTGAGCCTTCCCAGCCTCCCGCACATCACCCCCGCCCCGACGCCGTACTCGCCCCATGTGTGCTCAAAGGGCTGACACGTTCACCCAACGCCTTCGGATGCGTTTTGCCTTGAAAGAATTCCGACACTGTAAAAAACTCATTCTAGGATCCTGCATCATTTGCATCTCTCTCTTCCTTTCTCCCCCATTCCCCAAGTTTTAGGATTTTTACTCTTCTCCATCGCAAACAAGTGTAGAGTTTTCTGGCACAAACTCCTCGATACATCACGCGGGAGGTTAAGGCAGGCCCGCGTGTCAGAGCCGAGAGGATCAGGTGAATAACCAGCGCCTTTACACCACTGCCTGACACCCCCAGCCTCCCACCCCCTACCCTTCCCCAACGTGAACTTGGAAACAGAACTCAGGCCAAGATGGAACCTCCCCGGTCTCGGGAAGGAGATTTCTCTGTTCAATTCTTGGGAAGCTGCGCTGGCTGGGCCAGGCAACGCAATCCTTTTCCGATTACAGAGAGGACCAAACTGGGCCGGCAGCCTGCAAGCTCTTCCGGGAACCCCAGCCGACTGCAGCCAACACCTGAGCGCCTTCCGACGGCTGCTGGCTGGAGTGTGAGCTTTCTCTGCAGTAGGCCCGCCGGACATCAGCGCGGCTGGCGATAGTGGGGAACGAAGGGGGGGGGTGGGGGCGGAGGGGTTCCTCAAGCAAAACATCGACAGGGCCACAGCTACGTTTATGATCCTAAAATGAACTGCTCAGGAAATTGTGTAAGTATAATTTAACCGAGAGAAATTTACTGCGAAATACTTTTTGATGACCACAGCCTTTAACAGCCCTAGGGGTTCTCAGGCAAAGACTTAGGTAACCGGCTTGGAGTTACCTCAAGTCTGCGGCCACGTTTTCAAATGTGGAAAAGGCCAGTTCTGGTAATATATAGTTCTTTGACAGTAGAATGTATCTTGTATTGATGCTTTTCCGGTAAGTTTTCTCTTTTGTTTTCTAGCAGAGATGCAAAAAGAAGGTTAAGGTAAGTGTCTCCTTTTCCAACACAACCCCAAACTTCAGGCAGTAAGAGACTATGACGCTCTTCAACCATAATCTTCAACTTTACCGACAAACAGATTTTCCTTAAAGAAATATATAGTTTGAGTTTGTGGGCTTAAACTAAACTCATTAGCTTTGAAAAGTGTCTTCTTTCTTCCTTCCCCTCCTTTCCAAGTATAAGTGGGAACCTGATGGTCCTAGGCCTTTATAAGATTAATTCTGAACAATCAAGAGACTAAAACACTTTTACAATGTAATTACAGTAGTACAAATTGTTTGCCCAAACCTCATTCTGGATAAGGATTTTACAATTAGCAAACAGTTATTACAGTTGGGGCTTGCTGAGAGAAATTGCACAGAGGACGTCTGGAGTTGCAATATAGTAGCCATAAAAAAAAAAAACTGCTTTAGCAGAGCAGCAATTAATCATCTATTAAAAGGAAAAGGTAAAGGGATAGTTCTAGGTATCTTTGAAAACTTCCACTGATATTTATACCTGTTCTAAGACGGTACCTATTTTTAGCTTATGTCAGATACTTGCTTTTTAAGGCAAACTTTTTTTTTTTGGAAAAAACCTGGCCTGGTGAAGCATTCTGGCACTTGCCCCTAGCTTTTTCGACATGGGCCTTCCAATTTTCGACATGGGCCTTCCAATACTCAGCTTACCCTTCTCATCCCAGAGCATCTTCCTAAAGGTAGAAAATGAGGCCTTTAAAGAGCTAGTCTTCGGCTTAGGTCTCTACTGTTTAGACCCTCAGGCAAGGAGGCATTTAAAACAAATAGTGCCCCTGTAGGCTGTTGGTACAGTCCTCCTAGAGAACTTCCCTTTAGTGTTCTGTTCTCCTGTAAGGAATTGTGCCTTTGGAAAGACCAATATCCTGAATTAGGCTTTTGTCCCCAAAGTTCACACTGATGAGTCAGCTCCAAAACCCTCAGAAATTAAAAAGGCACCTCTTAAGGTAAAATGTGTGTGTATTTGCCAGCCCAGAATAAACAAAAGCCTGTTAATCAATCGAGTTTGGCAGCTGTGTTCACAGAATGATAAGGGTTTATCATCTGCCACCTAACTTTAAGATGCCTGTTAAAATGTTGTGATTACTCTTTAGGTTGTCCTGTGGGCTGGAGGCTTAGGGCTTGTTCTTCAAGAACTTCATCCTCTGAATCTCATCCCACATTAGCGTTTGCATTTCAAAAAACAGAAATAAGAGGAGGGAAAGACAGTTCAAAGAAAACAGATTTAAAATCTAGTAGAGATAATAGAGGAATGTTGGAGATAAGAGCCTGAATACGATATGAGAAAGGTACCAAGAAGTCAAAGCTAATGAATGGCTGTGAGAAAAGTGAAATAAACTATTTAGAGGTCTATAAAAGGGAGAAACTTGGTTAGGTGATATGAAAGGGGGTTAACCGACAGGATTAGGGAAGACGTTAATCAAGGGCCCCAAAGCAATCTTGGCTATAAGAATCCGGAGATTTGTTTACTGCATTTTGCTTCAGAAAACAAAGAATGTCTGGGTCCAGTTCAGAAGTCAATGAGAGGTCAACTGAGGCTCCAGCCATCGCAGGGAAAATACCTAAGTCACTATATTCTGACTGGATAATGCAAAAGTGAAGAAAAAAATGTTGGAGGGGGGGGAGTGTTTTCCTTACCACTTTTCTATTTCAAATCATTAAAATGCTTTGGTCTCTAGAGGGGGAAAAATTACACTGGTTAACATAATTACTAGCTCTGACATTTTCAGAAGTTATAGAGGTCTTTTATTAATTAAATGGAGGGCTTAATAAAATATTCCTAATAAAATTTATGGTTGTCTTAAAACTTTCTAAACAGTGCTATAAATTCTTAATAAAATTAACTGGGAAATGAGTTATTAGCCCACACTTTACCCTCTCCCCCCATGTCTACATAAGGAGCGTCTGCAGGATGAAAAGGGAAATAGAAGCCTTTTAGTAAAATATAAATATTAGTCAGAGTCACACATTGCTTTAGGAGAGGCAAAGTTTCAACTAAGTTATTTCTAATGGCTTCATCATCCAATATCCCCTAAAAGCTATTCACAAAATTTCTTCCCCCTTTCTTCTACATATTATATATGCATGTATACATTAGCCCATTTGAAATACAATACTTACTTTTCTGATCTGAGTTGTGTGTTAAGTTTAATAAAAAGCATAGAAACATCATGCTAAATTCCCATATAGAATTTTCAAGATTCAGGTTGCAAATATTTTCTTCATCTATTAGAAGATAATTAAAAATGAAATGCCTTGTACTTTCTCTCAGTTTAATTTCTTTAAAGGTAGCTTAAATAATAAATTTCTCAGTAACATTTCCCTCCGAACTCCTCATTTATAACAGTCGGTGTGTTATCTGAGGCAGCATTTTGGTGAGCAGAAGCAGCATTTTAGTGAGCAGATATACAAATCTTTTTCATGTTGCTACATTTCAAAACTTCGTGGACTTATCTTAAGTTTGGGGGATATTTCTCTGTTTCACAGATACTGCACTGGCTGGCTGACTGTTTAAAATGAACAGTACACTCAAACACTCCAAACCAAACCAAATTGCTTCGGTGGATTGTTCATCATTTGAAGGCTTGATCTTTTGTGCCGTCTACTGGACAATGGAAAAACTACAGTCTCTATGATTTAAGAAAATTTTTTCTTGTCCAGTATTTGGGGTGGGGCGGGGGGGGGGGGGGTTGTGATTTGGTGCTGGTAAGTAAAAGGAGAGGACCACAGGACCCAACTTAGACTCACAGGACAGGTTTTGTGGCCTATGCATGTGTTCAAATCCAAGTTTAGGACATATTAAGTATAGGCACACCTCAACCACTGGACTAAGGCACAAGGCTAAAACCTACATGTAATACAGTTGCATATGTGTGCGGGTGCACAAAGCCAGCTTGGGCAGAAAAAGAAAAGATGGTGGGACAAGCCCAGCATCTCTGAAAAAAATATATGTGTGTATGTGTGCGTGTATAGTTGCTTGGCTCTGACTGTGAATTTGCTCAACAGTCAAGTTAAATGTATCTACTGCCTAGGTAATCCAGGATGTACAAATTAATTTTTGAAATTCTGAACATGACATTGTTCAGTAATCAAGAAAAGTACTTTTAGGAGGGAGAGAATAAAATTGGTAATTAGAAAAATTTTAGTGCAGTTCCTTTTTGGCATTATTGGATGAAAACGTGAAACTTCAGTGTTTTCACTTGGAGACCACATGTGGAAGAAAGTGTGGGTGAAATTCAGTCAGATGCCTTTGTGTAACAGAGACTGTTTGATGTTCTCTTAAACATTTAAAAAATATTGTATACATTTGTGTTATGATTTTAAAAATATTTATGGAGCTCTAGCATTATGGAAGCTTTGTACCAAAAAAAAATTTATGAAGCTAACTTTGACCGCTGTTTGATATTGACATAGTTCCTGAATAATCACAATTATCATAGAGAACTGATAAAGCCGAACACCAATAAAACATGGAGAAGTCAAGCTGATTTTAGTAGAAGAGACATAGACTTGGGTACCAGGATCTTAAAACTGTTTACCTGCTTTCCTGAAGTTAAAATTCTTTATTGCATTAAAAAAGAAAAAGCCTAGTGATACATGACTAGGTATTAGGGTGCCCTTTAATAAAAACCCAAGACTGCAAAGGAGACAGCTTTAGGACATTTTGTTGATGCATAGATATACTTGAATGATCTACTTCAAATACACATTTTGATGTGGCACTGTGTCAGAATGACTTTAAAATATTGTGTTAAATATAGATATGTCAGAGAACTTGGGCTGACATTCACTACTTAAAGCAGTGAGATTGCTTGCACTGCAATGTAAAAGAACTGGATGGTTTCAGTTGATCTACAGAGATGGCGATGATTGGGGGTGAGGGATTCTGGTGGTGATGGCTGTGGTGGGTGTCTTTTCAACTTTAGCATAATTAGCTGAATTGTGAAAGTTTATTTTATAAGATGCCATTTAGTTCCAATGGTCCAGATTAAAACAACAACAATGAGGACCCTACTAACAATAGCTGGAAAACGTAGACAGTTCTTACAGGAACCAATCGTAAGTATTCACGCGTTTGATAAATTCTAAACTAGTAGTGGAAGTACTGAGTGCTGGGGAACGTCTCCAGTCACCAGTCGCAAACATTTACCTTTGAAGCCACAGGATGAGCCAGCCTGGTCATGATTAGCATCCATGCTGGACTGTATAAAGCGGCATATTTTGTGAAAACCTTCAGGCAAAAATTGTGCTGATTATTCAAAAATAAATATTTTAACATTTCATTGAGTTATCCAATGCATAAGAAAAATATCGAAGGCTTCCTGCAGCTCAGAAAGAAATCCAGTAGCGTGAAAAACACAGAGAAGGCAAGAACTAGAAGAAACTGAAGGATGCCCGCTGAGTGGTTATTCACTTGTGAATATCTGAAAACGTACTTTCCCGTGCCCTTATTTAAAAAATGAAAAATAAATATCGTCTTTCCTTGTCCTTTTTTTCAATTAACGTTAGACTCTGGTTATGCTTGCTAAAAATCATAATTTTTTTCCAGGCGACTTATGCGAGAAAGGGCCAATTTGAAAACTTATAACTAATGAAAGAAGTCGACGCATAAGCCGCAAAGAAATCGGTTCACAGCCGAGCCCACAGTCCCAAGAGGCGCCCCTCTTTCGAGCTCATCTAGGATAACTTCATTTACTGGCAGATCCGCGGCCGCTTCCGGGACTCTCTGCCTAGTGCGTCCTTCCTGCGCTGAGCGCTCTGGGGGGCTGTCCTGTCGCCTGTGCGTGGAGGGGTACCAGATCCCGCGGCGCCGAGCCACCCTGAGCCCCTGGCCTGCTTGCACCCCCGGGGCGCGGGGGCACGCTCCTCAGGGCGAGTGGGGGGCCGTCAGGATACGCCGCCCGCGGTGGGCGGCCCCCAATCTGCTCACAGCTGGCTGGGCGCGGGGGCCGCGTTGCTGGGGGGTGAGGGCAGGTTTGGGGAAACGTGTTCCCCGGGGACCCCGAACCGTCTGGAAAGAGCCAAAGGTGAAAAGGTCCCCCCTTCTGCTAGCGCACCCCGCATTCTAGACAGCGATCCTGCCTCCTTTGGGGTTCGCCCCAGCGTCTGCCCGAGGGAGGGAGGGGGTTCAGGCCTGCGCGGCGTGAGTGGCGACCCGGGAGCTGGAGCGCGAAGGACCCGCGGCAGCGGCCGCGGCGACTCGGGGCACCGGGCTCTGTCTGCCGGTTCTCGGGGCTGAGCACCCGAGGGCGCCTCTCTCCCCATCTGGGTTCGGGGATTCGGGCTCAAGCCGCCCCCCTCCCCTTGCCAACTAGCCTAATTCTGGAAGCTTTCCGCCTCCGTTCCTGGACGGTTCTTCCCGGGGGCGCCGTGAGCCCTGGGGATGCCGCCCGTCTCCCGCTTCCGCCTCCGAGGCCGAGGGTGCGCTGCGAGTCTGTGGGGACGCGGGAGCTTCGGGGACACAGGCCCCCCAGTGCCCCCAGGCCCCCCAGTGCCCCCTGCGCCCGCAGCTCCCCCCCCCACCCCCCACCGAGGGGCTGGAACAAGCGCGCGTTTGTGGCCGAGGTTATTATTTCAGGTGCGCTGATGGGATTAGCGGCTGCGGGAGAACCGTGTGGGGATGGATGCGGGTCCTTCTCCCGGTTCCAGCCGCCGCCGGGTGGACGAGGAGGCACTGCCGGGCCGGTGGCCTCTCTCGGCCGCACCGCCCGCTCGGCGCGCGCGGCGCTCACACCACGGAGGGAGGCGGCGGACCCCGAGCCCTGGGCCTGGAGGGCGGGGAGCGGGGGTGGGGGGGAGGGGGAGGAAAGGGGAGCGGCGCAGAGTGACGGCGACGGAAACGCAAGGAGGGAGAGAGAGAGCACGGCAGAATCAGGGAGACAGAGTCAAGGAGAGCGACAGAGATGGAATCGGATCCAGTCCTGTCAGCCCCCAGGACGCAGTGAAACAGCCACCCCACAGCGGCTTCGCCTGGGGAGGAGAAACGTGCTCTTTATTCCAGAGTGCTTTCTGCTTCCGAGGGAGCCTTATCATAGACTTTTGCATAATTGCACATTGACTTTCCTAAATAGTTCCGCAGAGCTATTTATGCTTCCACTTGTTCAATCGCAATTTCCTTGGGGGAAAGAAAAGGAAAGTGTGTGTGTGTGTGTGTGTGTGTGTGTGTGTGTGTGTGTGTGTGTGTGTGTGTGTGTGTGTGGTGTGTATTGGGTGAGAACTAAGGCCAGAGGCAAACAGTACAACCCTCTTGCAAAATGTCCCCTAGGCCGCCCCAGAAATGACCATCCTGTCCTGGGAAGTGCGAGTTACCATCCCAAATAAGGTGAAATGATCTGTGCACTGGGCTCATTTTTCACAGCCCCTTCCCCACTCTAAAGAACCAGAGAATATTAGGGCTAAGTCAAGGCATTAGTTCCATTTGCCCATTTCACAGATGAGCAAGCTGAGATCAAGAGAGGTTGTGACCTATCCAATTTCTTCTCTCTCTTTTCTGCATGTCTCAGAATTCTCTTTGTATATATACTCCCCAACACTTAAAAAAAAAAATCACAGCTACAGAAGAAGCCTTTCTGACTCTTCTTTCCTAAGATCACTGGAGGTCAGTGCCTCTGTATCTATGTCAAAAGCAGCTGCTGTGTAAAGTTGATGGTTGTCTGTGAGTGAGTTTAGGGGCTGGGGGTGACTCTTCCCTCCTCCTCTGCCCCAACGGGAGTTCAGCATCAGCCCCTTCCAGAAAGCAGCAGGCTGGGAACTTCCTGCAGGGAAGATCCCTCCACAGAGCAGGAAGAAAGAAGCAAGAAGCAAGGAGAGCTTCTATTTGGTGGTGATGCTGCTGGCGTCTCATAGGCTCAGCTTTTCTCCAACCAACCCTCAGTCCCCAAACAACGAAACAACCAAACAACTCAAGTCTTTTGCTTCACCTTCCTGTGACTGAGTGACCCTAAGCAGAAAATTGGTCCAGGTCACCCAGGGCAGGAGTGGGGATGTTCAAGGCCTTATTGACCACAGGGTTAAAAACAACATCCCCCTCTCACTGCCTCTCCTCAGCAGCTTGCCTTTTAAGGATGTGAGAAGGAGCTTCTTAGAGTCTAAACAGACCTTGTAACTCATGGAGATGTTTAGGTTTCAAGTTTACAAAAACAGCACTTGAGGCTTGCTTTCCTGAACCCCACTACAACCAAGACCCAGGCCACCAAACCCTCCACAAAGACATCCTGTATCATTTACAGGCGAAATATATTTTTGAGTAGTCACTTCTAATTCTGAAATATTTTTATTTTTAGCTTCAAATGTGACTCCTAAAACAAATCAGTTATTTATCACCCTATTTTCTCCATTCTCTGATTATTTTTAGCCTTTCATTTAAAGTTTTTTGTTACCTTGAAACTTGCCTTGATTTAGGTGCTTGGTACAGAAAACCTTCTTGTACACTTGTTATCTGCAGCCATGTGCATTTATTTTGTCAAAACTCTGTGTAGTTTACTGCTTTTTTTTTTTAACTTATTGCCTATTAACGAAAAATAGCCTAACACCCTTTGAGGTTTAAACATTAGTTCTGTCCTAGCCTAGCTTTTGTAATAAGCCCATTGCATTTGCTAGATGCTTGTTGATTCTTATCTTTTAGTTTAAAATCTTCTGAGTATACCTTTGTGATATACTGCACTATAGGGTATTTTATCCTCAATAAGTTAGTGATCGTAGGCTGAAACAGAGAATGATTTTGGAAACTGGTTCTATTAGAAAAAGCTCTTTGCACTTACAGATATTCCCAGCCTGGACTCTGGGCAGTGGCTGTGGGGTTGAGCAGCAGAGCTGAGACTTAGGACACTGGATTCAAATTATAACTCAGTCACTAATGGACTGCTTGCATTTGAAAAAGTTAATCACCTGCAAAATAAATTGGTTATATTATTTTGTTCTTTTGATTCTTATACTTATTGATGATTCTGTATATAAAATTAGACACAGAGAAAATGTGTGGCTTCATAGTGATCAAAAAAGTTTCATATTAAGACATCGCAATATTACCTATTTCACAGTAAATTTTTAAAAGGTTAATATTTTGGAGTTGGATAGGAGAAGGTTATCCTAAAGCAATGGTTCCCTGCCTTGACTTCAGCCATTTACATACAACCATAGGGGTTTTGCTCTGTTTAATGCCCTCTGAATTACTATTTACTTGTTCTTTAAAAAAAAAAATAGTTTCACCTAAAATAAAATACAAATGTGTTCTAAAATGAAACTATACCATAGGATTTCTTTTGTATCTTTCCTAGTGCAGAGTACAATAAATACAGTAATAAATTTAAAACAATTTGCTTGGAGACATGCTCCTAAATCATCTTTACTCACTTTGGGAACAATGACCAAAGGTCATTTAAAATCTGTTCAATATGCCATGTTCTAAACAGGGTCTACTTAGTATATCAGTATGAGCAAGTAGTGTTCAACAAATACCACACGCTGAACACACAGAAGAGGCATTTGGTAGAGAAAGAAGTGAACACTAACGATTTGGAAAAAAAAAATAAACACTCGTTTTAGGAAGAAATCATTAAAGTTTTACAATTCAGCTTTGGTATTTCAAGTGGGATTGTATCCTGTAAACCTGTAACTGCAAACTTGCTAATATTGGTGAAATACATGACGCCTCCATTTTACATGACTGTATTTTGAAATATAATCACTACAATTTTAGAAATTTGTAAGGCCCAAATTTTAGATAATAATATGCAATTTTTGAAAAATATACTAGATTCTATAAAAATGACAATAATTTCTCATAAAAACCTTCAAAATACTGAAATCTGAAACTCCTGTGCTTTGTATTCCAGGAAAGGAAAACATAAATGCTTCTACTTTGGACTTTTTTTTTTCTCTTCAATTTATTCACTCTCTACTCCCCCCCTCTTTTGAGATACTCCCTACAGAGAAATCAAGTGTAAGAAGAATTCCTTAATACCTTCAGGCACTGTAACCTCCAGATATTACTCTCGAAGTTTGAAAATGACAACGTAGGTCTTTGTTGAAAGGTATACCTGAAAGAACTAAAGTAAACAGAAAGATGCCAAAAGCATAGGATTATTTTTTGTTACTATTTGATTTTATCTGGATATTCTTTAGTGTGGTTTAGAGGTTAAAACACTTAATTCTTTCTCCACTGGCGAAGCAACTTCTGGAGACACTTTCTCTGGTTCCCTGATTTCACATTTGTCTTTTCTGTGTAGCATTGCACACTGAATTTGTAGAGCAAGAGGTAATTTATACCTAGATTTCATTTTTTAATGCCTAATAGAGGTTACATATATCAGCAAACCAAATGCCATTCGTGGGAAGCCTTTATTCTGCTTTGTTTTTTCCTAATATGGAATTAAGTTGAAATAATAATTTATTGAAACAACACAAACACCTGACCATCTCAAAAACCAAGGAGAATCAAAACCAAAAAACATTGCTTCGCACAACCAGAATACTTAAGAACTTAAAAACCACAGAGCTGAAAGTGAATACTTATGGCTCTTTTAATAACTGCCATTTTACCGTGATTCTAAATCAGTATCCCAGCACGAAGAGGAGTGTGGTTGAGCTTCAAATGCTCTGGAAATCACTGCTTTGAAGGTCAAACAGCCATGTTTAAGTTCCCAGCTATACTGCGCTACCAACGATCCTTGGCGACATGGGACCAAACCCTGACCGGATAAGAACCAAATGCTCACAGCCAGTTAGTTCCCTGACTTGTGATTCTGTACCTGACAGTTACCATATTTTTCCTTCTCTTTGAGCATTTAACTCTCTTTAGTTTTGTATTTTTGCATTTCTATGGTAGTTGGCCAGCACCCCTTTTTATCCTAAGCTAATTTAGACTGAAAATTATTACTTATTTTCGGATACTCTTACCCGCTCAATGCTTAGGACTTACTTGTTTGAGATGTTCAACCAATGAGCCTTCCTCTGTGCTTGTAGCTTTTTACCCCAGGAGGGAATAGTTTGAATGTGTTTAAAAATTCTCTTCTTTTTATTTTCTTTTTCCTTTCCTATGAGTCTGTAATTTAGTTCTGCTGACACAGTTGGTTAACCCCATACCGAGGAGCTGATGAAAAACACTTTCTAAAACTGTCTATTGCTATTGCTGGTATTAATCAGCATTTTTTTTTTTTTTTTGGCCTATCGCTTTCTGTTGGTTTCTTTATCAAAATCTTTCCACCCCAATGATTCTAAATGGGCACAGCTAAAAAGCTACAAACCCTGTTCTTTTTAGGATGGTCTGGTTCTCACTGCATAATCGCTAATGTATATCATATCTCGTATGTGCCAGAACGAACGTGAGCAATAATCAGGCTTGTTCTCACGGCTGTGTTTAGGGGACGAGTCAGTTGCACAACAGATTTCCCTCTTGAGGAATACTTTCTTGAAACATCTGAATAATTGTCGTAGATAAGCTGAGAAGCTGCTTAGGCTTATTTTATACACTCAGTTCACTGAGTTACTTTAAACACTCAGCCAGATACCAAGGCCACCCTCACTATCCTACCCCCGTTCTCTTGGAGACTTTTAAGAAGACATGAGGCCCCAAAACAGTTTCGTAGCTTACCTGCTTTTCTCATTGTCACTGACATTTTTGGGGATAGTGATAAAAAGGCAAGTCTGTTGCCAGTTTCATAAATCCGTCTTTTCTCTCTGCTCTGCTGTCAGGTTGCCCTTCTCACTAATGTCACCATATGTCACTGCTTGTCCCAGACAATCTGAGATTGACTGAAAAGTGTTTGAATAACTTTTGGGTCCTATTGCTTGTACTTGGTAAGACTTTGCTGACTTTTGGGTTTTACACTGTTCTGTTTAGAGCAGTGTTATTTGGGTGACGTTAATCGTCTGTCCTAATCAAGTCTTCGATGTTCAGGGATAAAACTGAGAATTTAATTTTTGTCCCCAGTTTAAGAAAACATTTCATGATTTGCAAAGCATGCCCCACCCCATGCCTAAAATCTTCCTTTACTCCCCCAAACCCTGTGAGGATGTTATTATCATCTCCATTTCACAGATAAAGTTTAAAGTCGCACAACTGTTTAGGATCAAAGGCTGTGTACTGAGCTATGGTATCAATGGAAAAACATCTCTGTAACTGCATCCTTTCATTATGCTAAATATTTGGGAGGGAGGGCATGAGAAAAAAATGAGAAAGCATTTCCTTTTGGTTGAATGTTTTAGTTCTTTTCTCTTTCTTTCCTATCATCTACTATAAAATTAGAAGCCTTTGAACTTCCGGAACCGTTCTCCAGAAAGTTTCACTTTTTCTAGTGTCCAGACATTTTGAACTGCTTAATCAAGCTCAGTGTGAAGTATTTGCTCCTTTGATTTCAAAGTTATTTTTTGTTGCACAAATAATATCTATTTTTGAAAGATTACACTCGAAATTATATATAGAACACAAGATTATTGTATAGATTTATTATAATCTTTCATTCTACAAATATAATATTTGCTTTGTTCTTATAGTTGGTATGCCTTGTTTGCATTTAAAAAAAAACTATGACATAGACATAAATCAATTTGTGACATATTATGGCATGGTTTTCAAGGAGATAGCAATTCAAACTTTCCATTTAAAGAGAGAGAAGAAAACTGCTTTCAGGAAATATTAGTTAATCGGCAGGAGTCCTTTTCAGAGCACAGTTACCATGGGATTGAGAAGTATTTGCTAATTATAACAGTGCACTAATTATCTGCTTTTACATCTCATCTTTCTGTCTTTCTGTCTAAATTCACTTCTAATTATATGGTACCCTTTTTGCATATGACATATCTAAAAGTACTGCTTTTATTAGATATGAATTCTTTTACTTGGAAATATTAAAGACATAGTTTCACTTCCAAAATATTTTCTCCTACAGTGTAGTGAAATCTTTTGATTATGGGTTGAATAATCTGTCATGTTGGGGAGAGGGAGGGACCAAGATTTAAATATTAGACATTTTGTATCTTCTGGAAGAGAATAGCAAGGCTGATCAGCCTTGTCATGGTTTCTATTTTTTAATGCACTTAAGCAGATATAGTCACATTACCCACTCATCATCACCATCATTGTCATTATATTTTTATTACTTTTCAGAATTTCAAATGTTGTAATTGATGGAAAGATATTTAAAACATAGTATAATAAAGGAAATGTCACTGGGTCATCAGAACCTATTTTCATGGGATTCATTGGTCATCTGAATTGCAGAGGTAGGCTCAAAACAAAAGCAACAGTAACAACAATAAATGTGACTTGAGTTCCTGTATTCTGATTCCCCCTGGGCTTACTGAGCACATAGAAACAGGAATTCACTTTTTGTGTAAAGAGAGTCTCACTCATCTTCCCAGGCAGGAATCTCACCGGGATTGGGGATGGGCATTTATAAACTGAGGGTCTCCATCTTTAGGGGATCTACAGGCCTTCCTCCCAAACACAGGTTCCCATGACAGATGTTAGTCTGACTCCTTTGGGGGTATACACTTTCTCTGACTCCACTCCTGATCATACTTTATTGATTATGAACTTTAATGCACACATATTCATTTCAGTGTTTATTTGTTTTAAAAGAAAGCTTAAAGAATAATTTATAAGCTTTTAAAGAAACATCTGATAGAGTACTTGAAGCTGCTGCAAATACAAACAAAATCTGCTTTGCAGTATTTAAGCACATTTAGATATGTGGATCAAGCAGTTTTAGATCTTGGGCTCCAGGAGGGGGTCGAAGGAGGTGGGTGGCTGGATGGAGCACAAAGGGGAGCATTTACTGAGGGCTTCTTCTGTGCCACACACTGGGTTAGATGCCTTTGTGCGCATTCTTTCCTTTTGGTAACATTCAAGGCTATTGACTGTTGTTATAAAGTTCTGATTTTGATATATCCTTTGCATCGAATTACACTGAGCTGAAAACTTGAATCTTCTGTTATCCATTTCACTTTTATGCCTGGCCACAAAATCATTTACATCCATTCAACCTGAGATGCTCAATTGCCCAGCAAACTAGGGATGCAGTAAGAGCCTTGGGAGCTATGTGGGGGCATTCCCTGCAACTAGACACATTTCTGCAATGGAAGAGCCTCTTCATTATTTGAGCAGAGACCTCTGTCCCACCCCCTTGGGCCTGAGGCTCCTCATCTGGAAATCAGGATGACTTGACTTATTTTTGATACTTCTCCCAGCCCCAGTGATTTGTGAATTTTGTATTTGATTCTGTTGATGCCAAATGTTTACAGCTGAAAGGGGGAAGGCAAACTAATTATAAACAGAACTTTCCCAGTTAAAATCTCATGGGCTCAAGAGAAATGATTTAAGTATTTTCGGACTTTAACGATCAGAAATGCATTCCTTCCTGGTAGTTATAAGATACACTGAAAAAAAAAACAAAACATTTTTTCTTTTTTGCTTTTACCATACAAGTTATAATATGTTATGGAAGTGAAAAGGATGGAACAATAGTCCTAATATTAAGCAAATTGGGGTTATTTCTTGAGTATTTGCTGTGTGCTTTGGAAAAGGAAACCATCCCTTTCTGGGCTCAGTAAAATAATGTTAATTCCATCTCCTTCAAAATGGTGTTCTAATGTTTAATCAATGTTCATAAATCTCTTCAAGATCTTCACATGATAACTGTGACATAAAGTACAAAGTGTTATTCTTGGAATGGGGTAATTGTATCCAATTAAATTTCCTCTGAGCTATCACCTGGGTAGGAAACATTGTTATTACTTTGCAAATGACTTTGTACTTAGGCTTTCTCATGTTCCCTAATCATGAGCAAAAGTCCCATCTGAAGGCTTAGAATATTTGCAACATTGACTTTGATGGGACATTACAGCAAAGAACAATCTGGTCTAGTGCTGTACTAAGGGCAGGTCAGAAGGACCTAAATCTCCTTGAGGATACAACTTAAGCAATGCCATTAGCCATTCTTGGAGCAGCTGTATAATTAATAACTGGACACAGCATGTTATTAATTTGAATGGGATCATAGGAGACTTTGAGTTTGAAGCTGGGAGTCAAGTTGGTCTATGAGATTTGCCCAAGTTTCTAGAGACTGGGGTATCTGATCCGTTGGTGGTGTTTCCTTTTTTAAATGCAGCCAGCCCTTCAAAAACAATTGCCAAACATGGAACTGATACTCAATGTTTTCTAGCAGGCACTAGAAGTTACCTGTCATGTTTTAAATGGACCAGTCTAGACACTGCTCTTCATTCATTAATTAATGCATTTATCCAAGAAATTATTTATTGATTACCTCTGTGCCAGGATCTGGATTAAGAGAGACAAAGAGGTAGAAGTGTGGGCATCCCGAGGAAGTGTGTCATTAGTACTAGTTACCTTCACAGCCAGTTCATGTATCTTGTTAGCTGCTGATTTTATTTTGGAGGTCGTTCTAGAGAGCTGTATTGTCACACTGAATGAAAATGATTTCTCCCCACCCCCACCTCAATCCACAGCTGGGGTCAATTCATCAGGCATTCCGTGAACTTTTATTACATTCAAGAGTAAAAGAGGCATTCATGATAATTAACATAAAAAATGAGAAAAAATGGCTCATATTTTAGGCCACAAATTTTTGAAGTTTGTATGGCAAGTGAAATGAAAGAAGTCCATCATTTTTAGTGTATGCAGCAGCTTAGATATCTGAATAATAATTATCTCCTTTTCTTCTTTCCCCCAACCCCTTCTGATTATGTCAAAATTGCAGTGACTATTAAAGATTGCATAAACACACCAGGAAGTTGAAGATTACATTATCAAAATGGTACTGAAAAAGAAATACTAAAGAAAAAGGAAAAAAATCCATAATCCCACCATCCAAACATAGCTAAAAGCAATTTCTTTCTTCAGATGTATGTTTTTATAGAATTATGTGCTTTTGTTTTCCATGGTATTATCTCTTTTTTTAAATTGTTATATAAACTTTATATCTATTTTTAATGTCTGCCTAATGTTACAAAGCCTAGGTGTACCATTCTACAATTAAGTACCACCTACTTTGGGATATTTAGTTTGTAGTTTTTTTTTTTTTTCTTTCACTATTGAAAATTAAGCTCTGGGGTGTGTGTGTGTATGTGTGTGTAGACTTTACAGTTTTTTAGATAGATATCTGGAAGTTAGAATTCTAGGTCTTTAAAATATATTAAAATTTTTATGGCTTTAAAGATTTTTTTTTTTTTTTTTTTTTTTGCTGAATTACCTGTCAGCGTTGGTTATAGTGATTTAAATATTCCCTTTACCAAAATTTCTAGGTGAAAATGAACCCTTACTTTTAAAATTGCATTTTTTATTACATGCAATTTGTACACGTCACCATTTAGTAGTTCTTGTCCTTCCTTTTTAAATTGTCTATTCACTTTCTCTGTGAATTTCTCTGGGATATTGTAGCTTTGAAAATTTACAATCCTCTTTCTTATATGAAGGAATGTATGAAGCGAACAAGTATGACGCTTCTGAATAAATATTAATGAAATTTAAAATGATCACGAAAATAAAAAGACAAGACTAAAGCAGATTTACCATAATTACGTAAGTGTTTGAATGTACCTAAGGGGAAAAATCAGTAGAAATCAGTAAATATATTACTGTAATTGTGTTTATAAGATGGTGAAATAATATTTACTTTCTTCTTGTACTTTTCTAATTTTCAGGGTTTCTATAGTGAATGTGCACTATTTTCTTTTAAATCAGAAAAAGCAGTTATTTATAGATATGCCTTTCTTTTCTCTCAAGTAATTTTTTCTTAACTTGGACATTTTTTATTTTGGGGGCCGCAGCATGCGATTTGGGGGATTTTAGTTCCCCAACCAGGGATAGTCTCCTGGCCCTTGGCACTGAGAACACAGAGTCCTAACCACTTGACAGCCAGGGAATTCCTTAACTTGGACATTTTTAAGAACTGAGTGTCATTGAAACGTATGGGAATATGCAAATTTGGAAGTTCTATGCAACTGAAAAGGTAGTTTCTGGAAGATTCTTTCCTTTGTGAAACCAAAAATTTCTGAAAAGATGATTGGGAAGAGGAAGCCAGATCATTTCCTCTGAGTGGGTAAGGAATACTCAAAGTGTGTTTTCCTGTGGCCGAACCCTGTGGAATAAGTGATTCTCAGCTGCTGCTGGTGTCACTTTCCAGGCTGTTCTGAGACTCTGCATAGTAAGGTTTTTGTGTCATCTTCTGCCTGAATTTTCTCAGTGACACATTATGGGTGAAATGGGTACACAAATTATAACTGGATGTCCACTTTTTAAAAGTTTGCCCTTAATTTAAATACCCTTTTTGTACAGGTCATCAAATTTCCATATTTGCTCAATTTAAATAAATAAATCTATTGTTAGCAAAAGAATAACAAGTAGACAAGCTTTCAAATCTCTCTCTGGTTAGCTAGAGTAACAGTGGAAATTTGTTCATCCTGACCCCTCCACTCTCAGCAAGTACCAAGCTTTACCCTACAGTGCTATACTCCGACTGCAGTTTAATGTCAGAGAGAAGTTAAAACTGCCTCTTGGCTGCAGAACTAGAAAAAGTCTCAGTAAAGACCAATCTCCAAGAATGTGGCAGGGGCATATATTTCAGAAATCCCTTCAAATCTCTAGGGTGGAAGAGAAATGGTGCGAACACTTTCACAGAAATAATAAATTCTTTATTTGTCAATAGTGTAAGCATTTGGTCCTCTACATTTTAGTAGCCAATTCTCCATGAGAGCATACTTTTAAATTAGGTTTTTGTCTTTATCTTTGGGATAACATTCTTGGATTGCACAAAGGGAAAGGGCACTTTCAGTTCTTTGGGTTTACAAATCCTACAAACCTTAGTAAAGCAGGACATGTTGGGGTTTAGGAGAAGGTTGATTAACTCTCTTGCTCATTCCCAAACCCCTGGGTTAGAGACCAATTGAAAGAGTCACATAGGAGTATGGTGGAGAAATACCAGCTTTAGGGGAAAAAAAAAGCTGATTGGAAAACAAGGCTTAGATCTAGGCTGGCTAATATTCATCTTGTCTATTTAATGAAACAAATCTATCCAACAAAGTCTTCCCAAACCACAGCTGCATAGGTATGTGAGTCCTAAGCACAGGCTGCCTGAAATTGAAAGAAAACTCAGCACTCAGGAGAGGCTGAGCCTCCAAGCTTGGCTCTTTTTTTTCCCTCCAGATTCACTGATTAGGAAAACCGAACTTCTTTCTGAGAAATGCCAAAGGAGGAAGCAAGCGAGACTTTGGAAGACTTTCTTCCATAGTTTGACTTAATGAGCATGGAAGTTCCCCCTTCTGTGGAAATGAATAGGAATAAGCATTCCCTCCTCACAAGTACATGCAATGAAAGAATGATTGAAAAGTAAAGATTATGTGGATTCGAGGCATGAGTGGTAGCCCTCTTGGGATGTGTGTAAACTGGCATCCTTGGGACGTTCGGGAGACGTTGGCAGGGTATTTCCAAGATGATAATTCTTTTCTTTTCCCAGAACTTGAAAACAAACAACAGCAAATAAATCTCTGTAACAGTCCTTAAATAAGCTTGATAAAGTGTGTGAAGACAGAAGTGCTGGGAATCTTGTGATACAGATCTTATCTCACTCATCTGGATCTGGTACTCTAAGGAACACATGATAGGGCACTTTTCTCAATAACTCACATTTGCATCCTTCATTTGCAGGGAAGGTGACTGGGATGACATGTGGTCTGCCAAGGAGAAAAACCCAAAGAGGCCCTTCTAGAGCATAACAAAAATGGGGAGAACCACCAGGACTGACAGTAGTGCTTTTCTCTGTTTGGCAGGAAGATGGGAAAGTAACTCAAAGTAGGATCATTCAGAGGTAGTTGAAGAGAAAAGAAATATGATAAAGCCCTCTCAGGGTATTAATGGCTCAACAGAGTCAAAGCCTTTTCAGTTTCTTAGGATCTCCTGTGGAGATCTACTGTGGAGTAACATTGCCAGAGCCAATGCCCTAAGGTTTTGCCCATTTAAACATCCTTCTTCTAGTATTCTCTCATGCTCCAGCCACCAGGGATGGGAAAGGGGTGGCAGCTGCTCTTTTGGTGGGGAGGGTTGAGGCTGGGAAAGAAATTTTAGTGTTGTTTCTTTCTGCAGAAGTAGATGTCTTCTATTCCTTGAATTGGGGGTAAAAATATCTAAAATTCATGACCACACCCCACAGGAAGAGGATAAACTTCTAACTAGGAAAGTGGATCCAAGTGAAGAGATTTAAAACATCATTACAGAAGAAGAAAACAGAACTAATCCATTAATCATAGTTGATTCAGCCTCTAGTCTGTCTCCCTTCGGTGACAGAAATTCATAGTCTAGAACAGAAACCCTTAGCATACAGACTCCAAACCAAAGAGAATCTGCAAAAAGGGCCCAGATAAGGAGGCATGGGGAGTCACTGAGAATCCAGGTACATCGTATTCTGACCAAACAAAAGTCTAGATAGAGCTAGTCTCCTCAAATGACAGTTATCTGGGGGGAAAAAATTAGCATTGATTAAAAATACTGTAAGAAAGAAAGGAAGAAGGAAAGTGAAATGATAGGCTAAATGATACAAAAATCAAGTCTGGAGAAATATATACCCCAAGGAATAGAAAATTATTTTTGTTTGCAAGTGCTATGACATGTCAAAGAAAGTAAAAGGAATATTAAATCTTTGAAACAAGCCATCAAATGTATAAATAGTATTATGACTTAGAAAAGAAAATTGAAGAGTAAATAAAATAAATGGAGACCAATATAAAAAAAAGAAACCTTGAAATTTTACCAGGAAGAAATAAAAAGAAGACTTAAGTAAATGGGAAGGCATTATCTGTTTCATGGATAGGAAGACTCAAGATGTCTACTGTCATTAAATTATTCTATAAATTGGATGAAATGTCTGTTAGAATACCAAAAAAATTTGGAAGAATAAATAAGTGTGAATACCCAAGATGAGTTATAAAAGAAAATTAAAGTGGGAAACTTATTTACAAAAATATAATGCACTCAAGTAATAACTGAAGTGTGATAAATGTGGCATACCTAATCACTGGGGAATATATAATCCAGTTAAAAAATGGCACATTGCCTAACCATGTTTTAAAAAAAGACAGAGAAAGAAAGGTGGGATTTCTACATTACTCTCTCTCCTGAAATAAATTCTACATTTGTTTAAATATACTAGCAAAACAAAACAAAAATTCCCAAACCATAATTATAGTGTATAAAGTATACAGCATGTACAATCTAGAAGCTAGAAAGGAAAAGATTGCTCTTACCACCGTCCTTTTATTTGAAATTATATGCTTTTTTATTAGTTGATCAATGTTTGCTTACCCTGGATTATTAAGGTCGATGCAGGTTCATCGTCTGTTTTGGTCACCATTGTACCCTTAGCACATAGAAATATGCAATAACTATTTGTTAAATAAATGAATCAGTGACATTTGGATGAAAGTCAAGTATCCTACACTCTACAAAGCATCATAACCAAAATGAAAAGACAACAAATCAGGGAGTGATGTTTTATAGCCCAGAAAAAAAGCTAACTTTATTAATATGCAATTTATCTTGCAAATTAGAGAGGATAACTTTAATCTAACAGAAAAGTGGACAGAGGGAGGAATAAGTGGTTTAAGAGAAAAATTCCAGATAATAATCATAAGAGAAATGTTCAATTTCACCCACAATTAAAGAAACACAGATTAAAACAACGAGTTGTCTCATATGGTACTAGTTGGACGAGGATAAAAAAATTACTAAGACACTGTTGTTGGTGAGAGGCAGACGAAACAGGACTTTTCATATTTTCTCAGTAAGAGTGTGAATTGGAAGAACATTTTAAGGCCAGTCTATCAATATCTATCAAAGTTTAAATGTTCACATTCATGGACTCAGCACTTCAAGGAGATTAACTGCAGATATATTTGCACAAGTGAGCAAATTTACACTTGAAGGAATTTTCATTTTAGCCTTATTTGTAATAAAGAAAAACTTTAAAAAATAGAAAAGTATATTAAGAGATGATTCCTTAAATAAGTTACAGTATATCCATAAAATAGAATGTTATCAACTATGGAATGAATTAACCAAATCTAGATGTGGTGAAAGGAGAGCATTACATATATTCTCAAGTGAAAAAAGCCAGTTGCACCAGTACCATATGATATTATTTAAGCAAAACTATATGAGTGTTTATAGAAAATGTCTAGAAAGCTATTCTCATATAGTTTTGTACTTTTTGATTTCTCCATTAAAAATAAAAAAATTATTTTTAAAAGAAAATATTTAAAATGGATTAACATCCATACATATAAAATAGTATGTCTCTAAAATTATCAATACTACTAATCTTTTTCTTATTTAATTTTTGGTAAGGGCAGGTAGCATTTACTCTAATTTTACTTTCTAATTTTACTTTTGGATGATAACTTGCTCTGTGCTTAAATCCTATTTCTCGGTTGGTATCTTCTTGTTTACATTGCATATTCCTTGTTTATATAGAATAAATAGGAACTACTTTGTTCACAACATTTTCTGATTTTAAGAATCATCTTCCGAAAAGCATGTCTCTCTTTTTTTAAACACTTTTTTCTTTAAAAATTTTTTTAAATTAACTTTATTTATGTATGTGTGTATTTATTTATTGGCTGTGTTGGGTCTTCATTGCTGCGCACAGGCTTTCTCTAGTTGCAGCAAGGGGGGTGAGGGGGCTACTCTTCATTGTGGTGCTTGGGCTCATCATTGTGGTGGCTTCTCTTGTTGTGGAGTACGGGCTCTAGGCACATGGGCTTCAGTCATTGCGGCACACAGGCTCAATAGTTGTGGTGCACAGGCTTTGTTGCTCCGAGGCACGTGGGATATTCCTGGAGCAGGGATCGAGCCCATGTCCCCTGCATTGGCAGACAGATTATTAACCACTGTGCCACCTAGGAAGTCCCAGTCTCTTTTTCACACAGAAAAAATGGGGAATTAATCACTCCCCAAATCAATAACAAATATGATTAAAAGAGCTGACTATCTTCATTCTGATTTTAAGATTTTTTTAACTTCCACATAAATAATAAATTTCATGAATTCATTCAACAAACAAAGTCTATGTGATGCAGTTTTAAGGTTGAAATTTTCAACACAAAATGTCAGTAAAACCAAATGTAAATTTATTAAATTTTCAAAAAAGGAGTTAAAATCACTTTAAATAGGAAAAAAAAAGGTATTATATTTAAGCCCATCCCCCCCTTTCAAATCTTCTTCTCCTGGTGATGTGAACATCATGTACTTTTCTGTGAGGTTTCTTACATTCTTCCGAGGGAGAGTTGAATTAATGGAATTACATTTCTCCACTGTGCTGGGTATTCTTTGTTTAGCAAGGGAAAAAAAGGAGATCAAGACAATGCAGGGACTTCCCTGGTGGCGCAGTGGTTAAGAATCCACCTGCCAACGCAGGGGACACAGGTTTGATCCCTGGTCTGGGAATAAGATCCCACATGCCATGGAGCAATTAAGCCTGTGTGCCACAATTACTGAGCCTATGCTCTAAAGCCCATGAGTCACAAGTACTGAGCCCATGTGCTGCAACTACTGAAGCTCAAGCACCTAGATCCCGTGCTCCACAACAAGAGAAGCCAGAGGGATGAGAAGCTCAGGCACTGCAACAAAAAGTACCCCCCAATCACCACAACTAGAGAAAGCCCGCGAGCAGCAAAGAAGTCCCAATTCATTCAGTAAATAAATAAATTGAAAAATAAATAAATAAAATAAAAATTAAAAAAATAAAATAACATAAAATTTTAAAAAATTTACAACGGACACAGACGAGATAAAAAGCACCATAAGAGACTACTACAAGCAGCTATATGCCAATAAAATGGACAACCTGGATGAAATGGACAGATTCTTTGAAAGGTATAACCTTCCAAGACTGAATCAGGAAGACATAGAAAATATGAACAGACCAATCACAAGGAATGAAATTGAAACTGTGATTAAAAATCTCCCAACAAACAAAAGTCCAGGACCAGATGGATTCACAGGTGAATTTTATCAAACATTTAGAGAAGGGCTAACACCCATTCTTCTCAAGCTCTTCCAAAAAACTGCAGAGGAAGGAACACTCCCAAACTCATTTTATGAGGCCACCATCACCCTGATGCCAAAACCAGACAAAGATACTACAAAAAGAGAAAATTACAGACCAATATCACTGATGAATTTAGATGCAAAAATCCTCAACAAAATACTAGCCAACAGAATCCAACAACACATTAAAAGGATCATATAGCATGATCAAGTGGGGTTTATCCCTGGGATGCAAGGATTTCTCAATATATGCAAATTAATCAGTGTGATCCACCATATTAACAAATTGAAGGATAAAAACCACATGATCATCTCAATAGATGCAGAAAAAGATTTGACAAAATTCAACACCCATTTATGATAAAAACTCTCCAGAAGGTGGGCATAGAGGGAACCTACCTCAACATAATAAAGGCCATATACGACAAACCCACAGCAAACAGCATTCTCTATGGTGAAAAACTGAAAGCATTCCCTCTAAGATCAGGAAAAAGACATAGATGTCTACTCTCACCACTACAATTCAACATAGTTTTGGAAGTCCTTGCCACAGCAATCAGAGAAGAAAAAGAAATAAAAGGAATCCAAATTGGAAAAGAAAAAGTAAAACTGTCACTGTTTGCAGATGACATGATATCATACATAGACAATCCTAAAGATGCCACCAGAAAACTACTTGAGCTAATCAATGAATTTGGTAAAGTTGCAGGATATGAAATTAACACACAGAAATCTCTTGCATTTCTATACACTAACAATGAAAGATCAGAAAGAGAAATTAAGGAAACAATCCCATTCACCATTGCAACAAAAAGAATAAAATACCTAGGAATAAACCTAACCAAGGAGGTAAAAGACCTGTACTCAGAAAACTATAAGACACTATTGAAAGAAATCAAAGAAGACACAAACAGATGGAGGGACATACCACGTTCTTGGATTGGAAGAATCAACATTGTGAAAATGACTATACTACCCAAAGCAATTTACAGATTCAATGCAACCCCTATCAAATTACCAATGGAATTTTTCACAGAACTAGAACAAGAAATTTTATGATTTGTATGGAAACGCAAAAGACCCCGAATAGCAAAAGCAATCTTGAGAAGGAAAGATGGAGTTGGTGGGATCAGGCTTCCTGACTTCAAACTATACTACAAGGCTACAGTGATCAAGACAGTATGGCACTGGCACAAAACAGAAATATAGATCAATGGAACAGGATAGAAAGCCCAAAGATAATCTATGGTCAACTAATCTATGACAAAGAAGCCAAGGATATACAATGGAGAAAAGGCAGCCTCTTCAATAAGTGGTGCTGGGAAAACTGGACAGCTACATGTAAAGGAATGAAATTAGAACACTCCCTAACACCATACACAAAAATAAACTCAAAATAGATTAAAGACCTAAATAGAAGGCCAGACACTATAAAACTCCTAGAGGAAAACATGGAAAGAACACTCTTCGATGTAAATAACAGCAAGATCTTTTTTGATCCACCCCCTAGAGTAATGGAAATTAAAACAAAAATAAATAACTGGGACCTAATGAAACTGCAAAGCTTCTGCACAGCAAAGGAAACTATAAGCAAGACGAAATGACAACCCTCAGAATGGGAGAAAAATATTTGCAAATGAATCAATAGACAAAGGATTAGTCTCCAAAATATATAAACAGTTCATCCAGCTCAATATCAAAAAAACAAACAACCCAATCCAAAAATGGGCAGAAGGCCTAAATAGGCATTTCTCCAAAGAAGACATAGGGATGGCCAATAGGCACATGAAAACCTGCTCAACATCACTAATTATTAGAGAAATGCAAATCAAAACTGCAATGAGGTATCACCTCACACCGGTGAGAATGGGCATCATCAGAAAATCTACAAACAGTAAATGCTGGAGTGGGTGTGGGGAAAAGGGAACTCTCTTGCACTGTTGGTGGGAATGTAAATTGATACAGCCACTATGGAAAACAGTATGGAGGTTCCTTGCAAAACTAAAAATAGAACTACCATATGACCCAGCAATCCCACTACTGGGCATATACCCAGAGAACACCATAATTCAAAAAGACACATGCACCTCAGTGTTCTTTGCAGCACTATTTACAATAGGCAGGACATGGAAGCAACCTAAATGCCCATCAACAAATGAATGGATACAGAAGATGTGGCATATATATACAATGGAATATTACTCAGCTATAAAAAGGGATGAGATGGAGCTATATGTAATGAGGTGGATAGAACTACAATCTGTCATACAGAGTGAAGTAAGTCAGAAAGAGAAGGACAAATATTGTATGCTAACTCACATATACGGAATCTAAAAATGGTACTGATGAACTTAGTGACAAGAACAAGGAAGCAGATACAGAGAATGGACTGGAGAACTCGAGGTATGGGAGGGGGCAGGGGGTGAAGGGGAAACTGAGAAGAAGCGAGAGAGTAGCACAGACATATATATACTACCAACTGTAAAATAGTCAGTGGGAAGTTGTTGTATAACAAAGGGAGTCCAACTCGAGGATGGAAGATGCCTTAGAGGACTGGGGCAGGGAGGGTGGGGGGGATTCGAGGGGGGGGCGTCAAGGAAGGGAGGGAATATGGGGATATGTGTATAAAAACAGTTGATTGAACCTGGTGTACCCCCAAAAAAATAAAAAAAATAAAAAAAAAAAAAAAGATGTGGTACATATATACAATGGAATATTACTCAGCTGTAAAAAGCAATGAAACTGGGACATTTTTGGAGACATGGATGGACCTAGAGACTGCCATACAGAGTGAATTGAGTGAGAAAGAGAAAAACAAATATTGTATATTAACACATACATGCAGACTATAGAAAAATGGTACAAATCTACCTGTTTGCAAGGCAGAAATAGAGACACAGATGTAGAGAACAAATATATAGATACCAGGTGTGGAAAGTAGGGAGGGTTGGGGGGGAGTGAACTGGGAGATTGGGATACCAAATAGTGCACTCAATATATGCAGTTTATTGTCTGTTAACTGTATCTCAATAAAAATTCTTAGGAAAAAAAAAAACTTTCATTTCCACTCAGACATGAGATTAAATTGTGTGTCTTTGTGGCTTTGCACATTCTAGACACTGTCTGGGATTCCTTCCTTCCATTTCTACATTTATTTAATTTATTCATCTAAATAAAGGACTTTCTCCTCTATGGAAAACAGAAAAAACAGAAAAACAAAAAAAACCCCACCATGGTCTTTAAAAAAATAAAATAAAATAACATAAAATTAATAAAAACCAACATGGTCTTTAAAAAAAAAGACAATGCAAATTACATTTTAGTTTCAGTTCTAATCTTTATTTTTTATCATATGTAAGTTATTTTTTCTATTGATGACCTCTTTATATAATTGGAAACCTAAAAACATTATTTCTGTTGTTAAAGTTCTAAAAGTTCCTCAAAAAAAAAAAAAAAATCCCAATGTTATTAGCCATCTAAAAATCAACTTTTGGATTTTTTTTTCCTCATTCAGTATTTATTTCTTTAGACTAAAAGTTTTATTCAAATAGAAAAACTTTCGAGGAGTCTAAATATCTGGGAGCTGGAACAATTCTGTAGTCATGGAACAGCAGTGTACCAAATTCCTCCTATAGATACGAGGTTTTCTGGAAGTGAGTGATTAGGTTTGCTCTCCACAACCGCCCTGAAGCAAAACACTGCTTTGCATATCTGTGAGCTGTAATTCAACCTGGGTTCCCGCTGACTGGGGGCAGCCAGGAGGTATGGGAATCTTTTGTTCAGAACACAGGATTTAGATGAATAGCAAAAGGAAGCACAGGAAGAGAGGAAGACTCTTTCCCACTGAGGAGCCAACCCCCCCCACCCCCAAAAAAAAAGCACCTTGAAAATTTAAAATTCCAGTATGCAAACCAGCTAGGAAAGAAACAGAGAAACAGGAAGTCATAGATTTTGAAACCTGGAATAGCCTCTTAGAGGCTATCTATTTAGTGCACGTGACCTCTCTTAGTTATGGATAAAGAAACTGAGCCCCCCAAAAGGTGACTTGCCCAAGGGACCACTTGTTTGGATAGTAACTAAATCAGAAGTACTGATTTTTTTTTTTTTAAGTTGGCTCTCCTCTTTGGGATGAGCAAGAAACAGTGAGTTGAAAGACATGGAGTTCTTTGCTAAACAATTAAGGAAGATGGAGAAATAGAATTCAGAAGTAACTCAAGTGTTGTGTCTCTTTTCATTTAAATTACGACTCTCTGAAGGCCATGGCACCAATAAGATAGAAATAGACTATATAGCAAAACGAAAGCCTAGGAGAAGGGTAAGGATGACTGGGAAGGTCGGCTCTGCTTTCTTCTCTGTCAGCCTCTTTATTTTGTGTGTACCATTTTGCAACTATCAGCCTCCCCACTGCCTCACTCTAGCAGTGGGAAGGGGGTGCTTCTGTGGGGAGCAGACCTAAAATTGTTTAAGCAGACAGTTCCCAGTTGAATTTATGGCTTCCCAATCTATTAAAAACACAATCTGGGGATGTCTTAATTTACATGTATTACATAAAATGCCTTACTGGGGCATAGGATGAAGCTTTGAAGTCGTACCCTCTGAGTTGTTCTTCACTCATCACTCTTTGACTTTGCTCAAGCTACTGAAATTCTGTACCTCAGTTTCCTCATCTGTCAAATGGAGAGGCTCATGGATTGAGCCACCACATAGGCTTGTAAGTACACAATAATGCAGTAAATAGTAAGTCCCTAAATAACCTGATAAATGTTGACTGTCATTAATTATCATTCAGTTTACTTCAATCCCAGGAGCCCAAGACAAACAAAAATAATTGATTCATGTAATCTATTGTAATTGTGTTAAAAGAACACCATGAGTGTGTGAAATGACATCTGAAAGGTGTTAGTGGGCTCCCTGTAGCAGAAGCAGTGAGACCCCTTGCTTGGCCTTCCTTCTCTGAATTCTACTTCATTTATTATCATTCAAAACTGACTGGTGAGTAAGGAGGTGGACTGACTTACACAGCCATGTAGCTCTGATCTTGGACTTCTTTGTTCCTCTCCATTTGTTTTCAGTTGACAAATAGCCATATCAAAGAACGCCCGCCCTATGTACATCACACCTGTAAGGGCAAAAATTAGATAATATGTGTGAACGTGCCTTACCAAGTATATGACAATTTCTAGAAATGGAGGTAAAATGACTATTATCCTATGAGATATTTCACTGATTTTTGGTTTTGAATACCCAGTGAGAACAAAAGACCTTGAAAACAGGAGCATATGATAGAAGAGCCTTTCCTGAGGTTATCTTGTAATAACATCAGCTATTTGGGGAAGAGGAAAGATGAGAGAAAGATGACTTTCTCAGAAGTCTGATTCATCTGCATACACCTGTGCTTCCTTGAGAGTCAGTTTTAAAAAGACAGCTTTATTGAGATCTAATGGACATACAATAAAGAGCATGTATTTCAAGTGTACAATTTGATAATTTCTAAAATATGTATATAAATGCATGAAACTATTGTCACAGTCAAGAGAGCAGCTATACCCAACACCCTCAGAAGTTTTCTCATACCTCTTTGTAATCCCTCCCTGATCCCAGGGAACCACTGATCTACTTTCTGTTGTCATATATTAGTTTGCAATTTCTAAAACTTCATATAAATGGAATCATACATTATATGCTCCTTTTCTGTCTGGCTTATTGGGTATACTTATTTTGAGACTCATCCATGTTGCAGTGTGTATCTTTACTCCTCTTCATGGATGAGTAGTATTTCTGTACAACATTGTGTTTATCCTTTTACCCGTTGATGGACATTTGGGTTATTTCCAGTTTGGGATTATTATAAATAAAGCTGCTATAAGCATTTGTGTAAAAGTCTTTGTATAGGCAAATGCTTTCATTTCTCTTGGGTAAATACCAAGGAGTGGCATGGCTGAATCATATGGTATGTGTGTATTAAACTTTTTAAGAAACAGCCAAACTATTTTCCTAAGAGGCTGTTGCATTTTACATTTCCACCAGGAATATGAATGCTCAGGCTTTTCCACATCGTAGCCAACCCTTGGGATTGTCAATCTCGTTAATTTTTGCTATTCTACTAAGTGTGTAGTGGTATCTCACTGTGCTTTTTATTTGCACTTAATGAGCAAAGATATTGTGCATCTTTTCATGAACTTATTGGCTATTTGTACATCTTTATTGGAAAAATGTCTATTCAAACCCTTTGTCAATTTTTAATTGGCTTATTTGTTTTTCATTGTTCAATTTTAAGATTTCTTTATGTATTCTAGGTATAAATTCCTTACCAGATACATGATTTGCAAATATTTTCTCCCACACTATGATTGCCTTTTCACCTTCTTGCACAACCTTTTTTAAATTTTGATGAAGTCCAACGTATCTGTTTTTACTTTGGTTTGTGCTTTTGGTGTCACATCTGAAAAACCATTGCCTCATCCAAGGTCATAAAGATGTTTCTCCTAAGCATTCTATAGTTTTAGCTTTTAATTTAGATTTATGATCCATTTTGAGTTAACTTTTATATATGGTATGAAGTATGGATTAAAGTTCTTTTTTGCATATGAATACTCAACTATTTAAGCAATGTTTGTTGACAAAATTATTTTCTACACTGAATTGCCTTTGTACCTTGTCAAAAATCAGTTGTCTACGTACTTGTGGGTCTATTTCTGAACTCTCTATTCTGTTTCATTGATCCCTTTGTCTCCCTTTATATGACTATCATATTGTTTTGACTTCAGTAGATTTATAAGAAATCTTGAAATCAAGTAGAGTTAGTCCTCTGTTCTTTTTCAAAATTGTTCTGGCTATTCTAGGTATTTTACATTTCTACAGGGATTTTAGAATCAGATTATCCGTTTTTACAAAAAAGCCTGCTGAGATTTTGGCAGGAATTGTGTTGAATCTGTAGATCAATTTGGAAAGAGCTGTTATCTTAATGAGAATGGATTTTCTGAACCATAAATATACTATATCTCTTAATTTACTTAGGTCTTCTTTAATTTCTCTCAGAAATATTGTATAGTTCAGTGATAGCTCTTCTATATCTTTTGTTTGATTTATTCCTGAGCACTTCATATTTTTTTGTCTTTAAAAAATAGACATATTATATATAAAATATACGTATATAATTAATATAGGTATATATGTTACTATATGTATCTACATGAAGCTAAACATATGTCATACTGATATTTCCAGCCCTAATCCACTACAACATAGACAATTCTGGCCTCCTCCCATGCTTATCTGTAAACTCCCACTCCACCGTGGTGAGATTCAAGTTCCCCATTTACTAAATTTTTCAAATCTAATACATGTTAATAGATAGCAGTATCAGAATTTTTCACCTGTATCTCTCTTGGAAAGACCTTTATCAATTAAGTATAGTGCTTACATGCAATTTCTTTTACCTTTAGTTTGACACACTATATTCCTTTCCAAAGTTACTTAGGTTAGCACTTGCCTCCATCTCTTTTGTGAGCTTTTTTCATTTGTAAAAGTGAGATTCTTTTCACTTGTATACTACATTTGTAGCATAGTTGGATTCTTTTATCATAGTCTGCATCCCATCCTAAGATGCAGGACCTCTCAAATTATTTTTTTTTTTAATTTTAATACATTAAGATTCACTATTTGTAAATATCTATGAGTTCTTGAAAATGCATAGCAGTATCATGTATCCATTATAGCATCATACAAAACAGTCTTACCACCCTGAAAAAGAACCCTGTGCTTCATCTATTGAGCCCTCTCTCCTTGGAAACCATTGATCTATTTACTTTCTGTATAATTTTATCTTAGGATATCATATAGTTGGAATTGTAGAGTATGTAGCCTCTTCAGAATGACTTCTTTCACTTAGCAGTATGCATTTAAAGCTCCTCCACATCTTTTTGTGGCTTGATAGCTCATTTTTTAAAATTACTAAATAAAATTCCATTGTGTAGATGTATCAAAATCTATCCATTCACAAATTGAAAGACATTTTAGTTGCTTCCAGTTTTGGATAATTAAGAGTAAACATGCTATAAGTATGTCAAGTTTTGTGAGGACATATGTTTTCAAATACCTACATAAATATCTAGGAGCATAATTGTTGGATCTTAATGGTAAATGTATGTTTAACTTTTTAAGAAGCTCCCAAACTATCTTCCAAAGTGGCTGTACCATCTTGCATTCCCACCAGCAATGAATGGGGGTTCCTGTTGCTCTCTGCATCTTTGTCAACATTTGATATTGTCAGATTTTGGATTTTAGTCATTCTAATAGATGTGTAGTAGTATCACATTGTTGCTTTAATTTGCAATTCCCTAGAGGCAATAATGTTGAACATCTTTTCATATGCTTATTTGCTGCCTGTATATCTTGGTTGGTATGGTGTCTGTCAGGTCTTTCTCCCACATTTTTCTTATTGTTGAGTCTTAAGAGTTCTTTGTATATTTTGAATATAAGAGCTTTATCAGATACCTATTTTTACCAGTCTGTGGCTTGTCTTTTTATTCTCTTAACAGTGTCTTTTGACCAGCAGAAAATTTTAACTTTACTAAAGTCTAATTTAACAATTTTTTTTCATGCATCATGGGAAAATACTTTTGGTGCTGTGTTGGTATCACGGTAATTCAGCGCTCACAGGATGAATTGGGAAGTATTCCCTCATTTTCAGTTCCCAGGAATAGTTTGGGTAGAGCTGGTATTATTTCTCCTTAAATGCTTGGTAGGATTCATAAGTGAAACTATTTGGACCTGTTGTTATTTGTTAATTTTCTTGTTTGTTTTCTGTTGGGAAGGTTTTAACTACAATTTCATTTTCTTTCATGGATAGGATATTCAGGTTCTCTGTGTCCTTTTGAGTAAGATTTGGTAATTGTATCTTAGGAGAAATTTGTCCATTTAATCAAGTTGTTGAAATTGGTGGCATAAAGGTATTCACAATAGTCCCTTATTCCCATGTAGAATAGCATTCTTCTCATTCTTTCCCTTCCAGGACTCTGTCCTGCCAACTCTGGCTACTTGCTAGCCCCAGATTCTCAGCTCTATTCCCTCAACTCAGAGTCTGCCCTGCTCTCTCTGGGTTTCGCCTTCCTGCACCACAGCTTGGAAACCCTCAACACAAGCACAGGGCTCACCTCATTTTTTTCTCTCTTTTGAGGATCACTGTCCTTTATTTCTTGATACACAGTGCCTTGAAAGCTGTTGTTTGTTTGCTTGCTTGTTCCTTCCTTCCTACCTTCCTTCCTGCCTTCCTTTTTCTTTCTTTCTTTCTTTTGTTCTTTTTCTTTCTTTCTTTCTTTCTTTCTTTCTTTCTTTCTTTCTTTCTTTCTTTCTTTCTTTCTTTCTTTCTTTCTTTCTTTCTTTCTTTCTTTCTTTCTTTCTTTCTTTCTTTCTTTCTTTCTTTCTTTCTTTTTCTTTCTTTCTTTTACTTTCTTTCTTTTTCTTTCTTTATTTTCCTTCCTTCCTTCCTTCCTCTTTCTTTCTCTTTCATTTTCTTTCTTTCTTTCATTTCTTTCTCTTTCTTTCTCTCTCTCTCTTTCTGCATTTCTTTCTACCTTTCTTTCTTTCCCTCTCTCCTTTCTTTTCTGTTCTATTTTTCAGTTTCTTCAAGTAGGGGGATACATTTTTGTCCTTGTTACTACCGTCTTGGCCAGAAGCAGAAGTCTCACTTGGTTTTTAAAGCCTTAAAAAAATAACCTCCACTTTAATATCAGGAGCTTATATTTCCCTGAATAAACCTGGCTTTTTCAAGTGTCTCCATCAGTAGTTTTCAAAAGCTTATGTTTTGCAGAATCACCCAGGGAGCTCAATAGGAAGGGATATTCCTGTGTCCCACTCCAAGAAAGTATGATTGTGGAGTTCTGGGGTGCACTCAGGAATGCATCCCTGAGGATTCTGAGAGTGGTGGTCTGAGGAACACACTTTCAGAAACACTGCAACTATTTTACATAATATTTTTTCTTACTGGAATTCCTGTCTTACTTTTAAATTCAACTTAATCTTCTGGGAAACCTTCCTGATTTCCTCCAGGCTGAGTTAGTTACTTCCCTCCTTGGTGTTCATATATCACTTTTTTAAAAAAACATATCTATTTCTACACTTGCCACAGTGCATTATAATTATTTGTGTTTTTATCTCCGTCACTAAGATTATGAACTCTGTAAGTTCTAAAACAGTGCCTGTCATGGGGGTGATGCTTAGGATATTTATTTATTTTGGGGGGGACTGTATAAATAAATTACTGGACAAGAAGGACACAGACTTCAAGTTTGAAACCCGAGGCCCATCTCTTCTTAGTATTCACAGCTCGCAGTTTGCAATACTCAGACCAGAACAGCCTTGGGTGCTTGTTAAAAAGCAGATTCCCATTCTGAAATCCGTGGGGCTCTAGGGCCAGCTTTGAGACTTGTTTGGGATGTGTTCTAAAGCAACTGTTCCAAAATCAGGCTGACAATACAATCCATTGGGGGTCTTTCAACAACACGTATTCTAGCATCCCACCTCCAAAGATTCTGACCAACTCGGGGTGGGGTAGAAACCAGGAATCCATAATTTTAAGTCCCCAGGTGATTCTTAGGATTTGAGAACTATTGGTTTATAGCTATTTTTCCCCAGATGCACAGGTCCAAATCATCTCAGAGAGATGTTGAAAGTTACATGTCTAGTTCCCAGCCTGAACATCTGATTCAGAAGTTTCAGGATGACTCCTGTGTGTGTGTATGCTAATCAATCCTGACTGAGGAAGTTTAAAGTTTGGTGAGTGTTGAATGAAGTTTTGGTTTCTCTCCCTTCCTTCAGAATTAATTTTATGGTAACTACTTGATTCTGGGCTTGGCTGCCCTTCCCCCCACTGCTGAGTAAGATTATTCTGGCAGGACTTGAAAGACCCCACAGCTTTGTTCTCCCTTCTTCATTTCTTGATGGTCTTTGCTGTCTGCTCTTTAGTTTCAGCAGCCTGCATGTAGGAGCTGCTCAATAAATATTTTAAATTAAACAGCCAGGATTTGGTTCTAACGAGGAGAGGAATTGGTATTGCAGACAAATGCTTCCATGCCTTTCCCTGTCCCCTGCCACTGAGTTTTTCCTTTCCTCTCAACAAGATTAAGTAGGCTCTTCCAATTTCAACTCTCACCTTCTTCAAAGGGCTTGGGGACCGTGCAGCAGAGCAGGAGGAGGGGGCTGGTGTTCTTGGTATGGAGGGGAGACAGGGAGAAGTGGCGACAAGCCAAGGCATGCATGTGAACTTTAGGAAAGCACCATCAACCCCAATATTACAAGTGTGCTCAGGTCTGCCCCACGCTAACACAAGCCTGGTGTCATCAGGTTCAAGGGATGGAGGTAAAATGTAACAGAAAACGGTTTGATTCCTTCCTTCTCTCTTGCTGGGAAACTCCCTTGCCTCTGCCTTCTGGGGCACCTCCATGAGGCAGTGTCACCTCTTTGCTTCACTCTGATGTCCAGCCCACCAGCCCAGTGTCATGTTTTACTTCAGCAGAGTTAACTGCCTTCACTATGTATGGATAGGTGGGACGGTTTCACAGCTAACAGCCATCTAACTGTTACTTTGTGAGAGGCGATCATTTGGAGGGGTTTGCCAACTGCTTTGAGAAGGGGAGGAAATGCCTCCTGCTACAGTTATGAGGAGTCTGGCTACGAGTCACTGTCCCAGCTGAGAGGATAAAAACTGTGGACTGATGACTGGGCCAGATGCCAACCCCCCTTCCCCCCCACCAAGTAACATCTTTGATAAGCAAAACATACATACTTGGCCTGGGCAATTTTTAATCCTTTTGCTCGTTCCTTGTCTAATCAGAACTGGGACACTTGGGGACCAGCAATTTGCTTGTCATGAGCTTCTCAAAGCTAGCATGTTTTGAGCTGTTTGCATGTCATATAACAATTCATTTGAGTTTTTTAAAGGACTCGGAAGGTGCTAAAATACCACTGAAGTCCGTGTTCAGATTGGGTCATTCACCAATGAGCTTTCGGTGTAGTTTTATCTACAAGAGGGCCCTTGTTCAAACAGCCTGAAAAATAACTCTTTGCAATGAAAGACATTGCTTTCCACCTATACAGAGACGCAGAATAGAGTCACATTAACTGGCTCCTTCCTCAGTGAGTCTCCCTCCTGTGAAGCTGTATTACTGGAAAATGGCAGTTATCAAGAGGACACTTTTGTCAATTTTAGTGGATTGGAGTCTCAGCTTCAAATTAGCAGAGGGCTTTTTTTTTCTTTTTTCTTTTTTCATTTAAATGTCCTTGCTTCTTGAAACACTAATAGCAGGGAAAGGACAGTAAGTGATTGCATATGGAAAATGAGAATGCTTACTAATTTCAGCATGAAAGGTCGGGGGTTCAAATAATTATGCTTGTATAAGTGGTCTCTAGCTTTTCACTTTGCGTTTAGGTTACATTTCTTTACACTTCAGAACTTTATTTCAGATCACACGCCCACCTTGTACCAAATTGATATTGTCCATATCACTGGAGGAAATATCCTCTTAGAAAATGCAAAGGTAGACCATTCAAACAAGCAGGGGTTTTCTCCTTTGAAAAAATACGAATCACACTGTAAAGCAGTCTTCTCATGAAAAACTAAGTCAATTTCCTAGTTGAAAACCTTCAGATTAGCTATTTTACTGGAAAATCACAGGGATAGAATGTATTTTTGTTTATCTGTTTTTTGCCTTCCAGAAATGACAGCTTCCCATGCCGAAATCTTGAATGTATTTGACGGGCTGGCAATGCTGGAGACTTTCTTGGCATTCTGTACGTTTGTGTAACTTTGACTTGGTGTGTACCTTTTCATGTGGAAATATTTATGTTTCTGAGGGACCACTTTAATTTAAGGATGTCATACAATTTGTGGTCTCACCGTACAGACTCAGATGACTAAATTTGCAATCGAAGCTACAAATTTTGCTTTCAGAAATTATGACTTCTGTTTTTCTTTTTTTTTTAAAAAAAAACACAGTAGCAAACCAAGATTTATTTTAATACTTCTTCTTTCCTATAAAACAACAGAGTGGCAGCATCTCCTGAATGTATGTGTTTGTCGATCTCTAAATGTCTATTGATGACCTGATCCATCAGCCCTCCCTGACCAATGCCCATAGCCCCACAAGCGTGACGGACAGAATTAAATATCATCTAAGGACTGATCAAAAACGTAATAACTGCATGATATTCATATTTTTTCTTTACCTGTAACTTTGTTGAATATAAATACTGAACAGTGATATAAGTAATGATTATTTGGGGGATTTAATATGGCATTTCCCATCAATAAAGTGTTCTATCATCATCAGATAGTTAACCTCCTAACACCATTTTGAACTAATTAGTTCAGTTGGGTTCATATCCTATATTGCTCAAAAGGAATTTTCCTATTATGTGTGTCTGTTGTACAGTTGGAAAAAGTACAGAAATATCTCTCAGTGCACAAATTTAATGCAAAGGCAATACTTAACTCCGCAGTCCCCATACTACCCTCTTCATTGAAGAGTACATTAAACTGAAAAGTGTATTCTACTTGGAGCAGAAAGTCTTATTTATTTTGCAGGCTTACTATCTCTCTCTCAGCACTTAATTAGCTATGTGACTTTTAGTGAATCATTTGAGCCTTTCCATCCTCAGTTTCTCCATCTGTAAAATGGTGATAATAACATATCTTACCTAGTTTGCTAGTGTCGTAAAGAGATCAAATAAAAACACATGGGAAGGCACTTTACCAGTGAATTCTAATCATTACTATAAAAAGCTAGCTGAAAGGGGAGAGTGGTTATTCTTTCCCCATAATTGCTTTAGCGTTTTTTGGCTCTGTGTTTTCTAATCTTCAGCTAGTCACAGATCGCTTTCACAATTATTGCCGTATCTTAGCCTCCCCGTACTATTATTTGCATAAATTTCTCAAAATCTTCTTTAAAATATAAATATGTGTATTTTAAAGGGGAATTGGTGTCATTATCGTAAGTGGGATTGCGATACCACAGCTATGAATAGAAAGTAATAGTAAAACTAAATAAAATAAAAACCAATAAAAGTTGCTCTGGTAACACCCAGATTCCTGTGCACTGTATTTTGAGAAGCACTGACTCAGGTGATGATGGTGGTACTTGCTGAGGCTTTCTTTGATCACCGCAGTGGGGATTCAGGTGGGGCAGGGGACTGCACTGTATTTTGAGAAGCACTGACTCAGGTGATGATGGTGGTACTTGCTGAGGCTTTCTTTGATCACCGCAGTGGGGATTCAGGTGGGGCAGGGGACTGACCCTCAGGCTTAGTCTTGCCCACCTTGGGCTTCTTGGTCCAGATTGTCCGGCTCTAGGGGTGACACATTGGGAGCCGCTGGGTTGTGACACAAGGGGAGCTGGAAGGCGGAGGTCAATGGCCAATTAGGCTCTTCCCTTTCCTTATACATGAGGGATATTTTTGTGGCGTCTGCTCAATTGGAATGTGTGACTAACTGCCAAAGAGGGTCACAGGAGTAAAATAAGAGACGCCGTTAATGCTTAGCCAATAAATAGAGCATTTTATTGGATCTGTGTCTGTGAGGCGTACTGCACTCTGGAAAAAACGGGCAGATTTGCTGTCCTCTTTGTTGTAAAAAGTGAAAGATTTGCCCGACTTCCAAACGGAGCTTTGAAAAGAGAGAGGATGCAGATACAGCTTTATACTACTCAGCTACTGTGCATCTGTTTCTATCAGGAGTAAACTTAAGATGTAAAGTTTCCACTGAAGTTTCCATTTAGAACATAACACGGGGTGGGGTTGGGGGGAGAGGGGAGGGGAAATAAGGTCTTTCTTCTACTTCTGGGGAACTTTCTTGTCCTCCTCCTCCTCCTGGCATTTTGTTGGAGTATGCACGGAATATAAATGTATGAATCTAATTGAACATATTTTAAAAAAGGAAATCTACCAACAAATCACAAGAGAATTTCTAATCTGTACATATGTAGGCATATCTAGGCATACACTATAAATATTTTTTTAATCTGTAAGCTTTTACACCATTGTTTACTTTCAAAGGGCTTGGAAAATTCCGAAGTTACTTGACCTCAGGTCTATACTGCATGGTTCTTTCAAAGAGTTAAAAATGCTTTCATATGTTATTTTTATTGTGTTTCTACAGTTCCACAGAGGTAGGAAGAAAGGATGCTATAATTCTTGCTAAAAATAGATATCATGATTCCATTTTAAGAACAGATAAAACTAAGGTCCAGAGATGTAACATTTTATTTCCCATAGCATGGGTTAGAACGTGAAGTTTGATTTACCAGAGGTTAAGCTTTTATTTCAAAATTATCCTTCCCTCCACTGGGTTCTCAGAGAGCCTCTGAGGGCTCTTGATATTCCACTGCCCCCACCCCGCCTGTTGTTGTGGTGATTTCGATAGGTTTTAGTTCATCCAGGCAATGATTTTAATCATTTCCCAAACCCATATAATTTTGTACTCATTGAAGGCACTGCCTAGAAATAACCCCAACAATAATAGAGAGTTCAGTATCAGTGCTAGCACTGATCAGATATTTCAGACGTTGAGATATGTAATATTTTGCAGTTTTCCATCCTAAAACTCCTGCGATATTTCTCCAAAGTGCATGGAGACGTCTGCAGATTGTGCAGGCTCATCGGGGGAAGTGACAGGAACCTACATGTAGCTCTAACAGTAAATAGCATCCTCCTGCCAGTGTTCATACACAAGGCATGTGTATCGCAAAGGCCATTGATTCCTTTTAATTTTTTTTATTAACTCTTAAAAACATAGCTCCAATAATTGTTTTCATGACTAGTTCGATGCTGTTATGTCATAAAAGAACTAAAAGTCTTGAATTTCCACCACTTTTATTTCTTTCTTCAACCCATTTTTAAAGGAAAATAATAATATGCTTCGAGTTCTGTTTCACTGTGCATAGACTACAAACCCCTGAGCATCCATTATTAGTACACATTAAAAATTCATTGATGAAAGTTTTAAATTCCTTAAAATCATTTGAAATGCCAACAGGCAATTCTCCATTTCATTGCCATCGATTATAAGAATTCTAAAAATTATTTCCTTGACATCTGCCTGCCTAAAATTGCATCCATTGGACGCAAGAGGCACAAATTAATTATTCTTGTTTTCAGGGCTGGAGCTGCAAATGCTTTGAAAAGAAATTGGTCCAATGTACTAGGCACATTACTAATTCAGAAGTGGAATAAAAACCAGTCTCCACATTATGAAAACAAATCTATAAGCACAGGGAACATCAATTTCAGGCTTTTCTTTCCTACTTATATTTAGCTCCTTTTCTTTTTTGCTATTATCACATGCAAGCATATCCTGGCTTGACTGAAATCTATTTTGCTCTCCTAATGAACTTATAGAACGTTTCTCCTTAAGATACGATTTTTCTTGTATTCAGACATGTCTCTGAGGCCACGTAAAAGTATAAGACAATGTAAATGATATACTTTGATTGGAAGGTCTGACTATTGTTATTCATGATTCAGCTAAGAAATATACTGGAGCTGAAATCACACATGACAATTCATGAAACAATGTTTAGGTAAAAGTGAACAAAATAAAAATAATGTAAAAAAAATTACAAAGTCTTACTAGTAATGTAGTTCAATCTTAATAAAAACTGCAAACAAACAATGAAGGCAAAGATTAAGCTAAGAGCGTAGAACTCTAAGCCATATTTTGAGAACATAGATTCTGGAGAATTGTTCCTCTTTCATCAAAGAGGAAATGATTCTCAATTTATCATCCAAATTTTGTAAGCATATGATTAACTTCACTGTTTAAATTCAGCTTTATTGCTTCACAAAAATTCTCATAAATGATCTTGTGTAATCATTTCCTTCTAAAGTAATATACTAATTAATTTCAATTAAACATATGTAAAAGAAGATAGATTTTGGAAAATGCATCTCCCTTGCCATTTGTTAATATATTGAAAAAGTGTAAACCTTGAAACATTTTGCATAGAAAATATTCGTTTTTGGTAATTTCTCAAGGGGACAATTTATTAAATGAAAGGCTTTTAACATTAGCTAAAAGCAGCCCTGTAAATCATGGGTGTCATCAAACCGCTTCATCACTTCATTAATTTAAAAGATTATTATATGCGTAACTGACATAATTTTGAACAATGTTACATGGCTAATTTATTAATGTAGAAAAGCAGAAATGACACGCTGACTTGATTTATTTTTGTAATTGTATAATTTTAGAACTTTTGCCTATGACTTTCACTAACAGAAGAAATGATTCAGTGTCTCACTGCTAATTTTATCGAGGTTTCTTTCCTGCTAATGCTTTGTCAGTGGTAATGTCCTCTGGTCACTTAATTTTAAAATACATTCCTCAGAGTGCAAGACAAAGCCATTAAAAAAAAAAAAAAAACTACCTTTTTTTTTTAAAGTCCAGTGGTCAAATAGAGGATATAGATCTTTCCAAAATGATAATTCTGGGATTTCAATTTTTTAAAATGTGTTTTGAGCTTTTTGGAGAATGTCACTTTAGAAAAGTAGTGTTGCTTTAATTACGTACATCTAAAAATTACTTCTGCTTTACATTTGATAATAATCTCTTCTCTAAACATCTATGTATTTGTGAAAATCACCTCAGAGACTGTGCATTGTAATGAGCTGATTCAATAATTTTGAACGATTCTCATTCTTTTGTCATCGTAGTTGGTAAACCTTCCTGGGTGTTTTGTGAAAGGCTAAGGAAGCAGGAGAAGTTGGTGGGTTAAATTGTGTCTAGGTTTATTTTTGATCATGCCTGAGAAAAACAATTTTTCCCCGTTTGATTCCAAATAATGTTTTTGTACCATTTTTTTTGTTTTTTGATTCTTATAGTTAGGAAATAACAAATGAGATAATTTACATAAAATTGATTGTATGTTTGCAATAATAAAAATACTTTTGAAATATAAACTTGTAAAACATTTGCTTATATTCTTGTTTAAGCCTGTCTTAGTCATAATGCAGTAAGAATGCAAGTCTCAGAGAATTTTCTGCCTACTATTAAATTCCTATAGGTTTTTTTAAGCTACAAAATAGAGAGCAGGACAGAGGTCATAAAACCTGTATTTCAGCTACAGAGCACTGAACTTCCCAGGTGAAATACACCCCTCAACTTAATTCACAAAGATGTAATCAAATTAGTGACCATAGGGAACATTTTCTTATTATTGTAAGCACATACACAAAACTGGAAAAAAACTGTGAAAACAGTAGGCACAATTTCCACATTCTGTTTATTTATGTACATAGAATAAATTCTACCTAAAAGTCTTTTGTTTGGCAAATTTCTAAAATTGTAGTGAAATCTCATTTCTCTGTTATAAAATCTCAGTTTGTTGCTATATGTGCAAAAGGCTCATGTATCATATAGTTTTCGGTAGAAATTTTCAAGGGCATATAATTGAAATAAAAGTTCTAGGTAGTATTTAAAGCAGTCTAATTTAGCTACTTACCCCAGCGTTTTGTCTATTGATGTCGAAGCTGAAGTGTACTTTACAATATCTTTCTCAGATTGAAATTGCTAATTATCCAAAGAGGCAGCCTCCGTGGCTGGTAATAATTTATTCAATGATTCATTGTAAGCACAAGAGTTGGCACAGGACTAGCGTCTTCTACTGTGCGGGTGTTCAAGCTCTCCCGAAGAAATATCTGTTAACAAGTTGGCATGACCTGGGGGAGACTTCTACTAACCCAGAAAGTTTTTTTACATTTATTTTTCTGACTCATTTTGATGTTTCTCGATACGTACAAAAGTAAAACAATGTTAAAAAATATTGCCACCAAACGTTTTGGGGAAAACAATTCATTTGGCATCGGAGTGTCTTAACTTACTGATTAATTTCATTTTGGCAAGTGGGATGAGGAGGTAGAGGAGTGGAAATAGGAAACGTTAGATACTTTGCTTTCAAACATTGGTGGTCCTCAACAGCCCGATTTTGGAAGAAGGCTACCTTTGCTTTCATTATAATCAATATTGATTCGTGTGACTCCCTCCCTCCCTTGCTTTTTCCCTCTTGCTATATACTAGGGAATAGATCCCCAATGAATCATCAAAATTTGACTTAGAAAAATTCCCAGCCACTCCGACAGCTTAGTGAAATGGCAGTGAACCACACGCATTGAAATTGGGAGGCCAGCATGACAAGCAGCAGTTAGAAGGGCTGACCACAGAAAACGTATTGGTATTAAAGATTTGCTGAACTCCTCAGTGTGATGTCGGTCCAAGGAAAACGCTGGAAAATACATGGTGTCTGCCTTGAGGGGTTAAGATCTAAATTAGCCAGATGAGACAAGCTGGACAGAAAGTCACCATACGAAAGCATAGGTCCTCAGAGTGAAAAAATTTTGAGGTCTACACAGCTTTAATCTTCAACAGACTTAGAGTGGAATTTGCCTGAGAGAGAATAAGACAAATGTCTTCCTTCTCCTCACATGAATTTTCTTCAATTCAGCATCCCAGAAAATACCTTTTTGGTTTTCTCAAATCTCTCTTCTGTTCCACTCCTAAGGTGTATTTGAGAAAACAAAAATTCTTGATTAATACACAGGGCTGAGAATTTATTTCCTCACAACGCCTCTCTGAAGGCATGAACCTTGAGCCCCGGACTGAGGCCATTGCTCTTTGTGCAAGAGTTGAACAGTTAAAGTGACTGAGTTGCATGTCTTTGCTCAGGAAAGATTGGCAATTATGCCAAATTATGTCTAATTGTTTTAGAATGTGGAGTACTGTTTATTAATGTCTGAAGGGAGGTCCTAAATCTCCATCCCCCATCCCAAACTCCAGTTTTGACTTTAACTGTCATTTTAAAAGATGAAAGAGCTGGCTTCATTAAGCGAAGGAGCCTTGAATTTCATTTCTTAATTTAAAACACACACACGCCACACCTCCTTCTACGTGACAAGCCTGGTTATCTTTCTGTTTTCATCTCATTTGTTCGAGATAGTTTATTGGATGGTGAAACAGAAACATCATTCTCTAGTGGAACCCAGTTTTTCCTTTTTTGTCTTTGTTCACTCATACTGTTGGCTACTGTATAGTTTTTCCTTCTTCGTGGGCTTATAAACTAATATTCATTGTTTACAAATTACAGTACTGATTTTGAAGGTTAAATTCCTTTTCATGAAGAGTACACGTAAGCTCCGGAAGAGGAATGAGAGCATGCACATAGAAGCCACGAAACTGAAAAAAGAGAATCCCGGCCTTCCTGGCTTTCTCGTTTGCAGTTTTTCAAATGTGCACGTATATCTTAGATGTCTGCTATGGCCAGGTTTATGTGGGTCCTAGGAAGCAGCTTCATACAAGATCCCTGCCCGGTCTGGAAGGTGAGACAAACACAAAGCCAAACAATAAGCCAAGATTCAAATAACTGAGGAAAGCAAGAAAGGAGCTGTCATCACGTGGTCCCTCCTCAGGTGAACTGGATGAGCACACACAGTCCTGGTTTAGAGGAGGTGAGGTTATGTCAGGCTGAGGTGATCAGGGACATTTAGAGCCAGTGGGATTGCAGATGGATGTGAAGTGTAGGTGTTGGGTGCTGGGAGAAGAGATGAGGAAAGGGACACAGTTTTAAGGAAACAAGGTTCTCAACTTATTGCACTGACACCATAAAGGGCTCTAGCACATTCATTTAATAGCAGAGCTCACGATGTCCTACTATACAGCACAAGGAACTATATTCAATATCTTGTAATAACCTATAATGAAAAAGAACCTGAAAAATAATATATATGTATAACTGAATCTCTTTGCTGTATACTTGAAACATCATAAATCAACTATACTTCAATAAAAAGCATAAAAAGAGTATATATGTATACACACACACGTACGTAAATCAGTTTGCTGTACAGTGTAAATCAACTATACTTTTTTTTTTTTTGGCCACAATGTGTGGCTTATGGGGAGCTTAGTTCCCTGACCAGGCATTGAACCTGTGGCCAAGTGAAAGCCCAGAATCCTAACCACTGGACCACCAGGGAACTACCATTCATCAACTATACTTCAATAAAAAATAATAACAGGTAGAGCTCTCCATCCCTCCGTAAGAACCCCCGACACGTGTTCCCCCTAGTTGGATCTGCCCTACACTCTGGATGGAAAGGGACACATTGGATGCTCCACCTACTTCCCCACAACTTTCGGTGGGAAAAACACACTCATCTTTTGAGAAACTTTTTCCATGTCTGTGGTGCGTGTGCACAGTTCTGTCTAGGGTAGGCATCTTAAATCTCAGGAGCTTTGGGTTGTACAGGAAACATCCTCTGCCCTCTGTCTAGTTGGCTGTCATGTGGGGTGTTTGATGGGAAAGTACAGAAAGTTAGCTAGTGTCTCCCAGCTCCCCACAGCATGGGCATGGGTGTCAGGGTGCATCAAGGTTCTATATGGGTCCCAGGAGCAGGGAATGACAAAGCTCTTCATCTGCATCGGAGACTCTGAACAAGGGGAACAAATGATCTGGCAAGAAACAGAATTACAGAAGAAATACGTGATTGCAAAAAGTGGAAACACTCCTGAAGACTGTAGTGTATAGTAAAAAGCACAAGTCCCTGCTATCTATCTATGTCTATATCTATATCTAAATGTATATCTAGATCTATATCTAGGTCTAGATCTATACCTATATCTGTATTTATATCTGTATATCTCCTCTCATATTACTTCCCTCCTCAGAGATAACCATTATTGAAAGTTTAGTGTTTATTTAAAACTAAATAAAACACACATGGAATCAGATGACACAGTTTTAAAAATTTAGCAATACAATTTCGCTTTCTGTATCAATAAATGTAGATCTACTGCATTCTTTAAAAGGCCATGTCATTTTCCATAGTTTGATTGAATGGTGATTTATTTAATGACTTTCCTCTTGGTGGATATTTAGATTGAACCCAGTTTTCACTATAATGAACAGCGCTGCAATGAACATCTTGGAAAGTTTTTGCTCACCTGTTCAAGCTGCTGTTTGTTTAGTTCTGAGTGCTTGGTTATAGGGCATGGACATTTAAAATGTCAATAAATATTGTTAACTGACTCAAAAAGATTGTACCACTTTATGCTCTCACAAAGAATTTATGAGAGGACCCATTTTCTCACATTCTTGACAACAGTAAGTATGACCAATTTTTCTAAATTTTAGCACTCTGAAGGGGAGAAAGAACATACTTTTAATTTAGATTATACTTTTAGATCACATACAATTTCACATATTAATTTATATTTCTTCTTCCATGAATTGTCGATTCGTGATCTCTTTTATAAAGCTTTTCTACAAGGTTCTTTGTCTTATTGTTTTTAAAACTTTATTTTTGTAAAATTATTTTACATGCCCGTCAAGGAAACTTTTGGTCTCAGGGAGTCTGATTATCCGGGTAAGAAGGCAATTTCCAAGGCTGGCTTTTCTTTAGCATCTTCTGGGATGAACAGGAAAATCACTGGCCCTGGGGACCAAGAGCCTGCGGTTTTCCTCCTCCTACTGTTACCGGCTAATGATGTGACCTAGGGCATGCCACGTAACCCTCTTTTTTCCCTCTAGTTTTATTGAGGTATAATTGACAAATAAAATTATGTGTATCTAAAGTGGACAATGTGATACTTGGTATACGGGGTATACATTGTGAAATGTTTCCCACGATCAAGTTAATTAGCACAGCCTTCACTTCGCATACTTACCTCTTTTTTGGGGGGTGAGAATGCTTACAATCTACAATCTTAGCACATTTCAAGAATATAATACAATATTATTAACTGTAGTCACCATTCTGTCCATTAGAATCTCAGAATTTATTCTTCTTCAAACTGAAAGTTTGTACCTCGTGACAGACATCTGCCCACTTCCCACATCCTCCAGCCCCTGGCCACCATCTTTCTACTTTCTATTTCTCTGAGTCTAATTTTTTCTTACACTCCACATAAAAGTGATGCCATATAGCATTTGTCTTCCTGTGTTTGGCTTATCTCACTTAGCATAATGCCCTCCAGGTCCACCCATGGTGTCACAAATGGCAGGCACAAATTGCCTTCTTCTTTATGGCTGAGTAATATCCCATTGTATACAATACCATGTCTTTATCCATTCATCTGTCGACACTTAAGTCACTCCCACATCTTAGCTATTGTGAATAATTCTGTAATAAACACGGGAATGCAGATATCTCTTTAAGATATTGATTTTATTTCCTCTGGATACATACCCAGAAGTAAAATTGTTGGATCATGTATTTTCCATAATGGCTGGACCAATTTACATTCCCACCAGTGTGCAAGTGTTCCTTTTTCTCCACATTTTCATCAACATATATCCCTCTTACATTAAAGGTTTCCTCTTAATAAAACAACGGATAAAACAAGATGATCTACAATGACTTGTATATGAATAAGTTCCAGATTCATAGTCTATCAAGCATTCATTCAATTAGTCTACAAATACTCACTGGATGCTGAATATTTGTGCAGCACTATGCTAGAGGCTGCACATACAATAGAAAATGGATGTGACCCCTACTTTCATGGAGTTTATACTTTCTACAGAGTAGAGCGGCCATTCTTGATCACACAGGTCAGTCTGTAACTCTGTACTACAAAGGGCTCCTGAAGGAAGGCAATACAACTCTATGAAAGCTTTCGACAGAGAAGACCGAAGACCTGGCCTAGTGAGAGAGGACAGTGAACATCTGGGAATGTCTCCGTGAGCAGGAAATATTGCAGATGAAGCTTGAAGGATAAGTAGCAGTTAACTTGGAGAGGGTGGGGAGAATGGAGTGGCTGGGGGAGAGAACAGGCAGATGTAAGGCACCTAAAAGCAAAGGAGTTGTATAGACCAGTAGTCCCTAAAGTGGGCTGTGTAAAATGATCCAGTGAGGTAGGTGTGGGAAGAAAGTGTGAGACCTTATAAATATTTTTAATAAAAATAAGAAATGTTAAGCTTCGATAGTATTTAATATATAGGCTGACACCTGTGGCCTCATTCATCCATTACCACAGTTTTGTGCAGTAAGTGAGAATTCTAAGAAAGAATGGAAATTCCCAAAGCCTCTGGGTCATCCCTAGGATCTTTGCTTGTTCACTCAGCACGTACAGACATGTTGTCGTTTATACCTGTGCTGTCCTAACTGGCAATTACAGCTGATAATATCAGTTTAAATTAATTCTCACTAAATGGACAAGTAGCTTAAAAAGATTCCAGCAAGAAAATCAGCTGAAGGTAATACTGTACAAATTAAGCATGCACAAACGTGCACCAGGCATGTGGCAGAATTGGCCTTCTTTTGCTCCTCAAACAAACTCCTCATTAGTCTAACTACAAGGAAAAACTCATGATGCAGGCAGTCAGAGCTGATCAGAAGTTATAAAAAAAATAAGGAATGAAAATCATCAGGAAGACTACTTGAAATTGGTATTTACACCCACTCTGAGCCTTCCCTTAAGCTAATGACGCTTTTAACGCTGAGGGAGAAGACCCCGCCTTTTGACAGAAGCTTGGTTCACTAAAGAAAATGTGGAGAATGGATGCTTAGACATAGTTCCAACTTCATGTGATTTTTATTCTTGAAAAACTCATGTACAACTTCTACAAAATTCGTTGCACCTCTACAGTTTGAAAACCTGGAAACTAAAATTATCTAATCTGTTTTAAGATTTTCCAAATAAAGAGTTTCGTGACCTTTGAACGAGTGTGTTAACAATATTAACATGCCACACCCCCGATTCATTTTTAACAGGGACGATGGAAAGTCACTAGGAATTTCAACAAAAACTGTTTGATAATTGGAGGGTGTGGTTGAAAGCCAAGCATAGACATAAAGCTTTGGTAAGTATAACTAGTGATGTGCTTTTTAATTTTTTTAAGTGTACAATTTGATGTTTTTTCTTATTAGTCATCTATTTTATACATATTAATGTGTATATGGCAATCCCAATCTCCCAATTCATCCCACCCCAAATGCCATCCCCCCCTTCACCCCTTGGTGTCCATATGTTTGTTCTCTACATCTGTCTCTGTTTCTGCCTTGCAAACAGGTTAATCTGTACCATTTTTTTAGTTTCTGCATATATGAGTTAATATACGATATTTGTTTTTCTTTCTGACTTACTTCACTCTGTATGACAGTATCTAGGTCCATCCATGTCTCCACAAATGACCCAAGTGATGTGCTTCTTCTATTCAGATTCATACACCTTTGCAAAGTAACTATTTTTAACGGACAATAAAAATCAAGTATTTTAAGACAAAACAGAATTTGAGTGATAAGAAATGTTCAATAACAAACTGTACATGTTAATATTTTAAGTGAGAGCAGAAAGGTGTTTTGCGTTGTTAATAAAGAAAATAAAAATGACTTTAAAAGTGTATGTCATAAAAAGATCATCCTTTTCTAATTTCTGTTTAATGTTTTATAATGTGTGATTCTTAATTTACAAATTAACAGGCATCCTTTTAGTGATGGTGCATGCTTATCTTATTTTCTCAACTGGTTTGAAACATTAAGAATGATGGAAGACCATCGGTACCGGCCTCAGTGTTAAGAGCTTCTGGAGCAGAGACACCACCGTAGGTTCAAGGGTTCCGGAAGAGGGATTTGATCTATTCAGAAGGCAAGGAGCAGCTGAATCAATTGTTCAATGATCTAGTCATGTTGTGGCGCCATTTATAGCTACATATAGATTCCTAATTCGTAATTCACTGCACGCAGGACAACGAACCAAGTGTCTGGTGATGGGTGATGATAATAATTTACTAATATTTGTCATTTCAGCTCTCAGCCAAGGTTCACACTCCACCAAGCAAATGGACCATTGATCAAACATTGGTTTGTTCAGGTGACAACTATATTATAGGTTCTGTTTATCTCACTGGCACTTAGGAAATTCAGTCCCTAAACGGATCCAGATGACCTAGCTCTTTCCCACTCTCTCTCACTCTCTTCCTCTTGTGTGTGTGTGTGTGTGTGTGAGAGAGAGTGTGTGTGTGTATTGGGAGACATATCAGGAAAGTTAAGATGGAAAAACAGCAGAAAAAAGAGTGTTAAGGAATAAATACAGTGCTAATACGTTGTCTGTGTTCTTGTGTGCGGTGGAGGATTTTTCTCATTCCCATTCAATCCTCGTCCTTCCTTTCTGTATAGTATTTCCCACTATTTTCTTAAATGATGCATTCCAGGGCACTGAAAGTCATACTTTCCTATATGTATACGTCACGCTGGGGGGTTAATCAACGTTAAACTTGGTCATGGGTCGCCTCACCTTGTTCTAACGTGGAGTCTGGAGTTGACATAAAAATTCGTCTTCCTAATCCAGGCCCATTTCTATGAGGTTTAGCATCAGTCACAGGGCAGCTGGAATGAGGCATAAATCATTCTATTTCCCACGTTTAACAGTTTCTTCTCGGTTCTCCTCTTCAGCTCTTCAGTTACTCATACTGATGACTTACTTTGAAGCTTTTGTATCATCTTTCTTGGAGGCCAGTACTTTATAAATGACAATACCTCATCAAAATGATTGTGTGTTCTTTAGTTTCCAAACTGAATCATATCCCATTGCAAAGAACAGTTTAGGGAGATCAGGTCATTTTTATTACAAGTTTTAAAAAACTAAGGTAATGCGTAGAAAAAATTCACCTATCCAGAAAATAAACACTTTGATTTACAGCCAGTTTATGGTTGTTTCCAAGTTGCTTCTTTCTCGTCCTATCCCGTGGCCCCTCTACCACAGAAGCCCACCCAAATAACTTTGCGGTGCTTTAAAAGGGATGCTGTTAAGATGGGGTTGGAGCTACGCATGAAGATCAGAGGAATATCTGGTTAAAATCATCTAACACGTTAGAAGCAAAATTAAAGTTGGAACAAGCCAAATGAGTTGCTAAAATTATAAGTAACCATTTTCCCAAATAAATAGCTCATTAAAGTGACACCGAATCAACAGTAAGTGGACAGGGCGATATCGAAAAGGTAAAATGGCTGGGCTGCTAATGAATAAATATAGGTAAACACAACTTTAATGTAAATAGGTAATTTCTCTGCAATTCTCCTTCTTCCCCTACCCCTTAAAAATATCTGTAAATCTGCTAATGGTCTATTCTCGTGTATGCATAATAAAATAAAGCAGAGAAATAGATAATACTGAACAGTGATTCAGCTTGACTCTAATAATAATAACAATAATAGCTAGCTCGTCGGAGCACTAATTAAATGCTAGGAACCATGCTAAGAACTCCACTTCCATTATCCTATACATACCAAGGAGCAGAGTTAAGTAACGTTACCAGCTGATGCAGCTGGTCAGTGGAGTACCAGACGTTGCATCTGGGCTCTTTGACCTCAGAGTTCATGTGTTTAATTTCTGTGCCATTTTACTTCATCCACATTTATTTCCTGATGACTTAATATTGAATGAGCAACAGTAACCCCTCTGTGATAGTTTTCCTCCTACAAGTACTTGGCTGCCGTCAATGTTTATAATTTTCCCTCTTGTCTTGCCCACATTTCACAATTACCGACTTTTCAGATAGAGTTTTTCTAGTGGTATCCTTGTACCCTATCCATAGCAGGCAATAAATGAGAAGTTCATTGAATGAATGAGCGAATATCTGGTGATTCCAAGCAAAGCCCTGTCTCTCATGTGTCAAAGGGAACCATTTGTTTTGACCTCTGTATTTTTAACTCCAGTTCTCCTTTTTGATATTTTCCACTTATGAAAACATTTGAAACACTCTAATCCATTGTAAAAATCAGTTCTTTCGTCTAGCACTTCACACACACACACACACACCTTAATTTTATTTTTTGCAAAAGTAGTGCTGGCAGTTTGCAATGAGTTTTTGAAGTCATTCCTGGGTTTGTGCTCTGTAACACTATAGGCTGGTGATGTAAAGTTCTTTCATCCTTTCCCAGGAGGGAGGCACCCCTACAGCACAGATGTTTTTCCAATTTTTCTTCAGTTTACTAAAACTCAGTTTATCTAACTCCATGAATATATAATACCTACTGAGTAGCAGGCATTCAGGAAACTATCAGAAACTGTCAGCATTCCTTGCAGTTTGAGTGACTGACTGATTGAGCAGCCCTAAATATTTCTGGGATTCGATATGAAAAGAAATATCCATGGATTTATGTCACCTGGTGAAGTTCCCAGTGATTAGCTCTTGGGCATTGTTTTAAAACTCTTTCAGGATAAGTGACATTTGTAAATTGATTTGTACAAACACATATATATTATTTATTACCTTGTCATTTGCATGATGAGCTAGATTGTTTTCTTCTGCTGAAGAGTCTTCATTTCCTGAGAGTCCTGAAGAGCAGTATCATTCAGAGTTGGAAGACAAAACCAACAGAGGGGCCATTGACGCATTGCTATTGTTGTTCTAAGATCCTTTGTTCCAAGCTACTATCTGAAAATATTCAAATACCATCGATTCTTCGATTTTTAGTTTCTTTTTTATTATTTTTCTCCTTGTGGGTACTTTCATGTATGTATATATGAATGAATGTCTGTGAGATTAAAATTATTGTTAGAAACAGTCTGTGACCATATGATCCTACAATCCCACTCCTGGGGATACATCCAGAGAAAACTCTAATTCAAAAAGACACATGCACCCCAATGTTCATAGCAGCACTATTTACAACAGCAAGGACATGGGAGCAACCTAAGTGTCCATCAAGAGATGAATGAATAAAGAAGATATGGTACTTATATACAATGGAATACCACTCAGCCACAAAAAAGTATGAAATAATGCCAATCGCAACAACATGGATGGACCTAGAGATTATCAAATTAAGTGAAGTCAGACAGAGAAAGACAAATATCATATGATATGACATACGTGGAATCTTAAAAAAAAATAAATGAACTTATTTACAAAACAGAAATAGACTCACAGACATAGAAAACAAACTTATGGTTACCAAAAGGGAAAACAGGGAGAAATAAATTAGGAGTTTGGGATTAACATATACACACTACTATATATAAAATAGACAAACAACAAGCACCTACTGCATAACACAGGGAATTATATTCAATATCTTGTAATAACCTATAATGGGAAAGAATCTGAAAAAGAAAAAAATATATATATACACATATACATGTGTGTATACTGAATCACTTTGCTGTATACCTGAAATTAACACAATGTTGTAAATTAACTATACTTCAATAAAAAAAAGTAAAAAAAAGATATGCATGTATGATTTTCTACCGCAAAAGGGAGAAGATACTCACACATCTGTACCTTGCTTTTTGCATTTAACAAAGTATCTTGGAAGCTATTTCATACTCCAGTACTATAGTGGACATTTGATGGCTGCCTGCTGGGTGTCCATCCTCTCCTCCTGTCCTGAAGTACTCAGATTTTCATTTACTTGTTCATGCGTCCCAGAAAGCTTCCAGGAAGCACAGCGTCTTGGGCTGGCTGGCCAAAGCTAATCAATACTTTCCAACTTTCCATTCTTGCGGCACATATAAGTTTGTACAATCCAGATGAACTTCAGGACTTTTGCTTGGAATGCTGGGGCAGGAGCACTCTCTTCACCCTTGGAATGGTGCAAAAAACCCTAATATGGTTGATAAGTCTCCCACCACTATGAAAGAACCTGGCTTGGCTTGAAGCTATTATCCTTGACAGAAAAACAGAGAGATGGGAAGAAACTGAGTCCCTGAGGATTTCTCATTTATGTAACTCAATACATCTCCTTTATTATTAAAATCAGTTTGCAGTGGATTTTCTGTTACTTGTGACATAAAGACGATTAACTGATTCAGGTACATATAAATCTACCTCCTTCTTTTTAATGGCCTTAGTATGAGTACATCACAAAATACTTAATGAACATTCAGGTTGTTCCAGTGTGCTAGTACTGACCATACTACAACAAGCAATGTGATGTGTATCTTCACACACATGTTTGAGTCTATCAGTAGGATAAATTCTTAGAAGTAAAATTGGAAATTTGGGCATATGTGTATTTTTAAATCACTAGACAATTTTTGGAAATACAGAGAACTAGTGAAGAAGTTTCCTTTAGGACAGGGGATGTGGTGAATGGGTGTTCTCCACCTATTCTTTTTAAATGACTTTTAAAAAGCAGGTGGAATATTGTTTTTTCCAGAAAAGGGAAAAAAATGCACTTAGAAGTGTTAAACTGTGTATCTTTAAAGGCGTCTTAGAACTAGGAATCGGGTCCAGCTGCTCCATTTTATAAATGAGGAAACTGAGTTCCTGGCAAGTTCGGGGGTTGCCCACCCAGCAGTTCAGAGCAGAGAAAATTGAGAATCTAGGTTTCCGGACATTTGTTGGGTGTTCTTCCATAACTAACGAGCCTGGAAGAGATTCTGTGGGGAGACGATGGAGGTTGAACCTGTGTACAGAGGTAACACGTCCAGTCCAAGTTTATCCTCATTAGTACTCAGGCTGGAGTTGCAACTGCCCTTTGTTACACAATGAATCAAGCATCTGAATAAATCCTGAACCAATGAATTCTTGTCATGCTCCCTGCAGGGAGGGGTGAGTTCTACTTTACGGACAGGAAACAAGAATTGAGATTAGTGCTCTACCAGAGGGTGCACAAGAACCAGGCCCCCAGTCAGTGGGGCCTCAAGCTGGATCTGAATTTGGCTCTTTCCAAGGGAATCCCTTACTGAGAATAGCTGTGCAAAGAACTCTTGGGCTTTGTGATGTAAATGCAGAGAGAGGGGCCCTGGCCCAGCACTTCTTTTTATTGCGCTGAATGTCAGAAGGCTCCTTGGATATGTTCTTGGCAAAGGTCTACTGAGCCTGCCCTGCTACAGGAAAAAACAATGACAAGAATGAAATAGTCAAAGTGGCTATGCAAAGACTTGGAAAAATTAAAATACAGAAATTCATGCCTGGGAGATGGAGGGGTTTTCAAGAGTTTACTTTAGTTAAACAAAAGGTCACAGGTGTGTTTATTTATTGGACAAATTAGAAAAATCTATTAGTATCCCCTGTTTCCAATTCCCTCATTTCAAATTTTCCTCACTCCAATGATGCATGCTGGTTCCTTGGTGTGGCTCTCACCCTCAAATTTCTTTTATTGTGGAAATTCACTTCTTACTCTCTTTGCCCCCAAAGAAAATATGATTTTTTAAAGTGGAAAGTGTCACTTAGCATAACACTTTTATTTCACAAATGAGAAAAGCTGACTCCAGTGATTCAAGGAATATGTAGTAAGTCAATGCATAGCCTGGTCTAATAGCTAGACATTCTGATGCCCTGTCTCATAATACCTCTAAATATAGAATCATAGTATTAACTTTTAAAAATATATCAAAGAATAGAAGCCTCTAACCATATTTACCAATAGCCATTTTTCTAAAATAGAAAATGTTATTAGTTCTCCTTCAGTAAGAATTTTTATTTTTAGAGATTCATGCATTAGCTTATAGGTATGACACTTCATGATAATTTATTTTAAAATGCTTCAAGAAAAAGATGATGCAAAATGCAAAATGTAAGCAATTGTTAAATCTGGGGGATGGGGAAAAGGGAGTCATTGTACTGTTTTCACTGCTTTTCTTTATATTTGTAGACGTTTTATAAAAAGGGCAGAGAAATTATGTTAACACATTATATAAGTCCTGGAGTTTTAAAGTTCCATTTTTCTAAAGCAACCCACATTCATTGAGGCAAATCTAGACAGCATTGGTCTGCAAAGAGAAAACAAGGTAGCTTAACCTGCTCCCAGACCCATTCAGAGAAAACAATTGTCAAGATTTGGGGGGTACACCTTTCCAGTCAGTGTTCTGTGTATAAATCTACATACACTTATCTGTACATGTGGACCATACTTTACAGTCCATTTTATAATTACTTTAACTTAACATATAGGAAACATTTTTCTTGTTATTGAATTGTTTCCTATATCTTTTCAGGGATGCAAATTGATTTGCCATTATTTATTTAACCAATATCCTGTTTTAGGTCTTTGTGAGATTTCCCTCAATGTGTAATAATTAGTAGCAAATCTCTGATGAGCATTTCTGAGCCCAAGCTACACCCATCTGTGATTATATGCTCAGTAGTATCACAGAGTCTTTCTTACATGCCAGGCACTGTAGTCCATAAGGCTTTATATGCAAGGTCTCCTTTGATCTCCTAACTGATGAAGTATATATTTTTACTACCCTGATTTTATAGATTGTAGGTTGAATCGTAAGTACATAGACCTAAACTTGTGTCTAGTAGTCACCAAAGCTCACGTTCTAGACACCAAACTCCCCTGCTTATGTGTCCTGGGAGTGGAATTGCTACAAACCTCAGAGATTTTGGATACGTATCATCATATTGCCTTGCAGAAAGCTTGCAGCATGCATCTTGCCATGCTATTGATTTAAAAAGGAAAAAGCGGGTGCAGGATTCACTTAATTTTGCATTCTCATTATTTATGCAAACAGTTGACTTTTTTTTTTTAAAGAAAATGACTTTAGGGCTATAGGTAGAGATTTCTCTCCTTCACCTCTTTGTCCTCGTTCACGTCTCTTGGATTTTATAAACCAGCTACGTGATGTTCATTGGCTCAAGTGTACTTCAGTGGCCCTGGTTTCTCTCCATGTCTGATTGATAATATCGTTGCAAAGGGATCATGGTAGGGAATACTAGAGACATTGAAAAAATTGTGTTTTTCTCTTTTTCCTGGGCAGATAGCTACACTACATTTTTCTAGGCTTCCTTACAGAGGCTGTGGCCATTTGATTGAGTTATAGCCAACGGAATGTGAGTGACCAATAGAAACCTCCTGTATGCTCTCCTCCATCTCTTTCTCCCTTCTAAATGATGCAATAATCCATGGAGAAGCTCTGCAGAGACCATGGAAACCATTTCTTGAAGATGGCACAACATCTTCCAGCCAAGGTCCCTGATTGAAATCATGGCACAGAACATTGGACTGTTACATGAGCAAGGAATAAAGTTATGTTGTGTTGAGCCATTGAAACTTTGAGGTTTCTTTGTCACAGCAGCTAACATTATCTTAACAAATACAAAGATTTATTTCTACCTCTTTATTGGAGTATAATTACTTTACTAATACAAAGATTTTTGTTTTAAATATTTTGAAGACCATTGACACCTCTGCTGGATTATTTCCCATTTGTCAAGGAAATCTGATGCCCTTGCACTGATGCACCCTTAAATCAATGTTGTATAAGTTTAACACTTGCTCTGAGAGATGCTATTTTCTTGGATAAGAAGAAAATAACAGTCTAGTTTATCTCTACTTTTTTCAAAAGGTGTATCCCTTTCTTTTGCACTTCAAGGGCAGGAAAGTAAGTCACTCTCATCAGTTCTTTGCACACTACCAGTGTTGGTCTCCGGAGGATCCCTCACTTGTTATAATTATATTTTTCTTTCATTCCTGATACTCCCATTTCTTTTCCTCTAGATATACAGTCTCAGGTGTTTGATATATTCACATGTATTTTTACGTATTCTTAGTGCATTGGTTTGTTGTGTTTCTGTTTTTAATTTACTTATGTGAAATTGTGGTATAGATCTTATTTCTTACCATTTTCACACATAAAAACTGTTTTCATAATTTATCCATATTGTGTATTTATCTCTAATTTATTAATTCTACCTGTTGCATAGAATACCCCTCCATCTCCTCCGAGAGATGGACTTCTAGACTGCCTTCCACTCACCACCACTACAAATTATACAGTGGTGAATGGTATGTGTCCCCGTAAGGCTCTGTGTGAGAAAGTCTCTGGCAGATACGTGGGATTGCTGAGGCAGGGGAAATAAGTCCTGCCAGGTTGCTCTCTGGAATGGCTCATCACTTGACAGTCTTAGTGTATGAGACTTCTCATGGCCTTACGTCATCCTCAGCAATTTGTATTATCCTCGTTTTCCTCCCTCCCTACATTTTCCTATTCTAACAAGTACAGAATACAATTTCATCTTTGTTTCAATTCACATAACATATCTCTGATTAATAACAAGTGTGTGCACCTCTTCAGTAACGTCTTACCCATTCAGCTTCCCCTTCTGTGAACTACCTGTGATTTTAAAGTAAAACAACAGAATCCATATGGGAAATCCTGTAGGAAATAAAAATATATCTCAGCTATTTCTGGTGTCCAACTTAAACTTCTGTTTAGTCACATTATAGGCTGTCTACAACCTGGTAGATTCATGTATCCATCCCAGAAATAGGAGTAGAGCACTATTGCATGTGCTAGAGATATAGAGGGCCATGAAAGTTACATGGCAACTGACCTCTTGGTATCTATGAAATCATGGAAGAAATAGATCAGTGTTTTCTTGTTTTACTTTCTGGAAGAGTAGACATTAAGGTGTGAGCTAGTTATACCTTGATAAATGATAAGATTCCTCTTCCATCTTTCCTTTTCTCAATTGAATTTGAAGTGTCCCTGGTAAATTTGAACTACAGATTTCTGGTATAGGTCAATGAATGCCACTAACAACTAATAAAAGGGAAAACATAGTGTTCCCAATGCTTATTAATTCAAAACCTCATTGAGGCATCTTTTCTTAAAAAGAAAACCTTACATACCCAAAAGCTTTGCCAGTAAATGCCCTTTTTAGAAAAAAAAAAAAAGAGTTGTAATTGAATCCACTACCACCCCTCCCCCAAAACTTAGAGTTGAGGGAATGAGGTTCAGAGGGATGTAAAAAATCCTCAGTGTGGAGCCTTCTGGAGATCTTCCCAATACACCACCCTGGTTCCATTTTTCAATGTTGTTTTCATTTGAAACTAGATTCATACAGCTTGCTTGTGCAAAATGAGAATGAAAAAAAAGTTAGGGTCTGGAAAGGAAGAGAAGGATTAAATCAAAAGTTCTGCTAGGATGTAGCCATCATGATCTAATACACCATGGGCAGCCCAGCTTCAGGGAATACTGACTTTCAAGGGCTGGCGCTCCCAGGGACAGCTGGCACTCAGCTGGCCATGGTGCTGGCCTCACGTTGCCTCTGTGTCTCCCATAAACTCAAGTGATGCTATGTGGCTTTTTTTTTTTTTTTTTTTTTAACATGCGGCACAGGAAATTTTTCCTCAATGCGTGTAAGAGCTGTTTGATTCCCCGAAGAAAAAGATTTGGCAAGTCAGTTAAGAGGAAAGTAGAAGCACTGAACACATGAGCACATTTTAACAATGTCCAAGTGTAACTTTTATTGCCAACAGTAGACATGCACTGGAATTTGAAACACAGCCCAAATGCTAAATGCAGTTGTTTTTATCTGTGAGGAGAATGTTTGTGGTTTCATTCTGAGATGAGTCACTTTGTTCTGATTTATCCAGTTAGTAAATGTATCTGATTTGTTTTCATTAGGGAGTTCAAAGTTTGTTTTGGGGTTTTTGTTTTTGTTCCAGTGAAGGAAAAGTATCAGGTCTGGTAAGAATAAGAGGAAATGAAATTTTATCAAAATGCTCAATAAAGATAAAGCCAAGATGTCACCTGCCATGTACAATGAAGAGGGTTTGGAGTCTTGGCATTAAGAGGGAAACTTGGGATTTCAGAAGCCCAGACTTTTGCTGTCAGTATCTGACAGCATCTTTACAAGGCCATGCTGTGCTGCCAAATCAGAAAACTAAGCCTTTTGTGCCCTGTGATCTCAATTTTCTTAAATCTAAATGATTTCATGATGGTGTCTAGGTGACATTTATACACATGCTAAAAAACTTGAAGTTTCTCTAAGTCCACCCTGCAGGACTAGATGACTTGGCCCGATTAATCAGTTAACTCATCAATCTGCTAAGAAGTCTTTGCTGAGTGTATGCTACCTGTGGGTCAGTTGATGCTGTGACTTTGCTAGCTTGCAAACACTGTGACCGAAGAATTCAGCTATGGTTATATTAATTGTTGTCAACTGGATTAACATGCCTTTAGTACCAAATAAATGATGGCCAATAGGATGGCTTTATTTCTCCATTAACTTACTTTCCTTTTTATTCCTTAACCTAAAGCAATAGTTCATGATACTGCAGAATTTTAAACATATATGTTTGCAAGACCAAACCCACCTAATTTTTATCATATGAATAATTTCATCATATAATAGATTGTATTGTATAGATATATAATATAGGTTTTATCATGTAATAAATATTCTCACTAAAGGAGAAACAGTGCTGAGCTATCTATGAAATGGGTCAACATATTTTGAAAACATAAAGTGATCAAGGGCCATTCAGAGTTCTTTAAATCCTCTGCGTTGGAGGGATATGAGAGCCAAGTAAACTTGAACTGTTAAAGACTGTTTACTCAGGTAGAAAAAAAGGCAAAGAAAACTGTTTACTCAGGTAGAAAAAAAGGCAAACAAAACTCCTTGGAAACATTTTTTTTCCATTGTTTATTTTCCCCCCCATTTTGTGTTTCATATCCCCCAGGGTTACTGACACATCCTGAACAATACTTTGTCTTAAATTTAGTGGAGTGGATTGTCATTGTAGTGGCTTTTTGTCCGTGAAGAATGTATCAGACTGAGTCTCTAGCCTCCAACACTTGGCAGGATAGAAAAGCCCATTTCTGTATCTCCAGGCACACCTTAATGTTGAGAAAGGTAAGCCTGTGTAGCAGACGTGAAAGAGTCCCTCTCCATGCCCTATGGCTTTACTCAACCATGTTTCCTCTTTTATCGTTTGTTGGAAAACCCCTTTACTATCTCTTCTTAGTTCGTTGTCCTTTGTTAGCTACAAAGGGCAGATTTTCTTTTGTAAATCCTTAGTAATTAAATGAGCACTTCAGTGGCTGTTGCCCTCAATGGCCTGTTTCCTAGGCTTTGCCTTTGACAGTCATATTTTGCAAAGGCCCCTGAGATGACTCGGCATCTTCCCCTACTTAACACTAAACCAATTGAAGCCCGTGCTCACTGCATGAAGGAGGAAAAGATTCATTAAGGGCACTTCATTAAGGAGCTGAAATGGGCCGCTCTAAATGCGCCTGAACCGACGGCAATCCAGAGGAGCTGTCTATTAGGAGAGCCACAAAGACAGTTTCAGAAACTGAACTCCAGCTCCAGTGCTGCGGATTAGGGAGAGTGATGGGATTAGTGTTTAATGACTTGGGGCAGGAGACAAAGGGAATTTCGACAAAGAGGCTTAGATATGGAAGAATTAACACTCTCTGTTCCAACCAGGCCTCCGAAGACGTCCAGCATTCTTTTCAGATTCAAAAGCCAAGGGAAGGAAAAAGAAAAAAAAAAAAAAAAAAAGATGAGCAAAGCTTTAATACTTTCCTAACTTTTTTTTTTATTGTGACAACAATACAAAGGAAATAAAGGAACCCTCTTCACTCTCTCGCACTTGAAACCTCTTTTAAAAATAAGCATCTTCAGTTGTATAATTAGCCCCAAGGTGAGTTTGCCCAGGGTCTTAAGCATGTGCCAGAGTGCCCCTCTTGCTAGGGCAAGTCCCAAACCAATGCAGACACGGAAGCAAAACCCAGGGTAGCAGACACCCAGCTAAGTGACTTTAAAAGTGCTTCTCTCTCTGTGGCTGTTTATGTTACAGGTGCAGCCGAAGGGGCAGAGAGAAACGGGCTCATTGTAAAACCTCCTCCTGGCCCCATCTGGCTCAGACTCAAACAATTCCAGTGTCTATGGCCTGAGAAGTGCTTCATGAAACGAGGTGATTATCCTGCCTACGTGAGGGGATAACTTTGGAAATGTGCTTAAAGGGTGCAAGTGCTCTTGAAAAAGAATCAAGTCAACTTGGAGCGGAGGAGGCAATGTTGGAGCTTATCTATAGCATTTCTCCGGGCTTGGACAAGAGCACACTGTCATTACCTAAACACGAAGCCAAATTTAAGTGGCTGACACAGGAGTGGAGTCGTATTACCGAAGTTGTTAAGTAAATAGACTTGGAACACCAAATGTCTTCCAGCAGTAAGTGTGTGATTATGCCCCACTGCTGAGAATGGCAAAACGCAGGTGCAAATGTTACTGTAGGCAAAGGTACAATCCAAATAGTGCCGTAAATGATCTCGCGCTGTAAACCAATTCAACGTGTCCTTCTTTCTAACCCAACCAAATCACTTGCAGAAAAGCTGGGTATTCATTTCATGTATTAGCCCCTATGAAACGGTCCTGAAGCAGCTCTAGACACCAAGGTATTATTTAACCCCTGTGCTTTAGTGAGACAATGGCAGCCCCCTGCCGTAATCCATTCAGAGGTAATACCGCCAGTCAGTGTGAAATTAAATACATTACAGGGAAAGAGCTTAATGCATTTTATAGGCAGTTGTTCATCCACATCAAACTTTAGTTTTTAAAATCCGACCATTTGATCCCACGTAAGGAACGGTGCCTCAAGTCAGAGATTGCTGTCAGGGGGTAGAAAAGGAGCCAGATTTCACTGATGCTGCAATTGCCAGGGAGGAACCATTTCCAGTCATCTTAGTTCTACTGGGTCACCAGGATGCCAAAGGCCCAGGTAGCATTTGATCCAGTTGCTACAAGGCTCGGACCTACCTTTATTGCCCCTTACTTTTCTGCTCAGTTTTTTGCTTGGGGGATCGATGTTTTCCCAGGGCAGTGGAACTCCTGTTTCTCGTAGCTAAATTGAAGTAGGGCATAATGGGCTTCCCTCACCTCACTCCCAGTTCCTCTTGACCCCAGCATGGTCTTGCAGTCTGTTCTTTGTTAAATTGAAAATGTGTAGAAATTTTTATAGAGATCCTCAGCTATATAAATAGCTTTGAAAATTGTTGTAACTTTAAAAACAGGTCAAAAAGGAAATTGAACAGCTAGTGAGTTTCATACCATCCAGTCAGCTTTTTGAAGGGCTGCATTGGTCTTTCTAGTAAATGGTTGCTTTTATCGTTGGAGTTTCCACCATGTTTTTTTTCTGAGCAGCTTTTAATAGAAAAGGGAGCTTTGGTAGAATTTTCTGATAGAATGTCAACTCTATCACCAATGGCTCCTGGCACTACATTCAAATGTCAAGAGCCTTGGGAGTGTGACCTGCATGCCAGTGCACTACTGAGCATCCTGTTCTTGGCGGATGTCATTTCCAGCGGTGAGTGGTGACCCCAGGCAAGTTCTTGAATTCTCATGGCTCACAGGTGGGTCTTGTGTCCTCATAGATGGTGGCCTTGTGGTTTTGGAACCTTCAGATCAAACTCTGTTTGGGTGCAAATGCTTATCAAAGGGCTATTTGATGGTATTTTCTTCAAAAGTGGAAAAAGGGTTTAGAGCTTTTTAAAATATGCTGAAACTTAGAAGTGCTTTTTCTGTGGTATTGTACTGAAAGTCTAAGAGCTTGAAAACAGTGATTCTCAGCCTTGGATGGGGAAGCCAAAATAATTATTGCTAGGGATCTATTAAGCCACTTGTTGTGTAAGCATTCTCTAGAGTCTGAATAAAAAACATGTCTCACACATAGATTGTCATTTTAAAAAAGAATATCTGTAGGTGCTATTATGATTAATAGCATCACAACTATTTTAAAAGCTTTATGGAGATTACAGTCATCTTTATCATTATGTTTTCTGAAACCATGCTAAAATTTCAATTCATATCAAATAGGAGTCTAAAACGATTCAGGGGGGGAGGTTTGATATGGAACTCTACCAATTGCCAGCAATAAAATCCCAACTCAAACTAGCTAAAGCCAAAAAGAAGTTATTGGATCAGGTAAGTCAGAGATATGCTGAGCTCTATTTGCCTTTGCTTGGTTTCGTTCTCAGGTATGCTTTGTCCATAGGGTGATGAGAGGGTCCTTGTCACATGAAGGCTTGTGAACTCAAGGGAGACTTTATCCCAACATCCACATCAAGCTCCAAAACAGAGCTGTGATTGTCCAGCCCTGCTTCCTGGGTGTTTCTCTGGACTAACCAGAGAGGTGGAGGTGGTAATCCGCTTGGTCAGCGTGAACTCTATGCTCACCCCTGCAAGGAGAAGAGAGGTGGACTCCCTTGGTGTATACCTACCGGAGTCACACGGAGAGAGGGAGGAGCCAATTTCCAAATGAAAAAGGAGCTCATGAACAGACAAGCAGTGCTTACCTGCTGCCAGAGGGGTTCTCATATTTACACTTATATTTATTTATTTATTTATTTATTTTTTGGGGGGGTACACCAGGTTCAATCATCCGTTTTTATACACATATCCCCATCTTCCCTCCCTTCCTTGACGCCCCCCCCAAGCCCCCCCCACCCTCCCCGCCCCAGTCCTCAAAGGCATCTTCCATCCTCGAGTTGGACTCCCTTTGTTATACAACAACTTCCCACTGACTATTTTACAGTTGGTAGTATATATATGTCTGTGTTACTCTCTCGCTTCGTCTCAGTTTCCCCTTCACCCCCCGCCCCCTCCCATACCTCGAGTTCTCCAGTCCATTCTCTGTATCTGCATCCTTGTTCTGGTCACTGAGTCCAACAGTACCATTTTTAGATTCCGTATATGTGAGTTAGCATACAATATTTGTCCTTCTCTTTCTGACTTACTTCACTCTGTATGACAGATTGTAGTTCTATCCACCTCATGACATATAGCTCCATCTCATCCCTTTTTATAGCTGAGTAATAGTCCATTGTATATATATGCCACATCTTCTGTATCCATTCATTTGTTGATGGGCATTTAGGTTGCTTCCATGTCCTGCCTATTGTAAATAGTGCTGCAATAAACATTATGGTACAAGTTTCTTTTGGGATTATGGTTTTCTTTGGGTATATGCCCAGGAGTGGGATTACTGGATCATATGGTAGTTCTATTTGTAGTTTTTGAAGGAACCTCCAAATTGTTTTCCATAGTGGCTGTACCAATTTACAGTCCCACCAACAGTGCAGGAGAGTTCCTTTTTCTCCACACCCTCTCCAACATTTGTTGTTTCCAGACTTTGTGATGATGGCCATTCTGATCAGTGTGAGGTGATACCTCATTGTGGCTTTGACTTGCATTTCTCTGATGATTAGTGATGTGGAGCATCTTTTCATGTGTTTGTTGGCCATCTGTATGTCTTCTTTGGAGAAATGTCTATTTAGGTCTTCTGCCCATTTGTGGATTGGGTTATTTGCTTTTTTGGTATTAAGCTTCATGAGCTGCTTGTATATTTTGGAGGTTAATCCTTTGTCCGTTGTTTCATAGGCAATTATTTTTTCCCACTCTGAGGGTTGCCTTTTAGTCTTGTTTATGGTTTCTTTTGCTGTGCAAAAGCTTTTAAGTTTCATGAGGTCCCATTCATTTATTCTTGATTTTATTTCCATGATTCTAGGAGGTGGGTCAAAAAGGATGGCGCTTTGATGGATGTCATATAGTGTTCTGCCTATGTTTTCCTCTAGGAGTTTGATAGTGTCTGGCCTTACATGTAGGTCTTTAATCCATTTGGAGTTTACTTTTGTGTATGGTGTTAGGAAGTGTTCTAATTTCATTCTTTTGCATGTTGCTGCCCAGTTCTCCCAGCACCACTTATGGAAGAGGCTGTCTTTTTTCCATTGTATACTCGTGCCTCCTTTGTCAAAGATAAGGTGCCCATATGTGTTTGGGCTTACTTCTGAGTTCTCTATTCTATTCCATTGATCTTCCTTTCTATTTTTGTGCCAGTACCATACTGTCTTGATCACTATGGCCTTGTAGTATAGTTTGAAGTCAGGAAGCCTGATTCCACCAACTCCATTTTTCCTTCTCAAGATTGCTTTGGCTATTCGGGGTCTTTTGCGTTTCCATACAAATCGTAAGATTTCTTGCTCTAGTTCTGTGAAAAATGCCATTGGTAATTTGATCGGGATTGCATTGAATCTGTAAATTGCTTTGGGTAGTACAGACATTTTCACGATGTTGATTCTTCCAATCCAGGAACATGGTATGTCCCTCCATCTGTTTGTGTCGTCTTTGATTTCTTTCATCAATGTCTTAAAGTTTTCTGCATACAGATCTTTTGCCTCCTTAGGCAGGTTTATTCCTAGGTATTTTATTCTTTTGGTTGCAATGGTGAATGGGAGAGTTTCCTTAATTTCTCTTTCTGCTCTTCCGTTGTTAGTGTATAGGAATGCAAGAGATTTCTGTGCATTAATTTTGTATCCTGCTACTTTCCTAAACTCATCAATTAGTGCTAGCAGTTTTCTGGTAGAGTCTTTAGGGTTTTCTATATATAATATAATGTCATCTGCAAAGAGTGACAATTTTACTTCTTCTTTTCCAATTTGGATTCCTTTTATTTCTTTTTCTTCTCTGATTGCTGTGGCTAAAACTTCCAAAACTATGTTGAATAATAGTGGTGAGAGTGGACACCCTTGTCTTGTTCCTGTTTTTAGGGGGAATTCTTCCAGTTTTTCCCCATTGAGAACAATGTTGGCTTTTGGTTTTTCATATATGGCTTTTATTATGTTGAGGTAATTTCCTTCTATGCCCATTTTCTGGAGAGCTTTTATCATAAATGGATGTTGAACTTTGTCAAAAGCTTTTTCTGCATCTATTGAAATGATCATATGGTTTTTATCCTTCAATTTGTTGATATGATGTATCACATTGATTGATTTGCGTATATTGAAGGATCCTTGCATCCCAGGGATAAACCCCACTTGATCATGGTGGATGATTTTTTTAATGTGCTGTTGCAGTCTGTTAGCTAGTATTTTGTTGAGGATTTTTGCATCTATATTCATCAGTGATATTGGTCTATAGTTTTCTTTTTTTGTGACATCTTTGCCTGGTTTTGGTATCAGGGTGATGGTAGCCTCGTAGAATGAGTTTGGGAGTGCTCCGCCTTCTGCAATATTTTGGAAGAGTTTGAGAAGGATAGGTGTTAACTCTTCTCAAAATGTTTGATAGAATTCGCCTGTGAACCCATCTGGTCCTGGGCTTTTGTGTGTTGGGAGATTTTTAATCACTGCCTCAATTTCCGTACTTGTGATTGGTCTGTTCATGGTTTCTATTTCTTCCTGGTTCAGTCTTGGAAGATTGTATTTTTCTAAGAATGTATCCATTTCTTCCAGGTTATCCAATTGATTGGCATATAGTTGCTTGTAGTAGTCTCTCATGATCTTTTGTATTTCTGAGGTGTCCGTTGTTACTTCTCCTTTTTCATTTCTAATTCTGTTGATTTGCATCTTCTCCCTTTTTTTCTTGATGAGTCTGGCTAATGGTTTATCAATTTTGTTAATCTTCTCAAAGAACCAGCTTTTAGTTTTATTTATTTTTCTTATGGTTTCTTTCCTTTCTTTTTCATTTATTTCTGCTCTGATCTTTATGATTTCTTTTCTTCTGCTCACTTTAGGGTTTCTTTGTTCTTCTTTCTCTAGTTGTTTTAGGTGTAAGGTTAGGTTGTTTATTCGATCATTTTCTTGTTTCTTAAGGTAGGACTGTATTGCTATAAACTTCCCCCTTAGAACTGCTTTTGCTGCATCCCATAGGTTTTGGGTTGTTGTGTTTTCGTTGTCATTTGTTTCTAGATATTTTTTGATTTCCTCTTTGATTTCTTTAGTGATTCCTTGGTTGTTTAAGAGTGAATTGTTTAGCCTCCATGTGTTTGTCTTTTTTGCAGTTTTTTTCCTGTAATTGATATCTGGTCTCATGGCATTGTGGTCTGAGAAGATGCTTGATATGATTTCAATTTTCTTGAATTTGCTGAGGTTTGATTTGTGACTCAGGATGTGATCTATCCTGGAAAATGTTCCGTGTGCACTTGAGAAGAAGGTGTATTCTGTCATTTTTGGATGGAATGTCCTATAAATATCAATTAAGTCGAGATGGTCTAATGTGTCATTTAAAGCTTGTGTGTCCTTATTTATTTTCTGTTTGGATGATCTGTCCATTGATGTAAGTGGGGTGTTCAAGTCTCCCACTATTATTGTGTTCCTGTCGATGTCCCCTTTTATAGCTGTTAGCATTTGCCTTATGTATTGAGGTGCTCCTATATTGGGGGCATAGATATTTACCATTGTGATATGTTCTTCTTGGATGGATCCCTTGATCATTATGTAGTGTCCTTCCTTGTCTCTTTTAATAGTCTTTACTTTCAAGTCTAATGTGTCTGATATGAGTATTGCTACTCCAGCTTTCTTTTGACTTCCATTTGCATGGAATATCTTTTTCCATCCCTTTACTTTCAGTCTATATGTATCCCTTGGTCTGAAGTGGGTTTCTTGTAGGCAGCATATAGAAGGGTCTTGTTTTTGTATCCATTCAGCCAGTCTGTGTCTTTTGGTTGGAGCATTTAATCCATTTACATTTAAAGTGATTATTGACATATGTGTTCCAATTACCATTTTCTTAATTGTTTTGAGTTTGTATTTGTAGGTGTTTTCCTTTTCTTGTGTTTCCTACTTAGAGAAGTTCCTTTAGCACTTGCTGTAAGGCTGGTTTGGTGGTGCTGAATTCTCTTAACTTTTGCTTGTCTGGAAAGCTTTTGATTTCTCCCTCAAATCTGAATGAGATTCTTGCTGGGTAGAGTATTCTTGGCTGTAGGTTTCTCTCTTTCAGGACTTTCAGGATATCCTGCCATTCCCTTCTGGCCTGCAGAGTTTCTGTGGAAAGGTCAGCTGTTATCCTGATGGGTTTTCCCTTATATGTTGTTTGTTGCTTTTCTCTTGCTGCTTTTAATATTTTTTCTTTGTGTTTAGTTGTCGTTAGTTTGATTAATATGTGTCTCGGTGTATTTCTCCTTGGGTTTATTCTGTATGGGACTCTCTGTGCTTCTTGGACTTGGTTAATTATTTCCTTTCCCATGTTGGGGAAGTTTTCCACTATAACCTCTTCAAATATTTTCTCAGACCCTTTCTTGTTTTCTTCTTCTTCTGGGATGCCTATAATTTGAATGTTGGTACGCTTAATGTTATCAGTGAGGTCTCTGAGACTGTCTTCTAATTTTTTTATTATTTTTTCTTTTTCCTGCTCTGTGGCAGTTATTTCCCCCATTCTATCTTCCAACTCACTTATTTGTTCTTCTGCCTCAGTCATTCTGCTGGTTATAGCATCTAGAGTATTTTTAATTTCAGTTATTTTGTTATCCATTGCTGTTTGTTTTTCTGAGTTCTTATGAACTGTTTCTTGTACTTTCTCTATTTTGTTATCGAGATTTTGTATCATTTTTACTATCATTACTCTAAATTCCTTTTCAGGCATTTTTCCTATTTCCTCCTCATTTATTTGGTCTTGTGGGTTTTTTTCTTGCTCTTTTGCCTGCATGGTGTTTCTTTGTTTCCTCATGGTTGTCCAAACTTTTGGGGTTGCTTGTCCTTGGGTTTTTTTGCGTTATTCTGTGACCAGCAGAGGTTCCTTTATTGTTCGTCTGTAAGCGTCGGTGTGTGGGGAGGGAGAGGGTACAACAGTGGCTCCTTCTCCTGGGAGGGAGTGAGCAGTGGCACACTGATGTCTCAGTCAGGCTTGGAGGTGCCTGTTGCAGAGGGCACCGGTGGCTCAGGCGTAAACAGAAAGTCTTAGAGTTGGGCCTCTCTCGGGGGTTTTTTTTCTTTTCTTTTCTTTTTTTTTTTTCTCTCGGCAGCCTCCCTGCTGCTGGCGTTGCAAGGGGTTTTAATCTAGCCCCACCCGAGTGCCTGAGGGTACTTGTTATCCCTGAGCGCCTTAGGTGGCCCGCAGGGCGTCTCTCCACTGCCTGTTGCAGAGGCGCCGAAAGAGAGAGAGAGGCTATGCGCGTGGCTCCTCCCAGCCGCCAGTGAGCCTGCAGCCTCCAGCCGCCATCATGGCCGGGCAGCTCTCAGGAACGGGCACTCCTCTCCACGGGCCTCCTCCCTCCTGTCCTCTCGGTCCGTCACCCTACCGGCAACAATGTTTCCCACACTGAACCAGCTCTCCTGCTCCCACACTCCCGCTCCTGGACCCTCCGTTCAGCCGCGGATCGATGTCTTGGTCCGGGAACGCTGAGCTGCGCTGCGGACCCTCCGAATGTTTCTCAGTCCCTCCCGTCTGCCACAGCTCCGCCGCTTCACCCTCTTTGAGCCCTCGTAGATGCCTCCCTACCGGCTATGTCGGGCTCCCCTCAGTCCCATCCGGTGTCCGAGGCCGTCTTACACTTATATTTATTGATACAAGGCTTGAGAATTATTGTTCTAGAATAATTATCATTAATCATTATCATTAATTGACGTTTTAACTAGGAGCTTCTACCAGGTATCAGAGGTCGGCTAAGCGCCGATGAGACCAAAGGGAATACCTTGCGAGGCACTGCTTGCAGCCAATCCTGTTGTTTGTGTGCCTCATAGGTTTGAGTGGGAGAAAAGGAAAGGGGGGCTGCCAAAACAAAAGTCAAAATTTCCTTAAAATTCAAACCTCAGTTCTTCTCTATACATTTAAAACGCAACCAAATAAACCCACGCACACACACACACACACCCACACACCACCACCACCATCACCAAATGGACACAAGCTATAAAAGTATGTTTCCAAAAAGACCATGAACATTTCTTTCTGAGCCTCTTCACTTGTCTTGAGTTGTGTTTCAGCCTGGGCCCCTTGGCTAGGCGAGGTCGTACCTAAGGTCCAGAGCTCTGAATAACATGGCTTTCCTTATTGCTAGGTCTCCAGGTCAAGTTCTGTCTATGCTCTTTCTCCTGGATAAGTCGTTTCTTTCCAGGAATCAGTAATTCTGTAATTAGTGACCATTTCTTTTCCTTGTTCCTCTCGATCAGTCTTTCCACATTTATCTCTTCTGGCATGACTCCTCATTTCCTTAATTTTCCCTGTATTTTGTTCCATTCTTTGAAATAAAATCACTGTACCTCCTTATTTCACCATTCTCAGCCACAGGCATTGTGAACAACTGGTGTGATATGAAGAGCAAGTGACCTGACTCTTACAATAATAGTAGCGATGAAAGGGATCACAAAAACAAACCCTAACTGAGCCCTTATTGAGCTCAACGCTCTATATTATCTTATTTAATCCTAGCACCAATCCTACGGGTCAGTGGATCCATGTGAGTTTTATTTGTAGAGTTGTTCAGCCTTTGAACTCATTTTCAGTGTTTAAGAAATTCCCAATAATATGAATTTCAATGCAATTTGCCAGTACAGAAACCTAAAAAAGTTCAGTTTCTTGTTCCAAACTCCCTTGCAGCTGGGGTGTGGGCAGCCAAAGAGAGGTACCTGCCTCAGACTTTAAGTTGGTAGCTAGAGATACAAAAGGCAGGAAGGGAGAGAATTTGTTTCTCAGATAATGGCAGCATAAGTGGCTTCAGCATTCAGCTCCCGGGGCGGCAGCGGCTGCAGAGCTTACTGTGGCAGCCAGTGTCCAAATGGTGATGCATAAACTACTATTCAATGTCAGCGGCTCCAGTGACAAGAGTCCCCACCAACTAGCTTTGGAGCATCATTTTGGCTGTGGTCTGGCTATTGCCTAGACCCCCTTCTTTCTGCCATATCTGCGTCTGGTTCTCTAGTCTCCGACATTGTTAGAAATGTAAAATACACTAGGAATGCTGTTACTGGAGCTGAGCAACAGAGAAGCCTCCCCCTTGAGCTCCCTCCTATTCTTGCAATAAATTCCCTCCTGCCTAAATCAACCACTGTCAGTTTATATTACTCGAAACAGACATTTTATGTTTAATTTCATTTTAAAAATGGGCAGAAGACCTGAATAGAATTTTCTTCCCAAGATATACAGATGGCAAACAGGCACATGAAAAGATGCTCAACATCACTAGTTATTAGAGAAATGCACATCAAAACCACAATGAGGTATCACCTCACACCTGCTATCATCAAAAAGTCTACAAGTAACAAATGGTGCGGAGGATATGGAGAAAAGGAACCCCTTGCACACTGTTGGTGGGAATATAAATTGCTGCAGCCACGTGCGAAACAGTATGGAGGTTTCTCAAAAACCTAAAAATAGTGCTACTATATGATCCAGCAATTCCACTCCTGGGTACATATTTGGAAAAAATGAAAACACTAATTTAAAAAGATACACGTGCCCCAATGTTCATAGCAGCACTATTTATAATAGCCAAGACACGGAAGCAAGCCAAGTGCCTGACAGATGATTAGATTAGGAAGGTGTGGCTATATCCATGATGTGTGTATATATATATATATATAGAGAGAGAGAGATAGAGATCTATTGTTTACATTATATTTATATTTACATATAAATATTTATATATATTTACATATAAATATATATCATACTAAGTGAAATAAGTCAGAAAAGATAATACTATTTGACATCCCTTATATGTGGAATCTAAAAAATAATACAACTGGAAGTATGCACAAGACAGAAACAGACTCACAGATATAGAAAATAAACTTGTGGTTACCCAAGGGCAGAGGGAGAGAGGGAGGGACAAGTTTAGAGTATGGGATTAACAGATATAAACTACTATGTGTAAAATAGATAGGCAACAAGGATAGAGCAAAGGGAATTATAGCCATTATCTTGTAATAAGCTATAAAAAACACCACTGTGCTGTACACCTGAAACTAATATAATATTGTAAATCAACTATACTTTAATAAAAAAAAGCAAATGGAAATTAATTTAAAAAAAAAGATTTGGTAACCCAGGCTTAGGGAAGCAAATACAGTGTACAGGCGCAAGCAAAGAGTATCAGAGCTAGGCTGACTTGAGAGCCCCTATTCACCTACCGCCCTTCATACAAGCAGGGAAGAAAAGACCAGGAAATGAGATTGGTCTGAATATAACTTAGAAAGAGGTAGATGTCCTCGATTAAAGTCTCAACTTGGCAAAGTCTTTCCCAAAGTCACAATTATTTGGATAACCTTTCTTTGTGTAGAAAATGAAAAGTTTGGTCTAGATCAGTGGCTTCTAACTTTGGGGAATTGGGTCACGTGCCTCTAAGTCGCTAGCACCCAGCACAACACCTGATTCACAGGAGGTGCTCAACAAACAGTTGTTAAATGAATAAATGAGTCTTAACCACCTAGTGTATTTAACCTGGTTTGAACTTTCAATGAAACATACTACAGCCCCCGAAGTTTCCAAAACTTGTTAATTTTCTCTCACCTCCAAACAGTAAGACACTTCATGCAGAACCTCCCTCAGCATTTCAGTCCTGAGTTTGAGACCCTTTTCAAAAGCTCCTAGAGAGATACATTAATGTATACCATGATTAGAGTTTTAACTTAAGAAAAGTGATTATTTTTCCCCATCTTTTTTTAATATCTCAAGGGCATGGAGAATAATTACCCAAGTAGTAAAGAGATGGCAAGAAGACATCCCTTTCTTCCTTAATCCACTTCTGCTCAAAATAGTACCAAGAGGGCTCAGCATTTCCTCTCCATTCTCTAAAAGATTAAGACCACAAAACAGTTTCCTTCCATCTTCAGTGCAGAAAATGCAATCCAGAAGCGAGACCCCCTCCCCTGCTGCCACTCCCCCCCCCCCGTCTTTCCCCTCTTCACTCCCTCTCGTGATCTTTTTCCCTTCTCTTTTTGCTTCCCCCACCCCCCTTTTCTCCCAAACCCTACCCAGGGTTTATAGTAGCTGTCAGAGCTGGGCACGCCCATTAGCTGCAGGCACATCTTGTTTGCCAGCAGGAAGCTGTAGGAATTCTCCCCTAGTGGTGTTTTCACTCTTTATGTGAGCTTAATCCAAGGGATTAACAAATGGGTCAGCTGGAGACCTCCTCTTACCATGACAGAATGGGCAAGTTCAAGCAGGAACAGGCCCTGAAATGTCTGGTTCTGCTGGGAGCTAAGAACACAACACCTAGCAGGCTCAGGGCAGGGTGTGTCCCCAGAGGAAATAGCTTTGCTGACACGGTGCCTCTCGCTGCTGGCTTTATATGTGCCCCTCTTCTCCACTCACTGCAGCCACTGTCTTGCAGCCCTAGTGCCAGCCCTCCTCACCCCTGTCTGGGGCCTGACTCTCCCTTATCTCCTGCCACTTATAAGCTTCATGGTTCCCCCTGCAGCTGCCCTGTCCCCTCCAGACCCTGCCTGGAGTCCATTCTCTTCCTGCTGTGTCCCGTGTTCTATAGTGTCTTAACAGGGGCTCCCCAGAAGCAGAACATGCGGCAGAGATGCTTGGGCAAGTGATTTTAGTGGGAAGGTGCTCCTAGGAGAATGAGTGTGAAGCAAGAAAGACCAGCAAAGACAGGGTCTCAGCTGGAGACTGTCTTCAGGGTGATCCTACGGGCAGCTCTGGAGGGTGAATCACCCCACACAATAGGTTCTGTCTTGAGGCAAGGGGCCTGGTATCTGGCACCACTATGCCTGTCATGTACTGCTTGCTGCCATGGGAGGAGCAATACCTCCCAGGGGCACATGGCTCCTATTCATCCACAATTCTCCACAGAAAGGGCAGCTGGGGGGTGGGTGTACCTCCCAGGGAAGGAGACCCAAGTGGGACACTGCGGCATCCACTGTGTGTAGATTTCAGATGAGGTGGCTTCTGTAGCTTTAGATCAGTCTCAGCTCTCACCAGAGCATAAAACAGTCAGAGCATAGGGGGATGAGAGAGATAGGAAAAGACGGACAGCACTGCTCAGGGGCGATGCCAAATATGTGGTCCATTTCTAGTAAGTGTGTATAAGTGTATAATATCGGTCACTGTGTTTTATGTAATATGACTTCCCCTCAACTCCATCTTCTGTTACTTTATACACAAGTAACAAAATTCCCTTCCTCCATCCTATATAAGTTGAAAAAAGTTCTCTCCCAAATAATTCTAGGCTTTTCCAAAGAGTGTTACATTCTCCTGGCTATTGCATGCCTTCATTCCATCAGAGCCACTGCTCCAGACTCGTTCCCCATGCACACCCGCCCCACTAAAAATTATTTCCTCTTATTGCTTCAAAAACATATAAACATCTCCCACCTTTCATTCCTCAAGTACTGAAGATGCCTCAAAGGAATTGCAAAACAAGAAAGGAAAACTTAACCTGGATACCAGACTCCTGTATAAACTTGTATCAGACCCCTGAGTCCATGAGCCATGCCCTTCATAGAAGGCCGCTCTTCCATTAGTCATCTTTCTCCTTGCCCTCAACTGTACAGCCCAGAAAACAACCACCTCTTTCAAGCCCTCACATCCCTGGGGCTCCCTGAATGCCAGACTCACACTTTCTCCCTAGGAAAGAGCATGGTTTGGTAAGTCTTGGGAGTATGTTAATAACACTTTGAAATCACATTTTGCTTTTGACTCATTGTTTTCCTTTTCAACTTTATCTTGTGATAATATATATTTGTTCACCTTAAACAGAGACATGTATAATTAGATATTTAGGAAAATAATCTCTCCATGTCATCTAAGAAAATTATTTCCCCCGGTCATTGAATTCCATGATGGTAAGATTTTTAGGGCAAACACGGCCCCAGCTAAACCCTATATTTCCCAGCTTCCTGTGCAGCTCAGTGTGACATCATGACCAATTGGATGTGTGCAGAGATGATGTGTTTCATTTCTTAATCATATTATAAGGAAGGGGCATGACTTTGCTCCTCACACCTCTTTCCACCATCTAACGAGCCACCTCCCCACATCTTGTGAGCCTAGGCTAGAACTCCATTGCTTCTCTGTGAGACCTAGAGCACCTAACGACAGTAAGACACTCCATGTCCTAATGAAAGGATGATGGCCCTGCTGTCTATGTTGACAAGACTGACACCTGGGGATGGCAGAACTGCTGGAAAGAGGGTGCCTGAGTTTTCAACACTGTGATGATGCCAAGTCAACCATGAAATGAGACAAACCTCTTGTTTAAGCCTCTAGGTCTAGTTCAGCACCCAAACACACATCCTAACTAATCCAGCCCAGACTGGCTGGACTTTGTTCAGAGACTGAACAAATTGAATGGAAGCCCTGATGGCTAAGACAGAGAGGGAATGGCTCGGGTAAACACAAAACATTTCAAAATTACAAATGGGGAAATTGGAAGAATAATTGTTTGTAATGTCAATGTTCTCCCTCAATCAAATATGATGTGGAAAAAAACATACAAGGGAAACACACACAACTGAACCAATAACATCATAATCTCTTTCCACTGATCCATGTAACTTATACTCCATTTTTTACACTCCCAAGAGAAAATAAACCCTTGTTGCAAGTTTATTAAGAATATCAGCAGTTTGATTTACTTTATTATGTTTGATGTTAGGGACGATAGAAAAAACATAAACCCTTTTTGCTTTATTTTGCATTTTTTCAAATAGTATAAAGTTAATTTTTAGAGTAAAATCACCTCTTCTGGACGCTTTAACATTCAAGTCGCGATGATGCCACTTGACACATTGGGGCAATGTTGTCAGGTTATCCCAAAACATGATGCACGTCTCAAATGCCTAAAATGCTTGGTATCAACTGCAGGAACCAAGATGTCTATAGTCTACATTTTTACTTTATAGAAAGATTTTACAGAGTTTTATAAGGAGAGACAATGATGAGGGTTCAGCTAGGCATACTTTTTTTTTTTTAAATAAAGATGCCGTGATATATTTACTTGCTATAGAGATGATCAGATTTCCTCAAATGTCCTCCAAACAGGCTGGTCATCTTGTTCAAGGAGGTTTATCCGATAATACTGCCAACAGGGTGACTTAGAGCTGAGATGGACTTGTTTAGCTGGTTTCTTCACTTCTGGAAACCTTTCCCCACGTGTCACCCCCACGCCCTTGCCTGTGTCTGCATTTTGAGTCCTGCTTTTCTCCATAGTTCCTTTTCTGGAAAACCTTCCTACTCCATTCTTCTCAGTCTTAACCCCATCCATTCTCCAAATTCTCACATCATCCATGAAATCCTCTTCTGTTGTTAATGAACACCTATTGTTCCCTTATTTGGTTTCTGTACCACAAGATTTAGCCCTTTGGCACGTGATGGTTCATATGGATCAGAGTTGTTTCAAGTGCATAGTTTTCTCTCCCCAACCAGATTCTTAGATGCAGAGATCACAGCTTACTCTGTTCCTTTAGTTCCTGTAGAACTGAGCGTCTGCTAGATACATAGGAGACGCTTAATATTGAGTAGCAGGTATTCAATTAAAATGATGGACTGGTTGTTAAAACTTCCAAGTATCTTTAATTCCTTCCTCTATTACATATTTAAAATTTTCTCATCAACTAGTATGTGTGTGCGTGCACTTGCACATATAGATGTATGTGTTCATTTAGTTAACAAGTATTTATTGAGTACCTAATAATGTGTCAGGCACAATGCTGGCTGCTGGTGTGAAAAACTGGATGTGACATGACTTTGGTTTTCTTTGTCCTGGGTAGGTGATGGAATGGTTATTTAGAGAAAGAGCAACTCAGGAGAAGGAGCTGCCTTGAGTAGAAGAGCCAGGGTGGAGATGCATCTCACTCAAGGTTCAAGGGAGACATTCAGGTGGTACTTAGAAATGTGATTCTAGGAGCACATGGGGGTGTTTGGTCTGGACATGAATCTCTGGGAGACGTTTGCCTGGAGAAGATGCCAAACATTTGCTGAACCCATGGGCCCAGTTACGTTTTCTAGACGGACAGGAAAAGAAAAAAAGGGTTGAGAAGACAATGGTATTATATGACAAATAAAACGTGTGGAAGGAACTCCACCAAGGCTTAGGGGACCTAAAACTCATATTTAATCTGTAAACAACATCTGCAGTAATGGCTTGGAGAAATAGGGATAATTCTGGGGTCACTGCTAGGAATCGCCTGACCCTCATTTGTCTGAATGTTTTGAACTCCAATCTGATGAGGCTTAGTTGGGTTGGCAGATAGGCCAGGGGATACAGTTTCTGGCTCGACTCTACCACAAGAAGCAGACAAGTAAGAAGAGTCTGAGGATCCTGAGAGGATCAGAATGAGGGTTTCACCCATTTTCTTTTTCCCTTGAGTTAATGCAAAGTGTGGGTGTGGTCCTAGTTCTACAAGTTAATGCTATTGTCTTGGGCAGCTATCACCTCTCTGGGACTTAGATTATATCTACAGGAAGAAGTGATAAATTAAATAATCTTTAAGACAGCTCAGTACGCCAAAATTATCTGCTTGAGACGGATCGGATGATGTGAAACCACTTTGGTTTAGAGATGGCTTCTGACCCTCAGATCAGGTCCAAATGCATCCTGGATCCTTGTGTGGTTCCCTGCACAGTCTTCAGTGAAAGGAACAATCAGAAATCTTGCCTCTCTCACAGCCAAGAACCAGGAAATCAGAATGCTGGCATTCGTGTCTGTCTGCATCTCGGGGCCTAGCAATATCCCCCTTGCTGCCCAAATTGATATCTGAAACTGCATCATTAGAGAGGAGTTCTTTTTAAGAGCTCTGTTTCATAACTTTGGGTCTTCAGACCCCTAGGTGGTAAATGATGTTGTTCACCAGGTGGTACAGGAAACTAGAATAAATAATCTACATCACCTGAGGGCATCAATTTAATTCAACATTTTAAGAGAAAAAGCAATTTCAAGTTAACCTAAACACTATGGAGCAAGGTACAAACTTTGTATTTGGCCTAAAGATTGCACAAGACACATCAGTGAAACCTGGCATTTCCTGGTTGTTCTGGGTTACATGCTGCTTTCACAAGGACCCAAACCTCTCTCTTTTCGTTAAGAAGCCCTGGCACTGTTGCAAGGCATGTCTTTGCTTGATGGAGCTATGAGGTATTTACCACTCTCAAGTACCTGAGAATTTCTTCTGGAGCTAGAACAGTTTAGGGTTTTTTTGCCCTTAGAAAAAGCAAGGGCCCAAATCTGGGGAGTTTGGGCTGGTGATGTACAGATGATTTTTGTCTTTAGCAGAGCATTCTCTTGTGGAGGCGCCGGGGCAATTTAGCATAGAAGGATCTGGTTCCGTTCATTACATGATGTGCTCATAAAAGAGTAGCTGGGTATGGCTTTAGAAGACCTAAAATTCCCTTCCAGTCATGATTTGATTACCTGGAAAATGTAGAGTATCTAATCATTTGGACCCAAATAGTTGGTTTTGCTCTTGTAAACTCCTGACCGAAAGAAAGCAATTATTTCCCAAGTTTTAGAGACAAATGAACCGTAGAAGAGCAGCTGTAGAACTTGTTGTAAGAAAATATGATAATTACCAAGTTTGACATGTGCTATGACAACAGTCTTGTTCATCAATAGCTTCACTCTAAAAACAGTCATTGAAAACACGTTGGGCAGCCAGTTCTCAATGCTACATGCCAGAGGGAGGGTGTGGTAGTGCACAAAATCCAATGCAACAGATAATCCCCAAATCATCTGTTGTTTGGCCTCAGGAGGTATCATATTTTTAATTTTTCAAATTTTTTGGCAGCAGATTCACATCCTTTAATTAGATCCTGTGCAAGTTATTGTCAATATTAGCGTCACTTTCTGGACAGACACTCATGGCTGGCAGGAAAGGCCACCCTGGGCAGCAAGAGAAATTCATTTGGGTATTAAAAATTAGCAGGAGACAATTCTGACACAGATAATCCTCATGTGGGTAATTAAGTGTTGACTGGCATGTAGGGAGATGCATTTACAGCAGAGGACAGCGTGCGATGCTGTTGTACAATGGGGTTGGTAGAGGGAAAGCCTTCACTTCTTACAGCAAAGAGTTGCTCGGTGAATGTAAAACAAAACTACACAGAAAGCCAGCTGCCCGAAGACCAAGATTTCGAATCACAGACTGAAACAACGATAAGAATATCTCAACCCAAGGGTGTTACAGAGGCTTGAGGTGGAAAGGGGGTAGTTGGTGGTGGTTTAATAGTTTTCAAAGTATATTAAATATTAATCTAACCAGGGATCTTTTCTGAGGTCTCTCCCTTATCTAAAGCTCTCTGGTTTCCTTTTTTAAAATTCTAGCTAGGATTTTACAGAAAGCTTGTATCTGGCATACTCCAAGTGACACTGGGGCAATTTAGTGAGGGCAAAATGGTCTATGGAAGAATATCGGCTTCCCTACTTCTCCTACGTTGTTCAATGGAAAACTGTTATCAACTTTGCAGGAAAATTCTAAGGATTAGAGAAAATGCATGTGAAGTGCTTGGTACTACTACATAGCGAGCAACAAATCTGTAATAGATATGTCTTACTCTTCTTAATAATATGAACTAAGAATTAAGAATATCTTATTTTTTCTTTTTAAATAAATTTATTTATTTACTTATTTATTTAATTGGCTGCATTTGGGTCTTCATGTGCACAGGCTTTCTCTAGTTGCAGTGACAGGGGGCTACTCTTTGTTGTAGTGCATGGGCTTCTCAGTGCTGTGGCTTCCCTTGTTGAGGAGCACGGGCTCTAGGCATGTGGGCTTCAGTAGTTGTGGCACGTGGGCTCAATAGTTGTGGCTCTCGGGTTCTAGAGCGCAGGCTCAGTAGTTGTGGCACATGGGCTTAGTTGCTCCATGGCATGTGGGATCTTCCTGACCCAGGGCTTGAACCCGTGTCCCTTGCATTGGCAAGGGGATTCTTAACCACTGCACCACCAGAGGAGTCCAAGAATATCTTATTCTTATTAATGATAATGATACCCCAATGGCAATATCACCTTCTACTGATGTGCTGAGAAGAATAAAATCTAAAAGACAAGCTCTTTGAATACAAAGAGCACTACCCTGTAGAATTTACTTTTCAGCAAGTAGGCCAAGTGGCAAAATTAAGATTTGGACTATTTTGGTGGAGCACGTTGAGATGTTTAGACATTAGATCAAAGATTAGAGAAGGTCCTCTGCAAATTTCTTCAGGAAAATAATACATGCCCATCCATCCAGGGTAGACTAAGGGTCGTTGTGACTTCTGGGTGCTCCCTCTTACCCACTGTTTGGTGTCCTGGCTGCTGCTAAGAAGGCAGCCATTGGAATCTGAGTCTGCCTGCATACGGGAAATGCACTGAACACAGCATGTTCAAATGCTTGTTCATAATTCATTCATTAGGAGTTGTGACAAACAGTACGTGCCAGATGGTATGTCCTCATAAATATTTGTTGAGTGAATGTAGAAGTGCAGGAAATTAATCAATAGGTGTGTGACTATAGAATCTTAACACTGAAAGGAGTCTTAGAAATCATCTTTTTCAAGTAAAAAATAGATACACAATTGTTTTAGACCATTCAGGCTGCTATAACAAATAGTGCAGACTGGATGGCTTATAAACAACAGAGATTTATTTCTCACAGTTCTAGGAGCTGGAAGTCCAAGAGCAGGGTGCTAGCCTGGTCAAGTGAGAGGCCTCGCAGACTTCTCATTGTATCCTCACATGGCAGAAGGAGCTAGCGAGCTCTCTGAGGACTTTTTTTTTTTTTTTAATGTTTATTTATGTATTTATTTGGTTGCACCAGGTCTTAGTTGTGGCTCATGGGCTCCTTTGTTGTGGCATGCGAACTCTTAATTGTGGCATGATGTGGGATCTAGTTCCCTGATCAGGGGTGGAACCTGGGCCCCTTGCATTGCGAACACAGAATCTTATCCACTGAGGGCTTTTTTTAAAAGAGCATTAATCTCATTCACGAGGGCTCCATTGTGACCTAATCACCTCCCAAAGGTCCTAGTTCCTAATACCATCACCTTGGGCATTAGGTTTTCAATATATGAATTTGGGGGAACACAGACATTCAGACCACAGCATTAACTTGACTATTTTCAGTAGAAGATGTGTTCAATCAGTTATGCAAAAGGTGAAATGGAACAATACACAGCTGATAGAAAGGAGGTGTGCCTCTATGTATTGTCAAGACAAAGTGTTCCCATATTTTATTTTAAAAAGAAATAAATCAGAAATGCACTGTATACTTCCATTTGCATTTTAAAGTGCAATATACATGTCTGAATAAGCCCAGAAATGTTCATAATGATAAAAAGAAATTTGAACAGTGGTTATCTCTAGGGCATAGGTTAGAGAGGTGCATAAAATAAGAGAACTGGGGGGAAACTACTATTTTGTTTCATGAAATATTGTGCCATTTGATTTTTAAAAACAAGCATATATTACTTTCACAATAATTAAAAAGAAACTAAAAGCCTCCACATACTTCAGCTTTCTTTTCTTTTAAACTATTTTTTAAATTAATTTATTTTAATTTCAACCTTGTTGAAGTATAATTGACATAAAATTCTATGGTATTGAAAGTGTACATTGTGGTGATTTGATAAACGTATTCATTGAGAAAGGAGTCCCCCCATCTAGTTAATTAACAAATGCATCAGCTCACACATTTGTCCTTTTTTGTTGTTGCTGTTGTTGAGAACATTTAAGTTTTACTCTCTCAGGAATTTTCACTTATACAATACAGTGTTGCCGCTATGGTCACCATGTTTTACATTAGATCCTCAGGACTCATTCACCTTATAGCTGAAAGTTTGTACCCTTGTACCAATCTCTCCCTATTTCCCTCACCTCTGGCAACCACTTTCCTACTCTCTGTTTCTATGAGTCTGACTTTATTTTTTTAAAGATTATAGATGTAAGTGATACCATGAAGTATTTATCCATCAATGGATGAATGAATAAAGAATATGTGGTATAAATACGCAGTGGAATATTATTCAGGCTTGAGAAAGAAGGAAACCCTATTATCTGCAACAACATGGATGAATCTGGAGGGTATTATGCTAAGTGAAATAAGCCAGAGAAAGACAAGTAATGTATGGTTATCACTTATATGTGCAGCCATCTTGCTTCTTTCACAGAAGAAGAAATTAAAACTCAAAGAAATTCTGAAAGTAGAATCTTGTAACTGAAAGACAACTTCACAATCATTGAGTCTACCCTCGTCATAGTACAGATAAGGAAACCGAGGCACAAAGAAGGGAGCCGAGTTATGGTTTTGAAAACTAAAGCCTGGGGAGAAAAGAAGTTGGATACACTGGTGCTGGAAAAAAATGTAGATACGCAGCACATGCTATAAAATCTATTAGAACTGACTCACTCATTTTGGATGATGTAAGTGCTGACTTCAGACAATTTGGTGGGCAGCATTTATTTTCCTATTCATTAAAATGTCAGAAAGGGTACCAGTGGCACCTCCTACAAGGCTTGCAGGTGGTGGTCTCCAAAAAACAATCCTCAAAACTTGAAGAGGATAAAAACTAATATTCTAGCTTAATGATAAAAATAATGTATAGTCAGGATATCAAAGCAGGGGCAGTTCATTAAAAAAAAATCTGTGAAAGTCAAAGACAGACATATATGTATCTATTTATATATATATTTATATAAATTTATAAAATACATGTACAATAAACCACATTTAAAAGCTACAGAATATTAAACAGGAAAAAGCCAGACTTCAAGGACATTTGCTCTTTGAATAAATTCACAAATGCTCTTTCAATAATTTGCTTCTTCTCAAGTTACACTTTGTGGATGTCCCAGTGGAAGACAATATTGCCCCTGAAATTTTAACAGGAGCGTAGAGAAATCCAAATTTATTTATACTCTCTTGGTTAACTGGTCATATTAACATAAGAACACAGTGGCCATATTTTGATGCAGTAAGATTGTGTCTCTTATTGCACACTGCAAACCAATCTTGTAGCTAAAACATATCACTCGGGGTTGGCTGAGTTTGTTCTGGTCTCGTTGGCTGTGCCTATGCTTTTGTCTGTGTTACACACAGAGAAGTGGAAAATTGAGACCATTCCTTGAATAGCTCAAGCCTCAAATGAACATTTGTCCAATAATCTGGATATTTTGATTGTAATAGAATAATTCCCAATTTGCCCCAATTCTTTGCCTCACTCTGCCCATGCAGAACATAAAATAAACCAAGTTTACAGAAAGGCTGTTATCAGAAGAAAGGATGCTGAGAAGTTAATGTATCTACAGAATGATTCAGCCCAAGGTGCCAAAGCCGTACTGGTATTAAATCAGGCATCAGGATCATGTATGAGTAGACAAGCTGTGTCCACCTCCCTCTGGCTCTCCACAAAGTCTCCCAAAGGAGATGTTGGCATTTTCACATGCCAGGAAAATAGAAGCTGAAATCAAGAAAACCACTACATCTGGAACAGGAGGAAAGATTTCACTGGAAAGAACTTGACAAACTCTGAAAACAAAGTTCTAGACTTTACTAATTTATTTTGGCTGCGAAGCCGAGCTCAATGCAAAGCTCAAAGAGGATTTGTCCAAGGCTCCTTTCAAAGAAATAAAAAACCAACCCACGCTAAAATTAATGCATCAACTGCATAAAGAGTTGAGATAGTTATCTGATACTGAGGGAATCAAGCCACACTAGGCCTTTTTGTTATTTATGGGATTATTATTGGAGGAAACAGAAGCAATTAGATATCCCCTTGCTCTCAGAGCAGGGGAAGGAAAAAAGGTGTCAAACATAGTTTTTCAATTTGGTCTCTTGATCATTTGGTTCTCGCTACATCTTAAAATCCAAATATACATACGCCCCCCAGTGCCCCACGTGCTTGGCTCTCAGCTGTTCCTTTGACTATTTCTCCTTTATCCTTTAAGAACTCCATGGATTTTGCATGATATATGGAAAGACTTTAAAATATCTTAAAAAGAGAAGTTTTAACTTGAAAAACAAAGTGCATTTATTATTGTATGTGAGTACAAAAGTAATGCATATGTGCAGATATACATTGTAGAAAATAGGAAAAGAACCCTAAGAACCACTTGTATTGTAGAAAATATTTGCCATTCTTTCGTCTGCCCAGCTTTTGAAGTCCCTGTTTTGGGAGGATTCCCCAAAGTGTGAGTGTTTTCAGGAGTCAAGTGAGGGTACAGCATGTACCCCTCTGGTCTGAATCTTGATGGAGTGACACAGAAGCAAAGTAGGGAGCTCATCTCGGTGGCAGGAGCATCACGTCCATTCTCCAGCGCTCCCAATGATGGGGTGCGGTGTCTGTCCGGTGTTGGCAGTGGCCGTGGTGCCCACTGGGACATCCAGGGTAAGATGGCAGAAGTGGTGCGGTTCTCACCCCATGGACCCTGTGGGGTGACTTGGCTGTGGCCCTGGCTATGGAGGGCTTCCTTCCCTTGTGTCTGACTGTTTCCCTGGCCTGTCCTCTGGATTCTCCAGTGCTCCCGAGGGCTCCCCAATATGCATTCAGTAAATTCTTTTTTCTGCTTAAGTGAGGCAGGGAAGGTTTCTGTTGCTTGCAGGTTAGAACCTGGACAAGTACTATAATTCCTCTACTCAGAGATACTCCCACCCCGCCCCACCCCCCATGAATATTTTAACAGTGTTCTGGCTTTTCTTCTGTACCTATTTTGCCATGTGAGGGCAGAGTTCTTGATGGCAGGTTCGGAGAGCAGCATGAGAGACTGACCTTGCCTTAGGTGTGCAGACGGGGGGATGGGGGAAGTGGGGTGTATTTCCCACTTTCCTCAGAGATCCAAAGGCATATTTGTAATTTTCCTTAGCTCACAGCCAACATGACTGGGGATATAACATTTCCAGAGTTGGCACTGGGACACCTGAAGCATGTGATGTTTTTCTCTCACAATAATGGGAAGAGTTGTGATTTCATTTCAGAGTGCCTACTGTTTACCAGGTCCTTTACTAAGTACTTTACAGAAGTTAGTGCGTTTGTTCCTCATAAAATTCCTGGGTAGTAGTTACTGTTTCATTAAATCCTCACAGTATTCCATAAAGTAGACATTGTTATTGCTCCCATTTCACAGACGAGCAAACTGAGGTTTACAAACATTAAGTAGCTTCTCTAAGTTCATAAGCAAAAAGGGGTAGCTCCAGAATTGGTACCCAGGTTGGTGGACTCCAGAGACGTCTCTCCAAACTGCATCAACAAATCTGCCCCCAGGTTGGGCTGCTGGAGCCCTTAGGTCATTTGTGTGCTGGCTTTCCCTCCTTTCCACAACTGGCTATTTAGAACAGGAGTGTTTTACTGTAACCCTGCTCTGTGCAGGGCACTGTTTTAATGCCAACAAATAATGAAGAAATAGATGGCATGCTCTTTTAATTCATGGCTCAATAATAAAAGTTATATGCCTTCGGAGCGTGCACTGTGGTTTACACCACATTTTAATATGGGTCATCTCATTTAATGCCATGAAATGACTAGAGAATAATAACAAAGAATAATGCCAAAATACGCAAGGTGACTTGGGGTTTAGAGAAAAAAGTGAAGAGAGAGGAGGTGAGGTAAGCTTTGAAGGGAAAATGGTTTTTTAGGAATTTCTGGAAGTTGATTCTAGTGCTTGATGGTGAATAGGTAGGAGGAATTTCACTACTGAGTTGTTTATGCATATAACTCTCAGCAGCCTGTATTGAGTTTGGTGGGATATGTTTTTAAATCTTGCTGTGATTGGTGGGCTTGACATTCATTGGTTCCTGTTAAAATGGAATCTTTTGCGAAGATTGGTTCAGCAAGAGGGCTGAGTGGATGGGCTTAATAAAAACTCCATCAGAACCATGATGGACCATCACCCTTTAGATCTATAAAACAGCCCTGACACCAGGTCTCATTCCTGGCTGATGAGGAGCCCACCATGGACACAGCTGTGCTGTCCTTGTCCTTAGGGAGCCTTATGCTGGGGAGAAAGAGATAAATGTGAAAGAATTGGTGGAGGGAAGTACTCATGCTGTTCTGACTCAGAGGCAGGCTTAATGGAGGAGGTGTGATAAGTGATGCTTTCTGGTGCCTAGAGTAACAAAACCCCATTGGAAAGACACATGTTCCAGCCAATTTGGGGTTTTTAGGTCAGTTATGACGAAGCTCCCTCGGATGTGTTGTAAACAGAATGTCAAACAGATTGAAAATCATTGCCAGAGAGCTTAGAGCACCCGTAATTTTGAAAAGTACAGTCCAAGTGAAATTGGTTTGTATCAGAATAAAGGAATTTCTTGCTAAAACAAAGAATGGCCAAATGCTTGCTTTGTCCTTTTTCTTTTTTCTTTTTCTTTTTATTTCTCTAAATTGCTTTCTTTCCCTCCAATTAAATCTGAGTAACTGAGAGCAATCAGGTGACTGTACGTGTCCCCAGTCTCTCCCTCCGCTCCTTTTTCTTCATGAGCTGGCATTTTCTTCATGGCCATATTTGAAAGTCACATTTCTTTTCTTTGAGACTTGAACCAAGATGAAAAGAGACCAGTGGTGCAGAAGGTGCATCTAGGGAGGTGTTGGCGGGAGCTGGCTTCAAAGGGCAGCCTTTGGACGGTGACTCACAATACTCTACTTTTCCTGCCAGCGGTTTCCTCCCCTGGTGAGAATGAAGCCAAGAAGCACAAAGCTATTTGGAGGATCCGAGTAGGTGCCAAATCTGAGCATCTATTTTTTAATTGCCCACAAACTAAGACATTCTCAAGGGAAAAACTCGACGATGACAATTTTGTCAATACCCGGCCATGACATGCAAATTAAATACAAGGACATTGACTCCAGAGCCTTGGATGGGTCTGTGTAAATGCGATGTTGTGCTGAGGCCAACTCCTGGTAATGACTTCGCAGGGCGAAAACGAATCTGTCCCACCTACAGCTCCAGCTTACTGCTGCAGCCCTTCCTGCCCCTTCCACAGTGAACTAGGATGTTTCACTGCTCATTAGAAGGGAAACTAACATAGGAGAGAAGATTTGTTTTGTCTTCCTGATTGTGGTGCAATGGCTATTTTGCCTCACTGGCTGTTGTATGTCCTCTGGCTTTCTCTGCAATGGCCAGAGGTCAGGAATGGTGTTGGCAACCAGAGTGTTCTTCCCTGGGCCGCCCTGCTAAAGCAGGCAGAGTTTAATTCACAGGCAGGTGAAGGCACCACAAACCTCAACATCCAAACTGGGTTTCCCCAGTGCTGCTTGTGGCTCCAGCTCCACAGCAGAGAAGGTGGACCATGTGGCATCCAGATATGAGATGTTTGGCCAGATGCAGAAAGGAGCTGGCATTCTCCTTTCCTCTGGGAACCTACTAGGTGCACTCAGCGAGTTGGATATAAGAACTGGGTTCAGAAACTGACTTTCCATGTCTACTCCAGAGCCCCAGTGCCTCTGTGGCACCTGCTTCTTTGGGATCTGACTGTCCTTCGAGGATCAACCCCCATTACCCCACCACGCTACAAGAATCTTCTCCTCTGAAAGTATACACCACTTATTGTCTGAATCACTCAGATGGCAAATGCCTTATATAGCAATATACTGTTATCCATCCCCCCAACATCTCTAGATCTTCAAAATTGATGTAGTTCTCTGAGAGACAGCGAGATCCAGAGAAGTGGTTATCAAAGCTCTACCATTTGTGACTTGCCTATTCAACCACTGTCAAAGTATCAAATATGTGACATTTTTATTTATGTTAGCTTTCTTTATCACGGATTTTGTTGTCATTTTGAATGTTCCTATTTTTAAATTAAGGAATAACATAGAGTCAAATGAACTGATTTTAAGTGTACTGCTCAGTGTATTTTCATATATGTATATACACTCTCTGACCAAACCAAGACAGGGAGCATTTTAAGTTTTTTCTTTTTTTTTTCAAAGGAAATGTGATATCTCTACCAACAGTATCTTCAAAATTATAGTTTGATGTGCTAGCTAAACTTTTTCTAATACACATTAAAATAAATAACTAAATTATAAATGCTTCTATTTCATCTAAAAGCACCTTGTGTAGCACTAGGTATTATTATATCATTCACTTATTCATCTCTTTGAAATTTATTGAGTAATTAGAATGTGAAGTAAGTACATTGTTCTAGGCAGAAGGTAGGGGGAAGATATGGCAACAAATAAAACAGACCAAGGTTCCTGTTCTAAGCACCTTCTAATGGGGAAAGAGACAATGAACATAATAAGTAAGTACAAAAATGTGGTATGTCAGATGGCGACAAGGCTTCAGAGCAGAATAAATCAGGAGAAAGGGCACAGGGAGTGCTTGGTTGGACTGGAGGGACTGGTTTCGCAAATTTAAATAGGTTGGTCAGACAAAGCCTAATACTTGAGCAGAGGCTTGGAGGTGGTGAGGGAAAGGCCATTACAGGAGATGAGAGTTCTAGGGAGAGGAAAGAGCGAGTGTGTAAACCCAGAGGTAGTAGAATTCTGGGGTGCTTGAGAAGCAGCAAGAAGGCTAGTGCTCCTCTCTTGGGGATGGGGGGCACTGGAGTGGATAGAGCGGGGTTTATTCACAGGGGATAAAGCAGGTGTTTGACAAACACGGGTTCTTACTCGGCCTTTACCACCATCTTGTGTGTCTTTGGGCAAGTTAGTTAATCTCTCAATAATACGGTATCTTAAATTGGAGGAAGAAAAGTTCCATTCTGTAGTTGTGTTCTAGATTAGAGAAAATATTTGTAAAGCAACTAGTGTAGTATCCACTGCATGGTAGGGGCTTGGTAAATTATAGTTATTATTGCACATAGTAGGCACTTTAGAAGTATATAATGGTTGATATGGAGATTGTAGTGCTTTGATCTTCAAAACTAACATGCTTTTTATTCAAATTTCAATAATTAATAAACAATATGTATCTTGCAAACAGAAGATACTGGGCTACACAAATTTCAATTGATATATGACTTGATCTCTAGCCTTCAGGAAAGTCTCATCTAGTTGGGGAGATAAGAAGGACAGATATTAAGACTGTAGACAAATGATCTACTTTTCCTTTTAGATAAATGGAAGAATTTCATTTCCCTGCCCTTTCGAAGTTAGATGTTCATATGACTTGCTTTTGCCCATGAAACATGCATGCTAGTGATATATGTTAATTAGTGGGGAAAGCTTGAAGCACCAGTGCATAATTTGCCCCAAAGCAGGTGTTGAGATTGAGGCTCTATTAGTCTGCATCACTGGGTGATTACAATGAGCTAAGCATCCCTACTGACCTATACTGAAAATGCAGAGTGAACAAGAAAGAAACCTGTTGTGTCAAACTACTGAGACTGGGGCTCACTTGTTACTGTACTTTAAGATGCCCTGTCCTGACCGAAACCACATGTAGAACAATCAGAGAACACAATCTAGGACTCATATCCCTTCCTTATCACAGTGATAATACAATAATGAAATCAGGATAACATTCTAGGATAAGAGAGATAAAGAGAGAGATATATCATCACTGTGTTGAAAAGAGAGTTGATAAAACACCAAATATATATGGTTTTATAAAAAACGTTTTTTAATCAATACATACACTTAATGAGCTGCCACATATTTTCAATGCTTGATCAATTAAAAATCTGGAGAAATTTTTCCATAAATTATATATTGACCTGAAAACACTTCTAGTGCGCTAAAATACCTCTTTCCCAGTTCTTGAATGTCACTAACATTTTCTTTCACAAGTTTTGTAAACTTGTAATTATGTTTCAGTTGAAGTCCAAAAAGGTGCACAGTAGTTTAAGACTAAAGACATTGATATAGGGACTTCCCTGGTGGTCCAGTGGTTAAGAATTCGCCTTCCAATGCAGGGGGTGCAGGTTCTATCCCTGGTCAGGTTCCATCCCTCACGGCCAAAAAATCCAAAAAAAAAAAAAAATTAAAAAAAGGAAGCAATATTGTAAAACTAAAATAAAAGACTTTAAAAATGGTCCATATCAAAAAAAAATCTTAAAAGCAATAAAAAAAATAAAGACACTGATCTAAGAAGACTAAAAAGTATTACCAGAATAGAATAGAGACATATAGTGTGTTACTAAAGGAAGAACATTTGGGGGTGAATATAAGCCTAAAATGGAAAACACATTGGTTTTTAAAACTTTGCACTAGCCAAATCCAGGATCCAAGTGTCATACTTTCCCCAAATAAACAGGAATATAAGAAACAACCCATGGACCACTGGTTCCTGGCTATATGTTTCTGAGAACTCACTTGCCTCTCAATTACTGAACCTTTCTTTATCAGTAATTGTGATTCCTCCTATCACTCATTTAAATGCCACTCTTTCCCTGACTCATTCTATCATCACAGGATTTGGGAAAGGGATGTAATATTAGCATTCACCAGAGGTTTAATGATGTCCCTTTAGAGAATTTTCATCTTTTGATATTCATACCAAACCAGGACATGAGGATTTTGTTTTTTCGTGGTACCTCTATTCTTTCAGACCTGAATAAAATTGCTCAAATTTGTGCTTCACTAAATACAATGCAGAGCTCCAAAAGGGGGAAAAATCCCACTTTGCAAAGAAAAAATAATGCTAAGGAATTTATTCTCAACTTTCCAAAGAAATGCATAATTCCCTTTAGAAGCTAAACTTGATTTTTTTAAGTGTAAAGTTTTTTATAGAATACACTTTAAATCTAGAACGCTAAACCTAGTCTAAACATGGTACCAAATTAATCTTAGAGTCCACACCTTTCAATTTATTCCCCTTTAACCCTCAATAATATTTCTGTTTTTCATTGGGTTTAGTCAAGTAAGTGTTTATGTTGTCCTTTACTCAGATAGTCTTTTTCTTTTCTTCCCCCCACCCCCCAGCCCCAGTGAATTGGCAGTAGGTGAGAATTTGCCCATACAAACATTACTTTTCTTCACTTCCATTCACTGACAACTTTTTTGCATTCTCTTATCTTTCCTCTTTTCACATTGCCTCCAGCTGCCACCCCTTTCATCTGCTGAAGCTCCAAACCAAAGAATTGTTGATTCCAAGGATGAGATTTGAACTGATTACAGGACTTTTAATACCCACTAACGGAGAAGACACCAATGATGAGTTTCTCCAAATTGGCAGGGTCAAGGAAAAGAGAGTGGAGTCAAATAGACTGGGTGAATGGGCTCTGGAAAGAGTGGCTTTTGATCTCCATCCTGGTTCTGTGTAGAGACAACCCTGCCCAGGGAGCAGTCCTGCTGCCCGTTTCCCCAAAGCTCCGCTCTTTCCCCTCTGTGCGGACAGAGGTTGCCCTGCCTTTCCCCTGCAAAGGGAGGCTGCTGCTGCAGCCCATGTTCTTTCCAGACTTCTTTGCTTCTGTCTTCCTATTGGCTACCATTTTATCCCATTGGTTGCTGCTTCTCAGGTGCCACACTGGCCACAGCCTTGCTTAACCCCCAGCTCAGAGTTGGGAAGTGTAGCCCCTGCCTCTCTGTGTCAACCTTCCTAAGCCTCCTCCTGATGTGGGAACACGCCTTACTTAGGTACCACTCTCTCTAGTAAAACCACACTCAGGGATGGATAAAGGAAGCCATTAGATTCACACTGAAGTGTAAATGGGATTTTAAGACCCCTTAGGAGATGTGCGTAGCACTGGTGCAGGAGGCAGGGTGCAGAGGAGGCAGTGTGCAGCTTGAGGTTACTGACTCACAGTGGGGGGCTTTGGATTCACCTGGCTCTCGTCTTGTTCACACTGACCATGACCCTCTGCCCTTCTTTCTTCTCTCTGGATCATTAAGGAGTTTTCTAGTGAAGTTCCTTTGTTCACAGGAATTATTTCCGAGTGGCTGGGGAGGAGGAGTAAAAGGAACAACCTAACAAACAAATTTCCCAATCTCCTGGATTTTCCCCCCAAGCTTATGAAAAGATAAACTGAAAAACGAATGAAATCTACTTGTTCAGAAAATCAAAACTGCATGTATCATCTTTAATTTTAATATTTAAATTGCCTTGTACATACTTTATGCTTTATTTTTAAGTAGCAAAATTGTAGCTAAACCAGGGACTGGCTTAGTTATGAAACTATGAAACACTATAAAAGGATTGTATAAAGTGCTCCTCTGGTGGCCCTTTTAGCCATGTGTAGGGCCCAGGTTAACTAAAATTGGGGAAAATGGAAATGTTGACATTTCTTTAAACAATAAAAATTACAAGTGATTGCCAAAGTGCCACGAGCTGACATTTAAGGAGATTGTTCGCCGATTATACATATGAAATATCATAAGTAATTAGCTCATGGCAATTACCTGCCCCTCGTTATTTTGCTTTTAGAATATTTTTAAAGCTTAGGTTACTAAAATTTCAAATAATCCTGGGCTGTGCTGTCATGGGTCTTTATCCAAATGAATCGTGGTCTCTTGTAAACAGTCCTATGATCTGATTTCCATTGGGACAGGAGTTGTAAAAGGCCAGGGATTTTGGATGGATTTACACATATACTGTTTCAGTTAAGTTACCAAGGTTGACTTAACAGCCCTTTTCCTTGGAGTCTTAAATACACTTGCCACCCAGTCTTTTTCTACCATATTCCAAGGGGCTGGGTGATGAGATTAAATGGGGCTCGAGGTGGGGCGGGGCAGGATTCTGCCTTGTGAAATTTCCAACTTGAATTCCTTCTGCCTTCGGTGGTCTCAGTTAACTAGCTTGGTGGCATTTGTTGCTGCAAAGCTGACTCTTAAAGATATGTCAACATGGAGGCAGGTGCTGGAGCATTTTGCTTCTGGATAGCCTCGTTCGGCTGATACCACTCTGCAAGGAAGAGATGCTTGGGAAGAAAGGGGGCACCTGGAATTTGGTTGTCCAGGAAGGCACTGAAGCAGGTTAGCCTAGATCCTCCAGTTTGGTCTCTCCCCACTTCCCGAACACAAAAGGAGATGGGCTGGCTTTCTTAAGATTTGCTCAGCTCAGGCTGGAATCTTTACAAACAAATATTAATGACACTCCATTACTGGCTACATTTTCCATGAAGTTTAAATAGTCTGAGTTATGATGATTAGCGAGAAATGCATGGATAATAAAGGTAAATGAGATTCATATTTAATCCCCAACTCTAAATGACTGGTTTGATTGTCTCATTCACTTGGCAAACAATTTCGTTTCTAAATGTTATTTCAGCCACAGATATAATTTCTTTAACACAGCAAAAAGGAGATTAAAATATGGGAGAGAGGCAGCGCTTACCTTAGACTGATTAATAGGCTCTGGCTGGTCCCCTGCCGCCATGCTTAAAAGCATCAAGACACGCTTTGCTATCCCAGCCTATATATATTGATACTTACTGGGTGCCAGGAAAACCTCTTTGATTAGTCATACTAAACCACCACTTAAGTGATGTGCATGCCACGAACCTGCACTCTCCTTAATCAAGTCATAAATGTGGGGACTCTGAGAAGCAGCATCCCTTTCTCTAAGGAGGTAGGAAGGGTAAGTTCACTGGGAGTTCTCTCACCCTTAACCTGCAGTTCTCTCCCTAGCCCACCGGCTGTGTGGGCCAAATCATAGACCAATTGGAATAAAAAAAATCTATGAATTTCATCCATGTAACATGCTGAGGCCCATGATTCAGACTAAATAAGCTGCCTTTGCGTTGATAGCAGAAAGAAAGGTGAAGGGTGAGAGGCTTCGACATTTATCGTAAATTTTACTTAAGTTTTGCTGACGTCACAGGCACAAGGACCATTCCTTATTGCTTAGAGTCAGAAAGCATGAGGATGGTTTTCTAGAACTACAAAATGGTATGAGGGCTCTGGGGTCTAATTCCTACCTTAAGAGAACCTCTAAATAATCTTACTCGTTTTACTGAGGCATACTTTTCTAAGAACTCTAGGAAGAAAATGCCTTTTCAGTTAGCTTCTAATCCTCAAAGTGAAACCAGTGAGTGAGCTGGCTTTTTCAGTCTCCCCACCCCCTCTCCTGTTTCTCTCCACGAAACCTTCCCATCAAGAGTATCTTTTCCTCCCATTTGGCATCTCTGAGAGCAAAATATCAGCTCTGAGTAATCGTGACGTGCAAATAGAACTTTGAACTCTCTATGAGTATAGGAAACTGGGAGAACTATAAAGTATTCCTCAACCCCATGGTTGAAAACGACAACATTCTTTAAGACTCCTCATGAAATTCAATCTAATTCTTCCTTTCTCAGGTTACAGGATCCTTGGTGTAAAATATTACATTTTTTAGCAAAAGTGCAGAGTTAATCTATCATAGTACACCTCCAAGAGAGATTTATTACAGATCGCTTTCTAAAAATGGTGTGCTCGCTGTGCATATGTGGGCCACATTCATCTTGTTACTATCCAGTAGAAAAATTCCCAGCGTATGCGACTCCTGAGAAATAAGAGTGGGCAAGCCTATAGAATATGACACTTATGCTAATCTGTGCCCTGCTGTGGAAAAACATACACAAGGATTCCATTACCACGTTCATTAGGCTGCAGCACACTCCATCCTTAATAGGGATTATGAACCACAATAGACCGAAAGCAGTTGATTGAGCCCACTTAGCCAAATCGCTCTGACATTGGCCAAATACGTTGGTACCGGGAAGAGCATCAGCTCAGACTTTGCAGAGGATGTTACTGGTTGAAAGTTTGTCCTTCGCCAAGACTGTCACATCAGTCAGCTTGTGGCATGCGCCGTTAGCTCAGATAGTGAAAGCTGGAAGCTACATTATATTTATGATGGGAATCTAGAAGAACTATTTGAGAGGTACAACTCAACTCTGCCCGTGCATCTGTTGTGAGTGCCTCTGACCTTCCCCATCCACACTTCTTTCCTGATTATATTCAGAGCATGAGTCGTGTGGTGATAAAATTGTGGAGCTAGAAAAGAACTTCGAGTCAGATGCAAATGCCAGCTTGGTGCTCAGCTTGCACAGGTCTCCTCTCTCTGCTTTTCTGGGCTACTGGACGCAGTTGCCGCGTATCAGCCTCATCTTTCTACAGTGGCAGAAATATTTGCCACGAGTGAGCTAAAAATATTTTTAAATATTCAGAAATAATCAGGAAAGGAAGACAAGTTACTGCTTAAAGTTACTGCTTAAAATCATCAGGAGATGTGATGGAATCTGGCCATGTAAACAGAGGAAAAAGATTTAAATTGCGTCCACATGTGTCATTAAGATTAATAATAAAACCTGTGTGAAACAGGCTTTCAGCCTTGGGTTCAAACTTCTATCTAGGTTTTTCTTTTTCAGTTTAGGCACTTGACAGGAAGTTAAGAGTTGTACCCAACACCTTGATTTGTATCATTGATGTGTTTCTGAAAAGCTGCAGATGGGTCAAATTTTGTTGTTGTAAACTGTATCTCCTACATGCTCCAGGGAGCTTCTTTTGGCCAAAGTATCTCAGCCCTGAATCCTTACTTGTATATAAGTGAAGGATATAATCTTATCCTTGAAAATGCCAATAATAACTGCTGAGTTTAGTATCTGTCTGCTATGGTCCAAGTTTACCTTACTGGACTTTCCACAAGTGAAACTGTTGAACTGAAACGATCACAGCTCATCCCTGTGCCTTGAGAAACTGAAAACGTGTAAGGATGGTGAGCCTCATTTTTCTTTGCATGCTTAGAGTGGCATCATGTGTTTGGAAAGACATAACTAACCTCTTGAGTTTTCTAAGCACAAACCCCATTAATACCGGCTTATGATGCCCATAAATGCAGGTGAGGAAATATGGGTGGTACCCAGGCGCCCTGCCTACTTCCACAGCAGAGCAGGGGCATCGCTGAGAAGGCGTGGCCACTGCTGTGCTCCTGCTGCCACTCCCATCTCGGAAATCTGTCCCACACTTGGCCCTGCCAGCAGCTCTCTGACAGAACCAGACACGTGTGGACAGTGGAAATGAACTTCTGGAGAGGTTCCAGCGTCTTCCTCTTCCATGGGATGTAACTCTGCAGCCCTGCTTTTCTAGACCATCCGCTTCATGGAGTCCTGCCCTGCATCTTCCTGCTCCCTGAGATACCAGGACGCATCAAACAGGTTGAAGGAGGCTGTTTTCTTGCCAGGGGAACATGGCCCTTTGCACCGCGATTGTAATACAATCTTTCCTCTCTGGGGCTACAGTGCAAAACCGTATTTGAAAACCTCTTTTATCATTCATCGTCTCCAGACTGAAATTATTTTTGACAACCTCTGCAGAAAACAAGCAGCTTTCTGGCTACTGGCGAGTCGATTAAAGGGAGGAAACACATGTTCACTGTCAGACGAAGCCCCTGGAGAAAGCACTGACAACCTTTTAACCCGCTTTCCCAGGGAAAGGGCCCAAATGTTTCTCTGAAACAAAATCACTACATTGTCTTAAGCATCTTTTCATTTCATGTATCTTTTTATTTCTTGCTAAGATGAGACACGTAAAATTAATAATCGCCAGCACCTCCCTTTTTATTTTGGATGTGAACAGATCTGTTTTATACCCTACTCCAGAAGACTTTCTTTCCCCTGAAAGAGTATCTTTAGTGAAGGTATTTTATGAACTTACCCCCTCTTTATTTTATTTTATTCTTTCATTGTCTGACCACAGTTTAAATACCAGCACACTGACAAGTTCACTCACCTCATATAGTGACTCCTTGCAACAAGCCAAGAAGCCACAGGAGTGAAATTTTCTGAACCGTAGGAAGGCCTGATTAGCCGGCATTATTAACGAACTGAGACTAAGACTGGACCGTGGAAACATTTGTGAGTTTCAAGATCCTGCTCCAGAGATACCCATCCATTACTTATGCACATGTGGTCAAGTAGGGTTATTTCCATGGGATGGAATAAGAAGCAACCAGAGTGGGACGTGGAAGGTCCCACACGCAGTTGAACGTGAGTGCTAGGGATGTGGGTTTGCTTCATTAAAAAAGAGAGAGAGAGAAAAAAAGGTAATAGCTCTTTTAAAAGGCCAGTCCTGTAATCATCACAATTACAAAAGTCTCTGGCACTCGGTTCCTTAACCTCTAACCTTGGTATTTTTTTACCCCAATATCACTGGCCTGGTTGGTTTGGTCTATCATGAGAAAATGATCCCCCTCCCCCTCTCCCCTCTCAAAATTGCGTATTTGCTTTTACAGCCAAAAGGCAGGGTGGGAGGTGGGGGTGGGGGAGCAGCTTTAAAGGTGCTGCCCGGGAGAGCAGTCCACGGGGGCACCGCCAGGAGCTTGGAGGGTGTCTCAGAGGAAAGACAGAGAGGCGTAGCTCCACCCATGTGAATGGACACATGGGCCTCATTTCTGCCATATGCTCCCAGACCTCTTTGTTTTTTTGGTTGTTGTTGTTATTAATTGCTTTTAAATTGGTTTGTATTTATTTAAGAATTTTTTAAAATTAAGGTGAAATTTGAATAATATAAAATTAACATTTTAGAGTGAACAATTTAATGACATTTAGGACAATTTACAATGGTGGGTAACCACCACCTCTATCTAGTTCCAAAACATTTTCATCACCCTAAAATAAAACTTGGTACTCATCGTGCATCAATCCCTGTTTCCCCCTCCCCTCAGCCTCTGGCAACCACCAATTCACTTTTTATTTCTATGAAGTTACCTATTCTCGATATTTCCTATGAACAGACTGTCTGCCTTCTTTCACTAGGTATGCTATTTCTGAGTTCATTCACATTGTAGCTTTCATAAGTCACATAAGCTTCATCTTTTTATGCATTAATATTCCATTTTATGTAAAAATCATAATTTGCTCATCCCTTCATCCCTTAATGAACATTTGAATTGGCTATCATGTATAGTGTTGCTATGAACTTTCGTATACAAGTATTTGAAAATAGGTGTTTTCAGTTCTTTGGGGGCTATACCTAGGAGTAGAATTGCTAGGTCATATGACGAACTGCCAAACTTTTCTATGGGGGCTGAACCATTTTATACTCTACCAGCAATGCACAATTTTCTGGAGGGCGTGAAGCAGTATCTTGCTGTGGTTTTGATTTACATTTTCCTAATGACTAATGATGGCGAGCATCTTTTCATGTGCCTGTTGACCACTTGTATATTTTCTTTTGAGAAATGTCTTTTCAAGTGCTTTACCCCTTCATGAATAGTTTGTCTTTCTGTTGTTGAGTTATGAGTTACTTCTATGCTCTGGATACTAGGACCCTTATCAGATACATGATTTGTACGTATTTTCTTCCATATAGCAGGTTGTCTTCTCACTTTCTTGATAATGTTCTTTGAGGCACAAAATTCTTAATTTTGAATAAGGCCAATTTAACTATTTTTATTCCTGTTTTGGAGGTGTCATACATCAAAATTCATTGCCGTATTCAAGGTTATGAAAATTTATCCCTATGGTTTATCCGAAGAGTTTGAACGTTTTAGTTCTTCTGTGGAGACCTTTGATCCATTTTGAGTTAAATTCTATATATGATGTGATGTATGGGTCCAGCTTCATTCTGTTGTACGTGGATATCTAGCTGTCCCAGGACCCTTTGTTGAAAATTCTATTGTTTCCCCATTGAATGGTTTTGGCACTCTTGTTGAAAAGCAATTGACATAGATGTACAGAGTCTCAATTCTATTCCATTGGTCTATATATCTATCCTTATGCCAGTATCATATTTTTTGATCACTGTAGCTTTGTAATAAGATTCAGAAGTGTGAATCCTCCAACTTTCTATTAGCCTTCTTGCTGAGCTTGTCATAGTGAGCCTGTAATTCAGTCTATTTGCTATTTTTCAATCCTTCTCTGTTTCCCTGCAAAAACTCTTTAGACCTAAAACTTGAATACATCTCCAAACACATTCTGTTTAACATATCATTAAAAAAAATCCTTGACCCTTTAAAATTTTACAACCAACCAGTACTTCTTTTCATTAGAGGTTACTTTTTATGTTCTTATAATTCTAAAATGATATTTGTCAAGAAGTTGACTTTCTGTTATTTGAAAAATTCATGCCCCTAGTTTTTTTCTAACACTACAGTTGAATCGCTTCCCTAACTGTCTTCAAAGACACATTACTGGTGTTGGTCACTAGGAGCCTGCAAAAATACTGAGGGCTGTTTGGAAAATGAACCATGTTGTAATATTTCTACTATAATACTACCTTCTGCTCTCTTCTGTCAGACAAATTGGGTATATTCCAGTTTCTATGCTGAGCTTAGTAAAAGGTTCCTGGCTATATATCACACCAAGTCTTATAAATATGTGACATGCACATGCCTTTGTGTTCGGGGTCTCCACTTGACTTTACATGGATAGATTTGAAGGGGGTCTTGGCTTTATTTCTGTCAGGTCATTTGTGTCTCCATAATTTACATACTCCTCCACCTAGAAAGGCACTAAAGGCCGAATTTCATCTCTCATATGTTGATGGTGACTGAAATTACTCATAAAGGGTAAAGCCTCCTCCATACTGAAAAATCAGCTTAAAAATAAAGGCTTTAAATACTACCCGAGAGAAGTAGCATGTTCCTTTGAAGGAAAAATAGAATAACTTTGACCACCGTATAGAATATTTCAAAAGTGTGTAACATTACCTCATACAATCCCTGGTTTCACCCAAAGAAATAGGACCTAGAAAACTGGAATATTCTTTGCCCTCCACAACCATGTTATCTGGTGAACACACAATATTTTTGATGAGAGATAGATCAAAGAGAAAGATGTCAGTTCAGAAGGAGCACCCAAGAATTCAAACTCCTATAGGTAGTTGAAATCCCTGCAGTGAAATGGCTGATTTAAATCTTAGCAGAGGTTGGCCTGGCAAACGTTGTGTGCAGTGAAGAAGAGAGCCCACTGCAAGCACAGGGCCAGTACACTGGAGGATTCAAACCCAATTCCAAACTCAGTAATGCTGAGTGAGGTTTGGGTGGCCAGTGCTTCTTTTGATTCTTTTCAGAAAAACAACGTAGCGCGTGAAGTTTGATAAAGTGGCAAAGGTTGGAAGGGAGGCCAAAGTGATGAGAAAGGCATGCTTAGACTTTTGGTCAACTTATTTTTTTTCCCCCTAGCCGTTTGAAAAATAAAAAGATATTTTTATGATAATATAACAATGGCTATTTGCTAAGTATTTACTACATGCTTAAAACTGTGCTTGGTTCTTTACAACTACTGTAAAAACTATGATGATATACTAATCCCCATTCTACAGATGAGGCAACTAAAGTACAGAGGTTAAAACAGTTGTCCAAGAAAGCACAGCTGCTAAGTGGTAAAGCCATTCTTTGGGACTAATATAAGTAATACATGCTCATTGCAGAAAAACTGGAAAATGGATAAAAAGTATAAAGATGGAAATAAAAATCAGCCATAATACCACCATCCATAAATAATCCAAATTCTCTCTTTTGACCAAGATGTGTTTGTGTTGAGCTCCAGAATGTCTAAGCTGTAGGTAACATCTGTGTACAGTAGTCTCATGGTAATGCCTGGGGGGGGTCTGTGCTATTTTTTTTCTTCTTTTCTATTCTCACTTTTTCCTTTTCCTTCTGCCTTTCCTACCTCTCATTCCCAGTTGTTCTCTTTATAACATCTCTTTAAAGTGGAAGCTGAAAGAGGGTTTCCAGTGGGTGGCAGGAGAGGCGTTGTGCTTCTCCCCACCTTTGCTGTACTCCAGGGTGTTTCAGAAATTCCTTCCCACCCTTGCGGTCGTCCATCTCCAAGCTCCCCGGCCCTGGTTGGCCTGTCAATAAACGACATGTGGGCTGTACAAGATGAACTGACAGGGCTGGGCATGCCTGTTTACAAGCAACAGACAGTGGAAGTGAACACAGCTAAACCATCTTTCATCCATAGCACATAGTTTTGATTCTTCTCTAATTAAGACAGTCACAGCAGTGCTTGTTGTCATGCCCTTGTTTCTCATCTTTCATATTTTAAATAGGAACCAGCTTGCCTGGTAAGAACCCAGCCGTTCTCTTTCTTTCATCCCTGTCCCTTCCTCCCAGTTGAAGGCCATCCCTTCTCAAGGGGTCTTTTGGAGCCTTTGGCACTTTTCTGTTGGGAAGGTCTCCACTCTTGTCAATCTCCATTAAATCTTCAGGCTGCAGGCTTCCTCAGCCAAGTGCAGGGTGACTTGTGGGCCCTGGCACCGAACCTCACCACAGTGGCCATAGCTGGGAGCTTGATGCATCTGTTTCTGTGATTCCTCCTTATTGACTGTCATTCACATTAACAGCTGGACTTGCAATGTGGGAGATTTCCTCATCAGCAGGGATGCCACAGGCTCTGCTCTGTCATCCCCCTGTCTCCTGGTGGCCCAAAGAGAGCCAGCGGCATTGGGAGAGGGCAGAGTTTCTGTCCCAGGCTGGGAGCAGGAGTGGAACAGTTGGTCTCCAGCTCCTTTGGGGATAAATAATCCTGGGATGGAGACCCAGGAAAGGCTTCTGCCCCCAGATCTTTACAGGAGACTGGAAACGATAGGCAAAAAGGAATGAACTTCCTGTTTGATGCATAAGCAAATAAGAATAGTCCCTGAGGAATGGGGTTATCTGCTCGTGAAGGCTTCCTAGTGGTTTGGCAGGCTGGGAAGCACATTAGGAATAGAGCCACAGCATCCCTGCCACTAATGGGCTTTGTGGGCTTAAACAAACACTGAACATTTCTGGTTTTCAGTTTCCTCTTCTAGGAGAGGAAAAGATACCACCTGTGAGCAGTTTCAGCATTCCACGGAGTCCTTGGAGGATGGAGGAAAGGAAGGGAGGAGATGGAGGTCTCTGGAGGCCATAATCCTATAATCTGCCGCAATTTTACGTATAATTTCTAGACCTTGGGTATATATTGGTGATTAAGAGAGAGAAAAATCCGTAACTTTAAGCAGTTTAGGTTAACATCGTAGTGAGATGTAAGTAAACAAACAAATGTATAATATAATGTCAGGATGTGGTAAGTGAAACGCAGAAAGACAGAACTGTTTCTAAGACTGACTTCCCCTAAGAGTTAGGTATTTGGAGCCATCTCTGGGGCATGTAGAGCTCAGAGCAAATTGTATTACATGTCCTCCTATTTCCACACCTACCACCCAGCAGACATTTTTATAAATCAAAGAGAGACTTGAGAGCAAAATGGTAGCATATAAAGATCACATAGGATGAGCACATATGATTAGAAGGGTTGAACAGATCCACCTACTTTCATTGGGGACCACAGCAAGTGGAGATCAGTGATTTCAGACTGAAAGTGCAGACGCTTCATGTGTCAGCATATAGATAGCTCTCCTTGTTGCTAAGGACTATCTTTCTGAGCTACTGCCTTATATGGGGTTCCCAACGCTTGGAGCCTAAGGCAACTTCCCATATTCCATGACTGTTTATCATTGCAGTTAAATGAACAGTTCTTGATAGCTCAGGTCAAATCCATAAATTTGAGTAGAACTAACCATGTGTATTATTATCAGGAGGCAAAATATGTTGAAGATTCGAAGTGCCTTCAATTCATCTCTTCCAATCTTCATTTTAGAGCTAAAGACATTGAAGGGCACAGAAGCTGGAGGAACAACGCCCAGACTGCACTGTCGCTTGGCTGTGTTGGAGCTGAGTTACTCCAGGCCGGGGCTGCTGAGATTATGGACACCGCTCAGCCGTGGTCCCAGCTATTGGCTTACACATCAGTTACACAAATAGTTAGAATCAAAGTGTTTTCCTAGGTGACTGGTCTGCTAAATTATCCAACAAGAATCAGTAGCTATTCAGCCAGGCTTGCATCTCTAATACTCTCCTAATTTAATTCTCTTCTGGTTATTCTCATCCAGGCTATTTGTTCCTCTTTACGATAGAATCTAAATTATACATTCAGTCCCAGCTCATGAGTAGAATGGGGATCTGAGGCATCGAAGAATAACATGGCACTCACCTGATACAATTGGACTATGAAGACTTTCCATTTAAGTGATGCAGAAAGTTAAAAAAAAAAAAAAAAGCCTCCAGATGAATCAGACACAGCAGGTGGCCATGATTTCCACCTCTTCAGTTTATGGAGTTGAATCCTTTAAATATGCAAAACAAGCCCTATTGAGATAATCTGTGCTTGGAAGGCTCCCAATTTTCTCTCTAACTGAAAAAAAGGGATGTGGAGCTGCAGGAGGAAACGAAGGCCTGCTGTAAGGGATTATATGGACTGCTGAGTTTAAATTCAGAAAACAATTCCTTGTACGTAGATGATGCTTTATGGTTTAGAAAACACTTTCACGTGGTCTCTTCAGTCTTCAGAAGAGCCTGAGGATGTTTCTGGGAGTATCAGTGGCACAGAGAAGTGCCAGAAACCCTTTTCAAAGATACAAAAGGCACACAGCAGAGGCTAAAGCCTAGAATTACAAGATTTTTCACTTTTGGAAAAAATATCCCAGAAATTGTTTAAATGACCCTCAAACCCACCAGCACCAGTAATTGTTTTACCATATCTCTGAGAACTTCGGATATCTAGTCTGTACACAAGTGTCTTGGAGATGGTTGTTTAGAATCCCACAGAACAGTTCATTCCATTCAAAAAAGTAGTTCAAGTTGTTAGATTGGAAAGAATTTGAGCTCAAATCAATCTCTTTGTGGCTTTAACTCACTGGTCTTGACTAGGATATCAGGTGTCATGCAGGGTAGTAATACTAAATACACTGTAGGAAGGGCCAAGTATCTAATACAATACTTCTACCCCTATGAACCCTCTCAAGATGAGTATTATCTTCCATTTATTCCCTTTATTTTTTTTTTGAAGTATAGTTGATTTACAATATTGTGTTAGTTTCTGGTATATAGCAAAACATTATATATATATACTTTTTCATATTCTTTTCCATTATGATTTATTACAGGATATTGAATATAGTTCCCTGTACTATACAGTAGGACCTTTTTAATCTATTCTATATATAGTAGTTTGTATCTGCTAATCCCAAACTCCTAATTTATCCCTCCTTCACCCCCCTTTCCTCTTTAGTAACCATAAATTTGTTTTCTGTCTGTGAGTCTGTTTCTGTTGTGTAAATAAGTTCATTTGTATCATATTTTAGATTCTGCATAAAAGTGATATCATATGATATTTGTCTCTGTCTGACTTACTTCACTTGGTATGATAATCTCTAGGTCCATCCATGTTGCTGCAAATGGCATTGTTTCATTTTATGGCTGAGTAATATTCCATTGTATACATGTACCACATCTTTATCCATTCATCTGTTGATGAACATTTAGGTTGTTTCGATGTCTTAGTTAAGAAACAGATGACCAGAGAGATTAAGTGTGAAAAGACACATAATTAGTGGCAAAACTAGCATTTGAACCCAGGTCTGTCTTGCTCTACCAGGACGCATTGCCCAAGAAAATCTAGTCCTTTTGTACAGTGTTGCTTCCCCATATATGAAGATGGTTTAGGAATCCTGTCGACCTCTCTATCTCATGTTGGATAGAGAACACTTTTGTTTGGGGTACTTTTTGGGGTAGGAAATCAGGAAAATGCATACACACATCTAGCTATAAAATATCCATCTTAGTTCAGGTTTGTGTATTCCAGTTTAAGAACCCATGACTGTTCTTCCAATCATTCTCCAGCAATGTGAGTTTCTGCTCACTTATTGCTCTCATGGTCATGGTACTCTGGAGCTGTCCTAGCTTGCCAATGTCCATCATTTTATGTGGTGTCCAGGACTGAACACACTGCTCTAGGATACCAGCGTGGCCTACAGATTGGGAAGGAATTCTAAATCAGTACCCCTGCTCTGTTCTGCACACTCTGTTCCCATGAACTCACCAAAGCCCAACGGCATGACTGAGCTTTATAATTCATGTAAGGTTCCCTGTAAAAGTACACCTTTTGATTCCAGCTCCAGGGCTTTTCTGTCTCATAGATGAAGTTCACACCTGAGGCATAAAGATCCTTCTCAAGTCATATCCAAAGCAGTGTAGAAAATTTCTTTGAACACAGTAGAAATTGTTTTGCTTATGCTATTCCCTGATACTGCAGGAGACAGATGCCTGTAGTAAACAAGCCCTCATGGAATCTCTGCTCAGCAAGGATGTCCACTAGGTATGGGAGCGTGTTTCCACTTAGTCTCACTGCCTCCATTCCTCCAGGAAAGACCTCGCAGGCACCCTGTTCTTTTTCACACCACACACAGGGTAGCCTTAAAAAGGCAGTAGCCTGACCTCTCCACGTAGATTATTTTTTTGCTTTCCATAAAAATGAACCCAAATTTTTGCAATAATTTGTAAAGGCTGGGATGCTATCTCTAATGGCCAAATTTTCTTGGGTTGACTGGTGTCTCACCTTTAGAAACACTCTGCTGAGATGGTTTCGCTCACCTCTGTGCTTCGTACCTGGATAGGGGAGAAGAAAGGAAGACAGCATGGAGAGGGAGGCTGAGTTAAATAGATAAATCTGCTGCTGGGTCTCATTCAGGAACTCAGTTGACATGGATGTCACTCCCTCTTCCTTGAAACTTTCTTTGCTTGGTTTCCAATACAACACTTTCTTGGTTTTTCCTCTACCTTTCTCACTTTCCATTGTTAGTTTCTCCTGTTAACAACCACTTTCCCCCACCCGAGCACACCTTTTACTGTTGGAGTGCCTCAGGGTTTAGTCCATGGTCCTTTGCTCTCTCTAAACTCACTCCCTTAGGGATTTCTTCTAGTTCATGGTTTTAAACACTATGTCTATGCTGGTGACTCCCCTACAACTGTAACTTCAGTCCAGACCTCTCTCTTAAACTCCAGACATGTATACCCAGCTCCCTACTTAACATTTCCATTGAGATGTCCAATAGACATCTCTGTTCAAAACTGAACTCCTGATCTTGTGCTAAAACATGCACCTCTTGTAGCCTTCCCCATCTCCATTGATCTTTCAGTTTCTCAGGTCATAAAACCTTGAATTCATTGTTTACTTCTCTTCTGTCCAAGCCAACATGAAATCTGTGAGCAAATTCTGTCCGCTCTACCTTCAATATGTATCCAGAATCTGACCCCTCCCACCATTGTGTTCTATGTCACCATCATTTCTCACTTGGAATATTTCAATACACACCCAAGCAACTTCCCTGCTCCTACACGGGTCTCCCTGGTCTGCTTTTAACACAGCAGCCAGCATGGTCTTCTTGAAACATTAAATCAGATCATGCCACTTCTGTTCAAAACTAGTGAAAGTCAAAGTTCTTCCATTAATTTATGTGATTTGGCCCTAAATTACCTTCTTGCTTCCTCTCTAACTCCTTTTCTTTCACTCATTCTCCTCCCAGGCATACTTACCTCCTAACTAACTCTCCCTAGGCACCTTAGAGTATTTGCTCAAATGTCACCTTGTCACTGAAGCCGACCACTCCTCCAGCCAGTGCACACGCATCCCGTGGTCCTGGTCCCCTCACTCGACTCTGTTCCCTTTTCTGTGCTGTTTCCAACATGTCTAGCATTTGCTTATCTGTTATGCTTATTCCTTGTTATCTGTCTTTCTCCACGAGAATGTAAACTCCACAAGGGCCGGGATGTTCATCTGATTAATTCATTTATGTATCTTGGCAATGAGAACAGGGCCTGGTCCAGAGGAGACAGTCAATAGATACCTGTTGAATAAAGCAATTAATGAATAAATGAACAAAGATTATGTGAACAAAAAGCAAGAGGGTCCGATTTTGCTTTTGCTATCCGTGATCACTAATAGCTGCAATGAAATGTCTGGATAAAAAGTAGATGTATTCTTACTACAGTGCTCTTTATGACGTGTGGCATAACCATTCCATGTTTCTACAACAGGGTTGCAAGTGACCCTGGGTGACTATGGTAGTGTGCTTGGGCGACCACAAACCTCGTGTAAATGTGGCACATCTCCCTTTGGTCTCTCATTTTCTTAAGTCTTGGGTAAAAATATTTCTTTCTTATGCGTACAAACATAAAAAAATAGAGTACAAACTTTGTAGGGATCCTAAAGATGAAATCCAAGATTTCATAGAAATAGCTCTGCTCTAGATTCCTCCATCACGTGTGTTAGCCTTCCTCTGCCCTGAATGGTAATTTACAGAAAATGCTGAATAGTATTTTAATATTAAGCCCAAATCTCAACAGAGACGTTTTCCCTATGAAGGCATTCACTTCGCAAAGCATCTTATTCTCAAAGCCTGCTATCATCGCCATTAGCTTAATATCCTCTTGGGACCGTTCCTACTACAGGAAACCAAGGCTACACTAAGGGCTGAACACCATTCAGCAACTCAGTGAAAGAGAAAATGAGCTACTCTATTGCAGTTGACCAAATGTTAAGCATTCTGAGTCTCATACAGAATTCCTGTCTGATTCTTCTTTTCCCATTTGAAAAAAAATTAAAGGTCTTTTATTTTTAAATTATTTTTATGCAACTATTAAAGGTTATACTCCATTTAGAATTATTACCAAATATTGGCTATATTTGCCATGTTGTGCAATACATCCCTGTGGCCTATCTTACACCCCATAGTTTGTATCTCCCACTCCCCTCCTCTATATTTTGTCCCCCTGCCCTCCCCACTGGTAACTGCCAGTTTGTTCTCTATATCTGTGAGTCTGCTTCAAACTACTCATACTCACTAGTTTGTTGCATTTTTTAGATTCCACATGTAAGTGATATCATACAGTATTTGTCTTTCTCTGTCTGACTGATTTCACTTAGCATGATGCCCTCCAAGTCCGTCCATGTTGCTGCAAGTTTTCATTCTTTTGCACGGCTGAGTAGTATTCCATTACATGTATACACCACATCTGCATTATCCATTCATCTGTTGGTGGACACTTAGGTTGCTTCCATATCTTGGCAATTGTAGATAATGCTGCTAGGAACATTGGGGTGCACATATCTTTTAAACTTAGTGGGTTTTGTTTTTGTTTTTTGGGTATTTGCCCAGGAGTGGAATTGCTGGATCACATGGTAGTTTTACTTTTAGTTTTCCATGGTGGCTGCACCAATAATTTACATTGGTAGTTCTATTTTTTGAAAAACCTTTTAAATCTTTATCACATAAAGGATCTACATAAATTGGGAATTAAAGCAAAGGTTTTTGAAGGTGGTGAACTTTGCTGCAGGTGTAGCTGCAATGAAACAGTCATCTTCATATACTGCTAGCTGATGTTCCTATAGTTTCCTTTTGTTGCATAAAAACCACCCCATGACAATCATGTTATCATCTCTAGGGGTTTCTGTGAGTCACAGATTTGGGCAGGACACAGCAGGAATAGTTTGAACAAAGCTGAAGTCTGGAATCATCTGGACATCTCCACTCATACATCTGGTGGTCAACACCGTCTGCCAGCTGGGACCTCAGCTGGGCTGTAGCCTCTCCGTAGTAGGTTCCTGTGTGGACTCACTGCTGTGGAGATGGCATTTTCTTTTAAACTCTTTAGTTTTGGTATAACACGCGTCCTGTCAGTGAGAAGATCTCAAGAGTGTACATATGGGTGAGGTTTTACAAAGTGAACACAGTGGTGTAACTAGATATATCACTGTGTATCGAGTTTAAGATCAAGATCAAGATACAGAACATTACCAGCTAACACAGAAGCCTCCCTTGTGCCTTCATTCCAGTCATAACCCCTAAAGGTAGCCACTCTAATGATGTCTAACACCATAATTTAATTTTGCCTTTTTTGAACTTAAAAAAGATGTATGCACATGATGCTGTAGTGTCTGGCTTCTTCAGCTTATACCTGTGTCTATAGCTGTGACATTTAGTATTCCATTATATAAATATACCATAACTTATTTGTTGTTTTTTTCATTTTAAGACTCTTACTGAGGACTACTTTGTTTTCAGCAATGTTTATAGTTTTCAAAGTAAACAGCTTACACACACCCTTTGTTAAATTTATTCCTAAATAATTTCATGTTTTGTAAAATTCATTTGGCTTTAAATTTCATTTTCTAAATATTTGCTGCCAATAAATCACATAAAATTGATTTTCACATGTTGGCCTTGTATCCTGTAGCATTGCTGAATTTTCTTAGTTTGAGAAGATTTTTAAAATTTCTTTTTTCTTTCATAAAAATAATTTTGTAACTAAGAAAAAGATAGTTTACTTTTATGTTAATTTTAATCTTTTATTTCTATTTATTATTTAATTAATTAAATTATTTGCAGTGGTAAGAACAGACTTTCTTGTTCTCTCTCTTATGGAAAACATGTTTAATGTTTTACCATTAATTATGATGCTAGCCGTAGGTTGGTTTTTAAATATATGTATATATCTATGTACACAAACACACACACACACACACAGAGTCTTTATCATATTGAGGAAGGTTCCTACCAGTTTTTGTTTTTGAGAGGCATTATAATGAATGGGCATTGAATCTTGTCAAAAACTTTTTCTACATCTATTGAGATTAACGTTTGTTTTTCTACTTTACACTATTAGTATGATAAATTACACTGACTAATTCAGGCCAACCTTGCATTCCTGGAATAAACCCCATTTGGTCATGATATATTATCCTTTTTATATATTATGGAATACATTTTGCTAATATTTCAAAAACATTTTTTTCATCTCTGTTCCTGAGACATATTACCCTACAATTTTTTTTCTTGTAATGTTCTTATCATCCTTTGGTGTCAGGTTTATGCTGGGTTCATAAAATAAATTTTGAATTGTTCTCTTCTCCATTTTTTGAAAAAGTTTCGGGAGTTTGGCATTTCTTACTTATGTGTTTGATAGTATTAAGTAATTAAGCCATCTGGGCCTGGTGTTTTCTCTGTAGAAAGGCTTTTAATTTCAAATGCAATTTCTTTAATGGAAATGGGACAAATCAAGGCTATTTTTGAACCAGTTTTCATAAATTATATTTTTAAGAAATTTAGCCGTGTCATCTAAGTTGGCTCTATTCATTGGCAAACATTTTTCACAATATTTCCTAATTATTTCTTTAACATCTGTCAGATCTGTGGCAATGTTCCTTTTTTTCATTCTTGAAATTAGTAATTTATATTTTCTCAATTGTTATTTTATTCTACTTTTTTATTTTATTATTTTTTTAAGAACTTTTATTGAGATACAGTTAACAGACAATAAACAGCATGTATTTAGAGTGTACAATTTGGTGTCCCAATCTCCCAATTCACCCCCCCAACCCTCCTCGCTTTCCCCACTTGGTGTCCATGTGTTTGTTCTCTACATCTGTGTCTCTATTTCTGCCTTGCATTTCCTCTTTCATAGTTGTTAGCATTTGCCTTATGTATTGAGGTGCTCCTATATTGGGTGCATATACATTTATAATTGTTAACTCCTCTTCCTGGATGGATCCCTTGATCTTCATGTAATGTCCTTTCTTGTCTCTTGTAACATTTTTTATTTGAAAGTCTATTTTATCTGATATGAGTATTGCTATTCCAGCTTTCTTTTGATTTTCATTTGCATGGAATATCTTTTTCCATCCCCTCACTTTCGTCTGTATGCGTCCCTAGGTCTGAAGCAAGTCTCTTGTAGACAGCATATATATGGGTCTTGTTTTTGTATCCATTCAGCCAGTCTGTGTCTTTTGGTTGGTGCAGTTAGTCCATTTACATTCAAGGTAATTATTGATATGTATATTTCTATTACCATTTTCTTAATTGTTTTGTGTTTTTGTAGGCCCTTTTCTTCTCTTATGTTTCCCGCTTAGAGTAGTTCCTTTAACATTTGTTGTAGGGCTGGTTTGGTGGTGCTGAATTCTCTTAGCTATTGCTTGTCTGTAAAGCTTTTGATTTCTCTGTCGATCTGAATGAGATCCTTGCTGGGTAGAGTATTCTTGCTTGTAGGTTCTTCCCTTCCATCCCTTGAAATATATCGTGCCACTCCCTTCCGGCCTGCAGAGTTTCTGCTGAGAAATCAGCTGTTACCCTGATGGGAGTTCCCTTGTATGTTATTTGTCGTTTTCCCCTTGTTGCTTTTAATAACATTTCTCTGTCTTTAATTTTGGTCAATTTGAGTACTATATGTCTTGGCGTGTTTCTCCTTGGGTTTATCCTGTCTGGGACTCTCTGTGCTTCTTGGACTTGGGGAGCTATTTCCTTTCCCATGTTAGGGAAGCTTTCAACTATAATCTCTTCCAATATTTTCAAGGGTCCTTTCTCTCGTCTCCTTCTGGGACCCCTATAATGCTAATGTTGGTGCATTTAACATTGTCCCAGAGGTATCTTAGGCTGTGTTCAGTTCTTTTCATTCTTTTTTCCTTATTCTTTTCTGCATCAGTGATTTTCACCATTCTGTCTTCCAGGTCATTTATTCACCCTTCTGCCTCAATCTGCTATTGGTTCCTTCTAGTGTATTTTTCATTTCAATTATTGTGTTGCATATCTCTGTTTGTTTGCTCTTTAATTCTTCTAGGTCTTTGGTAAAATTTTCAATCTTTGCATCCAGTCTTTTTTCAAAGTCCTGGATCATCTTCACCATCATTATTCTGAATTCTTTTTCTGAAAGGATGCCTATCTCCTCTTCGTTTAGTTGTTTTTCTGGGGTTTTATCCTGTCCCTTCATCTGGTACAAAGTCCTCTGCTTTTTAATTTTCTATATCTTTCTGTGGCTGTGGTTTCCAGTTCCACAAGACGAAATACTGCTGATACTGCTTGATACTGCTGTCTGCCCTCTTGTGGAGGAAGCTATCTAGGAGGCTTGTGGGTGCTTCCTGATGGGAGGGACTGATGGTGGGTAGGGCTGGGTGGGCAGAGCTCAGTAAGACTTTAATCTGCTTGTCTGCTAATGTGTGGGGCAGTGTTCACACCTTGTTGGTTGTTTGGCCTGAGTCTACTTAGCCCTGGAGCTTACAGGCTCTTTCACGGGGCTAATGGCAGACTCTGGGCAGGTTCACGCCAATGAGCACTTCCCAGAACCCCTGCTGCCAGTGCCTCTGTCTCCTCGGTGAGACACAGCTGCCCCCCACCTCTACAGGCAACCCTCCAACACCAGCAGGTAAGTCTGGTTCAGTCTCCTATAGGGTCAGTGCTCCTTTCCCCTGGGTCCTGTGGGTCCTGCTGAGCACACTTTTTGGTGTGCCCTCCAAGAGTGGAGTCTCTGTTTTTCCCAGTCCTGTGGAGGTCCTACAATCAAATCCCGCTGGCTTTCAAAGTCTGATTCCCTGGGGATTCCTCCTCCCGTTGCTGGACTCCCAGGTTGGGAAGCCTGATGTGGGGCTCAGAACCCTCACTTCAGTGGATGGACTTTTGCAGTATAACTGTTCTCCAGTTTGTGAGTCACCCACCCAGCATTTATGGGACTTGATTTTAATGTGATTGCGCCCCTCCTACCGTCTCATTGCAGCTTCTCCTTTGTCTCTGGATGTGGGGTGTCTTTTTTGGTGAGTTCCAGTGTCTTTCTGTTGATGATTGTTCAGCATTTAGTTGTAATTCTGGTGCTCTTGCAAGAGGGAGTGATCACATGTCCTCCTACTCCACCATCTTAATTACCATTTCTACTTATTTTATTTTATTTTGCTTTTGACTAGTTATATATCAACTTTGTTGATCCTTTAAGAAGCTAAATTTTGACTTTGTTGATTTTTGCCATTATTTGCCTGCTTTCTATGTCATTAATTTCTCCTTTTATCTATTTGTATTAAATTTTTAAAAATATTTTTTGGTTTAATTTGCTCTTCTTCTTACATGGGAAGCTTAGGTCATTGATATAAAAGTTATTTTCCTTTTCTAAAATAAGCACTGAAAGCTGTAACTTTCCCTCAGTATTCCTCTAGACATTAATATGTTCAATTTCCATTATTATTCAGATTAAAATATGTTATAATTTTTCTTATGGTTTCTTTTTTGGTCTATGGCTTATCTAGTAGTAAGTTTATTCATTTTGAAATATGTGGGAATATTTTAGATATTTTATTTTTATCTACATCTAATTTAATTACCTCGTAGCCACAGAATGCGCTTCTTGTGACATTAATTCTTTGAAATTTATTGAGACATTTTTTAGCCTAGCCTATGATCTGTTCTGATGATAGCTCCATTTATACTTGGAAAGAATGTGGATTCTGCAATTATTGGTTGTAGTGTTCTATCAATATCAATTACGTCAAATTATTTCATACCATGTACAGGTCTTCTATATCCTTAAAGATTATTTTTCTACCTATTCTATCAAATATTGATAGAGGAGTGTTAAAATCCCCAACTGCAATTGTGGATTTATCTATTTGTTGCTTAATATCTGTCAATTTCTGACTTTCACAATTTGAAGCTCTGTTAAAAGGGGCATGCTTATCTATGGCTTCCTGATGAATTAACCCATTTATCATTATTATATATACCTCTTTGTATTTGATAGTATTTCTTTTCAGAAATCTACTTTGTCTGATATTGATATAGTCATCCCAGCTTTTTTATGATTAGTATTTACATAATAGATATTTCCTATCCTTTCACTTAAAATTTTTTGTATTGTATTTAAAGCACATTGCTTTCAGACAGCATAAGGTTGAGGTTTGCACTTTATCTAGCTTAAAAATTTATACAGTTGTCCCTTGAACAAAACAGGGATTGGGGCACCAACCCCCCCCCCCCCATGCAGTTAAAAATCTGTGTATTACTTTTCACTGCCTAAAACTCAGCCTAGTGTTTGTTTGTCTGTTTGTTTGTTTTTTTGACTGTGTAGCATATGGGATCTTTTTCCCTAGCCAGAGATCGAACCCATGACCAATGCAGTGGAAGCACAGAGTCTTAACCATTGGACTTCCTGAGAAGTCCCTGGACTCAGCCTACTGTTGACCAGAAGTCTTACTGATAACATAAACAGTCTATTAGCACATATTTTGTGTAAGTATTAGATACTGTAATCTTAAAATAAAGTAAGCTAGAGAAAAGAAAATGTTATTAAGAAATCATAAGGAAAACAAAATACACTTACAGTAGTGTACTGTATTTATCAATACTATAAGTTTACATCATCTGTTTACAAGATGAATCATCTTCAGTACCTTATATTAATATTGTCTTACATCTCTCCAAAGAAGACATACAGATGGCTAACAAACACATGAAAAGATGCTCAACATCACTAATCATCAGAGAAATGCAAGTCAAAGCCACAATGAGGTATCACCTCACACTGGTCAGAATGGCCATCATCAACACATCTAGAAACAATAAATGTTGGAGAGGGTGTGGGGAAAAGGGAACTCTCCTGCTCTGTTGGTGGGACTGTAAGTTGGTACAGCCACTATGGAAAACAATTTGGAGGTTCCTTAAAAAACTAAAAATAGAACTACGTATGATCCAGTAATCCCACTACTGGGCATATACCCAGAGAAAACCATAATGCGAAAAGAAACATGTACCATAATGTTGATTGCAGCACTCTTTACAATAGCCAGGACATGGAAGCAACCTAAATGCCCATCAACAGATGAATGGATAAAGAAGATGCGGCACATACATACAATGGAATATTACTCAGCCATAAAAAGGAATGAAATGGAGCTATATGTAATGAGATGGATAGACCTAGAGTCTGTCATACAGAGTGAAGTAAACCAGAAAGAGAAAGACAAATACTATATGCTAACTCATATATAAGGAATCTAAAAACCAAAAAAAAATGGTACTGATGAACCCAGTGACAGGGCAAGAATAAGGATGTAGATGCAGAGAATGGACTGGAGGACATGGGGTTGGAGGGGGACGGGGACGAAGGGGAAGCTGGGATGAAATGAGAGAGTAGCATAGACATATACATACTACCAACTGTAAAATAGATAGCTAGTGGGAAGTTGCTGTATAACAAAGGGAGACCAACTCAATGATGGATGATGCCTTAGAGGGCCAGGATGGAGAGGGTGGGAGGCAGTTGTGGGAGGGAGGGGATATGGGGATATATGTATAAATACAGCTGATTCACTTAGGTGTACCTCAAAAGCTGGTACAAGAGTATAAAGCAATTATATTCCAATAAAGACCTTAAACAAATATTGTCTTATAGGATACAAAACAGTGCAAATGTTATATGTATTATTAACACTAGACATCAAAAATAAAAAGAAACTGTGAAAAAGAAGTTCATGTTTTTTTATAGATATAACTTCATCCATCGATAATGAAGAAACAACAATATGATTGCTTTGTGGTAGCCTAGTGTAATCAATATGATTGTCTCATGGTATCCTAGGCTAACGCTAATGAATGAATCATTATAAAACTTTTATGGCATGTAGTATTATAGTCATATTCATAATACAATATTGGAAATATTGTTACTTTTTTAAAAAACATTTGCCTGTGGTGATAGGCTGATATGCAGTTTCTCCAATTACGAGAGAGAGAGGTAATGTAATTTGCTGAAAGCAAAGTCATAAAACAGTAAGAAAACTAACACATGATCAATTTTATATTTAATATCACTCGCCTTATGTCTATGTAAAGATAAGCTATCCATTTCAATACAAGTCTCTCACACGATGTTCTAACAATGAGTGTGATGATGATGGTGACACAAAAGCATCTCATACAGTTCTGGCTATGTGGTTATTAGATTTCACACGCAAACACTCACAAGACAGGTAAGTTATAAGTGTAGGCCTTGATGATTATTTATTACTCATTAAGTGGTAGGGGATCATAAAGTTCTCCATCCTTGTCTTCACATAGAGTAGGCTAGGGAGGAGGAGGAAGCGGAGGGGTTGGACTTGCTGTCTCAGTGGTGCCAGATGTGGAAGAGGTGGAGGAGATGGAAGGGGAGACAGAAGAGGCTGGCACACTAGGTGTTCATTTATGGAAACACATTGTAATTTCTGTCTGACTCTTTCGCTTTCTCAGTTCTCTAAAAATGTCTCTATACAATACCAGTCCTTCCACCATTTGCTTTAGTTTCAGTGCCCATATTGTAGAAAGGTCCATGTCATAAAAGCAGTTGAAAGCATTCTTGAACAAGACTTGTTCTGCCAGATTGTCTAATGTCAACTTGTTTTCTGATACTGCTTCTTCTATGTCTTCTTCCTCATTGTCTGGTTTAGAAGCACTTATCTCCATCAAGTCATGTTCTGTTAATTCCTCTGGTGGGTGTCTTTAGCTCTTGGATTTCTCCAAGATCCATATCTTGAAACCCTTCACACCATGCCCCACCCCCCATCTTTTTTGCCATATCCACAGTCTCGTGATTTCTCTGATTGGCTCTGTCAGAAATCATGTGAAGTCATGCACAACATTTGGACATGGTTTTCTCCAGCAATTACTTATTGTTTCAGGCTTGATGGCTTACACAGCTTTTTATATAACAACCAACAATGGTATCATCAACAGCGTAATCCTTTCAGACTTTCATGATGTCCTCTCTTTTGGGGTTCTCTTCCATGTCATTGACAATCCTTTCCACAGAGTACTGTGTGTAATAAGCCTGAAAGGTTCTTATGACCCGGTGATCTAGAGGCTGAATTAGAGACTATTTTGGGGGAGCAAGTAGACCATTTTGATGCCTTTAGTGTTGAACTCATGGGGTTCTGGTTGGCCAGAGGTACTGTTCAATATCAAAAAAATTTAAAAGGCATTCACTCACTGGCAAGGTACTTCCTGACTTCAGGGACAAAGCATCAACGGAACCAACACAGAAAAATGGTTTTTTGGTTGTCCGCGCCTTCTTGTTGTACGACAAAGGGACTGGCAGTAGGTGTTTATCTTTTCCCTTCAAAGCTCAGGAGTTAGCAGCTTTATAGATAAGGGCAGTCCTGATCATAAACCTGACTGCAATTGCACAAACCATAGAATTTGTCTATCCCTTCCTGCCTTAAATGCTGGTGCTCACTTCTCTTCCTTACTAATAAATGTCCTTTGTGGCATTACTTTTCCAGAGTAGGGAACTTTTTTTTTTCTTGGCCACACCGTGTGGTTTGTGGGATCATAGTTCCAAGACCAGAGATCGAACCTGGGCCCTTGGCAGTTTTCTGTTGCTTTCCTGAAGTACTTCATCTCTTTACTCATTATATCTATATTTTTCTGTAAATTCTTTAACATATATGTGTTTTAAAAGTTCTTGTCTACTAATTTCAATAATTTTGTCCTCTCTGGTTCTACTTTTATTGACTATGTTTTCCTTTAATTATGGTTACATTTTTCTGCTTTTTGTAAGCCTTAAACTCAAAAAAAACCAAAAAACAAAAAATAAAACCAACTTATTCCAGACATTGTGAACAAAAGAATGGTGGAGGCAAAAGTATATAATGTCTTGCTTTGTTTATTCACCAGACAGTGAAATCCCTTTCCATTGTTTGGCTGTTAGGATTAAGGATTGCTCATTTGGATTCCTCCTAGAACCAAACCCAAGGGCAGCTTTAATTATATTGAGTTCACCTGTAAAGAGCTCAACCCTTAATATTCTTTGTAACTATCATTTTTTGTCTTCAGTTTAGGAACTGAGAGGGGTTTTTGCTGCATTTCAAGTTAAATTTATTTTACCTTTGAATTCAACAGAGCTCAAGAATCCAATTACTGTGGAAATGAGCAACATTAGACTTTCAAACCCCCTCCATTGGTGATTTCTTAGCAAAATTCAGGGATATGGTAAGGGGAAAAAAATTGTCAGGTCAACAAATCTTGCTTTTGTATTTGGGGGTTTATCCAGATTCCAATATGTCCTGCCAACTTACACAATATTCTAAGGTTTGTCTGATTTCTCCTCATCCATGCAAAGTCTCTTTGATCGTGGGAAACTGGCCCTTCCATTTAATTGTCCCCAGAGTGATCACACTTTAGATATGGGAGCTTTCATGGCTTTCTGCTCACTTATGAAGGAATAATTTCCCTATAGAACTTAGTTTATCTAGGATTCCTTGTTTGTAGTATTCTTTGCTGGCTGGTTAAAATAATAAAAATATGATTTTCATTTTATCCGGATTGTTATTATTACTATGGGAAAAACAATCTTTTATGTCCTTCTGAATCTTAACCAAACTAAGAAGTATCTTGCATTTTTTTTGGAAAATATTTTATGTGGATATAGAATTCTAGATTTTCAGTTTTTTTCTTTGAGCACTTTGAAGATGTCATTCCATTATCATCTATTTTTCCATATTTTCCATTTCAAAGTCAGTTTTATGTCTAATTGTTGCCCCTTTGAAGATATGCCCTTTTTTCCCCTCACTACAGCTGCTTTCCAGGTTTTTCTCTTTGATTTTGATTTTCATCAGTTTTACTAAGATAAGCCTAGGTATGGTGCTATTACAATAATCTTAGGTGAGAATTTGTGGTAAGCTTGCATTACCATTGAATTGCCATTGTAGCTTGTTCAAAAATTAATTGGCCATACACAAAAACAGACACATAGATCAATGGGACTGAATAAAGAGCCCAGAAATAAACCCACACAACCGTGGTCAATTAATCTATGACAAAGGAGGCAAGAATATACACTGGAGAAAAGACAGTCTCTTCAGTAAGTGGTGTTGGGAAAACTGGACAGCTACATGCAAAAGAATGAAACTGGACTACTTTCTCACATTATGTACAAAAAATAAACTCAAAACAGATTAAAGACCTAAATGTAAGACTTGAAAACTTAAAACTCGTAGAAGAAAACAGAGGCAGTAACTTTGACATCAATCTTAGCAATATTTTTTTGGATGTCTCCTCAGGCAAGGGAAACAAAAGCACACACACACACACACACACACACAAAAGGCACCTAATCAAACTTAAAAAGCTTTCACACAGCAAAGAAAACTGTCAACAAAACAAAAGTCAACCTATTGAATGGGAGAAGATAGTTGCAAATGATATGTACAATAAGGAGTTAATATCCAAAATATGTAAAAAACTCATACAACTCAATATCAAAAAACAATCTGCCCTAACAATTAAAAAATGAGTAGAAGACTTGAATAGACATTTTTACAAAGAAAACATACACATGGCCAATAAGAAAAGATGGCCAATGTCACTAATCATCAGGGAAATGCAAGCCAAAACCACAATAAAATACCACCTCACACCTATCAGAATGGCTCTCATCAAGAACACCACAAATAACAAATGTTGGCAAGGGTATGGAGAAAAGGGGACTCCCATACGCTGTTGGTGGGAATGCAAGTCAGTACAGCCATTATGCAAAACAGTATGGAGTTTCCTTGAAATTTTTAAAATAGAACTAACATATGACCCAGCAATTCCACTCCTGGGTATTTATCCAAAGAAAATGAAAACACTAATTCAAAAAGATATATGCACCTTAGTGTTCATAGCAGAATTATTTACAATAGGCAAGATACATGCACGCACGGGCACACACACACACACACACACTGGAATGTTACTCAGCCATAAAAAAGAATGAAATTTTGCCATTTGCAGCAACATGAATGGACCTATTATGCTTAGTGAAATAAGTGAGAGAAAGACAACTACCATATGTTTTCACTTATATGTGGAATATATAAAAATGAACTATTAACAAATAAATAAAACAACAGAAACAGACTCATAGATGCAGAGAACAATCTAGTGGTTGCCAGAGAGGAGAGGGGTAGGGGTAGGGGCAAAATAGGTAAAGGGGATTAAGAGGTACGAACTACTAGATATAAAATAAATAAAAGAGAAGGATGTAATGTACGTCACAGGGAATATATGCAAAGTTTCATAACTTTGTATCAAGTATAATCTACAAAAATATCAAATTACTATGTTGTATGTGTGAAACTAGTATACTACTGAAAGTCAACTATACTTCACTAAAAAGATTAAACAAAAATAAAAAATCAGTTGGCCATAGATGTGTGGATGTATTTGTGGATTCTTGATTCTGTTCCATTGACCTATGTATTTAGGCTTTCACCAATACAACCGTTTCTCTGTTGTGGGAAAGAATTGTGAACACTCTGCTTTGTAACGAAGTCCAAGCATCTTAGCCTGGCTTTTTTTTTTTTTTTTTTTTGCCATGCGGCACACAGGACCTTAGTTCCCCAACCAGGGATAGAACCCACGCCCCCTGCAGTGGAAGCGCGGTGTCTAAATCACTAGACTGCCAGGGATGTTCCTAGCCTGGCTTTGAAAGCTTTCCTTTCCCAGGCATTAACCACACTTTGTAATATCCCAGTTCGCTGCAGGGATGTTCAGGAATATATAGGATGCCTCCCTTAAACATGCCCATCCTGCATGTTTTCTAACTCTGATTTGCATTTATTCAGGGTGCTTTTCCATATCACCACTGCCTTTTCCTTTTTCACCCATTAAGACTCAGCTGGACTTCATGCATACATTCTTCGCCAACCAACAAACACTTGTTGAGCACCCACTTTGATCTCTATCCTAATAGATAGACATACAATGTTAACTGTCCCACACTCGCCCTCAGGGAGTGCACAGTCTTCAGTTAAGTTCTTCCTTGAGCAAGTGATTTGTTTGCTACGGTGGTGGTGCTGATGTTGGAGATGATCATGATGATGGTGCTAGCTAGCCTTTATGAAGTACTTTCTATGTGCCAAGAACTTTTCTTAATCTTTTGTATCTATAAACTCTTAAAACTCATCACAATCACCCTAGGAGATAGTTATTATTTTATAGTTATTATTTCTCAATGGAGAAATTAAGCATAGGGATAAATAAATATATAAACAAATGAGTGATTTTGTTTCCTAAAAAAATCAGCCACAGTAAATAAGGCACTGACATTTTGGATGCTGTTTGAATTTGAACTGTTTCTTTTTTTCCTGATACCTCCCTCTTGATCACACTAAAGAGAGAATATGTACTTGTTCAAACATTTGATGTTCTGCTCTCCTTTTTATAAACTTGTATTCTTCTCCTGGAGTCCCCTTTAAACTCTGTGAACTCTTTGAGTAAGAAAAGGGACAAAGAGATGGTGAAGGAAAGACACACAGCCTCTTCTCCCAACCACATGGTCCCTTTACTTAGGATTCTCTGTGGCAACCACAGTTTTGAGCCGGCTGTGGCTACAGCCCTGGACAGCTCTATAAAATGGGCTCGGTGCCCATTAGCAGCATTAGGTTAGGTCTTAATATCCAAGAAATAATGTTGGAGTGGCCAATAGAAGAAGGGAACCATCTAGATATACATTTTCTTTTTTTCCACAAATATTTATTGAATGACTACTATGTATCTGGCCTATGAGCATGCCTGACATATAAGGGCAAGCACAGAGACATGGTCTCTGCCTTCATAGTACTTACAGCCTAAGAGAGAATTCCAAGATTCAGTCCTGGCATAAATAAGAAAAATGCCTGCAGTTACATTAGGCCATGAATTCCTCATGTCTTAGTAGCCATCACTGTAGACTTTCAAGCTGCAGTTTCAGCCAACCAATCTAACCAAAGACAGCAGTGTTTCAGGGGACTCAAACCACACTAGTGGAACTAGTTTACAGTCCTAAGCCTGGAGTCCAAGGTGGGCTTGGGGGACAACTTTAGCCCTCCTGTGCCTTCTTCTCTCTGAGATGGGCTTGCCCATTTCCCATGGTCTGCCCTGAACTCCAGCTCACCTGACTCCCAGAGGGATCTCTTACCTGATTCTTCATTATTGTACCCAGCATATGCCAGAGACAGTTCTAGTTCTCGCAAGCGTCTTCCCTTAAGAGCTGGTTCTGGAAACTCCAGCTGCGGACCGGGGTCTTATTCCAAGCAGATGGACCACCCAAAACCATGACATTGTCGGCTTCCTGACTTCAGGCATCACTGCTGTCTGGATGCTGCTGCCTCCACGATGCTGGCACATCCTCCAGCTCCAAATCCCCTCAAATGTTACCGAGTCCTGGTGGGAGACTGTTTGCTACACTTCTTTGTGCTTGGTGGCCACTCCCCCATGCAACCAACTCTTCAGATGGAGTAAAGCTTCCAACACCAGTCCTGTCTTTTACCACTTCTTCCCCGGTCCCAACAGCCGGTTGCTAAGTCTCAGCATGCCTCTCATCAAAGCCCTCCAGAGATGTGACAAGCTTTTGTTCTTGGTTGTTAATCCTGGTTTTTATTGTCTTGTGATCTCATGCGCCAATGTCTGGCACTTGATCCATTTACCTCTTCTTATTTTCCCACAGCATTACAGAGATATTTAGTAGGAATGCTCTTAATTCTTGCTACATGTCTTTTGACAGATTGCTTTCTCCCAAGGTCCAGTAGTGAAAGCTGGAGTCAGTGTGTGTTGGGAGACCTGAGCTTCCTTGCTGTGCTGCCATGTGGATGCATGGCCTTGGGAGATTCAATTTCCTTTGCTGTGACTCAGTTTCCTAGATATTAAAATGAAAAGGGTTTGCATAAGATTTCTGGTGCCTTCCAGCTCCTGAGTTTGTTGATGATGAAGTTGGCCAAGAATAGTTTTTTCAAGCAACTCTCAACTTGTTTTTTTTTGTTCCAAATGCCCATCAGAAAACAATAGCCCATCAGCTAACACTTCTCACCTTTCTCCAGCTTCGCATGAAGTCTATTCCTAAATAAGATGTATATAGCCCTTGATTTTGACTCCCTTGTCCATTATACTTTATACATTAATGTCTTGAATTTATAGACTATTTTATGCTTTCCAGACCCTTTCATGATTATTTTCCTGTTGGATCTTCAAAGTGGCCCTATAATTAGGAAGGACAAGGCTTTCCAATCTCTCTCTCTCTCTCTTTTTCTTTTTATCTTCTCTCCCTTCCCCACTCCTCCCTTCTCTCTCTCTCTCTCTCTTTTTCTCCCTCTCCTTCCCTCCCTCTTAAGAATCAGGCTCTGATGCATTGAGAAGTAAGATATTTATTTGCCCAAGGCAGCACAACTAGTTGGTGGTAGTTCCTGAACTAGAATTCAGGTCCCCTGATGACTAGTTTAATAGATTATTGACTTTTCCATGCCCCTCTCCCCTCCTCACTGAGCTTTTTTTTTCTTTTCTTTTCTTTTTTTTTACAGCTACTCAATTGAATTCCTGCAGTATTGCTAATGTTCTGCCTTCTTCCATGAGCCAGGACAGTCTGAGTACTAAAAGAATGGGTGAAATGAATTCTTCCCTTCTCTAAGTAGAAAGTCTCTGGAAGCCAGCATGAATCATTTTTGCAAGGTACCCATCTATCTTGGCTGTAAGGACTGTCACAAACATGTGGTTCTTCGGTCAGCTCTTCTAATGTTTCATCACATTTAACCAATTCAGCAATTTGATGAAGCCCAAACTCTAGGAAGAGAAGTTAAAGAGGAGTTTTAGACAACAATGGCTTAGTTTCGCTGGCTGTGCCGTAAGCTACCAAGGTTGCATAATTTAGAATTTTCTCAAGAGCTGAAAGAACTGCGTGTGTTCCCTACTCTTCGGTATCAGGAAGGAGGGATTAAGTGAATGTTTTCAGTTTCACAGGAAAAGGTAATAAAAATACAAGTATATTTTGGGTCAGGTTCAATTTCTGCTTGGTTCTTCCAAATCTCTCTGAACAAAATAGATTGTATCACAACAGAAACTTTGACACCCAAGCAGATGAGATTCTTCACCACAACCCAGGTAGTCATCAGTTCCCCAATACAAACCTAATTACATGCAAGGATGAATATGGCAAGCTTAATAAAATGGGGGGAAAGTTAAAGATAGTGGGTCAGATCTGTCAGTCATAGTAAGACCATCATTAGTTACTATTTTAATGGTTCATTTGATTAAATGCTAAGCTATTGTCTTGTAATTATGTGTATTCAAGGGAAAAATCCTCAAGTTCAATTAGGAATGTATCTTTTACTGCACTGTGTTTAATGAAGTCGCAACATCACCATAATAAGCAAGGAATAATGAAAATCTTCTTTGAAATTGCAATAGATGTATTTGCAGAGAAGTAGCTGGCATGTGTAATATGATGAGTTCCCTTAAATGGCTCAACTGTTGATCAAAAAAGCAAATTATATAAGTGGATACTGCGAGGCAGAAACATGTGGACACAGCTGGAGTGTCATGTGTCACGGTTCCAGTCATTGCCAGCTGGCGGTCACACAAAGGCAAGCCAAGCCAAACAATTACTGTTATTCATAAGAGCAAATGTGCATTCCATACACACAGTGCAGGCTTTATGAAATAACTGAGTGTTCAGATGCATCCAGACAGCCAAGCTGTTTTTTCATCACATGTCCCTGGGTGCCAGGCCAATATGGCAAACTGACTCTGCTATTCAGAAACCCTTATCTTTACCCAATTAACCAAATCACTGTGACATTTAAGAGTTCTTCATGCACTTTGCTGAGTGCGTCAAACCAGCAGTCTTACCAGGTGGCAGATGCACAGCTTCTGAAAGCAATCTCCTTTCTTTCTTTCTTTCTTTCTTTCTTTCTTGCTTGCTTGCTTGCTTTCTTGCTTTCTTGCTTTCTTGCTTTCTTGCTTTCTTGCTTTCTTTCTTATTTATTTATTGAGCTGTTAAATATCCTGTTAGACCACTGCCCATTACAAGCCAGAGCTTGGAATCCATCTGTAACATCTGAACATACATCTGAACATCTAGTGGTCCCCCTGGTCCTCAATTCCATGTGCCTGTGTGATGGATGTCTTCCAAGATATTGCCTTGGGAGGATCGAGGATGGCCAAGAGGCAGGCATTAGGGATTCATACTCTTGTTTAGGGGAAAAAATAAATTAAATGGGAAAACATTCCAAAAGATAGTCTAGTAATGTACTGAAACGAGAATCCCTGGATTGCTTAAAATATAGATACCAAAGGAAGGAGAAGTAATATGGAGCTGTTTTTTTTTTCATAGTTTTCATCTATTTTCTTACAATAAAATGTAGCCATAACTCCTTGCCTGCTTCTTCTTTCAAGAGACAAAGTCAGAGGCACATGTGAAAATGTGTGCCATTATGTTACAGCATGTCAGAATAAAAAGAATCCTGGAGAGAAAAGTTCACTGCAGTAGGTGAATGTTTATAGCTCATCCCTCCAAAGAAGAGACGGGGTTACTCGGTCTACATCAGCACTGTCCATTAGAAATTGAAGGTGAGCCATATTTGTGATTTTAAATTTTCTAGTGGCCACACAATAAAGAAACAAGTGAAATTAACTTTAACAAAATATTTTATTTAATTCAATATATCTAAGATATTGTCCCTTCAACATATAATCAGCATTAAAATATTAATGAGATATTTTACAAGTTTTTGTACCAAGTCTTGAAGTCTGGTATGTATTTTGCACTTATAACACATCTCAGTTTGGGCTAGCCACATCTCAAGTGCTTCGTAGCCACACGTGGCCATGGCTCCCGTTCTGGACGTTCAGCACTAGACTTTTAATGCTGGGAATTTCGAGTATGCCCAAGCACGCTTTGCCCAGTGCTGAGGGGTAGCATCTACTACACTGACTGAAGAGTCAGATACTCTGTTTCTGGCCTTAGCTCTACTGTCAACCTTCCTTCTGCTCAATTAATTCATCCATAAAATGGAGACAATAGCATCTGCCTTACCACCTCCATTAAGTTTTCTATATGAGTTCAAGTTAAATGAAAGAAATAGTGTCTATAAACACTAGATTAAGTGAATACATAAAAACTTGTGGACAGTAGCTGAACTTTCTAAAAAAGTAAGGAAAACCATTCTATTCCTTAATTCTCTGCGCCCTGTTATTCCTTTCACAGGATAGGTTTTAAAATCAGATAGGATTTTTAAATATCCAAAATTTTAAAGTCACCATGATAAGGTCACCATTCTTTTGTATAAGGGGCTTTCTTTCAATGGTTGATCCCCATACAGGCATGGATTCCAGTTTTCCTTTGAAACCCAAGATGATGCAGGCAACACATTGTACAAGAGATGCTAGACTTGTGAGGTACGCCTTTGCTGTTGTTCTTCATTTGTGTGATGCTTAGGACACTGAGTGTCCCGCCACCATTTCCCTCAGCCATGGCTGTCTCGGAGCCCACTGCCCCTCACCTCGAACCTCCCCTGCTGCATTGGGTGTGTGAGAACAAGGGAACTGTTTGCCTTTGGATTCCCCATGTTGAAATACATTGGCCAACAGGCATACCAGCAGCTCCAGCCCATAAGGCACCAGATCAAAGGCCATCATCTTTTGATGCCATAGTTACAATACGTAGCATTAAATGTTTGTCAAGACTAATTCTGCTGGTAACAATGACAACCATCTTTGTATGTATAAAGATTAATTTATTTAAATTCAAAATCATGTCCACGAGGGTATTGCTTCTACACAGTGCCTTAAATTCTAAAAGAATTTTCAGATTGGTTACATTTGTTCCTAAGTATTTTATCCTTTTTTATGCTATTTAAATGGGACTGCTTTCTTAACTTCTTTTCCAACAGTTTATAGTGAGTGTATAGAAACACAACTGATTTTTGTGTATTGATTTTGTATCCTGCAACTTCACTGATTTCTTTTATTAGTTTTAACAGTTTTTGGATAGAGTCTTTAGGAGTATCTATATATAGTATTATGTCATCTGCAAATAGAGACAGTTTTACTTCTTGCTTTCCACTTTGGATGCCTTTTATTTCTTTTTCTTGCCTAATTGCCTGGCCTGGACTTCCAGGACTATGAATATAAGTGACAAGGCTGGGCATTCTTGTCTTGTCCCTGATCTTAAAATAAAAGCGTTTAGCTTTTCACTGTTGAGTATGATGTTAGCTGTGAGCTTGTCATATATGATCTTTACTATATTGAAGTATGTTCCTTCTATACCCAGTGGGTTGAGCGTTTTTACCATGAAAGTACATTGAATTTTGTCCAATGCTTTCCTGTATCTATTGAGATGATCATATGATTTTTATCCTCTATTCTGTTAATGTAGCATGTCACATTGATTGATTTACAGATATTGAAGCATATTTGCATCCTGGGAATAAAGGCACTTGATCATGGTGTATGAATCTTTTAATGTATTGTTGAATTAAGTTTGCTAATATTTTGTTGAGAATTTTTGCATCTATGTTCATCAGGGATATTGGCCTGTGATTTGCTTTTCTTGTAGTGTCCTTGTCTGACTTTGGTATCAGGGTAACGGTGGCCTCACAAAATGACTCTGGAAGTGTTCCCTCCTCTTCTATTTTTTGGAAGAGTTTGAGAAGGTTTGGTGTTAATTCTTCTTTAAGTGTTTGGTGGGATTCACCATTGAAGCCATCTGGTCCTGGGCTTTTCTTTATTGGGAGGTTTTTGATTACTGATTCAGTCTCCTAACTAATAATTGGTTTGTTCAGATTTTGTATTTTTTATGATTCAGTCTTAGTAGGGTGTATGTTTTAGGGATATATACATTTTTTTCTGAGGTGTACAAATTGTTGGCACATAATTGTTCACAGTAATTCCTTAAGATTCTTTGTACTTATGTGGGATCAGTTATAATATCTCCTCTTTCATTTCTAATTTTATTTGCTTGAGTTTTCTCTCTTTTTATCCTGGTAAGCTTAGCTAAATGTTTATTTTTTATATTTTTTTATCTTTTCAAAAAATCAGTTTTAGTTTCATTGATCTTTTCTATTGTCTTTTAAGACTCTGTTTAATTTATTTCCACTCTGATCTTTGTTAATTTCTTCCTTTGACTAACTTTGGGCTTAATTTTTCTTCTTTTTCTATTTTTTGAAGAGTAAAGTTAGGTTATTTATTTGAGTTCTTTCTTTTTTCTTAATGTATGCCTTTATTGCTGTAAAATTCCCTCTTAGAACTGCTTTAGCTGTGTCCCATACTTTTTGGTATATTGTGTTTCCATTTTCATTTGTCTCAAGATAAATGAATGAGTGAATGGATGAATAAATGACAAATACTTATTGAACTGAAACTTTCTTTCTTTACTATTTATTTTCTCAAATCATTAGTACAAAGTTTTAATTGAATAAAATGCTTTTTTTCCCCATAAGTGATTACAATACTAAAACACTCATCTTTGAAAAATCATGCTTCAGTTTATCATAAGGCTTTAAACCTAAATGCAGACCAACAGATATTGCCATGGTAGTTCTGCTGGAAGAGTGTAACACCTTAAGCTAGGCGTGGTATGTGGCCTAAAACGTGGGACACTTGTGACTGTTTTGGTCATTCATTCATTCAACAAACACTACTTGAGTACCCTGTATGTGCTGAGGTCGCCAATATGCGCTGGATATTGACGATCAAAACCCCTAACATTCTCTGCCCCCATTGGGCTTACCAACTAGTCATTTCCTTTGGAACCTTGGGCACGAGATGTGATGGAATTTCTCAGTGTCTGTCAGTCAGAGATTAAGATGGAGCTGCTTTTGTCTTTCATATTAAGACAATTAAATCCCACATTTAACTCTTCCTTCCCCACCCCCACTATCCCCTGATTTTAGAACTTTTACTAATAATACTCATCCATGGAAGCACTCCAACAGCATGTCCAAGTTCATTAGAAATGAGTTTCCCCTCCCCTGCCTTTTCCAGTAAGGAACAGCCAAGGACACTGAGGGGGAGGTTCATACTTAAACTCTAGTGGAAGGACCCCAAACCCACATCAGACATCCTGGCTCCCAGGCCTGCGCACATGCCGTGCACCATCTCTGGTTAAAATCTAAACTGCTTTAGTCACCTCTCAGGACGCCCAGGGCTCAGTTAGAAACTTGAGTTAAGTGAGGACAGCCCACCTGCAAATGCTCCTTCTCTTCTTTTCATGTTTTTTATCATGGCTCCTGACACTTCTTGGCCACCCATCATTTTCCATTTAGTTGTGGGCAGTCTTCTTATCTTCAAAGTGTTTTCCTTTGCCTTGCAGAGGGACGTCTACCCCTAAATAAAGTTCTTGGTTTTCTGTGTGTGCCGAGAGCCTCTGCCAGGAGCCCAGCTGCTTTCGGACCCTTGCCACCCGGCCTCCGCCAGCATTTCTGAGTTTCCACTACAGGAATAGATTCCTTGGAAGGAGACTTGCTTCTTTTGGGCCACGAGGACTCTTTTCTGAGAGGGGAGACACAGTGAGAAAGCCCAGGGGAGAGCCTGCTCGGCGGTTCCATGAAAAAGGTTCTTCAGGGCTGGCTTGAACGGTGGTTTTGTGTGACAGAAGAATCCCTCAGTCTTTCTGGTTTTGGCCAAGGCTCCCCGCTTCTTCGTGGGATGTTGATGCATTTGTGCCTGGTTCCTCTCTGATGGTTACCTCTGTGTTTACACTGTGCTGCCTCAGAGTCACTGCTGTATCTTGAACGCTCATTCAAGGAGAGTAACTCAAGGGCTGACAGCTGGTGAGGTCATTCCGCAGTCTCGCCAAGGCCCGTGTGCCATTACAATGAAGTAATAATGTATTTATAACACATCTAACCACTGATGGCTTCTATTGCTGTGGCTTTTCCCCCTGCAATTGCACAGATGTTTTCTGAGAACTCAAGAATTGGCCTCCAGAAACAACCTCCTAGCAAACAAACTCTGTCTGTTGACTCTGGCGGGTGCTTATAACGAGAGTTGTTAGCACGCGGGATTTATGTTTCAAATATCATTTTAATTTCTCAGGCAGCATTTTTACCACAAGATGTTAATTCATTGGTGTACTGGAATCCCACAGCCTCTCTCTCTCTCACTCTGCATGCTCTCTCTCTCTTTCTTTTTTAATGAAAATATAGACTTGGTTTCTAAGGAAATATTCTCAGTGCCTGATTCATTGAAACACAGTGCATTATTTTCCATGGAATTTACTCTGAAATGTCACAGTATTTTAATTCGATAAATGATGTACCTTTGTGGTTCATTAAGCCCCTCTCTTTATCCCCTAGTAGCACCCTCTTTGTCACACACAAGGGCTCTGCAATTAGTCCCAACAGGAGCAGTTGATCTTCCCAAGAGATACAAGCTGCTTTTAACATTTATCAGGAAACAATGGGAAAGCATTGAAAAGCAATGGTGTGCACACTAGGTTGACATCTAGGATGGATTCCGGTGACTAAGTCAGTCTTGTAAATCTTAACGTTTACTGATAGTGGTGGGCTTGAGATAACATCCCTATTGACTTCACAATTAGCACCCCAGATATTAGAAAAATAAAAACTGCCGGAGATTTTTGTCCTGACAATCTCATATTGTCCCTTTCTTCTTTCCTCTCCTGCAGTCCCAAAGCATTTTATCTCTGCTTCTTAGTCCTCTGGCTGAATCAGCTCTGGAAGGAAGGCATTCCTTTACATAAAGGCATCCGCTTGTGGCAAGAGCCCCCTCCCAGCCCCCCAGTGCAAGAGTAAATATGTCTAAATTCACACACATCCTTCCTGGTTTTTCACTAGCCCCAAAACAGGTGATATCAACTCTGGGACTTGAGACAAGAGGGTAAAATCCTCCCTTCTCTCTTTACCTCCCGTGCTCCCTGTAATCTGGGGCAGTTGGCTTTTGACACACTGCTACTCCATTGATGCTTCTGAACAGACAACTCCAAAGCCTCTGCTTGGTCCTGATCCCTGACCTCTTAAAATTCCAGACCCTGTAGAGCAACAGCCTCCCAGAGCCTTGTCCCCTGCTGATTTGCGACGCACTCCCCGGCGCTGCGTCCTTTCCAGCTTACTTGCCCACGCTCTCTGCTCTGTTGTTACCTGCTGAATCTTGGGCTGTCTTCTGGCCCTGGGTCTACACACCCGACTGGGCAATCTTTTCCGGCACCCCCAGTCCAAGGTTTCAATCACATTTCTGTTTCTAGCTCTGACCCTCCCTTCGCTCTAATAACTGAACATGCCCGTCTCTGGATGTCTGGGGAGATGTGAATTTCCCACCCACGGCCTGGCTTGTTCTTCTTCCTCCTGTAGTGAGTTAGAGCTCACCAACCGTCCTAGTCCTTCACTCAGGAGGCCCAGATAGAAATCTCAGTGTCATTTTTGACGTCTTCTCCTCCTTTGCCCCAGACTCTCCTGCATTCTCATCTACTCCTTCACTGTGTCCTATTGGTTCTTCCTTTTTTTTTTTTTTTTTAACCATCATGAGACAGATCAGAATCACCTTGGTGCTTCTAAAACAAACTTGCTGGGCCCTGCCCTGGAGACCGTGATTCAGCACATCTAGGGTGGGGCCAGGCATCTGTTTTGATGGAGCTCTGAGGGGTTTGGACGCGCAGCCTGGTGGAGAAACATGGCTGGAAAGACTGGCTCTTCTTTCCGTTTCCACAGAGCCTGCCCTGGGTCAGGCGGGCCCCTCATCACCCTCCACCGGGCCTTGACCCCGCCTCCCTGGCTTCCTTCCTCCAGTTGGACACCCTGCTACAGCCAGAGGAGCTTTCTAGACAGGAATCCAGTCATGGCATTCCCTTGTTCACACATGTGGGCTGCTGTTTTCCACCGGCAATTCCACACCCCTTATCATGATTGGTCACTTACTCTTTTACCCCATCTAGGTGCCTACCTGCTACCGTTCCCACTGTCAGGAAGGCACGTCACCCCTTTCTGTGCCCTGTGGATCATGCTTGCAGCAAATATATTAAAACTGGAGTCATTTTTCCAAGTCCAGCTCCAAAGCTAGCTCTCTCCCCCGCTGGGGAAGCCCTTCTTGGTCAAAGGCACTCCCTCCTGTGTGTCCCCACAGCGCAAAGCCCCAAGCCTGGTGCTCCTCCCCTGATCCCCACCCTCATAGGGTGAGGGGCTCCTTCAAGGCAGGGCCCACTGCCCTCCACGCACCCCTCCATGCACATGCAGACAAGAGCAGTTCAGTCTTCACAGAGGCTTACATAATGTTGTTTCAAGGTAAGGGATAGGGCAGGGTTTCCAACATAGAAAAATTAGAAATAACAAATATTTTTTCCTTCGTTAGAACATTTCCCCTCTTTTCAAAATTTTTTTATTTTATATTGGGGCACAGTTGATTAACAATGTGTTAGTTTCAGATGTATAGCAAAGTGATTCTTATACATATATATGTATCTATTCTTTTTTAAATTCTTTTCACATTTAGGTTATTTCAGAATATTGAGCAGAGTTCCCTGTGCTATACAATAGGTTCCTTGTTGGTTATCTATTTTAAATACAGTATCTATTTTAAATACATAAATACCAAATGTACCCAGGGTGTGCTACCTACCGGAGTCACAGTGGTGTAGGTGGGAGAAGGACAAGGGCCCAGAGAGAACAGGGTTCAAACCCCAGCCCAGCCCTTTCCCTCCATGTGACCTGAGACCAGGCATTTAGTATCTTTGTGCCTTCATCCCTTCGTCTGTAACATGACATTAATTACATGTACTTTGCAGGGTTGAAATAAGAATAAAATGGGATGGCCTATAAGAAAATACCCGGCCCATAGAGGATACATGACAAGTGTCATTTTCCCTTTTCTCTTCAGAAACCAGGGTGAAGTTTAGTCCATCCACTAGGGCACCAAAGGACAGTCCTCAGCTCCCACAGGCAAACTGTCTGCCTTCTCTCAGCTTTGTGGAGCCCCCTCACCCTTCCCTCCCACCTGCAGGGTTTCCTCTGTGTGGTGGTAAAGCCAAGCATGGAAGGCATGATCTGGACTCAGCCTATTTTAGCTACTGCCTGAGCTCAGATAAACTTAATCTCTGTAGACTTTAGTTTTCTTTCCCATAAAATGGGATAATAATGCGAACTATCTTACCATCTTGTCGTGAGAATTAATGATATATACACACAGAGAATTTAGCACAGTGCCTGATACAAAGGGCTGGGTATGTAGTAGTTATTATTATTCCAAGTCCTAACCAAGCTGTCAATATTTGGGGGCATAACCAAAAAAAAATGGTGTCCCTCTCTCACTGGTATTTCTTTTCAGGTTGTCTCCCAGTACATTGGGGTTTCCATTCCACCACCTGATAGAAGAGTGACTTAAATGCTTCTACCCTTTGGTAAATTTTCATTGTGCTATGCAATTTAATGCAATTAATTATAGGATTTATTATAATTATACTTATGTAATTAATTTAATAATCCAACTCAATTTATATTGTTCCCCTTTTTTTTTTGCATAGAGTGTGCAGCTCCTCACCCAAGTCATTGCCTCAGGCTTGCAGGAGAGAACCTGGCTCCCTGCCTTTCTCCAGTGCTTTGGAAAACAGAAGGGGAGAGCCCTCAAGGTGTTATTGGGTCAAATCCCTTCTTGGATAATTTAAACTTGAGGCTGCACAGTAGACTGTGTTTCTCACTGTATGCCTTTCTAGGTGTTTCTACCTATGAAAAAAGGCACAAGGCCAAGTCCTCGTGGTCCTCCTGGTGAAGTGTAACGACTGGGAACTGCTTTGTAAGCCACAGCAATCCTCTCCTCCCTGTGCGGACAAAGGCCATGTTGCTTGTGTTTTTCTCCGTGGGATTTGGAATCCTAGAAAAATTTTTTTAACTCAAGACAGCCTAGTAATGAAAGATTACTTCATATTGTTAAAGTAGATGACATGAAGGAAAGGTGGGCCAAGACTTATACAACCACATTACACCATATTACATGTTGAACAACCTCCTTGTACCAGGAAATCCCATCTGATTTCCTTTAAAGCCAAGAGTTAGTTTGTCCTTTAGAATGGGGTAAATTTGAAGTTGGAATGTTTTTTCCTGATTCCTGTTTCTCTAAGGAAATAATCAGGCCTTGATGCTATGATTGATAAGGTCCCAAGCTTGTGTAACATTGCTCCCTGTGGAAGGAGAATCTTCTTTCTTCCAGAAGTTGCACAGACTAAGGTGCAGAAACACAGAGGATGGTTCATGAGTTCTATCATGCTGATGGCTATTTTAAATCAATTAATATTTGGGACTTCCCTGGTGTTCCAGTACTTAAGAATCCACCTTCCAATTCAGGGGACATGGGTTCGAGCCCTGTTCGGGGAACTAAGATCCCACATGTCGTGGAGCAACTAAGCCCACATGTTGCAACAAAGACCCGACACAGCCAAACACATAAATATTTAAAAAAATAATAAGTCAATTAATATTTACCATGCTTCTGGCACTGTAATTAATAGTCTTCAGTGAACGGAGGTATTCAGTCAAGGTAAGCACATCAGTAACAGACACCCAACAATTAGAACTTAGTCTCACTAATGTATCTGTGGATGAGCTCACATTGATCTGATTTATGATGGGCTTGGCTTCAAGCTCCTGAGTGGGTCTAGGTCTGCTCTACATGCTTCTGATCCACCTTGGCCCAGTGGTTGCCCAAGGCACACAAAGAGTAATCCAACTGTGCAAGCATATTTCATGTTTGTGTTCAGAGTCATACCTATTAACGTCCTATTGAACAAGGAAGCAACTTTGCCAAACCCAAAGTTAAGTGGGTGTAACTCCACCCATCATGAAGCCAAAGCAAGTCACAGAGTGGGCAATGGGGGTGGAGAAGTTGGGAGGGAGTAATTATTTTCTGGGCAATAATATAAGCTACCACATTCACCTATTTACTTTATGTGCAGGGCAAGGAATTCAGACTTATCTACTTTTATTGTTTTAGTTACATAGTATAGGAACATAGGAATAATGTACTACCTTAAATAATTTGCATTGTGAATCTTTAGTTTCATGAGAATAGTATGGAAGTTGGAGACAGAAGACTAAATCCTCTCTTTGTGACTTCCTGAGAGGGTGGATCTGTAGACAAATGAGTTAACAACCCTAAACCTTAAGACCTTCATTTTAAAATGCAAACAATCCTTCAGCCTGGCTGCCAGTGTTTCCATGAGGATGAAGTAAAGTACTTTGAAAACTGTAATGTGCCACTGAAATTATTGTTGTTGTTGTTTTCTAATTAGCAGAATAAAAACCCCTTAGCCAAAATAACACTCATGCTTTTTACATAGGGAAAAGGGAATTGTCTTTGGATAGGACCTTGGGGTTGGAACCTTAACTCCATCAATTACTTGGCCTTTATGAACCTCAGTTTCCTTCTCTGTAAAACTTGGATCATAACATCAGCTCTGCTTACCTCTAGTGTTTTGGAGACATCAAATGAAACAACGGATGAAAAACACTTCATAAACTATAAAATGTCATGCCATGTGCAATGAGAACTCAGAGCATCATCTTCAGTGACATAAATGTTTATCATCTGAATGAAGGGGAGTCACTGAGAATTAGAGGTTCAAAATGTTTGTACAGGGAAGAAAGATGGCAGTGAAGTAGAAGGATGTGGAATGAATACCTCTCTACAGATGCATCAGGAACACATCAAAAGATGCAATAATTCCCACAGAGAACCAGCTCAACACCAGCAGATAACTTTCAGCACCAGAAAGGGCTGCAAAGATCCCAACATAACTGGGTAGGACAGAGGGAAAAAAAAAAAAGGAGAAAGAGGAGGAGAAGAAAGGAGACAGGTCCCACACCCTGGGGCAGGGGGATCTGAAACAGAGGGGAGATTGCCGAATTCAGGGAAACGTCCCTTATCTGATGGGGAAACCCCTTCTCCAATGGAGAATTTCCCTGCATCAGAAGGCAGGCATTTGGGACTGTTCAAAGAGGGTGAAGTGGCTGAACTGTGGCACACGGGAAAGAGTGAGAAACACATGGAGGGTCTGCACCACAGCTCAGTGTGTCCAGACTGAGACGTTGGTTCACAGCTGAACAAGGGGCCTGGGAGCTGGAACGTGGGAACTGGAGAACTGGTTCAGGGTGAGAAACATTGTTGGCAGTGGGGAGACAGACTGAGAGGACAGGAAGGAAGAAATCCTCAGCAGAGAGTTCCTACCATGGAAAGCTGGGCAGCCATGGCGGCAGCTCCATGCTGCTGACTGACAAGCAGCGGGGGAGAAGCCGCAGGTGTAGCTTCTCTCTTGGCACCTGTGACAGACAAAGGAAGGACCCCTCTGGGCCTGGCTAATACACTCAGGGATAACAAAGGCCCCCGGGTGGGGCTGGCCTAGAGTACCTGTAGCTGAGAGACAAAAGTCCACAGAGTGGCCCAGCTCTGGAGACATTCCATTTACACCTGAGCCACCAGCATCCCTCTGCAACAGGCACCACCATGGCCAACTGAGCCCCTGTGACCTAGGCAGGGTGCCCCAGCAGAGTCATAGTGGGGGGAGGAGCTGCGGTTGCAGTCGTTCTCATGGCCTGAGCCGCCCAAGCTGCCGTGACCCAGGTAGGGCACTACTGCTCACTCACTCCCAGGGGAAGGAGCCACTATTGTACCCACTCTCTCCCCACACACCAGCACTTACAGATGAACAATACAGCAAGCTCTGCTGGTTGCAGAGTAATACAAAAAGCCCAAGGTGGGTAGAAGGACACTTACAACTGAGATCCAAAGGAAACAGAAATATTATTATTAATTCTATTGATCTGGTCCATTCTGGGGTCACTTCTAGCTTTTTTTTTTTAATTTAATTACAATCTTAGTCCTAAGGGATCTACATGCTTTATAACATATTTATTTCTTCTATTTTTTCTTCTATTTTTATTTTTAGCCTTTTTATATATTGTTATTTCTAGCTAAGGTTTTGGAATGCTGACTGTATCTCTCCTACCTTCTTTTCATCTCTTTTATACATTTCTTTTTTTTTTCTTTTCATATTTCCAGTCATATCACACTCTTCTGTTGCCCTGTCTTCTATCCTTTTTTAGTTTCTTTTACCTCAATATGCTTATAACCAATATTATCGCTTGGCTTTGTTTCCTTGCTTTATTCTCCAGATGACACACTGCTTTGGTTTTTATTATTAGGTTTGGTCTTTATCTTAGTTCTGATTATAATTGTCTGATTTTGTTTTGGGAATCTTCAGGCTGTCTGATTGTATTCTCACTCTTTATTATATTTGATCCCAGCTTTCAAAATCTCCCTGGATTTGTGTTTGTGTGTGTGTGGTGTTTTGTTATTGTTGTTTTTGTTGTTTGGTTTTGAATTTCTGTTGGTTTTCTCTTTGATTGTCTGATTGCATATTGGAATTCTTCTGTCAGGTCTTTCCAGCGCCTTATGTTCTATTGGATTTAGTATTTGTGTGTCTTATACATGTATGTGTTTCCTTGATTTAGTATTTGTTTGACTCAACACTCTACCATTAGTCTAGGGTTCAGACAGTCTTCTTAAACCCCTTTATTGCCAAGACAAGAAGCCTCTGAAGTCTGGATTACTCCATCAGAAATCAAGTAGGAGGCTCTGGGAAGGGAGCACAAAATCCAGGATGCTAGACTACTAGAGAGTCCTCAGACACAGGGAAGATTAACTGCAAAGAACTCTCATGGAGCCCTGTATTAGAATCTAAGACCTGGCTTCATCCAACTGTCTGCAACTGCCAGTGCTGGACACCTCACAACAAACTACAAATGAGACAGGAACACAAACCCACCCATCAGCACACAGACTACCTAAAGCCATATTAACCTCATAAATACCCTAAAACACACTACCTGACATGGCCCTGCTCATCAGAGAGAAAAGACACAGAGCTACACACCAGAAAGCAGACACCAGACCCCCCCACCAGGAAGCCTACTCAAGACACTAGACAAACACTACCACAGGGGGCAGAGGGCAGAAACAAGAAGAATTACTACTAGGCAGCATAGGGAAAGGAGACAGCAAATCCTATAAATTAGACAAAATGAGAAAACAAAGAAACACCATGCAGGCAAAGGAGCAGGAAAAAACCCCACAAAACCAAGTAAATGAAGAGGAAATAGGAAAATTGCCTGAAAAAGAATTCAGAGTAATGATAGTACAGATGATCCAAAATCTTGACAACAAAATAGAGAAAATACAAGAAACAGTTAAGAAGGACTCAGAAGAACTAAAGAGCAAACAAACAGTAATGGACAACAAAATAACTGAAATTAAAAATACTCTAGATGCTATAAACAGAAGAATAACTGAGGCCGAAGAACGAATAAGTGAGTTGGAAGATAGAATGGGGGAAATAACTGCCACAGAGCAGGAAAGAGAAAAAAGAATAAAAAGAATGGAAGACAGTCTCAGAGACCTCGGTGACAATTTTAAGCGCACCAACATTCGAATCATAGGCATCCCAGAAGAAGAAGAAAAGAAAGGGTCTAAGAAAAATACTTGAAGAGGTTATAGTGGAAAACTTACCCAACATAGGAAAGGAAATAATTAATCAAGTCCAAAAAGCACATAGAGTCGCATACAGAATAAACCCAAGGAGAAATACACTGAGGCACATATTAATCAAACTAATAAAAATTAAACACAAAGAAAACATATTAAAAGCAGCAAGAGAAAAGCAACAAATAACATATAAGGGAAAACCCACAAGGATAACAGCTGATCTTTCTGCAGAAACTCTGCAGACCAGAAGGGAATGACAGGATATACTGAAAGTCCTGAAAGAGAGAAACCTACAGCCAAGAATACTCTACCCAGCAAGAATCCCATTCAGATTCGATGGTGAATTCAAAAGCTTTACAGACAAGCAAAAGTTAAGAGAATTCAGCAGCACCAAACCAGTCTTACAGCAAGTGCTAAAGGAACTTTTCTAAGTAGGAAACACAAGAGAAGGAAAAGACTTACAAAAACAAACCCAGACTTCCATCCAGGCTGGAATCCAAGATGGCTGCACTCTTGTTGAGACATGTTGGCTGTCATTGCCCCCGTGCCCACCTTAGTCCTCAGCTCTGTATCAGAAATGCCATCCCTTTGGGAACCACAACCAAAGAAGAGATGGAGAGGTTCTGGAATAAGAACGCTAGTTCAAACCGTCCTTTGTCTCCGCATATCACTATCTATAGCTGGTCTCTTCCCATGGTGATGTCCATTTGCCACCATGGCACTGGTATTGCCTTGAGTGCAGGGGTTTCTCTTTTTGGTTTGTCGGCCCTCTTGGTCCCTGGGAGCTTTGAGTCTCATTTGGAACTTGTGAAGTCCCTGTGTTTGGGGCCAGCTCTGATCCACACAGCCAAGTTTGCCCTCGTCTTCCCTTTCATGTATCACACCTGGAATGGGATCCGACACTTGATGTGGGACCTAGGAAAAGGCCTGATGATTTCCCAGCTACACCAGTCTGGAGTGGTTGTCTTGGTTCTTACTGTGTTGTCCTCTGTAGGGCTGGCAGCCATGTGAAGAGCCGAAGTTCCCAACATCATCTTCCTGCAAATTCTTACATTGACCTATCTTCCTGTTACTTTTATCTTAAGCCAGGGCAAAGTTATTCTGACTTGTTTAGACCCTTTCATGCTTGCAGATCCTCTTGGAGCTCAGCATTAGAGTACCTTATATAACTATATTAGTGGAAAACGATCCAGTTTCCCCCTCATTTCTAAAAATGGAATGACTGCAAAAACTGCCTTTTTCTGTCCCCAGCTTGCAGCCTACTCTGGGCCTGGGAGCCCTCATTCTCTCTCCATATTAGGTCTTGATTTGTGCTGAGGGTCAGCTTTTGGCTTCTTCTTCCTGAGACAGTGGAAACAATGCCAGCTCTGTGGCCTCTGCCATGAGGACTGGGAGTGGGGCTTTGGGTTCCACTGCCTGTGGGTTGCTGGCTTAAAGGACGGTTCTGTTCATTGGTCAGAGCCCAGGGTCTTTAACGCCCACACAGTGTGACTGAAAGAAGAGGGGTGGGGGTGGAGGGGAATTAGCCCACCCTGGCTAGAGGGAGATAAAGAGAGTAAATTGGCTCTTGGAGCACATGCTTTGGGGAGAAGAAGATATATAGCTTTTGATGCAAGAGAAAATCCAGAAAATTACCATTGAGCCTATTAAGGGCTATTTCTCTTCCTTGCATTTCCAGAACAACCAAGCCTCTTGTTGTCATGTTTTCTAATCCAAATTCATGTGACAGCTTTTTCTGAAACTGAATTAAAATGATTATTTTGTCTTTGAAAAAAAAAAAAAAACAAACCCAAAACAATTAAGAAAATGATAATAGGAACACACATGTCAATAATCACCTTAAATGTAAATGGATTAGTTGTTCCAACCAAAAGACACAGACTGGCTGAATGAATACAAAAACAAGATCCTTCTATACGCTGCCTACAAGAAACCCACTTCAAACCAAGGGACATGTATAGACTGAAAGTAAAGGGATGGAAAAAGATATTCCATGTAAACGGAAGTCAAAAGAAAGCTGGAGTAGCAATACTCATATCAGACAAATTAGACTTAATAAAGACCATTACAAGAGACAAGGAAGGATGCTACATAATGATCAAAGGATCCATCCAAGAAGAGCATATAACAATTGTAAATATCTATGCACCCAACATAGAAGTACCTCAATACATAAGGCAAAAGCTAACAGCCATAAAAGGGGAAATCGACAGTAACACAAAAATAGTGGGAGACTTTAACACTCCACTTACACCAATGGACAGATCATCCAAACAGAAAATAAATAAGGACACACAAGCCTTAAGTGACACATCAGACCATCTCAACTCAATTGATATTTATAGGACAGTCCATCCAAAAACTACAGAATACACTTTCTTCTCAAGTGCACACAGAACATTTTCCAAGATAGATCACATCTGGGGTCACAAATCAAGCCTCGGTAAATTCAAGAAAACTGAAATCATATCAAGCATCTTCTCTGACCACAACACCATGAGACTAGATATCAATTACAGGAAAAAAACTGTAAAAAAATACAACCAAATGGAGGCTAAAAAATACACTATTAAACAACCAAGAAATCACCAAAGAAATTAAAGAGGAAATCAAAAAATATCTAGAAACAAATGACAATGAAAACACAACAACCCAAAACCTATGGGACGCAGCAAAAGCAGTTCTAAGAGGGAAGTTTGTAGCAATACAGTCCTACTTCAAGAAACAAGAAAAATATTGAATAAATAACCTTACCTTGCACCTAAAACAATTAGAGAAAAAAGAACAAAGAAATCCCAAAGTGAGCAGAAGGAAAGAAATCATAAAGATCAGATTAGAAATAAATGAAAAAGACATGAAGGAAACTAGCAAAGATCAATGAAACTAAAAGCTGGTTCTTTGAGAAGATAAACAGAATTGATAAACCATTAGCCAGACTCATTGGGGGAAAAAAAGGAAGAAGACGCAAATCAACAGAATTAGAAATGAAAAAGGAGAAGTAACAATTGACACCAAAGAAATACAAAAGATCATGAGAGATTACTGCAAACAACTATATGCCAATCAATTGGATAACCTGGAAGAAAAGGATAAGTTCTTAGAAAAATACAATCTTCCAAGACTGAACCAGGAAGAAATAGAAAATATGAACAGACCAATCACAAGCACTGAGACTGAAACTGAGACTGTGATTAAAAATCCCCCAACAAACAAAAGTCCAGGACCAGATGGCTTCACAGGTGAATTCTAGCAAACATTTAGAGAAGAGATAACACCTATGCTTCTCAAACTCTTCCAAAATATAGCAGAAGGAGGAATACTCTCAAACTCATTCTGCAAGGCCACCATCACCTTGATACCAAAACCAGGCAAAGATGTCACAAAAATAGAAAATTTCAGGCCAATATCAATGATGAATATAGATGCAAAAATCCTCAATAAAATACCAGCTAAGAGAATCCAACAGCACATTAAAAAGATCATACACCATGATCAAGTGGGGTTTATCCTTGGAATGCAAGGATTCTTCAACATATGCAAATCAATCAATGTGATACATCATATTACAAATTCAAGGATAAAAACCATATGATAATCTCAATAGACACAGAAAAAGCTTTTGAAAAAATTTGACATCCATTTATGATAACAACTCTCCAGAAAATGGGCATAGAAGGAAATTACCTCAACATAGTAAAAAACTTATATGAGAAACCAAAAGCCAATATCATTCTAAATGGTGAAAAACTGAAAGCATTACCTCTAAGAACAGGAGCAAGACAAGGGTGTCCACTCTCACCATTATTATTCAACATAGTTCGGGAAGTTTTATTCACAGCAATCTGAGAAGAAAATGAAATAAAAGGAATCCAAATTGGAAAAGAAGAAGTAAAATTGTCACTCTTTGCAGATGACATGATATACATAGAAAACCCTAAAGATTCTACCAGAAAACTGCTAGCATGAATCGATGAATTTAGTAAAGTAGCAGGATACAAAATTAATGTGCAGAAATCTCTTGCATTCCTATACACTAATAATGAAAAAGCAGAAAGAGAATTAAGGAAAGTCTCCCATTTACCACTGCAACCAAAAGAATAAAATACCTAGGAATAAACCTGCCTAAGGAGGCAAAAGATCTGTATGCAGAAAACTATAAGACACTGATGAAAGAAATTAAAGATGATACAAACAGATGGAGGGACATACCATGTTCTTGGATTGGAAGAATCAACATTGTGAAAATGACTATATTATTCAAAGCAATTTACAGATTCAATGCAACCCCTATCAAATTACCAATGGCATTTTTCACAGAACTAGAACAAGAAATCTTATGATTTGTATGGAAATGCAAAAGGCCCCGAATAGCCAAAGCAATCTTGAGAAGGAAAGACAGAGTTGGTGGAATTAGGCTTCCTGACTTCACTCTATACTGCAAGGCCACAGTGATCAAGAGAGTATGCTACTGGCACAAAAATAGAAAGGAATATCAATGGAACAGAATAGAGAAACCAGAATTAAACCCAAGCACACATGGGCAGCTTATCTTTGACAAAGGAGGCAAGAATATACAATGGAAAAAAGACAGCCTCTTCAATAAGTGGTGCTGCGAAAAATGGACAGCAGCATGTAAAAGAATGAAATTAGAATACTTCCTAACACCATACACAAAAATAAACTCAAAATGGATTAAAGACCTAAATATAAGGCCAGACACTATAAAACCCCTAGAGGAAAACATAGGCAGAACACTCTATGACATCCATCAAAGCAAGATCCTTTTTGACCCACCTCCTAGAAGAATGGACAAAAAATCAAGAATAAACAAATGGGACCTCATGAAACTTAAAAGCTTTTGCACAGTGAAAGAAACCATAAACAAGACAAGAAGACAACCCTCACAATGGGAGAAAATACTAGCCAATGAAGCAATGGACAAAGGATTAATCTCCAAAATATACAAGCAGCTCATGCAGCTTAATACCAAAAAAGTAAATAACCCAATCCACAAATGGGCGGAAGACCTAAACAGACATTTCTCCAAAGAAGACATACAGATGGCTAACAAACACATGAAAAGATGCTCAACATCACTCATCATCAGAGAAATGAAAGTCAAAGCCACAATGATGTATCACCTCATACCGGTCAGAATGGCCTTCATCAATACATTTAGAAACAATAAATGTTGGAAAGGTGTGGAGAAAAGGGATCTCTCCTGCACTGTTGGTGGGAATGTAAGTTGGTACAGCCACTATGGCAAACAGTATGGAGGTTCCTTAAAAAATTAAAAATAGAACTACCACATGATCCAGTAATCCCACTACTGGGCATATAACCCAGAGAAAACCATAACCCAAAAAGAAACATGTACCATAATGTTCATTGCAGCACTATTTACAATAGCCAGGACATGGAAGCAGCCTAAATGCCCATCAACAGATGAATGGATAAAGAAGATGTGGCACATATATACAATGGAATATTACTCAGCCATAAAAAGGAATGAAATGGAGCTCTATGTAATGAGGTGGATAGACCTAGAGTCTGTCATACAGAGTGAAGTAAGCCAGAAAGAGAAAAACAAATACTGTATGCTAAATCATATATACGGAATCTAAAAAAAAAAAAAAAAAAAAAATGGTACTGATGAACCCAGTGACAGGGCAAGAATAAGGATGCAGATGCAGAGAATGGACTGGAGGACATGGTGTTGGTGGGGGCGGGGGGGAGGCGAAGGGGAAGCTGGGAAGAAGTGAGAGAGTAGCACAGACAAATTTACACTACCAACTGTAAAATAGATAGCTAGTAGGAAGTTGCTGTATAACAAAGGGAGATCAACTCGATAATGGGTGATGCCTTAGAGGGCCAGGACAGGGAGGGTGGGAGGGAGTTGTGGGAGGGAGGGGATATGAAGATATGTGTATAAATACAGCTGATTCACTTTGGTGTACCTCAAAAGCTGATACAAGAATTTAAAGCAATTATATTCCAATAAAGAGCTTAAGAAAAAAAGAATAAACAAATGAAGTCCAATAGTAAGAATTCAATGAATAAAGAAAAAAGCATAAACCAAAAAAAAAAAAAAAAGTTTATTCAGATGTAGCATATAAGAGAATCTGATTTTTATTCATTTATTTACTTATTTACTTGTTTATTATAGTGTAGGTACTATCATCATAGGAATATTATCTGTCCTGCTTGCCTCTGTGTTCCCAATGCCTAGCACAGTGCCTGGTACACAGTAGGTCTTCAATCAATACTCAATTGCATGAATGAGTATATGAATGTTACCCACCTTTGGAAAGTCTAATTAAAATACTCTCCCTTCCTGTTCAAGTGAGTTTTTAAACTGTTGAGTTCTCCTTAAAAGAGATAATTGATTGCAACTGAAAAAAAATCTACAAACTCAGTGTTATGGGCATAGTGTAGTCCTGGAGAGAGTTCTGGGAGAGGGCTGCTTCTAAGAGCCCTTCTCCTTTCTCTGTCCTGGAGGCTGGAGAGAGCTCACCTGCTTTTCTTTTTCTCCCAGACTGACTGCAGATAGGGAGATTTGGGAAAGGCTCCTCTCCCTGCAAAATAACTCCATCCCAGGTCACTGGGGGTGGGAGGGGGGTTGGCAGACAACAAGAAGGCTACATTGTTCTCTCTCCCATCCTCCTCAAGCAGATCTTCCACCTGTCCCCTCAGGAGCCTGCCTGTGCCTGTCAAACATTCACTCACCTTTGGTTAACCCTTGAGTTTTTCAGAGCAAACAAGCCTCTTAAAGAGAAGAAATGCTTCCAGGCAGTTTACATGAATACTTCAATGCAAAATTTACAAGTTTGTGCTCCTTGGTAAACTCAGGTGGATTATTTCTATCCTTGATTTAAGCCAAAGAGAAGGAGGTTTGGTGGGGGAGGGTAGTCAAGACTGTTGAATAATCACAGTTTCAAGGTGGCTTCCATCAATTGCTTAGATCAGCACTCCACATGGTGGATGCTACACTTGGCCATGACTGAAACTCAAAGACAGCCCTTTCTTTCTTGAATCAAAGATTATTATAAACCTTTGAACTTCAAAGTTTGCCTTGTGAGGTTCAACCCCTTGAGTTTTATAAGTGTGGAAACTGAGGCTCATAAGAGTTTAAATCACATGTGCAAATTGCCCTGGCTGGTTACTGCGGACTCAAGACTGGAACCTCGGTCATTTAACTCCTGGTTCCCTCACTTGCCTATGACCTCATGTCTGTGCTCCTCATTTACTGAAAAAGAGCAGAGAGAGACAAGAGAATTTGACATCTTGACTGAAAGAGAATAAAAGTTCTGGATCTTCTAAAAACTGAAGGTGAAAAGTATGGAGAGAAAGGACAAGGGTTTGAGCAAAACAAATGGCTCAGGTGGGTGCGTGTCTGAATCTTGAAGTGACTTTCTGGTAATCCCAGGCAGGAGAGAGAGTTTCTCCCTGTGTAACAAACCATCCAGGCTGTGTGGGAAAACATAGTTTATTGCTGTTATTTGTTTCCCTGTTGCCTGGAGCCATCCTTGGGTATGGAGAATTTGTACTTGTTGGAAATTCAATAGAACCCTGAATATTTCATTTGAGTGATTCTCTAGGAAGGTTGGGACCTGGGAAAGGGTGTGATAAAGATACTGTGAGCTAAACCAGCCTCTGTCTATGTTCACTATGTTCACTTCACACATATTTGCTAATCTCTCAGGTCAATCATTTCTTCTGAGAAAATGCTCTGTACTCTGTTACCCACGCATTATTTAGCATGAGCTGCTGTTTATTTCAGTGCATTTACAAAGTGCTCTAGAATCATTTTTGTGAGGTATTTTTACCAAGCCACCATGGAGAGCATTGAAACACAGACTAAGAGACAGTGGAAACCACACAACCTCAGAGCAATTTGTTATCCTAATCAACACCAAATTCAAGCTGATTAAATCTGTATTTTATGAGCTCTATTGATTCACGCTATTTTGGAGTCTATCAGAAAGCTGAATTTTATTGGTAAATTGTTGTTACTATTCCTGGAGTGAGACCATCTTATGATTCCTCTGATCCTTGGAAAATACAAATGACCAAAATTGACTCAAGAAGAACAGTAAGCCAGAATAGAGCAATAAATAAACAGTAAGTTCAAAATGCTGTAAAAGAATTGCTTCTGAGAGAGACTTTAGCTCAGATTATTATTCCAAGGGATTTTTTTTCAAAGTTTTAATGAAAATTCCCATTATGTATAAACTGTTCTAAAGCAAAGGAAGAAACCATTGCAATTGATTTTTCAAGGCTAACATATTCCTGATACAAAAATCTGACAAAATGGCATTTAAAAAAAGCTGCAAATCAATCTTACTCATAATAATGAGAAGCAATAATTCTTAATAAAACACACTAGTGTTGAATTGAATCTAGTAATGTATGAAAGAATGATTCACCATGAACAAATAGAGCCTATTAAACAAATTAAAAATGTTTTACTCTAGAAGATCTACTGTTATAGTAGGTCAAAGAAGAAAAAATATGACAATCCCTACAGATTTTGAAAAGCTAAAATCAAATATTTGTTAATAATTCTTCAGAATCATAGATTCCTAAGAATAGAGGGAATTTTCCTTAATTTGATATGGAAAACCTAACTCAAATGAAAGGACAATACTATTTGTAAAGGTAAATGAGGCATTCTATTGATTCAGGAACAAGGGAGGAGGCTATCACCATTGATATTTAATATTGCTCTAGAAACTCTGACAAACGCAATTGGTGACAATAAGTTCACTGATAGGAAAGGGGCATAAGAGGTATCATTTATTTGTACATCACAGAGATGTCTACCAAGAACAAGTAAGCAAGTTCAAAATATACATTCAATAAAATTTCACTTATATTAGAAAAATACTTAGAAAATATACAGCAAAAAGATTATATTCACTATAATAATAACAAGATGCAAACTACCTAGGAATATATTTACAGAATAATTTGAGTCTCTTTGAGGGAAAGAAAGTACAAAACTTCACTGACTGTCATAAAAGAAATGTGAATAGAAGAGTAGTATTAATATATCCATATATTTGCTGATATTATAAAGTTTTAATTTCCTTGCATTAACAGATGTTTCATGTATTTACAAAAAAGAGTCCAGATTATAATTCTCATTTTATTTTGGACAAGATTTGACAAAATGAATCTAAATTTTCTCTGGAATGGCAGTGGATAAAAGTTCTCAAGAAATTTTGAAAAGCAGAAAGTAATAGAAATAGAAAGTAACAGTGGGGAACATTTGTGTTGCATGATATTAAAATACTTTATCTTTATAATAATAAAATTGTTTTATACCAGAGCAAAAACTGACAGAAAGATGTCTAGAAAGAAATAAAGAGTCCAAAAATTATATTTAGAAAAGATGGCGCTTCAAATCAGTAGAGAAAGGAAATTTTTTTCATGAAAGAGTTCTCAGAGAGTTGATTATTTGAAAAAAACTACAAAATAAATGATAATTTGATTAAAAACTGAGTATAAATATAACATCACATGACAGCTAGAGAAATGTAAATATCTGAGTTTGAGATGGAAAATAGTTTTTGTCTATTAAAGAATAATGGAAAAGACTGATTGTATTGGTTATAGAAATTTAACAGCTTCTATATGTAAAACAAAATGTCAAAATTAACTTTTTCAGAACCCCAAGTCCACAATAACCTTAACAACCTGACTCAAAACTAGCTCAGTGTGAACAGCCTTTGTCATAGGAACTTTGTCAAAAGTAATCAACAATTTTTTAACATCACAATTTCCTGGGACAGCAGTAATAATAAGAGAAAACAATTTAAAACACTTAAGGTAAAGACAAAATACTTAGAAGTGAAAACTGGAGGATGAGATGTCAATTGGAGGCTTTGAAAAACTCCAGCATATTACTGGAAATCTAGACAGTCACCTGCAAGAGAAGGGCTGTGTGCATACCCAGGAAAGACCTGAAAATGTCCTAATATTTCACCTCTGGCTGACCTTGAAGCCCTGCAAAAGCAGGAAGTGAAGGCTAAGGCAGAGTTGTCAGCAGTTCAAGTATTGAAGATATGCCTCAACATGTACACAAAGCTCCTTGACAATGGTTGGAGAACATAATATTTTAAGGCATTTAAAGAATCCTTGCCCAATCATTGACTGACCTATGCTAACCAAATCAAGGCTTCAGTGGATATGCATAAAAAAGAATACATACTTCATAGACTTCATTCATGAAAATCACTAAACAAACAGCAATAACAACAACAAACTGCAATGACAATGAACATTGTTGTAAACACAGTATAAAGAAAAAAGTATTCAAAAAGGAATTTCCCAGCATTTACTACAACAACAGATAAACCTTAAGTAAACTTCTGATTAGTGTAAATGTACTGAGATAGCATAATCCAAATGGCAAGTTATCCCTAAAAGGTTTGTATTCAATTTCAGTGCAGAAACTCAAAAGAAGGAAATGGCTGGGATATTTAAAATGATGAAGTCTTCTCTGTTTTTAGAGACCAAATAGGGAGAAGTTGGATGGAGAGCTCTGTACCAGTATTATATCAGTTCTAATACTTAGATGTGAATCCTTTCCTGTGAACCCACTTGGACTGAAAAACCTCCTTGAATTGAAAAGGATTGGGCAAAGCAGAAGAGGGAGAAGAAGAATAGTCCAGGACCTCTGATCCTTATGCTTCATTAATAGCCTGGTTAGGAGAGAAGGAAAGTTAATAACAGAGCTAAATCTGAAATTGTAGCATATTAGCTACTGATTTATTAGTAAGTTTTATCAAGTTTATTCTGTACTATACATCGGGCTCTTCTAAATTATTTACCTTATCTTAATGAAATTGCCCCTCACCTGGCTTTTTTTTTTTCTGCCATAGTAACCTAAATGGTATTTCTCAATTTCTTTTTTTTTTCTCTTCCTGATTACTAAATGTTGTTCTTTTCTTTCTGTAGACTCTTTTCGAGTAACCTCATCCAATTACATTGCATTGAATATCAGTCTATATCTTGATGATTCTCAAATGCATATGTCCAGCCTCATCCTCCCACATTTGCCTCTTAAACAGTCACACTTGATATCCAATAGATATGTAACTCTTGACATGTCTAAAACAGAATTATTAATTCCTACTCTACCAAATCTACTTACCCATTTCAGTAAATGGGCCACTGGTCATCCAGTTTCTCTGATCGAAGATCTAAGAGTAATTCTTCATTTCTCTCTTTTCTCATATCTACATCAGTAAATTCTATTGACTGACTCCACAGTGGCTCTTTCTCCCCATCTGCACTGCTATAACTATAACTTATCCGCCACCATCTCTTACCCTGATTGCTATAAATATCAACTGGTACAACCTATTTTGAAAATTGTTTAGAAGCATCTGCTAAATCTGATTAAATCATACACTATGACCCAGCAATTTAACTCCTATACACATACACAGCAGAAATGTATACATATATCCACCAAAAGACATGAACTAGAATGTCATTATTCAAAATAGCCCCAAATCAGGAAGTATCCAAATGTCCTTCTACAGTAAAATGCATAAATTAACTTATGCTGTAATCACAAAATTGTATACTATACTGCAATGAAAATGAATAATTCATGACTATGTACAATAATATGGGTAAATCCCATAAACACAAGGTCAAGCTAAAGAAAACTGACAATAATGAGAATATACAATATGATTACATACATATATAGTACAAAAATATGGAAAACTAAGTTATGCTTTTAAAAGGCAGGATATCCTTGAAAATTGTGTGGGGGCGGGTGGTAAGAAGAAAGAATTCCAGGATACTGAAGATGCGACGTTTCTTTTCTTTTTTTTTTAAATAAATAAATTTATTTATTTATTGGCTGTGTTGGGTCTTCGTTGCTGCATGTGGGCTTTCTGTAGTTGCTGCTAGTGGGGGCTACTCTTAGTTGTGGTGCACGGGCTTCTCATTGTGGTGGCTTCTCTTGTTGTGGAGCACAGGCTCTAGGCACACAGGCTTCAGTAGTTGTGGCATGTGGGCTCAATAGTTGTGGCTAGCAGGCTCTAGAGTGTAGGCTCAGTAGTTGTGGCAGACAGGCTTAGTTACTCCGTGGCATGTGGTATCTTCCCAGACCAGGGCTTGAATCCATGTCCCCTTCATTGGCAGGTGGATTCTTAACCACTGCACCACCAGGGAAGTCTTGGTGACGCTTCTTGATTTGGGTGCTAGTTACATTGGAATGTTCCATTTGTGAAAATTTATCAACTTGAATACTTGTGTGCATTTTCTGTATGTATATTATATTTTAATTAAAACTCAACTTTTTTCCTAAAAATAATTCACAGACATAAATGTAAGACATAAAACTATAAGAAGAAAACATAGGCATACATCTTCATGACCTTAGATTAGCTAATAGGCCTTTAAATATGACACCAAAAGCACATGCACACAAGAGAAAAATACAGATAAATTAGATTTAATCAAACCTTAAAAATTTTATGCTTTAAAAGACATAATTATAAAGTGAGAAGAAAATGCATAGAATGAGAGAACATATTTGCAAATCTTATGTCTCATCAGAGACTTACTTCAAGAATATATAAAGGATGTGTACAACCTAACAGTAAAAACAAATAATCCAAGTTAAAAATGGGAAAAGAATTTGAATAAATCTTTCTCAAAGAATATATACAAATGGCCAATAAACACATAGAAGATGGTCAACATTTTTCATTAGGAAAATACAAATCAAAGCGCAATGAGATACAACCTCACACCACAGATGGTTATAGAGTAAAAAATATATATTGTATAAAGATGGGTGAGGATTTGGATGAATTAGAAAATTGCTGGTGAGAATGTAAAATGATGCAGTCACTTTGGAAACCAGTTAGGCAGCTCATCAAAAAGTTAAGCATAGTGTTACCATGTGACCTAGCAATTCCACTCCTGAGTATGTATGCAAGATAATTGAAAACATATGCCCACACAAAGTCTTGTGCAAAAATGTTCATAGTAACATTATTCATAATAACCAAAAATGCAAATAACCCAAATGTCCATTCAATGATGAATGAATAAACAAAATGTGGTAAGTCCATGCAACGAAATATCATTCAGTCATAAAAAGAGATGAAGTACATATATATGTAACAGCATGGATAAGCCTTGAAAACATTATGCTAAGTGAAAGAAGGCAGACCAAAGAATAAATATTGTATGATTCCATTTATATGAAATGCCCAAATAGGTAAGTCTGTAGAAATAGAAAGTAGTTTAGTGGTTGCCAGGAGGTAGAGAGAAAAGAGTATGGGGATTGACTCTTAGTAGGTACAGGATTTACTTTGGGTGGGTGATGAGAATGTTCTGAAATCAGACAGTGGTGATAGTTCCCCAGCTTTGTGTTTATTTTGCATATGAATTTTATGTCAATGAAGACATTACTTTAAAAATAACCCATGAGATACATTGCTTTGGGTGAACAAACTAGCAATTAAAAAAAGAAAGATAATAGCCAGTGTTGACAAAGACATGTGAAACAGTCATTCTTACATGTTGCTTCTTGGAGTTCTGAAGAGTATTTTCCCACATGTATCAATAACAATAAAAATATTATGCCCTTTCACACAGAATTTGTATGTGATATTCAATGTAAATGATCACATGGTTAGTCCCCCTCATGCCACATTTTGTCTAAGTGTGTTCATTGAAAAACTGAAAATAACTGCATGATTTTTTTAATGAAAATTGGCAAAGTAATTTTGCATATGCTTGTAAGGTAGAACTTTATGTGATCATTAAAATCAAATTGTTGAAGAATATTTGATAACTTAGTAAAGTGCTTGTGATGTAACGTGAGAAAAAAAAAGCAGCATACAGAAGTTTCTGATTCTTATTTGTAAGAAAGAAGGAGATAGAGATGTGTGTGTGTGCGTGAGAGAGAGAGACAGAGAGACAGAGAGAGACAGAGAGAGAGAGAGAGGTGAAACTAATCGAAAGTGTTTAAAGGAGACTTCTAGTCACCCCAGAACTGATCAATGCATCTCTTAATATATGAAACTGGAAAATGGGCAAAATAAAGAAAGTACTCTAGGCATAGTCTGTGCAAAACAATAAAGAAGAACTGTTAGATGCCGTGTTTTATACTTCATATTCTGCTATGGTGCCTATTTTTGGATTCCTTTTCCCAACTTCATTCAATTCAGTTCAATTAAACAGATATTTACTAAGTACCTACTAAATGGAAGACCTTGCTCTAGGTGCCATAGCAAAAGTAAAGATGGAAATGTAAGTCAGTAAGAGAAGCATTGACCACTGGGTCCAAGCAGATTAAGAAAACAGATAAGAGGATGAGAAAGGGGATAAAGAGAACGTTAGGGTGAAGATGAGGTTGAAATGCAGGTACAGTTGTTGTGAAAAGGAGGAAGAAAGGAAAGATGGTTGTTGCTTCAGTCCTTTGGAACATTTCTGAGGAGGGTTGATGAGACTGTCATTATGGCCTGCTCATTTCCAGAACAGAGAAATAGCTGATAGAGCAGAGGAGGTGAAGTCACTTATAGAACATTGGACTTGGATGCTGAAGTCATTGGGGTGAAAACAGATGAATTAGGAAGGAAGGCTGCACACTTGCTGTTGAAATCTAAGCACCTGACATGTAGCAGGTATTTAATAAATACCTGCTGAATGAATGAATGAACTACATGTGTAGAAAAGGGTAGATAAAATTATGGAGAAATTATAAACAGATCATATGGACCTTCTAGAGGGAGGTTTGTTGAGGGACAGTGAGAGTCCAAAGGCTCCGGAGCTAAGTGCATCCTAAACCCTGTGGACCTGAAGAAGGAGGAGAAACAGCTTTTCCCACCAGAAAGGTTTGCCTGGGAACTGGTGCAGTCAGGTTAAGGTTGGTTAAGGTGAGGAAGTTGGGAAGAACCTTAGAGGAAAAAGTGAAGATGGAGAGCTGTCATGGAGATCCCAGGAAAGACCTTATTCCAGGGTGATCTAAAGTAAAGATGGAGGTGAATAACTGCATGGGGTGGGGCCATGGAGAGAGGATGGGGGGAGATGAAGGGAAGGAACTGGGGAAACTAGCATGAAAGAAACAGAAGGCTGGAAGCTAAGCCTGGAAGCAGGGAGAGGGTCAAATAAGAAATAAAATCAATTCTCATGTCTCTTGATCTACTTCCTGAGAGCTTGTTTGGTTGGATAAGGCCTTGTAGCATCTCCATTGGGAATGGAATGGGATGACCAAACATGATGCATTTTTTCTGAGAATTGTGCTTGTGCTTTGAAACAGTAACAATAACAAAAGTACAGCTTATCTCCTGCCCCCTCCCCTTTACTCATGCTGCCCAACCACTATCCCCCCACCCCTTTGACAAATACCCATCTGGTCTCTGTATCTATGAGCTTTGTTTTGTTTTGTTTTGTTTGTTCATTTGTTTTGGATTTTAGATTTCACATATAAGTGATATTATATGGTATTTGTCTTTCTCTGTCTGACTTATTTCACTTAGCATAATAACCTAAAGGTCCATCCATGTTGTTGTCAACGGCAAGATTTCATTCTTTTTTATGGCTAAGTAGAATTCCATGGTATTTATATATATCATGGAATTCTATTTACCATATCCATATGTATATATATCCCATTTTCTTCATCCATTCATCCGTGGCTGGACACAGGCTGTTTCTACATGGTGGCTATAGTCAGTAATATCGTACTGCACATTTGAAAGTTGCTAAGAGAGTAAATCTTAAAAGTTCTCATTGAGAAAAAGAATTTTGTAACTTTCTATGGTGATATATGGTAACTAGATTTATAGTGGTGATCATTTTGCAGTGTATCCAAATATTGAATCACTATGTTGCACACCTGAAGCTAATATAATGTTAAATGTCAATTATACCTTAACTTAAAAAAGTATAGTTTATACTTGAAAAGCATTTACTCAGTGCCAGACACTGTTCTAACATGTTACATATGTTGTCATTTAATTTTCTCTACAATTCCACTGAGGTAGATACTATTAACAGCCTCATTTTGTAGACGAGATTACACAGATAGGTTAAGCAACTTGCCCAAGATTCTACAGCTGGCAAATGGTGGAGCTGAGAATCTAACCCAGCCACTCTGGTGCTAGAATCTATGCTCTAATTTCTCTGCTATTCAGCCTCTCCAAGGTTATATAGAAGTATTATTATCCTGTGACAATCTCTCATATATCAGCAAATCAGTGGGCTCTAGAGATATCACTAAGTAGCTGCAGTGATATTCCTGAGACTACTGTGTAGTTTATTTATTTGTCACAGGCAAAATTTGAACCAATTTACCCAGTATTTTTCCCAATGTTAGTTCAGAATCGGAAAATTAGAGGGTAATGGATGAAGGTTGGAGGAAAGCACCATTGCAATAGCAAGAAATGACCATTAAAGGCAAAATAGAAAACATGAAAAAAGAAGTAAAAATACAAACACTTGAAAATATCCTGGATAAATCACATGAAATCCAAAGTGAGGCCCTGATGATGGGTTTGAAGGAGACAAAGAACATAGCTCAGCGCTGCTCTCTAAGAAATCAGTAAGCATCTGTGGTGGGTTGAGCAGTGAAAGAGGACCCAGCAAAGAGCTTGGAATAGGATGAACCGGGACAAGGAAGCAGAAGGAATTCTTAAGAATGTCTAACATCCAATTCTGGTTGATGTGCTTTCTGTAGCATCAAGCCCGTCTGTGGACTCAAACCTTCAGTAGAGTCTAATACATACACTAGAGCCTGTGTGATTACATTTTGAGCCAATGACTTGGAGAACATTCAAGGGAAGATAAACGCAATAGGATCAAGAACTCAGTGGAAGAAAAAGTTTGGCACCAAGAGTAGGTGAACATGAGAATATGCGGACTCTGTAATTTCACAGAAATCTTAGTTAGGGCATTCGTTTTGCATAGAACGTGGGTTACGCGGCTTAAGTTAATTTTCCAGAGATCTGAAAGGAGAAGGAGATCTTGGCTCCCTCTGACTTGTCCTCCTTGGTCTTTATTAAATTAGTTTTGACTGTAATCATAAGTGCTGGTGAGCAGAAGTGCAGTGAGTGATAGGGAGGATATGTTAAGATTTAGTAGGAGAAGTAATCACAGGCCACATTCTGTAAGATTTTGTTGTCCTTGACAAAGGGTATGAGATTTGCTTTTTCCCTAAGTACAAGGGCTAGCTATTGAAGGCTTTTTGGAAGAGGAGAGGCACAACTTGTCTTATGTTTTAAGAGAATCACTACGGCTGCCTTGTGGAGGTGTCCAGGAGTGGAATTAGGAAGACTAGTCAAGAGCCTATTATAGTCAACCAGGTGAGAGAAGGTGGGTAACTTGGAGTAAAGTGCCAGCAGAGAAGGTGGTCTGATTCAGGGTATATTTTGGATTTAGACTCAATAGGATCCACTTATGGACTAGAAACTGTAATAAAAAGAAAGAGAGATGATGCCTAGATTTTTGACTTTAGCAAATGGTTGGATAGAGGCTGCATTTGCTATGAATGGAAAGCCAGGAGAAGAGGATGCTTGGTTAAGAGAAATACGTTTTATTCATGATAAGATGGCAGGCTACTTTTCAAATCTGGGTGTGAGCTAAGGACTTGGGAATGGAGTGGAGACAAAAAGAACAATAAAAGAATGAATTAGAGAGACCTCCTCAAAAGAAAGAATGGAAGAGACTAGAGGATGAGGAATGTGAGAGCCATGCAGGGAAGGAACCTAATCCGGGTGACTAAGTAGGCCAAACTCTTTTGCCTGAAGAAGAGTCCCGGCTTAGAGAGGTTAAAGGATTTATCTAAGGACAGGTAGTCAGAGGCAGACTTGACACTGGAACCCACAGCCCTGACTCCTGCTGTTCAGCAGCAGGAGTTGATATCTACTCAAGACCCATTGGTGTTGGTGTTGGGCGCTGGGATTCACACGCTTTTCTAATTCAATACTTGTTAATAACCCTAGGCCCTGAGAGTGTTATCATCTACCTCACTTTGTAGATAAGGAAATTGGGTCTTAGAGAGATAGGTAACTTGTTCCTTATGCAAACACATGCAATAAGTGAAATTTCTAGATGAACAGTCAAATACTTTCAAACCTTAGAGATGTCCAGCTCCCACATATTACAGATCAGGAATCCCATCCCCAGAGATTTAAAGTAACTTGTCTATGATTCCTCAGTGTTAGAGCTAAGATTTGAACCTAGGTGTCATGACTCTTTGCTCAATATTTAAAATCATTGGATTTCTAAATATAATTTTTCCAGATATTTGTTTACATTGCCATGTTGGAGAGAATTGAATATATTATTAAAACCAATATAGATTGCATTTCTTAATTTCCCCAAGTTTACTGTATTTTATACCATCATAGGAGGAGACTAATAGGTTTTATAATATCAGAGTGCTTACTACCTAATACTCTGTCCTAGTCTAGGTGTTGAAAAATTGATTTTGTGATGATTCTTTCCTGTGTCTAATCAGGTCAATAAATTAAACTTATAGGTCTGTTATTCTAGGTCATTCCTTTTCCCTTACAAAGAGCTTTAGCCATTGCCCCTTCCAGTATATTACTCTGAAGCTTTCATTTGCCTATTCAGAACCTAACATCTGAAGCTCTTTGCTGCACACTGATGACCTCCTTTCCACAACCCCACTCACTATCATTGCCTTTGTTGTTTGCAAAGACAATGTGCCATGATAACTGTTTCCTTTTAGATGCTGCTTCTGATCTCTGATTGACAAAAGGCAATATTTGAGAATTCCAAAATATCCTGATCAGATTCCTGATCCTGGACCACATTCCCAGTTTGGGGAACTGTGTTAAATATACCAGAAAATCACATTCTTCCAATGATTTCCAAACTTACTCCAAAGTTATCTAGGATGAAAATACTGTCTCCAGATTGTGCACATCCAACATGAAAGATTATTATTTAGAACATGCATTTGGTTCTTTAAAAGAAATACATTGGGAGTGATTTGAGTACACATCCTACTACTGTAGTTTCCTATATAAACTAAGCACATTAGCTCCCCTTTTCAAACATGCAACTTAATTTCAGCCCTGCTCTGATCATAAGAAATGGGGAAAAGAAGCATCTACCTTTTAAAATATGTACCAATCATACCCTTAGCCACTCAACATGCTGTTTCAAAATACTGTTACTTCACCTTTGAGCTGTTATCATCACCAGTGATTAATTAATGGATTATTTACTAAAGTTAGTTTCCTTTCTTCTCTCCTTTTTCAAAAGATGCAGGAGACAAGTGAAGAAAAGTCAGACATGTGTATTCCATTTGAAATCCATGATTAAAAAGCTTAAAAATTCAAACCAACGTAAAAAACTGTTTTATTTTAATACTCTGGAAGGTTTCAGTGAACTCCATTATTTTCACTCACTATTTGCTTGAATAATTTAGGCAAGAAAGCTAAATTATACATAAAGTGTACAGTTAGAAGAAAAAGTTCATGCACAGCCCTAGGCTATAGCCTCCCCTAATGATGTCTGAAGTCAGTGAAAAGAACTCGTTAGACTGAGAGTAATTTCTCAGGGTTTAATTTTTTTTTCTTAAAGCAATAATGTTCTTATAAAAATCGGACAAATAATACTCTAAAAGAAAAGCCACAAAAGAGAGATTCCAGTTAAGGCCTTAGCCGCTGTACATTTTCATTTAATTTCATGAAAAAGTTGGCTTTCCATACACCACAATAGATGATCGTTGGCAGCCTTGAGTGATTTGATCCAACAAAGAAAATACATGTCTTGATTCAATAGAGTTGCTATTTGGCCTCTTCAGAATTCTGAAGTTACAGACTTAAAAGAAGATGCTTCAGGCTGAGAGACAAACTTGAAATCTTCTGTAGAAAGGGGATCAGCACCCACTCAGTGTACCATCATTTGAGCAAGTAGTTGCCACTTGCTAGGGTATTGTACTTGGGGAGCAATCCATATCATTAAACATTTACAGATTCACTAAAACGTTCACATCCCCTTTAAGTGCAACAACAGAGAATCCAACGGCTGTAAGATGACAAGCATATCAAAATGATACCGTAGTCACCTTTGATTTCTGAGCTGCCTTTGTTCTTTTCTTGAAGTTACACAATTGTAGAATTTGAAGAATCCAGTTCAGCCCCTTAATTTTACAGATGAGGAACCTGAGACCCAGAGAGGACAAGTGACGAGCTAAGCTAAGATATTTGTTCATTCATCCCCAAATGTTGATACACTTGGAGACAGAGAAAGGAATTCCAAGCAGAGAGACCAACCATAAGTAAAGGTAAAACGGTGAGAACCAATATAATGGTTTGGGGACCAAGAGGTGCCAGACAAAACAATGTCTGGCACCTCTTCCCTCACCCCCACTTCTAAGGAAATCTGCACCCTGGACATGTCAGCTGGCAGGGAAGGGCACAGAGAGTTTGAAGCCAGATCGCCTGAGATTCACCCTGACTGTGCCTTGTAATAGCTGTAAGACCATAGACAAGTCACTTACCTCTCTCTGATTTATTTTCTCCAACAGTAAAATGATGGTGATAATAGTAGGACCTACTTCTTAGGGTTGTTCCGAATGGATAGTAATGCATATAAAGTGTTTATAGACGATGTCTAGCAATTAAGAGTTCTAAATATTAGTTATTATCATTAACATATTAATAGAACAAATTCTTCAATATGAATGTTTTCTCCTGGTCATAACTGACCAGATAAGGGATGGTGGGCTGTTGACCCAGGCAGAGCATCTGTCAAGCAGCCAATTTCCTATTACTCATGTGACTTGTTTTTGAAGAGATAAATTGAGCCATTGAAGTAGGGCTATTAAGGAAGTGTGAAATGGGCAACCAAAGATCTGGGCTAGTTAACCAAGAGGCTGAGAGCAAAGATGATTGAGAATATTCAGGGCCAGGGCAGGTGTTATGGTCCCAGGTGAAAAATGAAGTTACAAAGTTTTGAGGAAGCCAAGTGGTTGGAGAGGAGGATGGGGCATGTGCGCGCGCGCGCACACACACACACACACACACAGACACACAGAACCCCAGTTCCTAAAAACTTTATATGTCTAGTCCAATTCCACAGGTAAACAAGACCCTCATTTCTTTTTTTTTTTTTCTTTTTCAGGTCTTTATTGGAGTATAATTCCTTCACACTGTTGTGCCAGTTTTTGCTGTACAACAACGTGAATCAGCTGTATTTATACATATATCCCCATATCCCCTCCCTCTTGAGCCTTTCTCCCACCCTCTCTATCCCACCTCTCTAGGTCATCACCCATCATCGAGCTGATCTCCCTGTGCTATGCAGCAGCTTCCCACTAGCTACCTATTTTGCATTTGGTGGTGTATATAAGTCAATGCTACTCTTTCACTTCTTCCCAGCTTCCCCTTGCCACCACCTGTGTCCTCAAGTCCATTCTCTACAGTTGCATCTTTATTCTTGCCCTGCCACTGGGTTCATCAGTACCATTTTTTGAGATTCCATGTATGTGAGTCAGTGTATGGTATTTGTTTTTCTCTTTCTGGCTTACTTCACTCTGTATGACAGACTCTAGGTCTATCCACCTCACTACCAATAACTCAGTTTCATTCCTTTTTATGGCTGAGTAATATTCCATTGTATATATATGCCACATCTTCTTTATCCACTCATCTGTTGATGGGCATTTAGGTTGCTTCCTTGTCCTGGCTACTGTAAGTAATGCTGCAATGAACATTGTGGTACATGTATCTTTTCGAATCATGGTTTTCTCAGGGTACATGCCCAGTAGTGGGACTGTTGAAGACCCTCATTTCTTAGAGGTAAGTGGAGTGAGTCTCATGTCCTTGCAATCAGAAGAAACTACCAAATACTCACAGAATTCTTCAAGGAAGATGCCCAATACTGGGATATAGACAGAGGCCAATTATGAAAGGCTGGATGTGCCAAAGTGAGTTTGAGCTACCTCTTGAAAGCCACTAGAAGTTACTGAAGGATGGAAATGGGTGTCATGTATGATTAAATTTGTCATCAGCTCTGTAAGATCATGTATGCAACAGTGCAGAAGGTAAATTTGAGGGACAGAAAAAAAGACTAGAGAGGAGAGGCTAGTTAAAAAGCTTTGGGTATAATCTATGTTTGAACTGATCAGGACCTGAGCTAAGGGAATAGGGGTAGAAATGGAAAGAAAATACAGATAAGGAAGATATAAAGTACCTGATGACTTATTGTGGGGCACGAAGGAGTCCCCAGAGCCAGGAAAAATTTCTGACTTGAGCATTTGGATAGATAAACTTGGACACATAGTTTGGGGAGTAGAAATTGAGAGATATGCCTTTGCACATGCTGAGTTTGAGGCCTCTGTGGGAAATCCAAGTGAAGATGTTTCACTGCCTTTAGATATGTGGTTATGGAGCTCAGCGAAGAATCTGAGATGATAGATTTAGGATTCTACAGGAAAATAATGATAGTTAAAACTAGTGGTTTGGCTATGTCTTTCAAGGTCAGTACAGATGATGAGAAGAGATAAATAGTTTCTGGAACACCAATATGTAAGGTGTGAGTGAGCGGAGGGGCCTGTGCAAGGGTCCAAGAAAGGAGAGATGGAGAGATGGAAGAAACCCAGGAGAAAGTGGGAGAGGGAGCCTTAGGAACCAAGAGGAGAGGAGGGAAGAAAATTTCAAGGTGAAGAAAGTGATCAGTAATGTCAAGGGCAGAAAAAGGTTCTTGTGAGCTAAGGGCAGAAAACGATCCATTGACTATAACAGCAGGAAGGTTTTTTGAGACCAAAGCTAAAGGAGTGAGAGGAAAACAAAGATGGCATTGGATTGAGGGATGAAGGGGAGGGAAACTAAAGGAGGAAAGCAAGTGTACTCCAGCTGTAAAAGAAAGAAAGGTGACAAGAATGGGGGATCAAATAAGCATTATTTGTTTAGTACGAATAGACTTGATGTGTTGATGAACTGAGTCAGAAACAAGAAGTTAGTGATAGAGGGGAAAATAGGACTGATAGAGCAAGGTGCCTCCAGAGGAGGTAAGAGGCTACAAGATCAAGGTGGAAGGATTAGCCTTGGATAGGATGAGGGACAATGCTTCCATGGAAATAGGAAGGAAGGAGGAAAAGATGGAGGCCAGCAAATTTAAGTTTCTAGCTGTTGATTCAGCAAGTTAAAGGAGCTTTGTGTTTGAAGGAGTTGTTTTTCTTAGGAAAGTAGGAAGCAAGAACATTTGCTGGGAATAAGAGGAAAAACTGTTGTGCAAGGAGTCTGAAGAGAAAAGGGAATGTTAGAACAAACCACCACAAGGACCAGGAGAGGGGCTGAAGAGGAACTTATAGAACTGTAGAGCCATTTAAGAGCCCAGCTGAGTTCGAAGACCGTTAGTGTTTGAGACATCAATCCATGTGGTGATTTGATTTCTCCAACAGTAGTCCATGTCCCAGAGGTAGGAGGAGAGAAACCAAAAGATGGGAGGATGCAGGATAGGTTTGATGGTAAAGCAAGAAGACAAGGAAGTCCAGAGTGATGGCAAAGGAAAGCTGGGCAAATTTCAGCTTCCAGAGGACACAAGTCACTCAGGAAGGAGGTGTCAGCTTGGGAGGAAAAAGAGGGAGGTTTGAACTGGAAGCTTTGAGTGGTCAAAAACAGGGAATCATGAGAAGAGTGGTGGCAGACAGGACAGGAGTTTGTTATCAGTGTGTGGGATATCAGAGTTGAAGATTTCAGAATTAAAGCAGTTAATCGTTGCCCAAAACAAGACCAAAGGCAGGTCCCCTAATTTAGTCGCAGATTTCCTTTTCCTGGAATGCCTCTGGCTTCTCTGAAAAGTCCTAGAGCAGTAACGAGAAGGCCAAACTTGTTATAGCCTGGCAAGAACATTTGCCAAGGTAATTTATCCTCATTTGTCACTGGAATTCCAACTGAGGCTGGAAAAGATTGAGAAAGTTTAATCACAGTGTTCTTTGGAGTCCATTGTGAGGCATTAATAACTTGCTGTGATATTAGCAGTTTTACATCTTACACTGGCATCATTTTGTCACATTAGTTTAATATTGCCATCATGTAGCTTGTATTAATGTGATACAAAAGTAAAATTACATGTGCACTTTTCATACTGTTATATTGAAATCCAGTACGTATATGGCACGAGTACTATTCAAATTCCATAAAATATACAGTTCCTACTGCAAAGACATTTTAATGTTATGTTAGAATAAGAATGCAGATCATTACACATTCAGAACCGTGCGGCAGAGCAGGAAGAACTAAAGGGCTTAACATTTGTGAGCCCAGAGGAAAACCATCCAAGGATGGTTCCCACGCAGGACAACCCCACCCTTGCCGGCCCTGGTAATCGGGGCAGTGCTCACAGGCCCACTTGCATTAGAACAAGAGTCAGAAAGCTTTTTCTTTAATGGGTCAGCAACTAAATATTTTTCACCTCATGGACTGTATGCACTATATACACTATATGGACTACAGTTTTAGCTTCATGGTTCAACATGGTGGTGCAAAAGCAACCCCGGGCAATATGGAAATGAATAAATATGGCTGAGTTTAGATAAAATTCTATTTATAGGCACTGAAATGTGAATTTCATATACTTTTTATATGTCATGAAATAATATTCTTTTGATTTTCTTTTCAACTGTTTCAAAATGCAAAAACCACTCTTAACTTGGGAGCCATATAAACACAGTTGGAAGACCAGATGTGGCCCTCGGACCATAGTTTAGCTGACCCCTGTGTGAAAAGATGATGAAGCTTTGGGACACCAATCCAGCCTTCCCTGGTAAGCATGCTTGGAGCCAGGCTCTCCTGGAGCACATATATATGGGAGCACGAACTGTCCCAACCTGACGCTGAAAGGGGGTAGACACATTTTTTTTTTGTTTCCATGTTTTTCATTTCCTCTCTTCTCACCCCAGAGAGCTGGCACTGCCTGTCACAGTAGCGTGTACTCCAAATGCCTGGCCAGAGCACTGAAGGAGGCGTGCCACGACCACATTTGTCAAAAATGAAAGGATCTAATGCTTCCCTTTAGATCAAGCCTTCAGATGCCTTTCCCTTTCTGTTTAGTAGTAATATATTTCCCAAGCAGAAGGCCAAAATTATGCTAGCAAATGTAATATATTATTTTCAAGCTAATGTATATATTATATATATATATATACTTTAAAATTTTTTATTTACTTTCAGTTAGATGTCATGTCAGGTAACAGGCTTCAAATCAAATCTGAGACCATTTGAATGCATTTTGCAGTAACATTAAAAAACTTATCTCTGTTCTATGGGAGGACTAAACTACTTCCCTCACCTCCTTATTCTTTGACTTAGATCCAATAGAGTAAGACAGAGATAATCCTAGTAGAATTTTGAATAACCAAAAGGACCAAAGAAAGGCTTAGGCACACTTCAGAAGGAAATTCCTGTTCTCTGGAACAGACTATCTGGAGCATTTCATCAATGGAGAAAAAAAGGAGCCTGGGGTTCATGGATGCTGAAGGGTGAGGGACCACATAGGGGAGATGAGGGGACAAGGGAGGGAGGAAAAAGTCACGGGGTTCACCTTATCCCCCTGTAGTTCCTTTTCTTGTTTCTCTTTCTCTAGTCCAGCCATCACAGACCTGGCCCTGTGCTCTTCTCACAATGAGGCTGAGAAGGCAGAAGAGGTACCAGGAGTGCCAAGGGGCTGAGCAACCCAGGAAGCCAACGTGATTACAGACTGATGTTCTACCTCCAGAGATGGATGTTTTTTGGTTAGGCGTCAACCTAAAAACAAGGATTAATTACCATCTCACATCCCCTGGACACGCAGTAGGGAAAAAGAGTAAGATCCCTGTCCAAAGAAGGGAGTTAAGCTTTGGTTTCTGATTGTTTCAGAAGAGGGTGGGTGGAATGTTACTAACATCCTGTAGGTCTGTGGGACAGTGACTCCTTCTTGTCCGGTCTGGAGGAAAATATATATTTTGGTAATAGGTTTCAGTCTACTTCAGTTGTGAAGTAGACTTGGCATCATATCCTGCTCCCACAGGCTCTCCTGGAGACACGGGTATTGGGACCATTCTCTCTGGAACCAGTTGGGTGTGGTCCTCATTCTTGTTGAAGGTGGCCAAGCTTAAGAGGGGAGGTTCCCCAGTTACAAAGAATCCATCAATCCTTTGAAAACAAACATCTAAGAGAATAGGCTGAATATAGGACCCTATTTACCTGGAACAACCCCAAGCATTTATATTCTGGCAGTTATTAATGGTGCCCCTTCCTTTTAACTATCTTATTGGTTAATAAATTATGTGGTCACTCTAACTAAAAGTTATTCCATTCCAAGTCTTTCCTTTCTTTTCTTTTTTCTTTTCTTTTCTTTTTAAGATTTATTTATTGTTTTAATTATTTATTTATTTATTTTTGGCTGTGTTGGGGTCTTCATGGCTGCCTGCAGACTTTCTCTAGTTGTGGTAAGCAGGGGCTACTCTTCGTTGCAGTGCACCAGCTTCTCATTGCAGTGGCATCTCTTGTTGTGCAGCATGGGCTCTAGGTGCCTGGGCTTCAGCAGTTGCCGTGCATGGGTTCGATAATTGTGGCTCGTGGGCTCTAGCGTGCAGGCTCAGTAGTTGCGGCATGTGGGCTTAGTTGCTCCACGGCATGTGGGATCTTCCTGGCCCAGCGATTGAACCCGTGTCCCCTGCACTGGCAGGCGGATTCTTAACCATTACACCACCAGGGAAGTCCCCCAAGTCTAGCTTTCTGTGTCGTAATCAAATCACAAAGTCCACCTTATAAATGGCTCACTTTATACTGAAAGCTTATGATCTTTGGCTACTTTAGGGTATAGTCTATTTGAAAGTGACATTTTGGGGGACAGGTAGCCAATGTGAGGAGGGCCAGAGTATCTGAGGAAGAAAGTTGAGTGGACCATAGGGAAAGGTATATTCTGTTGGGATCAGGGGACAGAAAAGACTTCACAAAGAAAACATTTTGAAGAAAGGGGGGAAGGCATTGCAGGCAGAGGGGACAGTGAAAAAAAGGCTCAGAAGTGAGGAACAGCATTGAAAGCATTGGGGAATTGAAAGCTGATGAGAATGGCCAAAGTGCAGGGAGCAAGCTGGGTGGGTGAGCCATGAGGAAAGAGGCTGGAGGGAGAGGCGGATTGTGGACCACACAGGGCCCTTGGTACCTTGTTGGGGGGCTTCGACTGAATCTTGTAGTCACTGGAACTCATACCTGGCTTGTCTTCTGAAAATCTGGGAAACATTTTAAATGAATACTTACTCCAAGCCAAATACACACAATTGCTTTTTTATAAAATTAAGGAAATGTAAATATGAACTGAGTATTGATTACGTTAAGGAACTATCATTACATTTGCTGTTTTGAAAAAAAAATTAAAAGCTCTAAAATTTTCTTTTGTGAGATATATTACTAAGTATATAGGGATCAGATAATGTAATGTCTGGGATTTGTCTTGAAATACTCCAATAGAGAAACAAGGGAGAGTGGGGATCTTGAAATAAATAGGATTGGCTCTAGGGAAATGGTGGTGGTTGAAGTTGGGGGACAGGGCTAGGCATAAGGGAATAGATTTCTTGTATTTTCTACCTTTGAGTGTGTTTATACATTTTCATAACAAGAAGTTGAAAAAATAAAATTCATATTCCCTGGGTCTCAGCCCAGATCTACTGCATCAGGATCTCTGGGTAAGAGGATCAGATGCAGATGTTGGATTGGGGAGGTGGGGTGGGCGATGGGCAGGAGGCAGGGGCCCCATCTGGAAAGCCAAAGCAATGGAGGGTTGAGTCTCATCCGTGGAGCTGGGGAGAGGAGGATGGGCGTGAGATGTACGTTGTCATTTACAAATCAAGACCTAGTTTCTGATTAGAGGAAGAAGGGGAAGTCAAAGGAGACTCAGTAATTTATGGTGCCATTACTGAGAAGGGCAGTAGAGAAGGAGCAGATATGAAACCAAGAGGGTTCACAGTTTTGAGTCTTCCAAGTATTCAAAATATTTGAGTCTCTTCTGTTAACACCATTTCAATATTTTTGCCACATTTCTTATTCCTTAAAATCACTTAAAACAGCGATCCCCAATCCCTGGGCTGTGGACCTATACCAGCCCACCGCCAGTTAGGGACCAGGCCGCACAGCAGGAGGTGAGTGGCGGGTGAGTGAGCGTCATCTGCTGCTCCCCATCGCTCCCCACCACTCGCATTACATCCCGAACCATCCCTCGCCTGCCCCCCGCAGTCTGTGGAAAAATTGTCTTCCATGAAACCGGTCCCTGGTGCCAAAAAGTTGGGGACTGCTGACTTAAAGACTTGAATTCTATGCAAATACTACAGTTTCTCTTCAGGAATATGTCTTTAATCAGGGTTTTCAGCAAGTCTGCCTTTGAATTAACGTGACCCGATTCAATATTTTCAAAGGCATACACCCTCCACCTTCCAGGGTCCATGGGTCTTTTTTGTTTTTCCTCTCTGCCTTTCTCCACCGTCCTAGCTGTCTTCTCTTTAGAAAATAGAAAGCAGCTCAGGGATTTTTGGTAGAAAAAGTACAGTGTCCTCTCTTCCTTTAATCTTCCAGAAACTGTGGATATGTGTGTGAGCACACCCAGAAGCTCTGAGAGGCCAAGATCTGCCACATCAGTGTTCTGGGCATTTTTGTCTTTTTTTCAGTCATTTACTATTTTCAGTTGTAAGAACCTGAGCCTGAGATGTGACATCTTTTAGGAAATCCAGTTAAACCCCATGCTTTCAAATAACTAGGTTTCGATTTGCCCAAGGGACGTGAGGAAGTGGCCTGCAAGCTACTTCTCTGTTGGCAACCCCTCTGGAGACCTGGTCTTTCCTGTAATCTCCACGGGCTCTTTGCAGAAAGCCATATTTCTTCCAAGTCTTTCTTTTCATCCCTGTCTGAACCTGCCTTCATCTTCCTAATGGCTAATTAAAAAATTACAACCAAGAGCATTAAATAGTAAACCCCTTCCCTGCTGTTCTCTGTTTAATTTCTGAGGCCCCAAGCAAAATGTCTTAAAAAGAATTCGAAAGAGCCACCTTTCTGCCTGCAAAATGCATGACAAACAGCATTCTATTGGAGAGAGGGCTTTATTCTAATGGGGTCTTCGATGCGGGTTCTGATTGGCCATTATTCACAACTTATTCCAGAAAGATAAAGTTTAGGGGGTCACATTCTTGCCAATATTATGACTTCTCACTTGTGCATGTTAAAGAACTTGTGTGTGTGTGTGTGTGTGTGTGTGTGTGTGTCCTCTTCCCTTGGTGCCTGATGTTTCCATTACACGCTGAAGCAACTAGGAGTTTTACACATCACAATTATTTTTTTCATCGAAGTTAGAAGTCTGAGCTTGATAAAAACGCGTCCCAGTTCATGATGGGCACACTTAAGTTGCTGCTTTGATTCCATTTGCAAAGAGAGATCTTGGGAAGCAGTGCCTAAATAATAATCAACATAGTGCTCTATTTGCCTTTGTTTATACATTATCTCAACACTTTATTATGTATTTTAATAGGACAAGAATTTAAAAGCCGGGATCGGGCACAGCCGACTCAGCCTCCTTTAGATTGTACTTCGTCGGTTGTTTTTTCTTGTGGTTATACAGTTTTACTTTATCATCCCTTTGATAACAATTTCTGCATAAAAATTGACTTTATATTTCATTTTTCCCGTCTGTTATCTTCGCGGCACTCACACGCAAACACCCTTTGTGCTGCGCTGGTAATATAACTGATCAGGCAAAGCTGTGCGGTAAGAAATCAAAACCATAATAATGTCTCTGGATTTTGCATTTTAAATACTGCGTTCATTGTTGCAGTGAGGTTTCTGATCCCTTTCCAGACATTACGGAGATTACCTTTGGTAATGCCTATTTCATTGTACTTTGATATAAAATAATGTGTCATCAATCATCTGAGTGACTGTCATTAAACAGAAAAGCACCTACTTAGGATATGTAACAATTTGCTTTTCTAATTTGAAGAAGATTGTGGCATTTTAATTATAGAAGGTCTTTGTAAATGAGACTGGAATTCAATATAAAATTGTATTCTTTATGGAATTGCAGATGAGAAATAATAAAATCTTTATTCATTAATTTTACATTATTTTTTGCAAGCGCTAAATCAAAACATTCTTGGGAGGGTTTCCTAAATAAAACCCTACACTTTTGTCACCGTGACTCTGAGAAAAAGTTGTGGTTACTAATTCAAGAAAAGGGTACAAGAGAACCCGTTGTTACTGTGGGTTAAATTGTAAATTTAAGAAATTTTAACATTGAAAGCTGGGAACAGCATTGTCTAAAATATTGAGAAAATGACAAAGAAGAGGCATAAAGTGACAAAGGATGGGGGAGGGGCTGTTGAAAATTATCGGTGTGCTTCAGAGTTCCAAGACTGCTTCCACTTGGAAGGGGAAGGGGGGTTGGCACCTTCTCAGTGAAGGACAATTTAAAATTATTGGCGCCCTCCTCTTTAAAGGTGATCAGGCTTCTGCACATGGACATTGTAGAGAGATTTAAAATTATGAGAGCTCTTCACATTGTTTAAAACATTGATTTTTTATAAAATGGATTTCCGCATTTTATTTCTTCAGTGACTAGGTAATTACAGTGGCCTAGAAACTGAGGTATCTCATTCTGAAACTAGCATTTTCTCTTTGGCTCCTTTCCTTCTCTTTCCTTCTGCCTGTTTGTTGTTGTTGTTTGTTTGTTTTTTTAATTTTGCCCCCTTAATAAGTTTTCTAGTTTCCTTTGCTGCTGGGATAGACACAGCATTCTTTGTTCTTGCTCATAAATCACCCTGTGACTGAGGAACCAGGAAGTTATTAGGGGTGAGGGGAAGGTCAGTTCGAAAATTCAGATTGATCTAACCTAGTCTCGCAAAATAGCACTTTGCCTACCTCAAACCCAAAGCGAAGCCCCAACACCAGGCTGCCCCAATATGACTTTTAGTCCTGCTTCGTGAGGGAAGAGGCTTCTGTAGCTTCGATAGTGAGTGTTACAGAGAGTCATAGGAACTGCCAAGTTGTCATCAGTAAGTGTTTAGTTATGACTACATTTGCCCAGACGCATCAGACACTTTTCCCCTCTTCTCTCCTGTTTGTCCTCTCTCTCATCTGTTTGTCCTCTCTCTCTCTTCCCCTCTTCCTTTGTCTCTCATTAATATGGCCAGCTAGGAAGGACATTCTAAAGATTCAGTGTGGAGGCTGATCAAATTTTGGGGGGGTGGGTGCCTTTTAGTTGGGAATTTCAGATGTTTCTCCTTGTGTTAGAAATCCACCTTGTGTACACACACACACACACACACACACAATCAGGGGATGTGATGAGAGAGAATTAATTCATTCATTAATTAATTATCCCTGGTTGGGATAACATATATGTTTTTTCCAGTCTTTCTCTGCATTTCCGAAAGAAAATCCCTTCCCTTGTTCAGTCATCTTTCCTGTTGACTAAGTTACGTGGTAAAAGGCAGAAGCAGTGTTCCATGTGTTTTGTAAAAAGCTGTATCAAAGTGAATTGAACATAGTATTAAGTTTTTGTCAGCTTGAACTCACACCTGCCACACACAAGGTTTTTTGGCCTTTTGTGCAAATCATAACTTGAGCCTAAATCTAAAGGAACAGGGAGAGCGATGGAGCAAAGCTGTCCAGATGTTGCTCAGTCTGTGTGATTGTAAATTTCAAAGTACCAGCTTTCCATCCAGATTTTAGTGCATTGGGAACTATATGAAAATTCCAAGACATACTGGTTTATTGAAATGTCTGGCCATTTCTATATGAATTTTGGAACAGATGTACTGAGGTGGGTAATAAAACTGTGATAATAAGGAGCACTTCCACATCAGCTCACTAAACTACTAATCTCTAATGAGGACCAAAACTCAGCAGCAGACGAGGGTGATTGGTGATTTCATTATTATTTTTTTAAACTCAGAACTTAGTGTCAATTACTTGGATTCTTCCTTGACTTTAGTCTTGGTCAGGATTTCAGGGGTGTTGAGGCTGACATATATATGTAAAATAGTTTGCTTTATTCCAAATAAATTGAAAACTGAATTTCAATGTTACTTTTTTTAATCAATGAAAATAATATAGGAACATGCTATGAGACTTTGAGTTTATCTTTATAAAAGTTTGTTATTTTATCATTACATGTAAGACCCAAGAAGCCCAAATCGGATGCTTGGAGTCTTTTTGGATTTTGAAGTTTCAGTCTAATTCTCAGTGTCTATGCTGGGTGTAGTCACACTCCAAAAGCTGGAGGCTTGGTCTGAGCGCATCTCTGGAGTGACCCTTGAATTTACAGTTCACGCCTCTGGGTGAAGAAGCAGGTGCACCATCTTGGTTGACTCTACTTGCTGCCTTCTCATTTTTAGCCTCTTCTCAGCTCACTGACTCCTCATTGGTGGGTGAACAGGAACTTCCTGGATGCAGGCTCAGAAATGGGACCCCTGGGATTGATACTAAACCATTTGTATCCCTTTCAGGGATTTGCAAAGCAGTGCATCCAGAGTTTTAAAGTGAATGGTTCTCCCCTGAATTCCTGACCACTTCTCCCAAAGAGACTGGTTGGTCAAACAACTCTTGAAAAGGAAGGACAAACTACACAGTTAAACGAAAACAAAAATTAAACATGAATTATTTGATAGTATATGGACTTAAAAAAATTTTTTCTCAGTCCTTCCTCTACTAACCTATGGTAATTGGAAATTTGATTTTTAAAAAATGATTAATTTTACTCTCTGATGCTACCAGGAAGACTACAGGAGACTTTGGAAGCAAAGGAAGCATTCTATGGAAAAAGGAAGGAAGTGGAGGCAGGTTCATAAAAGATGTAGGGTCTTACTACATGAGAATCACCTGAAGGACAGGGCAGTAGGGCAACTGACAAACAAGCACAGCATGGACACGTTTAAAACCCAGTTACAGAGGCACAGTCCTCCTCAAGCTCTTTTTTTGTTTTGTTTTGTTTTGGTTTTGGTTTTGGCACATTTGGGAAATATTAAAGCTATTAAACTCTCATTTGCTCTTCTCTGGAATTTTGAAAATTCTTTTTCCTGGCATTACTCAGTTTTCCCAAAGTAGATTTTGTTTGTTTGTTTATTTGCTTTTTTTACTGTCATGTAGTCCTCACTGGCCACTTCATATATTTTCCTGTTACTTATTCTGAAAGCATCTGGCAGCCCTAGGAAAACAAACAAACAAACAAACAAAAATGACAATCAGCAGGAAGAGGCAGAAGAAATAAAAGGAGAAAATGTTAATGACCTCCATTTACTGAGAAAATCAGCTCTGAGCAGAGTCTCAGAGGCTGAGATAAGCCCAGGCCACTTCTCTATTTTGTTGTTTTTTGTTTCTTTCTTCCTTTGTTTTTCTTTGGCCACCCTTGGTCCATTAGAAAGCAAGCATGGTCCAAACGGGGATGAAAAGCTGTGGTGTACTTCAAATATTTACATTTAACAAATTAGTAATTGTGAAACACACAGAAATCCCATGACCATATGTTTAAATTCATTTCAAGGTCAGAAGTCGAAATGTGAGGCTTTCATGAATGTGGGCCGTAGGACAAATAGCTCTTTCCTCACCTCCTTCCCACTGCCCGGCTCCAAGCAGGATGTGTGCCTGGCCCTGCCTGTGTGACCTTCATATCATGAGCCAGGTGCCTCACTTAGGGCCTGGCCAGCAGTGGAGCTCAAAAAATATGTTTCCTTTTCCTTCTTTCTGCCATTTTTTCCCTTTTATTTAGACCCAAACCTAGAAGATGGTCTTAGGGCCGTTTGTCAATGTTTCCTTCTTGCCTTGCAAACACTGGTCAGTGTGTCGGGAAGATGTGGGCTGGTGAGGAAGGTGGTCATTTGCACCCACCATGGTGTGCTGCTTGCCCACGAGGAAAGGAAAAAGAAGGTTGTAGTCATTTTGAGCTGCCTGGGGAACCACAGGCTTCATTCTGCCACCCTGCTTTCTTCTGTTGTCTTGAAGAGAGTTCTATCTGGGAATCAACAGCAGCATAGATGCACTTGAATCAGCTTTATTCTTTTTTTAAATTAAATTTTTATTATGGAAAATTTCAAACATACACAAAAAGAGAGAGAATACTATAAGGAACCCCCATGTACCCATCACCAATCTTCAGTGATGATCAGTGATGCACCTTAAAATACACATCTGTGGAAATGGCGGCAGGGAGATGGAGGTGGGTGGTTTTGCTCCATGATGGTCTTTAGTTTACACCTGTGCATTCCTGCAGCTAAACCTCATACACCTGCATCCACAGAAGGCTTCATAATTGCTTTTGAATCAGGAAAACTGTATCACTGCCATGGAAAGGGGAATTTAAAGTGAACAAGGTTAGAATGACTTACTCCTAAATTGATGCTTTCCTCAGTCTTAATTTAAGGCATGTAGGTTTACTAACAGCTAGGGTCAGAAACAGAAATGCCATTGGCTGAAGACTGAATCGTGGTTTCTGCTTAGCTGCTTGCTTTGAGAGAAGTCAAATTGTGTTTGTGTGTGTGTGTGTGTGTGTGTGTATAGAAACGGGAAGAAAAACCAAGACGGAGAAATAGAAATACCTCAAGAAAAGCTAAATTACAGCCATGATAATCCCTAAAATAGGCTCTTGCAGAGCACACCTGGCTTCTGGAAAAGGAGGCTTTTCTTTCTCTCAGCGATAATGTCAAGTCCGGGGCACAATAACGGGGCCATTGACGCATCCCATCATGTAAAGAGAAGTCATACAGCTTTCCACCAAGGTTTTCCTCTGATAATATCATCATGTGATGAGATGGCTTCTGGTTAAAAGCCAGTGCCAAAGATGAAGCAGAACTGACTTGGCACCACAAGTGTTTATTTACGTGCTGTTAGTAATTGCCAGGGCTTACTAAAGAGAAGGACAGGATTGTAGGCATCTTTGGTGGCCACTAGGAATTGTGATATCCACTTCAGGGTTTCACCACCTGTAGCTGAAGAATTTAGCATTAGGGAAATTATTTAATCTCTGTGTTTTGGTTTTTACCCACCTGTGAGAGTCTAAAGACAATCCTTGCCTTCTAGATAGATGGATGCCAAGAATGTTGAGAGGAAAGGTGATGGGTGGTTGTGACTGTAAAGTGCTTTGGGATCCTTAAAAAAAAAAAGATACTCTCCCCAATCTGTATGGTGGCCCATCCTACTGAAGGCTCCAGAGGTTGGGCTGTCTTCAATGGGTATGTGACCTGTGCAGACACAAGGGTCCCATGCTTGTCTAATGAGTTGTTGTTGCTATCTTGAAATTCTTAATTTTTGAACAAGGGGTCCTGCATACATATTTTTCTCTGGGCCCCACAAATACTGTCCAGAGGTCCTTCTGAGACATGCCTCTCTTTGTGTGATGGTGAAGCCATGTCACTAAGAAGGATTTCACACTGTTATTGCTCCTCCATGTCTGGGACTCCCCTTACAGATGGGAAATAAAGTGAATGCTAGTTTTAAAATTTTCCTCCAGTTTTATTGAGATATAATTGACACGCGGCACTGTGTAAGTGTAAGGTGTATAGCATAACGATTTGACTTACATACATTATGAAATGATTACAAGTTTCGTGAACATCTCTCATCCCCTATAGATACAGAATAAAAGGAAAACAAATGTTTTCCTTGTGATGAGAACCCTTAGGCTTTACTCTCTTAAGAACTTTCATATGTAAGATGCAGCAGTGTTAATTATATTTACCATGTTGTACATTACATCCCAAGTACTTATTTATCTTACAACTGGAAGTTTGTACTTTTGACCATCTTCATGCAATTTCCCCTGCCCCCACCCTCCGCCTCTGATGAGCACAAATCTGATCTCTTTTTCTGAGTTGGTTTGCTTGTTTGGGTTTTTTAAAAGTACAATTGACCTGCGACATACAGTGTACTAGTTCCTGGTGCACAACATGGTGATGATATTTTTGTACAAAATGATCACCAGATAAATCTAGTTACCATCTGTCCCCATTCAAAGTTATTACATAAATATTGATCATGTTCCCCATTCTATACATGTCCTTCCTGTGACTTATTATTTTGTAACAAGAAGTTTGTACCTCTTAATCTCCCTCCCCCATTTCATACTTCCCCGCCGCCACCCCTCTGGCAACCACCAGTTTATTCTCTGTATCTAAGACTCAATATCTGTTTTGTTATGTTTGTTCATTTGTTTTGTTTTTTTAGATTCCACATAGGCGTGAAATCATACAGTACTTGTCTTTCTCTGTCTGACTGATTTCACTTAGCCTAATGCCCTCTAGGTCCATCCATGGTGTGGAAAATGGCAAGATTTCATTCTTTTTTATGGCTGAGTAATATTCCATTGTATACCACATCTTCTTTATCTGTGAATGCTGGTTTTTAGGAGACTTCTGAGTCTCAGATTGTGTATCAGGAAAGCTAAGACATCCCGAGAGGAAAACTTGAGGTCAAGAGGACGTCAGAGAAGCGCATTAAGAAATATCTACTCTGAAAAATTCAAGCAGATTGCTTATAGATCGTCATTTCTTGGTACCACACTGATATTTCCAGGGCTCACCTTTTTCCTTCTGTTGCATCATTTCTCTGTGTCAAATATTATTCAAGTTGAACAATTCTTATAGTCTCCAAAAACACTCCATTGTATAACGCTGATTATGGGGTTTTTGGTTAGAGTTTAAATACACCTTGCTCTCAAAATGTATTTCTCATTTTGTGGTTCCTGCTAAAATTTGGATTTTCATCCCCCTGATTTTCAAATGAACAGCATTTTTTGTCTCTTCATTCATGTTTGCCTGCTAAAAGTTTATAGTCCATTGGATGGTAACTAAACATTTTAGATTAATGGAGGTTAAGACATCATGTGATTTTTGTTACTTCTGAAAATGGCCAAAGATGGAATGCCACTTATTCTTTAAGAAATTTTTTAACAAAACCTTTACATTTCAGTATTTTGAGGAGAAGAGAACACACCCTCAGGAAAGCAGCTGCTGAGGAGCTTGGGGCTGGGTTAGCAAGATGCGGCAGGAAAGTACTTGGTGGGCAAAGGGAGGCTTGTGTGGTGGGTAGAGCAGGACCAGAACCCAGGTCTTCCATGGAATCTGCCTCTTTATGAAGGACATCATCACATCTACTTAGCAGCGAGCCTGATAGCTCTCTGCCACATTTCCCCAGGCTCCAAAATGCGGGATTTGTAAATTGCAAGAGGGTTTTGATTTATTTCTTATTGTGTAGGAAGCAACACCTCAAATATCATAACATCTCAATTTAAAGGTTTCCCACTTGAAGAATGGGCAGAGTAGGGTTTCCCTCAGCCCACAATGGTAGAGCACTTGATATACGTTATGATTGGAAGAGGTAAAAAATGATCCTCCCTTTTTATTCCTGGTCCAGTTTAGCACCAGTTGAAAGAGAGATACAGAAGCCAGACAGATGGAAATTAATGTATCAGCTTTGAGAATGAGGCTTAGGTCCTCGGGCAACTGGGCTTGCTGACATTTTACCTCTGTTAGCTTATACTCAGTAGATCACGGCCAGGGGAACCTAGGCTGTGGGCGTCTTCCGGACCAGGGACACTTGACAAGGAGAAAACTCCTCAAGAGGGACCCAGAAAGTGCCAACCATCCTGCTTAGTTCCTTCTCTCCAACTTAATATGACAAAGGGACAGAGAGAGGCCAAGAAAGCAACTCTACTTGCGGAAATTCCTTCCTATGAACACATGAGGAGTAAGGAATAAGTGTTCCCCAACAGTAAATATGAAAAAACAATTATTCCTATTGAGCTTAATGTATGATGACATCAAAACGTACGTCACCAATTCACATGCCAATAATTGAGAAAATATTTAAAATGTCAAAAATTAAATGCCTTAAAGAACATTGATTAGCTCAAAGAATTCTTCTGTCATTTAAGGAAGGACAAAGATTACTTTCAAGAACTTTTAAATTTACTTTAGTAACATATAAAACAATGGCTATGTCAATAACATTATTATTTCTTTTTTTAATATTTATTTATTTATTTAGGCTGCATTGGGTCTTCAGTTGCTGCCCGCGGGCTTCTCTAGTTGCGACTAGTCTTCCTTGTGGTGTGCGGGCTTCTCAGTGTGGTGGCTTCTTTTGTTGCAGAGCATGGGGTCTAGGTGCTTGAGCTTCAGTTATTGTGGTGTGTGGGCTCAGTAGTTGTGGCTCTCAGGCTCTAGAGTGCAGGCTCAGTAGTTGTGGCACACGGGCTTAGTTGCTCCATGGCTTGTGGGATCTTCCCAGACCAGGGCTCAAACCCATGTCCCCTGAATTGGCAGGTGGATTCTTAACCACTGTGCCACAAAGGGAGTCCCTATTATTTCTTATTTATAAAATTTTACTTTAGAACATCCACATGGTTATACCACAGTAGACTTGTTTGAGGTTCTATACAATTCTTGGAAGTAGAAACAGACATTTTCTTTTAAAAAGTCTCTAATTCATGATTATGACAGCAATGACTTCAACAAGGTCCCTATGCCTCCCCATTTGCCTGAATCAGGGATGTTTTATCACGTTAGCAAATCCAGGCTGGTGACACAGGGAGAGCAATGTGGCCACCCGAGGACCCTTTATGATTTTGGTTATTAGACTGCCTGTCACCTAGAGAGGTCTGTTTCCACTCCAACCATTCCTTAATGAAATTGTTCATTTGGCTGAGGTGCTAAAAGGCTGGAGGCAGGTAGGCTTGCCAGGGCCAGTCTGAGATGCTGGCCCTTTAAGAGTGGCTTGCATGGGAGCCCATTCAGGCTAACCTGAAACCCAGCAATGCTAGGAGTAGATTCAGTTCTGGTTTGAGTTAAAATGTGTCTGAGAGATTCCCTTGCTTTACACAGAACATTTGCAAACATTAAAAAGTGGACTGGGCTTCTTATTTCAGGGGTAAAGCTTTAAGGTGTTATGGGACAAAAAGAAAGATAATTCAGTTTGGAAGTAATACAATCGCCTTTGATAAATTGCATTTTTAGGTCATCTAGGATGCAAAAAGGATAATGGATGGGGGAAGGGTGTTCTCCTTGACTAATTTATTCCCCAAGCGTACCAGTGCTGGGAAGGAAGGGTACCTGGCTCTCTGTTTGTTAGGTTCTCTCTGTTGGAACACACCCCCTTGGAGGAGAATGTTCTGCCCATTTGGAGAGGGCAGCAGCCTCTCTTTTGGGTGATTTGTTATAATAACGATGATTGTTGTTGGATTACTATAGTCGCCCACTGGCAGGATTATAGTTAAAAATTTGGCAATGTTTGCATTATAAATGACTATTTTTACAGCTCAGCTATAAAAGTTTACTTAGGTCTGAAATTTGATATACAAGCTCTCCATCCAGGAGTGCTTTCCTTTCAAATAGAATCTTAAAAAATGGTTAATAAAATTGGTCTGTCTAATTTTCCTGAGTTATATGCGTATTTTGGAAAAACAGAAATGTATCATTTGTATAGGCTTTCTAACATTTTTTCTCAGTTAGCCTTGAGTTTAAAGAAGATGCTATAAAATTCAAGTTATTCAAACTGAATTTGGATGGCTTGAGAAAAAATGGTATTATGCACAGGGCTAGGCTATAGAAAAGAAAATAAGTAGATTGTCTTTATATTTAACCTTAAAAACTCTATCTGTGGCCCAGAAATGGAAGCTCTTTTGGAACAATTATCACGGTGCATTTTCATTATGCATTTTATACCTCTAAGTACATAATCACCTGCTCATGTCTATCGGATAAATAATGAGATTTTTATTTCACATTTGCATTGTTAATTACAGTATATTACAGAAGTAAGATACCAGGCATCTGTTATTAATAGAATGTAATTTTAAAAAAAAATAACAAGGGCACTTTAAATAGACAAAGAGAAAGCACCCTTTATTGGAGGCCACCCAGATCTGTTGATAGCTTTTTATTTGGACTTTAGGGTAGTTGTGGCAGAAATGAAGGAAAAATACCACATGAACTGAATCTATCAAGATAAAATATAATGTGCCTTACAGCCTGGCAAGAGTTTATGCCCTTACCCTTGAGGAAGGAATCATGAGTTTTGTAAATGCAAAAGCAATAAGAATATATTTAATGTTGAGAAGATGAAAAATCCAACCCATGAGTTTCCTCTAAGTTTGACAACCTCTGGCGATGACATGAGGGTCCAGTTGGAAAAGCGAATTCTAGGGTCTCAGGATAGCACTCTTCACTGCTGAAAGATCTGAGCGGGGCACACTTTCTTCCCCAACTTCTGTGCCTGGGGTCTAATTGAGAGGAAGTGTGGTAAGAAAAGCAACAGACTAAAAATCTAGAAGCCTGTGCATTCTCCATCTGCCCATTTCAATAATTGCCCAGGTGGTGGTCACCTCTGAGTAAATGAGGAGTACTGACATTGCCCTTCCAACCCCAGCAGGCTGTACTAGGCATCCAAGTGCAATGAATACACTGTGAGAAGCAGATACACGATAAATAAAATGCAAGTGATCAAGTAATGACTGCCCTTTGGGAAAGGCTCTGCACAGGCCAATGTTGGATGTCTAATCTCTCTGGCAATAGATTATATAGCCTTATCAGTCACCACAATTGGCATATAGAACTCTTCTAGCACCATAAAGAAATTCCCTCAAGTTATTCCCTAATATCATACCCTCCATTCAACCCCAACCCGATTATTCTCCATTATTATAATTTGGTCATTTTGAGAATGTTATATAAATAGAATCACACAGTATGTAACCCCTTGAGATTGGTTTTTCCACTCAGCATAAAGTCCTTGACGTTCACTGAGTTTTCGTGTGTATCAGTAGGTTATTCCTTTATATTGCTGAGTAGCTTTCTACTGCATTTATGTATTCTTGTTTATCTGTTTAGTCACTGAAGGACCATTGGGTTGTTTTTAGTTTGGGGCTGTTATAAACAAAACTGCTGTGAACATTCATCTACAGGTGTTTGTGTAAATACAAGTTTTCATCTCCTGAAGAGAAATATGCAAAAGTACGATTGCTGGGTTGTATACTAACTCTGTCTAACTGTGTAAGAAACTGCCAAATTGTTTTCCAGAATAACTTTGCCATCTTGGGTTCTTGCCAGCAATGTATGAAAGAACCAGTTGTTCTGCATCCATACCAGCATTTGGTATTATCGGTATTTTTACTTTAGCCATTTTAATAGGTGTGTAGTGGTATATGTCCTTGTAACTATAATCTGCTTTACTCTATTGGTTAATGACATGGACAACTCTCCATGTTTCATTTGCCATTCATATCTTGTCTTTGGTGAAGTATCTGTTCAAGTCATTTGCTCATTTTCTAGTAGGAAGTGGGCTTTTGAGGAAGTTTTGCTCTAATGTTATGACTGTACTCTCCCTGTGGTACCTTCACAACAGGCTGTAGTAATAAATTAAACTTCTTTCCAACTATTGTGAATGTTGGCTGTGCTGTGATGGGCCACAAGGCAGCACTCAAGAAAAAACCCGCCTGTCATTTTCTTTTAATTCATCTTTTCTTCGTTCCATATTCCATGTCTATATGCTTGGAATGTTTCTTTTTGGCTTTTCACCAGGGACAGGAAAATCTCACTAATTCAGAATGATGAAGGGAAGAGGGAGCGTAGAGCCGGGATGCCTCAAGGGAAATTACAGGCAAAAAGATGTTTTTAAAGAAATGCTGCACAATTCGAAGTCTGGCAACTATCAAAAAATCAAGAAAATCTGATGAATAAATATTAAACTTAAATAGCCGATTTAAGGTGTGACTATTGCCATTGAAAAATAGATTGAGAATTAGAATTGACTTTATAAAAAGAATCTTTCATTCAACTTTTGTGTGTGTTCAAAATATTAGTTAACTTAATATTTTACTTTTCCAGGTCTGGATCATTTTCTTAAATTAAGATACTTCCGAAAATTCCTAGGAAAGTGCATTTTAAATTTTCTTACTGAATAAATAGTAAAAAGTAAAGTAATCTAAGTAAAATAAAATTTATGATAGTCTCATTTTGAAAATCTAATCAGAGCACACAGTCCTTTTAAAAAAAGATGAAATTGCATGGCTGAAGAAGTTGAAGGAATATTGAAGACTTCTAATATGTGGAATATTTATCTTGAGAGACTTTTATATTCCTTTATTTTAAAGCTACCTTCTTAGACATGGGCATCCTGCCTTGCGTTCTACATGTTAGAGACCCTGCTTGGCCCAGTCTAGGTGCTTCCCTACTTCAAGGAGAGGATTCTGAGAAGTCAATGGAATGTTCATCTAGAGCTTGCCAGAGGTGGCTGCATTGCAAGAGTGACTGTGGACTTTTTGTCCCATGCTGTGGTTTCCCATCCGTGCATGAGAAGCTTTCCCTATCCAGGATGTAGCCAGGGGTAGGAAGAGATGGGGGGCAGGCATCAGGTCAGGGCGGGAGGTAGGAGGTGAGCAGCATTTGTACTCTAGCCCTAGGCCCCCAGACACAGGGCCGGGTCTGCTTACATGAACGACAGTGCAATTTTTGAAAAGAAGTACATTTCAAGCTCCAACTCAAAATTCACCCTAACACCACTGAAATACTCCATTTAAAAAAAAATTTGTGGGGTGTGTTTCACATCCTAACAGAGAGACTCTTTCTGACAACTCCTATAATACTTAGCCTGTACTGTGGAGTTTAGAACTTAATTCTATTCTGTCATTTACAGTGAGGTGGTGTTTTACTTGAGTTTTATTTTATTTTGTCTCCAACTAGACTGTGAGTCCCTAGAGGTAGAAAATAAGACTTATGCCTCTGTGGTAGTTACCTACTATGTCTAGTAGAATTTTGAATATAAAGTAGATAATAAGTACTTGTTGCTTGATGGAGAAACCAATAATGCCTTATAAATACGTAAAACAAGACTTAGGCTGACAGTTTTAAAACCTGAGATGGCTGAAGAAAGAAGCAGTTTCTCAGGTATGAAAGAAAACAATATAAAATTAGTGAAGGGAGAATAAAGAAAAAGAAGTCATTAGAGCATCTGGCTTCGCTCAGGGACTGAACTTGGAAAAGGGACTAGTGCAGACTGGCTTCCTTCCCCAAGCCCCACTATCACCTCAGGGTCTTTAAAATTGATAGGCAGACCTAGCAAGGATCTAGTAGACAGGACCGAGGTAACAAGGGATTTAAAGGAGTTCTGCTGTTTCACAGAAAACAACTTATTTGTGCCCAGATCAACAGTAAATAAACAGAATGGTTTTGTGTGTGATTAAGAGGATTATATGTTAGAGAATCTGCTTTCACTATTAAGGCACAATCCACAGTAACCCCCCTTGCCTTTCTGCTCCCATACTATCATGTTTTCCCATAAAAATATCAACAAAATTAGTTTGTTCTCCTCAAAATCGGTTTCTCCTATTTTTCTACGCAGAACATGGACTTTTTGACTATTATAAGGCTTTAATTTGCCTTCTAATGTAGTACGGTTTGATATGGCTATCTTTATAAATTTATTTATTTATTTATTTATTTATTGACTGTGTTGGGTCTTTGTTGCTGCGCTTGGGTTTTCTCTAGTTGCGGAGAGGGGGGCTACTCTTCATTGCGGTGCGTGGGTTTCTCATTGCAGTGGCTTCTCTTGTTGTGGAGCATGGGCTCTAGGTGCGCAGGCTTCAGTAGTTGTGGTGCACAGGCTTAGTTGCTCCACAGCATGTGAGATCTTCCCGGAGCAGGGATCGAATCCTTGCCCCTGCATTGGCAGGCGGATTTTTAACCACTGCGCCATCAGGGAAGCCCCAATTTGGCTGTCTTTAGACTCATTTTGACTCCTTGTTAACTGCCTGTACATTCAGGTCTACTCTGAGAATACGGCCATGCTTCCCATAAAGCAAAGGATCTCAGAGTGTGGTCCAGGGACCATGGGGAGTCTGAGGACTCTCAGGAGGTCTGCAGAGTCTCTACTATTTCTGTAATAATACTAGTATGTTACTTGCTTTCTCATCTCATTCTCTCATGAGCATGCAGTGGAGTTTTCCAGAGGCCACATGATGTGATGACATCATCACTCTGGTGGATAATGGGCTGTATACTTGTGTTTTCTGGGGTCTTAAATATTTTTTAGTCATAATTTCTAATAAAGAAAATGCCTATAGATAGAGGCTACGTAAACCAAAGCCCTTTGGGGTCCTTCATTTTTAAGAGAGTAAAAAGGGTCCTGAGAGTATGTTTGAGAAGCACTGCCTTGAAGACAAAAATAACTACCTAAATTTCCAGTTAATCCTTGAGTGGAAAGGAATGAAAGTTTAGTGGAAAGTCACAGAGATGATTAAATGTTAGAAAGTCGGATTTATAAGAAAGGTGGAAGGAATTGGGATTGATCAACTCACTCAGAGAAGCTGGAGAGATGCCTCAGTAATGATCTTCAGGTATGTGAAGGGTTGATGTACATACAGAATAAGAAGAAATTGGCTTGAACTGCTGTGTGTGAGATTTAAACTAGAGATAAAGAGGGGTTCTCTGTTAAACAGCAGAGTGGGTGACTGACAGGCTTGTGGAATCTCCTGCACTGGAGGTCTTTAAAAACTGGATAGATCTCCATCTGTCTGGGATGATTCAAATGTGGCCATGCCAGAAAGCCGAGGGGATGGAACAGAGGATGTCTTAGGCTCCCATTCTAGCCCCTTGGTTCTATAATTAACTTGATGAAAGGAGCTGTGGCGATTTGCAACGAAGGGTTTAGACAGGAATGTGCTTGCTGATCTCAGGATAGGTCATGGGTAGGAAAGCCAGGGTTTTGCTTCATGGCTGGTGGCAATCCCATAACATCCTGTAAAATGACTGATGCCTGGAGAAGTCCATTTAGGGTCAGATTTAGGATTGGGCCCTAGGTCCACGCCAAACCCTTCTCATTGTCTAGAAACACTGGGAAAAGGAATTTGGTAGGTTGATTATAGTCAGCTCAGATGGCACCTGGAAAATTCCAAATATTATATGTAGGTATTTGGGCATGGAATGCTCATGATTCTAAAGGAAAAAAGAATGCAATTCTTAATTTTATAAGACAGTATCAGAAAATCTGAATGGAAAGTATAAGAATAATGCTCTTCACAGGCATACTCTTTCAATTTTACTGTGTGTCAGTGCTTTATTTTTTTCTTTCAGAATGAGTGGAATTTCATTGCTTTCAGTTTTCAAAGATTTTGCGTTTTAGAGATTAGAGTTGGAAGTTTCCCCGAACTGGGTTCAAGATCCAGGGAATCAATCAGATTCCAAGGTAGTTTGTTTCCTTTGCTTATCACTCAGATTTCTGTGAACAACGTGCCTGGGTCAAAACAAGAGGAAGGAAAGAATGCAACTTTGCTGAGGTTGTTGTTGGATCCTGACATTAGGGACAATGCAGTAGATTTCAGCAGAACCATCTGTGATAACGAGGTGGATTAGGGAATATAAATGAGATTTTATCTAAATGTAGACCCAATCACCATGGTCTATGTTGACACTTAAAAAATATTTGGATCAGGCATTATCTTGGCTTGGGTTGATTGATAGGAAGCAGAGAAAGAAGACAGAGCTGGGAAGACTCCCTTGGGCACTTTTAGAGACTTCAGGGTAGTTTGATCAGATATCATTCAGGAAAACAACCCTGGCAGATAGCAGATAACCCCATTGTGGGCAATGATTACCAGGCTCTATCTATCTCCAAAAGATTCTAAGAGGCTGCTGACCTCTCCTTTGACAAAGCCTTCTAGTGTTGAATGAGATGGGAAGGCCAGGCCTGGGGCAACATGGTAAATATGCATTCTGTCCAGAGAAGAGGAAAGTGGGAGAATGTTATAGAAGCTATAAGACAATCAGCCTCTTTATTATTAAGACCTGTATTATGCAAATACTCAAGTAAAAGAAGGTATCTTCCAATGCCCCTTTATGTGGAAGAGGGCACGGAGGGGGGAAGGGAAGGAGGAAAGGAATTCCTGTTTTTAGAAAGCATAGAATAAACCTAGGAAAAGTATTATTCCAAAAGATATCTATTAATAGTAAAATATCACAGATGGGATTTTTAAATGAGCTTAATGATGTCCTCATTTCTTCTAACCAGCTTTGCAGCATGTTAGCTAAAATAAAGAAGGTAGGGACCACTGGGTAAAAGTTTATCACCTTTGTGAATTAAGAAAGAAAATTTTTCTTTTCGAACGCAGGAAACTTGTGGCCATGAAGACCTGAATTAAGATTTTGTAGCTGGAAAAGGGAAACATCACTGCTTTGCTTTTTTTTTTTTTTTTTCTTTTTCTTTTTTTTAAGCCCCATTTTAAGGCAGACAAAGACAGCCTCTCTGAAGTCTGGGAGTGTGCCTTTGGTGCATCACAGTTTGCTGCTTTGACCTTCCCTTCATTTATCCAAATTGTTCTTCAAGCAGTTGCCTCTGCCCGCTGTGCTCTTCATTCTGCTTCCTCCAATTGTCTTTCAGCCAAAGTCATACTTATTTTCCAAGACTCTGTTCTCAATCTGCTGTGGCCTCCATACCACTCTAGAGCCCCAGAGTGTCCCCTGCTCTGACAACCCTATCCTAAGACTTACCGCTATTCGCTTTGCACTAGAGTTATTTGCGAGCATGTCCATGTTTGTCACGTAACTGTGTGCTCCCAGGAGCAGGAGCCCAGTTATTTTTTCAGATCTGAGTCTTACACCTAGTAGTTGCTCAGTTAATGTTTACTACTGAGTCAAATTTGACTGAACACATCTTTTCCAGAAAAAAAAAATAAGCTCCAGATGCTACTAATGCATTTCTGTTCTGGAAGTATATTTATTAGACCTTTCAGCAAAAAAATGTAACTTATACGTGCAAAAACAGAAGTGATGGGGAAACCTATTTCTACATGCATATTTATTCAATTTATTGTAATTCAATATGATAGCCACTGAAAGAATGCATGTACACGCACATGTATGTATATATGTATATGTATGTGTATATATGCACATGTATGTACATATATTCATATATGAATGCAATCCATTGCTACATTTTAGTTTTTCATCCATAAAGCACGTAAAATCAAGGAGAACTAGAATTGAATAAAACATTTAAAATGTCAGATTAAAATCCTTGGTGAATAATATTCTGATTTCCTTATGGAAAACAAAATGAGGAAGAGTAGAAAAACAAGTAAAATTATCACTCTGAAAACTGGTACAAGAGTGTAAAGCAATTATATTCCAATAAAGACCTAAAAAAAAAAAATCACTCTGTATCTTCCTAACAGAACTTTCTTATTTTTATAAAAATACTGTGCTGATATATTTTCTAAAATTTTATACTGAGTCATCTAGTGAAAAAATATGTAAAGATGACATCTGAAAACTAATGTAGTCACTGTTTTTATTTTTCCTCTGTCCTTTACGTGGGGAAGGTTACAAATTATTTGCAAGGGAAGAACATGACATTTCTACAGATGCTTACTTTCTAGCACAAATGCAAATGACAGAGCAAATAACTTTTTTTTCCTCTTGGAAAATGGTCTCTGTAGTTGTACAAAGCATACTTTAAAATGATAAGAAACATAAATGATGTGAATAATTATTGTTGGAGGAGATATAATTGTGTTTAAGTTTCTGCATTACCTGTATATTTATCCTTTCCTTTTCTGTTTCCTCCACCAAATTTCTTTCCCAAATCAGGTTTCAAACTTGAATTAATTTCTGCTCAGTGTAAATTTAGATGTGTGAGAGTGTGTGCAAGTGTATTTTACACCACATTTTTTAAAGATTCCTTTGAGAGACTTGTTTTTGTAGGGTTCACTACACTTGATTGCATAGATTTTTTTTTTCTTGTTAGCAGAAATCAGCCTTTCCAAATCCTATGATTTAATATATGGAACCAGAAACCCAAATTGGGTCCTACAACCTGGCAGTGACAGAACTTGGACTGACTCTTGGGGGTCATTTCCTATATTCCACTTTAAAAAAATGACGTTGATTTGCTTATTTTTCAGCAAAATCAAGTCCCTTGTAGAAATCGTATTGGTCACAGTATTAGTGAAAAGTGCAGAATCTGTGATCTGAAGAACATAGGTTCTAGAAAGATTGGCTTAAAAGCAGTTCTGTTTGATCCATCAGTTCTCCAGAAGGTCTTGAGGAGAAGCATTTTCAACCTTGATATGAGCAGGATTCTTAGTGTAGAATGGACTCCAAGTTTGGTTAGACCACAATGAAGGGTGTTGAAAGCCATTAGCAATTAAGAGCATGGCTCTGTGCTGATTTGCTTTATGGTATATTTCATGCTGCTCATGCACAGTAGGTAATACACATGGATTCAGCATAAATTTAATTTTGCACATTAAGTAAAGTGCAATAGATAAATTATGCCTGAAGAGGAGCCACCAGCTGCTATAGCCACTTCAGCTAATGTACCCCGGAGGTGCCTGAGCACATCGTTGTGTCGAACCACTAATGCATCCTGGACATCTGTATGGATACATTTGCTGTGTGGAGCCAGGAGCAGCCTCCTGGCTCTCAGGGAGGGGCCAGGGAAGGGAACTGGTCCAGCTTCCTGGGGCTGAGCTGCCCCCCGCCCCCACTCCGGGCTCTTGAGCACACTTTGCCATGCCCGGCCTCACTCAAGGGCTCGGTGGAAGGGTCCGAGACAGGATTTTCCCACAACTGGGGGAAGTGAGAAGGCACAGGAGGGACCCCAAGCATCCCTCCCCTGGCTTAGTTGAAGGACCTAGAGTCCATATGAAATGGGCATTCCACTGAGGATTCAGAAATTAGAAAGGATACATTACTGCAAAGATGGCTGAATTAGAGCTGTTGGGGGAACACTTAGTTTTGAATTTTTTGGCATCTTTGGACCTCATTTCTCAACCTTAATGTTCACTTTATGGTTATTTTTTTTTGTATTTAATACATCTACATCCCATACAGGGAATTGAAGCAGAACACTCTGAGGGCTTTAAGGAAGAAAACAGATTTCCAGTCTGTGGCAGGATTCATTCCTGTGGCCGCAAGTGGTGATGACATGCTTTAAGTTATTTGAGATGAGTAAGCAGTTACAAGTTTCACTGGAAATGTGACTCTGATGGTTTTCAGCCAAACCCTGATAATGGGAGTTTCATCCTCTTGGCCATCCCCTCCTGGGGCCCCCGTGACTGCACCTGTTCCAGGCTTGTGCTCTTTCCCACAAGGTGGGGAGGAAGGCCTCGCCGGCGCCTGTCATCATGTCCTTTTGCCCATCGAAAGCACCCTGCTAGGACTGGCTTTCTCTTAATGGTCCTTTTACCATACCCCTTCCTGGGGTGAATGGACTCTATTAGCTGCTGCTGCATTCTAGAGAAGGAAACCCAAACATATGGAGCCCTGTGACAAGGGCAGACCAGACCAGCTCATCAAAGAGAAGTGACAGAAACAACTTACCCCAAGTCCGACCCCAGGCTAAGCCCTTTACCTGCATCATCCGAGTTCTCACAGAAACTCTCTTATCATTTTCATTTTGCAGAGGAACAACCTGAGGTTTTGAAACTCAGGTAACTTGCCCAAGGGCAGATACTACTGGTAAAAAAGCAGAGCCAGCGTTCAAACCCAAAATGCTGGATTTAGGAGCTGTGTACTTTAACACTTTAGGCATTTTGGTATGCTGCCTTTGAGTGGTGATTTTTTTTCCCTGCAAAACAGCATAGATTTTCTTCAACTCGTTTGTTTTTACAGACAAGGTAGCTCTCTCTGACTTTAAATGGAAACTTTCTCTTGAAAAGAAACTAAAGATGTTCTTCATATAGGATGTTTATTCATGATGAATGATTTCATGTTCCAGAGGAAGAATCTGAGAGAGGTGGACAGACAGGCTCCTAGTACCCATTAGTTAGTTGACTGATTTGCGGAGATCCACCTCACTTTGGAGGCTTCCACTGCTCCTTCTAGAGGAATATAAGTCACAAGAGTAACGGATTACTGGACATTCTTTGAGGTCCTTCCTTGGGCCCAGTTGGAGGAGAGGGACCTAGGAGGGACCCTTCTGTTTCCCACCAGGGTCCTTGCACTCTTTAATCAACAGAAATGATGAGGCCAGATGAGGAGTTCAGACAAGCCTTTAATGGGACTTGTGCTACAGCACGAGGGACTAAAAAACAAGAAACAGCTTCCCTTGCTCACTCTCTGAGGGAGGGTGAGCTGGTTCCTTAAACAGGGTGAGGATAGGGGCGGATCAGTGGGTCGGGCCAGAGGGATGGCTTAGGTGGTCTGCCCACCCCCTTGGTAGTGTTGTGTGCAGGGAACATGCAAGGTACCCTGCTTTTTGCTCCTGGCACCTCAGAAGCGGCAGTTGGGCTTTGGCTTTTTTGTATCTTATTGGTCATAATTGCCTCACTGCACATGCATGCAGTTATCTTTAGTCCTTTATAATTTCTTTTTATTCTGTTGCTTGAGGACACATTTGTCTAGGAGCAAGTGCAAGCCCTCCAGTCGAGGGTCGCAGGTCCCAGCCCATTTCACTTCTAGTGGTGCACTGGAGTCTATGCTTCCAGAACCCTGTGTGCCTTCTCTTCCCAGTTCCACGGGCAGTGATATCCCATTGGTAGCTTGAAATTGCTCATGATTGGAGTCTTCATACCACAGAAATTTGTCAGCACTACAAATCAGGGCTTTTTGTTTTTCTTTTTCAGAGAACAAGTTGTGAGACATTTACCAGGACACCACTGGGCACATTCCCATGGCCTCGGGGGCCTTTACGACTGTTCTGGATACCTGGTAGTTCTTGTTCCACTAGCTCTTCCACTGTACAGAACTCTGAAGGGGAGAAAATTTTCATCAGCAGCACAAAACTCTTTATAACATATAAAGCATTATTCATGTGCTGGGTTTTAGCAATGTTGAATTTAGGCACTATTTACCAGGACAAAGAGAACATGTTATAACATTAATAACAATGTTTACCTCTAACCCTGAAAGTGGGTGTATGGTAATAGAGTGCTTCAAACGTTTGCCTGAATATACCTATGTCCTACACAGGAAAGAGAAGATACTAAGAGCTTTAATGAAGAAAGTGCGTATCTGTTCTTTGGTAGAGATTATTGCTGTGGACAGAGATGCTCTTCACCAGTGACTATTTCTACTTTGGATCCAGTTTGCATTGAGTAGGATCACAATGGCTGTAAACTGAGTATTAGATTCTCAGGGTTCCACTTAACTTTACCCAAATTACCTAATGGGGCCCAGACATATCATTCAACCCCTCTGCGTTTGAGTTGCCTGTCCTACCTGTACTTCACTTAGTGTTCTGTAGTTGTGGGCAATAGATGCTAATTTAAGCAGAAAAGAAGTTTACTGGATGATCTTTAAATGGCTCAAAGTACTGATGGGGAAGGGGGAGAGCCAGGCTATGAGAAGAACTGGAACCAGGCATTAGCAGGAACCAGTCACTTCCTTGGTAGCACACTCCCACTGGGAAGGAATCAGCCACAGCCGTTTCCCCCTTCTGTTGTTGCCAATCTGCATAAGATCCAATGTTGTTGGGAACTAGGAGGGCCAGGGATGGAGCAGCTTCACACAAATAGGGCATAGGCAATTCCCCAGAAAACAATCAGGTTGCATTGCCAAAGTAGTGAAAAACAGATGCAGTGTGGTCAACCTTTGCCTCCCTAGTGATCACACGACAGTCAATGGAGAAGACTAGAATCTACTTTGCAAATGAATAATTTATAAAATGTTTTAAACTTCCATGATAAAGTTCTGAGAACCTGCTAGTCATGAGTCCTATAGTCTTGAGCAGGTTTTTGTTTTTACCTTGAAACTTAAGAGTCTAAGAGTCAAGTTTTTGCTTCATTTATAGAAGTTTACTAGCTTATATTCGATCCACTCCTGGCTCCATTTATGCCTTTACCCTAGTGCTTTCTTTCTTGTTTTATGCCTACTTCTAATTTATGTTCTGTAGCTATATTTTATATGCTCCTAAGCTGCCTAAAATTCTTTTTGCAACAAGGCAGTGTATAAATAAATAGATACATGCAGTCATCTCCTAGGATTCTTTTCTAATTTTAACATCCTATTGTTCTCACTCAGAAAATTGGATAGTCAAGTGAACAGAATAAGTTCACTTAAATTCAAATATAATATCAGAGTCACCTTGTCTTGATTGATACTCACTCAAAACACAGAGTTGCTTTTTAAATCTCTTACTTAAATTCACATGCAGAGGAAAGCAATACCGTCGAAGTAAGAGGAATGGTAATTATTTCCCTGGAGAACAATAATTTTGCAATAAATTTCAAAAACAGCACGATTTAGCAAATTAAGCTGAGAGCCAAGGATATTAAATAGAGTTAACTTTGCAGAAATAAATTCTGATACCACAGGCTTCAAACATTACTTTAAATGTGTTCATTTTGAAAAAAGCTAGTGAAGGGGCCCTTAAGGCTTTGGGTGGGGGATGTTGGATTTTGGTTTTAAAGGCTGGAGGAGTGAACCTTTTTCACACAGGCAGGATGTAATGAATATATGTCTATATGCGCACTTTATTTTGATATTACTAGACTGCTGAGTAAGCAATATTGATAGCGACATCCCCTTCAAAGGAAATGTACTTTGCGGCCACACTTCTGTGCTTTGGCAACTCCACATGGAAATGGTATTTCTTTGATCCTATATTTAGTACTGATATTGTCTGTGTTTAAATGTTAAAAATAACTCTAAAGCCATATGCCCTACCGTTAATAATAAAACCACATTCTCACCTTTTAAAAGAGCTTACAAGAAATCTTGGGCCACCTTCTGTAGCTGTATACTAAGCTACAACGTCTGCGAGGGCTTGAATTGAGTGATAATTTGTTATGAAAATCTCCCCTTTTAACTCTCTCCTCAATATATATTCCCTAGCCCATTGAATTGCTACTTGGACTTTTTTTCTTGGACCAGTCTTTGCTGAAGAGAATCAAAGCATCAAACTAAAAAAAAGGAAAAAAGAAATACAACAGATAACACATACATACCCTATTTATGTTATCTATCTTATCATCTATCTATCTATCTATCTATCTATCTATCTAATCTATCTAATAGACACTGTTTTTCTCTCTCTCTGCTTTCATCTGAAGGAACGGTTCATAAATGAAAAAACAGAAGTTGAGCCTGTCTTGCTTGAGTTAGAAGCATTCCTCCCAAAGTGCTGATGCTGATCTATTGTCAGACTGCACTGCACTTTCTCATTAATATTAACCATTTCCTCTAAAGGGTCTTACTCTTTGACTCACTCTGTTTTAGGGAGCCGTTATTTTTATAGTGGTTGCTAAGTCACCATCAAAGAATTCTAAGATCTGTGAAGCACGAACATACAGGAAATCGACATTATCAGTTCTTTGGTCTTTGCAGGTAGCGTGAAGTAATTTTTGAAAGATGTGGAGAAATTGTGGTTGGGTACATCTATCTAAGTTGAAATACATTCTACCCCAGAAATTAAATGCACTTTGCTGAAGGATTAACCACACTGTTATCAATGTTGCTCTGCTACAGTACATACAGGTCATTACCACTGAAGCCTATCTAAATGACTAAGTGTGTGTGCGTGTAAAGATAACACTTTCTAGTTATAGCTGAGATATTTTTGTAGAAGAAAATAGACTACATGTGGCCACCTCAATCTAATCAAGTTGAGTATTTAAGTTTCTTCTCTACTGGTTGATAGGCTAGTTGCCTGCTAGGTGGGGATGGAAAAGGCTCTTACTGTTTAGTTTCTATTCTGTTTTGTTTTGTTTTTTGGTGAAGTCGAAAAGGTGACTGTGCAGCTTAGTAATCGGAGATGAACTATGCATGACGGTGTCTGGTCGAATGCTTTCTTTGATTGCTACTGACGAATCAAATCTCTTTAGTCTAGCCTTGGCTTCCAAACCCCAAATCACTCCAAACTTGCTCCTACAGTGCCACGTGTGGCAAATCTGTGATCTTGCCAAACCACCTGAAAAGAATTATTTTCCTTTCACACACAAAAAATAATTGTCTGTTCCTTAAAGTTCAGATTGTAGAGGTTTTGAATAATTAAAACCTTTTTTATACCTCGGTAGCACTCCCAAAGGTTAAATGCGTTTCTGCTCTTGCATCTACAGGATAATTATGGGAAAGCAAATGAGTTTCTTCTCTGAAAAGACATGGAAACCGAGTAGTTATTTGTGCCTGCAAATCCTTTTGGGTAAAGAACCAGCAAGATAATAAATTGTTTTGCTAAAAACAGGAAGTTTGGCAAAGATGCAAAAGTACAGCTAAACTTTGGCCAGGCAACCCAAAACATTGTGTTCTTCTTTGAAAGTATTTCCAGCAAGAAAAAAAAAAGTGGAGTGCCTTGAATACATAGTTTAAGAAACAGTGAAGGCATCTGGCAACTTGAACTTCTTGCCAAGCTTGTGGTTGTGCTGTGCTTGCTGATGGGAAGATGTGCCAGTTTTCAATGAGTTATGTCATGCACAGCTGGAAACCCATGCATAAATAAGACCTCGAATGTTGTGAAGTCCAAAATGATTCAAGAAAATATCCCCTCTTTCGATCCCTTCATCCAAACTGTAAAATAATATTAAATAAAAGGCATTACTTGGAGTTTAGATAGGAAAAAGCCAACTTCAGATTTCTCAGGGAAACCTGTTTCAAGGCAGGAGTGTTCAATCAGTTGAGACATTCTGGAAGTTGTTAGTTTTTTTTCCTCCCCCTCCCCTTCCTCAAATTCTTCATACTCACGCTTGCCAGCTTTATTAATATGATTGTGATTATGTGGCATCTGTTTTGGACAGACCCAATAGGATTGTAATTTCCACTTCAGTCCATCAGGCTGGAAAGACTTCAAAATGTGGGCCAGAAAAAATAAAGAAATTAACCCAAGACGTCTGGAAAGGAGAGCATTGTGCTTCTGTCAGTTCAAGCTGCAGGGAACCCTGGGACATCTTGATTGGAGGAGAATGTGCTGCAGAAATGGTGCTCCCCGGACTGGCGGGGCCCCTTCCAGCTGGCAACAGCAATGGGACTCTTTTTGTTCTCCTTCTACACTGGGTGATTTGGCTTGCGGTTTTGATTTTAGCATTCAAGGAGAGGAACTCCCAATGTTAGTTTTTACCACTTATTTGGGACTGGAGGCAAGGGTCCCTCTCCCCGAGTTTCTCGTTTGAGCAGTAGGAGCCGGAGGCAGAGGGTCCCATGAGGTTCAGGAAAGAGAGTCAGCACCTCCGGCTCCCACCTTAGGGACACCTGTGCTGGGGAGGCAGGCGCAAGCGTGGAGGAGGAGAGCCCCTTCCTTTTTTCTTGTGAGATGGGCTTTCTCTGGTCACTCTGCTCTTTCTACCTACTCTGTGAGGGTGGGTTTTTACTTTTGAGGCACCTCTTGATTTTCATTGCAGACTGTTTTCTCTTGAGGGGAACACTGAGGTGGCCACCAGCCTAGGGGAGCGCATGGAGCATGGATATGGGCCACTGGCCCTGGCTCTGCAGCTGGTGACCAAGATGACCCTGCCTCTCTAAACTGTGGTTTCTTCATCTGCGGATGAGTCATTATAATGGTACTTACCGCAAAGACATGTGGAGAAGAGGGAATAGGTGAGTGTAAGCAAATGCGTGGACTGCCATCCTGGGTTGCTTCGATCTATATGTGCTCAACAAAGGTCGGCTGTATGGGGATGGACAGAGCCCACCATGTGATTCCTCCACCCAGGAGTCAGGTGGGAACGCTTTTGGTTTCCTCAGCATGAATTTGTTCTTTTTAGGGAAAAATGCTACCAGCTCTTAGATCGTTATATTAAAAGATACATAAATATATAGACTTTATTTGTTGACTGGATATTTTATTTTAGATTTTGAAGAGACAAAAAGAAACAAATAAAAATACCCTTTAATTTACCACTTAGAAATAATCATTATTTGAATGTTGACATAATTCTTTTCAGTCTTTTTTCTATGATTTTGTTTGCAATTATTTAATTGGGACATTATTATACACTGTAAGCATTTTACCATATATTATTTTTTAACATTTTCCCACTTCATTAAGTATAATTTTTTAAATGCCTTAAAATGTTATTTTAAAGGGCTTCCTAACATTCCATTACATGGATATTCTTATTAGAGTTAAGGTTTTTGCTTTTTGTTTTAACATTATGATGACTATCTTTGTCTGCATTGGTATTTCCTTGAGATAGAATTATTGGATTAAAAAAAGTCTTTGTGAGAACTCAATAGGTATCGGTTATTCTTTGAAATTATGAGGGATTCGCTTTCCTTAGAAAGAGTGGGGGAGAGATCTTACCCCACCATGAAGCAGGGAATCCTGGCCAAAGAGACTGGGAATTGAAGTGGCTTTTTACAGAATTGGTGAGCCAGAACCTCTGCCTCCCCTATAAACAAACAAATAAGTAAACACACACACCATATATACCCACACACTGTCTATAGCTATATATACACCACATATATGTATATAGTGTGTGTATATGTATATGTTTATGTATACATGTACACTGAACAAGGAGAGAGAGGAAGAAAACTCTGCGTCTCTCTCACCCCACTCACCTCGGATGGCTTTTGATCTCCAGTGGGGAGGGAGTGAGGCTGGAAGATGGAGGAATTAGCTTCAGGGCAGACGTAGTGATTGTGGGCAGGAGAAACACTGCCTGGGAGAGTGGGGCAGCAGGGCAGAGGAGACAGACTCTCTCCCCACTTCCGCACGAACCTGGCTCCACGCTGGTCCCTTGAGGACTGACGGCTTAGGCAGCTTCAGCAGGCAGCACCCTGCCTAGACCCGACTTTTCTAGGTTAGCGCTGGCGGCTGTGAAAACTGCGAAACTTCCTCGGGAGGCTTTGCCAGTAGAGTTCCCAAAAAGAAGGGCACCTGAGCGGTAGGAAGCACACAGAGCAGATGGCCGCAGTGATGCTCCTGGCAGACAGGTTTTCCAGCGCTTGCGAGATGCCTCTGGGGAAGGAGGGGGTCCCGGAAACAAAGTCTGTGAGGGTGGCTGCGGGGACTGGACCTCCTGTTTGAGTATCCAGGAGATTTTTCTGCCAGTTGGAGCTGGGTTGCACTGCTCCTGTGACTTTATTGGTGCCCACGGCCTGGCCAAACTGAGGGTTGCCGGCTTTCACATGTGGAGCGCTCCACTCCAAATGAGACGAAGAAAAACAGAGCAGAAACTGAAAGAAGAGGGGAATGTGTGATAAAGGGAAAAAAAGAAGCTGTGCAAGTCTCAAGTTTTAAAAAACTAGAGCTTGGAGCTGAGAAGGGTACTCAGAGCTGCTGAGTGTGCATGCTGGAAGGAACAGAGGAGGTCCTCTCCCATTTCAACACCCTCAGTTTACAGAGGCGGCATCTGTGGCCCCTGGGGAGTTGTCACTTCCTCCAGGTCACTCGGGTGAGTCATCTGAGCCACAGCAGAGGTCTGCGGGCGCTTCACTCAGAGCCCTTCCCATGGCCTCCCGCGGCTTCTCTGGTCAGTGCCTTGAAGCGTGGGGGTGCTGTTGATGAGGGGGCCAGTGCTCACCAGTTGTTCCCTGTCATGCTCCATCTGGGCTCCTATAACAGAATACTGTAGGCTGGGTAGACTCAGCGACAGACGTTTATTTCTCACAGTTCTGGAGGGTGGAAGTCTGAGATCAGGTGCCAGCACGGTCTTGTTCTGTGAGAGCCCTCTTCCAGGCTGCAGACGGCCACTCCTCATTGTGTCCCCACAGGCAGCATGCGAGAGAGAAGCAGCAAGCTCTCTCTCCAGTCTTCACCCATTCAGGAGGGTTCATCCTCATGACCTTATTTAATTCTAATCATCTCCCAAAGGCCCACCTCCAAATACCACCATTGGGGGGTAGGGTTTCAACGTATGAATCTGTGGGGTGTGCAAACATTCAGTCCATAGCATTCCGAATAGGAAGCACAGAGGAACGGGCTCCAGCGTCAGGTCCCTGTTCTCCTGTCTGGCTTTAGAATCCCCTGGGAGCGTCCTACGGCCCTAATGCCAGGCTGCACCTGTTGAGATCAGCACCTCTGAGGGTGAGACTGGCATCGGTATCGGGGACAGCTCCCCTGGGGATGGCAGGGTCCAGCCCCGGTGTGACAGGAGTGGCACATCACTGTGTCACCACAGGTCCCGGGTCCTGCTGTCCACCTGGCATCAGGAGCTGTGTCACTTGCCCCGCTGGCCCATTTGTTGCACCGTGATCACAGGATGCAAAGTCAGGGGCTGAACTGGCTGATTTCTGAAGTCCCTCCCAGTTTGAGAACCTGAGAGTCTAAATAAAAAGAAATAGACATTGTGTTAAAATGGCCTTAATTAAGCACACCTTTCCATATCTTGTGATGCTTCTTCGCTTCACACTTCCTACCATAAAGATTCCCATGAGCTCTTCACCATTCCTGAAAAAAAAAAGAAATGAAAACGTGTCGGGTTGCCTTGCAATCACCGGCAAGCCTCACAAGGATCTGGTGTTTGCGATGATGACTGGGATGGGGACTGACTCAGGCCGTGTGCTCCCGCTCCCCGCCCCTCCCGAGCCCGTCACACTCCCCACAACCTCCCAAGACCTGTTGTGGAAACACCGCGTCATGCTTATGAAGTCACGCCCCAGGAGGTTCCGTCTTGGAGCAGCGTTACGGCTGAAAGAACACAGTCCATGCAATCAGAAGTAATTTCGAAATAAATCAAGGCCTCTACTTGCACTCCTCAGGTGCCCTGCGTGGACGGGAAGAGGGCCCCAATGCTCTGCTCCTCTCCCTTCTTCCCCGCCCTGGGCTGCAAGGCTCTCCAAACCTTCCCCCCAAACCCTCCACCTCTGCCTCACCCGCTGCTGGGGGCCTTTCCTCCTGCTCCTTTTGACCCAAATCTCTATCTGGAAGCCCAAGAGTGTCCCCCCAGCAGGCAGGACTGACCTCGGAGGACAGAAGGAGGCGAAGAGTCACCCTGGGCAGCACGGCGGCCGCGGGCGCCCGGCGCGGATGCTTGCTACAGCTTGTTCACGCAGACGTAGCCGGGGCGAGGCCGTGGGAGCCGGGCTGGGTCCTGCTGGGAGTCAGGGGCGCCTGCTGCTGAGGGGGTCGAGGAGGCAGTGAGGGAATGCGGGCCTTGGCTGTCTGGAGGCAGAGAGCTGGCTTGGGTGACTTCTTCAGGCTCTTCCCTACCGGGAAGTCTGCATCCTCTCGGTTTTCACACACGGGAAGGCTGTTTGGCAGCGGCTCACCTTGGGCTCCTTGAGTTGAGTATCGCTGTCTTCAAGCACAGCTGGCTGTAAAACCCGAGCTCCATGAGGTTCACTGACTACAGTACTTTGGGAAGATGTTAGAAACAGAGGCCGAGTGAACTTGGTTTAATGTTTCCCTGGGGTTTTCCTGAACACAGGGCAGACAGCTCTCTTTTGGGGGGCTTTATTTATTGCCCACATTTTCTTTTTCTTTTACTGTAGCACTTGGGGTCAAGGCCCAGGGGCTCCAGAGAAAGCTCTATTGCTGTGATGTAATTTTGTGGACAGAACGTTCCATTCTCCTCCTCTGTGAATGTGGAGGATATCCTGAAGCATGACATCAGGCCAGGATATGGTTCGGAGCCCTCTTTGGAGCTGTGTGGACAGTTGTCAAACACAGTTTACGTAAAGGGGAAGGAACTACTGAATTGTGGGTGGGAGAGTACATGTTAAAACATATCCTATTCTGATATGGAAAAGGGGGAACTGAGCCATTGCTGCAGATTTCATCCACTCTATGTCTGGACCAGTTGCACGTTGCCCAGAACTAGTTTTCTATCCACCCCACTAACAGCAGCCTCAGCACCAGGGTAGGAATCCCAAAGCTTGGAAAATCACTCAAGGAGGCCCAAAGCCAATGACCACAGGGACTTAGCGGAGCAGGAAAAATTTATCCTACAAAAACCTGCTCTCTACTTGGCAAGTCTTTCGGTGAAATGGGGGAAAAGATGAGTTTTGGAGCTAGAATTACTTGGGCTTACATGATGCATTAACTTTGAGAGTTCAAACCTCTAGGTTTATGCATCAATACAAGATGCATATTAATAATCGTCCCTACTTTATCCAGCCGTTTGAGGATTAAATGAGATAACATTTGTAGCAGGTCTGGCATGGTGCCCACCTTACAGTAGATGCATAGTAAATACCATGTTTCTCTCCTTTCTCAGATGCACATCTGCACACACCTGGAATAATACATCAAGGGAGTCTTTTTCAAAGGATCGATTACTTTTGTTCTGAAGTTCTGAAGCATCAGTTCCTAGCAGGCAGGAATAATGAGTGCACAGAGTTGAGTTCTTTCCAAAATGTGAGTGAATGCGGAACGTCTAAGTAAATAACTTGGTGCTGGGTGTCTTCGCTGTGGAGAGCTAAGGGCATGGAGAGCTTGCTCCTGCCTTCCCCAAGTGTGCAGTGATGCTGGGAAGACAAGGCACATACGCTGTCAACATTCTGAAATGAAGAATAAAAAAAAATGTGCCCTGTCCCTGACAAGTTAGATTATTAAGGCTCAGAGACATGCCGTCAGTCACCCCCAGGCAGCTAGTTCCCACACTCCTCTTGTGTGGGGCCAAGTGCAGCCTCTCTTTCGCCGGGTGACTTAGCTGCTACTGGGAACACCACCCCTGTAGCCCTCCCCCAGACACCTCACACCGCCGTTGCTACGGGCTCTGCTCTGGCTCCCCATCTGCTTTCAGATTTGGAACAGCTGACCCCTGAGGAAGCTGGGGCTGAGGAATCCACCCCGTCTGGGCTCCAGCTGTTCCACTGAGAGCTTCCATTTCTCCCCTGCCCCAAGTAGAAGCACCTGTTTCACCCATCTTTAGACAGTGGCATTAGTGATTACCAGCTTCGACTTTGGAGTCAGAATGCCTGGGTTCAAATTCTACTTCCACCACTACCTAACTGACTTTGTGCAAATTAATAATTAAGCTTCAATTCCCATGTGTGGAAAATTGGGGCTAATAAATTAGTACCCACCTCATTTTGAAGACTAAATGAGATGACTTCAATTAGTAGGCTACCAAGAAATGTTTGCTGTTATTATTAATGGTGACAGTTTTGGAGTGTGAAATGTGTGCTGTGTTTACTTTTTCTTTGTCATATTTCCCCCAAAGGCTGGGCCAGCGGTCCTCTCTCACCTGGTCTTCCTCCCTGACTCTTTGTGTCCCAGAATGAGACATACAATCTTCAATTCATCTCTGCATTTGGGAAAGCTGCTTTCCTCCTTTGGGGATCACTTCGTTTCAAACCAAGGCTTTGTCATAGTTTTTCAAATCCCTGTGTTAGTCTGAGACTCTTAATCCTGGCATCTAGTAAAATACTCAAAGTACTCTGCATCAGTTCTTCCAAATAGCCCGGGGTCTTTCACACGCTAGGGAGCCAGAAGTCTGCTTGACACCTTTGAAGTCCAAGAAAGGATGTAAAGATCAAGCACCCTTGAGATCCTTATTAAAACCCACAATGGAAGCCATTTCACAAGAATGATGCAAATGATAAAAGCTCTGCGGTGTAGAGAAAGAGCTTTCAACTCTGCGTAAGGTGGGCACCAATATCATAATCTAGACTTTGGGCTTCATCAGCCATGGCCTCAGAGGAGTCACTCTTGGTTGGAATTTTCCAACCATAAGATGGAGATGCCTGGAAATGGTTCACACTGACTAGAGAAATCTTCAAACATGAGCTGCCAGGCAGCTTTCTGGACTGAACTCCAGATGGGGAAGAACAATGGGTGGGAGTGGGAAGAGTCTGGTAATATCATGGGGGCTAGAAGTGTCAATCAGAGAAAGGGCAGAGAGCCCTGGACAAAGAGGACAAAGTGGAGAAGATGAAGTGGAAAGCAGAGAAGTAAGAGAACAGAGGGGAAGGGGAAAGAAACAGAAGAAACTAAGGTGGCTTTTCAAGGTAGTGAAGAAGGATGCACACAGACTGCAGAAGAAAGTGTGCTCTGGTCTCTAAGATTGTGCAACTTCAATCAACTGCAAAGCACAATGAGCATCTTGAAAGTATCTTGTCTCAAGTGTGTGATGCTTAGAAGCAGAATTTGAAGCTAAACAAGAGCACATAGGTGAGACATTGTGGGACTCGGAAATGACATCACAGGCATCCAGTTTAGGCCCTTGCTCTCTGGACACTCAGACTTTAATTTGATGAAAATGAGCGTTTCCTTGATTCTCCACTATTCTCTCATCCTTGACCCACAGTGGCACTTTTTAGAATGACTTCCATAGGTTTCCTTCTGCCATATTGTAAGACAAGACTGATTTGCTTAAGGAAAGTGATTTAAAAATATATCATTGATCTAGGAAAATCTTTTAAGGTCTATGACATTTCATGGCTCAGCAAGGTCAATTTTTGATACAGAGTCTCCAAAGAAAAACTCTTCTCTCTAAAGGTTTGATTGATTTATTTTAAATAGCAAGATTATTCCTTCTTGTACACTGTAAACCATCTTGGTTTTTTTTTTTTTTTTTTTTTATGTTTTGGGCGGTACACCAAGTTCAATCATCTGTTTTTATACACATATCCCCATGTTCCCTCCCTCCCTCGACTCCCCCCCCACCCTCCCTCAAGTCCCCCCCACCCACCCCAACCCAGTCCTCTAAGGCATCTTTCATCCTCGAGTTGATCTCCCTTTGTCATACAACAATTTCCCACTGGCTATCTATTTTACAGTTGGTAGTATATATATGTCTGTGCTACTCTCTCGCTTCGTCTCAGCTTCATTTTAAATTTAGTTTTTGAAGGTCTCCAGACTCACTGGACTCATAAGAAAGAGCATCAATCCTTCTTCTATAATTCCCTTTGATGGCCTAAATCCTTCAGGTGCTCCCACAATCCTATTAAGAAGTAAGGTGGCATTGCCCCAAGGAGTGATTGGGCACTTGCTTGGGGCCTTGTGGAATAACCTGTACCTTTTGTACTTTTCCAGGCAAGAGAGAAGGTAAGAGGTTTCTAGTATCTGGCTCTGGGATGATGTTAAACCTAATGTATAAAAATTGAATACAAACAACTAAGAAATTTTTAGACCATTTGCTTAAGTGACAGCAGATTAGTCAATCAAGAACAATGATGCTAAGTGATGATTTGATATTCAGAGTTTGACTTCCTTCAACGTTCCCGAGCCTTTGCCTCTCCAGCCCTCCATGGTTCCTCTGCACACTTCCTCATTCTTCTCTGCCTATAACTGGGGCATCTTGAAAGCAGGGGACTCCTCCCAGACTCTTACACTGCACCAGTTGCATGAGAGACCAAAAGGTCCATCCCCTACCATAATAACCTTGTTATGATCTTGATTTACTTAACCCATAACCAGAGATCCCCCTGTCTAGAAGTGATAAACCAACACTACCTATTGTCCATGTGATCTTGGATATGTCCTCAAACCCCCGAGGACTCGGTGTTTGTTTGGTTATTTGCTTCTGCTAGTTGAGGTGATTGGGGGGATTTGATGGCATCATGTATGAAAGAGCTTCATAAGTTGTAAAATGCTAAATCAAAGTAGGACCTGCCCCTAAATAGAGTGGAGTCTGAGGCAAGAGTACTTCTAGAGGTCCACACCCCACATATCTAAATGTTTAAAGGTCATAAAATCTGGTAAGTAAAAGGTTCCCTCTACCTGCTTTCATAAAGACTAGAGAGAGCTGGTTTACACCGAGAATTTGTGGACTCCGTGGACTTCCTTGACCCCTTCCTACATCTCTCCCCTTTTCTTTCCGCCCCACCTCTGTCCCACCGCAAAGGACTCTGTGTGGGCTTCTTAGTTCACTGTCAAGCTCTCAACTTCCCCTCCAAGCAGCTGCTTCTTGGCTAACTCCATGGCTGAGCGATGTGCCAGGGCTCAGAGGAGGCCGTTGAGAGTGGTTTTGTTTATGATGCTCACAATGAGCCATGGGGCCTTTTCTTTTCGTTTTTCTCCCCCCCTTTTCCCTTCCCTTTCCTTTGAACGTGACCTAAATTTGTCAAAATGCAAGAGCCATTGCTCTGAGTTCCAAGAAGTCGATTTATTGAGATCATTATCCTTATAGCATTTTCCTAGCGCAGATGACCATAGACCAAAAATATTTAATAGTTGAAGAATGAATTTTGTCTTTGTGACTTTATTTTTTCATGCTTCTGGAATTCCCCAAACAAGTTTGTATCCTCTGACCCTTTCCTTCTCTTCCCGGTTTTTGTTTCTATTTTAAACAAGCTGCAGTTGAGTAATGCAACTGAGACCTCATGTAGTGTCAATGCAAAATACTATCCACTGATGTGTGAGTAATGGTACTATTGCTATCAGTTATTATGTTGCGTTAATAAAGTAGCCTGAGAATACACACAAGGTTTGGGGGATGCAACTTTAAATTTACCTGGAGACTGCTTATTCCCTTATCAAATATTTAAGTGGCTTCCTCTCCACAGCGTGATGGTTTAAGATCCCAAAGATACAGGAAGACATTAATATAAGAAAGTATTGATCTGATGCAATTGAACCTTTGACTACAATAGAGGAAATTAACACCACAGTTAGCAAGAGTTGGAAGACTGGTTTTAAACTAGAGGTGACAACTTAGAAAATGAAAGATCACTTGGAATTGATGCTTTTAGATGTTTTGCCTTAGTAATATCAGTTGTTTGCCTACTTACATGGTATTTGGATGCTTAATATAATGAAAGGTCATTTGGAATTGATGCTTTTAGATGTTTTGCCTCAGTAATATCGGTTGTTTGCCTACTTACATGGTATTTGGATGCTTAATATAAAAATAAGGCTTCACTTGGAATAGCACAGGCCATGGCATGACTCACAAAGTCTCCCACAGAAGCCTTGCGGTAAATATATGACCATGATTCTGGGTGGGTGAGCATAGAGCATTGTGGGTATAAGGAGGAGCATCAGGGTGCAAGCTTACCGAGGACTAGAGGAAATCCTGTATGGGAGCCACTGGGTACCAAGTGATGACTTTTAAAGGAAGGAGTTGTAGTATCTCTCAGCAAATATTGTGGTCCAGCCTTACAAGAGTCACCAAAGACTGACGTGAAACCAGAGGTGGCTTACAGAGTTACCCACCCAGGCTCCCCACCAACTGATGGATACTAGAAATTCCACCAACAGGGCTCAATCCATTAAGCTCAAGGTTTTAATATCTGTTAAAGTTCCATTTATCTTTTCTGGTCAAAAGTCTGGAAACCAAGATGGGCATTGTGATGCCACTACTTTGTTGCAGCTATTTTGTCACCAAGGACTTCTCATGACACTGATAATAACAGCTAACTCTTATAGAGTGATTATTATATTTGGCCCTATGCTGAGTCCTCCGCAGGCATTTCCGCATTTAATCCTTATAATAACCCTATGAGATACTGTTATATATCCATTACACAAAAGCTAAATTTGAGGCACAGAGATGTTAAATAACTTGCTCAAGACCACAGAGCTGTGAGATGCGAGACCAGGTTCCAAGTGTAGAAGTGAGGTCAGACAAAAATCCACCATCTCCATCCCTCTTAACGTCTAATTTACAGATCCTCTTAGCAAGGGCTTTTAACTCCAACGGGGTTTAGAGTGTAGATTTGAGCTGCTCTCCTGTAGACCCTAGGGGATCAGAAACTCAGCTAACATCTGTTTTACACTTGTTAAGAAAGAGAAAGAAGAGAGTGAAATTTGGTTGATTTCTAGGAGGCAATATAACAGAGTTTTGGGGCGCTGAGTTTGAGATCCAAAGGAACAAAAGGATCCCCCAACTGTCTGCAACCCAAAATGTGCAAGAAAAGGAAATGATTGTCCCATCTGTGTAAGAATTCAGAGCCCTGCTCCCGGTCTGGTAAAAGGCAGTGATTGATGCAGGCAGAGCAGCAAAGATGTTTGTCCTTGACCAAAGTCCATGGCTGTTGGTTGCATCAGGGCCTGCAACAGCCCCAGAAACAGGCTGGTCTCTGGCACTGATCCACCAGCTCACCCCCACCTCCCCCACAACCTGGAGCTTTTGGATTGAATGTCCAAGGAACTGCCGTCATATTGGCCTGAAGTTTCCAGTTCTACAAATCTGATCTCTCCCCAAGGCTTACCTTGATGTTGATTCCAAGTCTAGTGTACCGGGCTGCTGATGATGTAAGAGACAAATGCTTGAAAACTGAACTTGCATGCTTTTCAGGGCTGTGGCAGAGTCTGAGGGGCTGAGTGGATGGTGAGGGGAAAAGCCAAAGTAAGTATGTGCCAGAATCTCTAGGATGTGTTCCTGCAAACTCGGATGCGTGTGTTGCCTCAACTGAGCAGCCTAGGCACCCTTTGCAAGATCGCTGCCTAATGCAAAAGGTGGTTTCCCCAAATGCAAAAGGTGGGATGATATCCTTAGGTGCTTTGGTGAACCTTTGAGAGACAGTGGTAGCAAACAAGTTTGCAGACTCTCACTACACATGATGTATTGCAGCACCGAGTTTCAAAGAATTACGATTCAATTCATTTAAATGATGTAAATAGAAGTCATTATATTGCACTTAAAAAATATTGAAAATAGTTTTTACACTATTCTTTAAAAATGTATGATTTTTCTGGCGATGCTTATTAAAAATGACCTTTTTGTGCACTTTATGATATTCATTGAATCTCTGCCTTGACTCAACTCTAGCCCAGTGATGCCCAGATTTTGACTTTCACAGGCTGATAGAATTAAATATGAATAACAACAACAAAACCAAAAACAACAGGTATGATAAACATAGTAATTATAAGAGGGGACTGACATCAGATTTGGAACTTTAAAACTTTTCATTTATTTTCTAATTATATTAGTAGCTAAACACACTCTCCTTATTAAAAAATGTTTAACGATGCTGTGTTAGTTTCAGGTGTACGGCAAAGTAATTCAGTTATTGTAAATCAACTATACTTCAATTTTAAGAAGTCAAACAATATAGATAAAGCAAAAGTCTCTTGCAACATCCATCTAAATCTCAGCGCCTTCCACAAAGGGAACCACTGTTACTAGTTTGCTATGGATTCTTCTAGATCTTTCTTTATACATTATATACATAAATAGGTCCATATAGAAGTACATACTTTGGATGATTTCTTTGTATACAGGGCATTATACAGCACATATATTTTACTGCAGGTTTCTTTTCTTAACTTTGGTGATTTTTCTATATCAATGCAGCTGTATTTCATTCTTTTTTTATTGTTGTACTAAGTCCATAATGGGAGTGGACATTCTCCATTTCCTTCTCCGTGCCTCTTTTTTGCCCCTGCATGGGCATGCTAGGGAAATAGTCTCACATATGCACAGAGATATGTAGGCAGCTTACCATTTTTTTTCTAAGTAAAGGTTTTAATAGAAAGCAAATTTCCATTTACTCTTCCCATTATTTCCTAAAATATAAAAGAGCAATCACATACCTTAAAAGAAGCAAAATTACAGGTCAAAAAAAAAAAAGGACACTCTTCTCCAAGAAAGGACCAAAGGAACCTTACCATGTCCTCACTATAGATCAGTGCAGGGATGAGCCTGGTGCCAGAATCCGATTTGGAGGACCTCTGCTTGAGTCTAACCTCAAAAACAAATGAGCTCTTCTTCCGTGGAGTAACTCTTCCGAAGAAAACAAGGAAAGACAACATCCGTGGATGCCAGGTCATGGTGGCTGATTTCCCTTGCCTGCTGGGTTGCTTGCTGGCCCTGCCTCCTGCTCCCATAGGAGACACCAAAGGGGAGAGTGAACTGTGGGCCAGTCTGTGTACATGGTGGGGAGGGCTGGCTCACACCGATGAGCTCCAGCCTCTTCTCGCTCTCAAGAACTGTTGGTTTCTAAGTGTGGGGCTGCTTCCTAAATCATGGTTGGTGTTCCTGGGAGTATGGCAGATGAACTTAGGAAGTGACAAACAGATAAACCTTCACTACACATAATATATTATATATCCAATATAATATAAATATATAATATTCAGTATATCACTTCAATATATAATAACTATGTCTTAGTTTACAGAAAAAACCCCCAAAGATACTTAATATCTAATGTAAGAGATACACATTGACTGAAAGAAAATTGTTTGAAATTGGATATGCATGTATTGACATAAAAAAAATCACCAAGGTTAAAGTAAGTTTTCTTGTAATTTCCTCAGCATTTTTGTATCCCAGTTTCCTCATCTTTCGAAGGGACTCAGTAATACCTACCTCACTGGAATGTCATGAAGATTAGATGATGCAGGCCTCAGAAAGTGCCTGGCACATACAGGATGTGAGCAAATGAGGCCTGACTTCCCTTTTTTCACTTTCTTCTCTTCTACCCCCAGGATTCCCTTCTCTAGGTCCTAATGTCTCATTCTGACAGAGATTAAAAATTTTGTTAATCAGAGTTTGACTAAGGTGTTACTCATCAACAGTTCTATTTGCATTCAAATTGTGCAAGTTCTGAAAACTTGAGAATCTTCTATATGCAAATGAATGGATCTCTTAGTGATGGAATTTTAGTCCCAGAAATGAAATTCTCGAGGAGGGAGATATGTCTATAGACAGAAAAAGAACACCCTACAGATTGTTAGGCCTGAATGGGGTGCAGAAGAATCCATGTTTTCTGTATTCCAATGAAGAGTTGTCACTTCCTCTGGGGCAAGATGTTTACTTTCTGACATACGAGGCTGAGATAAAAATCTATCAAGATCTGGAAAGAAATGTTTGTTGGAAAAAAATGAAACCAGCTATAGCTACTCATCCAGAAATAATCCAGGGGAAGTGAAAGCTCCTGGTTCAGTTTTGAAACTGGGTTTTATTTTCCAGTGGGCTGGAATGCACAAAGAATCCTGGCTTGCAGGAATCTCCCATGGGCCTCCCCGAGCCCCTTTGTGAAAATGTAAGTTATACTTATTCTCACTCAGAGTGAGAGCGTTGTGTATTGTCTGGAAACAATTAGAGGTATTTTTCCATCTTGATCTGACAACCTCAGACACATAGGCAATTGGGGGTGGGTGGGGGTGGTTTGGAGTCCAAGTTCTACTGTTAACTATTTAAACAGTTAAAGTATTAAAACTAATTAAGTTGAATATGCTTGGAGCCCCAAAGGGTGGGCGCTGATGGAACAGGGAGGCTCAGAAAGGTTTAAAAGTCACCAGGAAGAAAAATCTTGGAGCTCTGGAAAATATTTTGTCGCTGTTAATGATTTTCCAAGACCCTTCAGGAAAATAGTGTGACAATAAAAGGCCATTCAGGGGAACGCGTGAACAGACATCTGAGGCTGCTTGGGGACCTGGGGGACTGCAGGTGAGCCTGGCATCACCTGGTTTAAGGTGTGACACGCGTGCAGCACCCCCCGACCAGGCTGCACAGAGGGATTCCAGAGCAAGAGGCTACAGAGTGATAGGTCTTTTGGTCAAGACGTGCCAGTCTCCTGGATTATTAGAAACAGAAATTTGGATTATTAGAAAGAGAAATGGCCTATTTGGTGGGTTTACCTATTGTTTTGTGTTGAAAGACGGCTGGAGTGAAAAGGGTTCAGGGAGGGGTCAGGGAAGCCCGAGAAGGACCTTGGGGGAAGGGGGCCACTGTGGACAAAGATGCGCAGTATCCGGGGCCGCCTCAGCTGGCCAATGTTGTGAAAAACCTTTTCAACTTTATTTTAAAACTGAAGTTAGAGGCAAATGTTCCCACCTCTGTGCGTCAGCAAAGTCCAAATTGTCAAGTGGTGTGGAGGACAATTGTGTCAACAGCTCAAGGCTTTGCATCTGCCAAATGGTAATCAGCAAAGAGGCCTCACATTTGTGTAGAGACCTAACACTCTGCAGCGTGTTTTCACAGCTATGGTTTAGTGGATCCTTATGGCAAACTCGGAGGGAAGCAGGAAGGTGTCGCCATTTCAAAGATGGGAACATGGGGGCTCGGAGAGGGGGAGGATCCCGTGCGATATCGCAGAGCTAGTGAGCGGTGGGGTGAGGATTCACACCTGGTCTTCCCACTGCACTCGGTCTCTGTCCCCGCACCAGGTGTGCCTGCGGGGCTGCCTCCAGCCCAGAGCTTGGGCTGCACAGTGAGCTTATGGAGGCGGGGTGGGGAGAGGTGGGACTGTATCCCGTTAGGACCATTTCTTTTCCTGCCTTCCTTCCACTACCCCTTCCTCCTCTGAGTGTGTCTGCAGCCTCCAGATGGAAAAGAGCAAGATGGACATGCCTTCAGCCCTGGAGCAGAAGCAGGATACAAAGGCTATGGTGTGAAATGCCTGGGGTCCTAAGGCCCGTCCTGGGTAAGGCAGCAAGTTTCAATTGGGCTTCAGAATCAACTTTCTAAAATGTAAAATTCAACAGAAAATCTCTGCCAATCCATCGGTAAATTGGGTCAGGCATAAGAAAGCATCTCATTTTTATCCACTGAACATCACCTAAGACCTTAAGAATCCTTGAGAATATACCCTTTTCTTAAAAAATGTCAGCTTTTTTTTCAAGGATAGAATGAATATTTTTCTTATGCAATAAGAAGAAGTAGCAATAAAGACTCAGAATATTAATGACATTGATTCTATGCTGAAGAAACCTGGTCAGTCTTCTCTTAGAAGGTGGATTTATATTTAGTCACAGAATCTGTTAACTTTGATTAGAGATGAACCATAGTGTTGATAATATTCGTGCCTATGACTTTGGGGTCAGATTGATAAGAGACCTGGACCTTTGTCATACACGATGCTGGAGCCGGCAGCGCGGCCCGCGCCAGCCCCTGAGGAAAGCTGGACAGTGGAAAGCAGAGCAGACTTCCGAGAAGCAAAATGCAGGCGTGCCGAAGTCCAGGTGCTGAAGCTCAGGTGATTACCAGCACCTTTTGCCTGCTCCTTCATTCTGCATCTCTTTATGCTCACTTTATGTGAAACTTGAATTAATGTGTCTCACACATTTTCTTATTTCCTTGACAAATTTGGAGGATTTAAAAGATTGGCCCACAGAAAAGAAGTGAGAATTCAGAGACAACAAATCTGCATAAACCCCACCAGACACAGGCATAAGAACCACAGATATTCATCATTCCAGGGCCATTTGTCTAGTGGCAAATGCTACCAACCACTCCAACAGGATTTGAAGTCATCACCGTCCTACAACCCTGTATAACATCTGAACTTCCAAAGGAGGAGTTGGTCCAATTAGATTTGGCACATGCTGCTTGAGAAAATAGGAAATGTTTAGTATTCCTGAAAAATTGTTTTTATCTAAATGACAATAGATCTGTCAGACTTTTTTTTTTGTGGTGAAAAATACATAACACAAAATTTACCACCTTAACCATTTTTAAGTATACAGTTCAGTAGTGTTAGGTATATTCACATTATTGTGCCACAGATTGTAAGAACTTTTTCACCTTGCACAGCTGAAACTCTTACACCTCTTAAACAACTCCTCATTTTCCCCTCCCCCTGCAATCATGACCACACTTTCTGTCTCTGTGAGTTTGACTACTCTCGGTACCTCGTGTAAGTGGAATCATACTGTACCTTTTGTGACTAGCATTCACTTAGTGGAATGTCCTCGAGGTTCATCCGTGTTGTAGCATGTGACAGGACGTCCTTCCTTTTTAAGGCACAATAATATTCCATTGTGCGTATAAACCACACTTTGTTTACCCATTTATCTGCCGATGGACACTTAGGCTGCTTCCACCTCTTGGCTGTTGTGAATAGCACTGCTATGGACGTGGGTGTGCAAGAATCTCTCTGAGACCCTGAGCTAATTCCTCTGCTAGTCAGAAAACATGACTATCAAAAATAACTTTAAAATGACCCCTTTTAATGTAAATTATTTACAGAGAGCCAAGTTTTCTTTACAATAAATGTGTTTGTGCAGGAGCCGAACAGTTGGCTTGGGGATGTTCCAGGACAGCCAGGCTTCATCCCCATCTCTGGACAGGATCTCATTCTCAGCCATGGCCGACTCGTTTGTTTTGTTTTTTTTCCTCCCAAAAGTTTCAAGCGTGAGCACTTCATTCTTTCCTTTCCACGTGCCTCTGCTTCCACCCTATGACCTTCTTTTCCCTAAACAGAGAAAAGTCCTGACCTGCCCACGGCCCACCCGGGTCCTTACCTGGAGGGGACCACCCCCCGCCTCACCTCATTGGTCATCATTATTATGTCATCCAGATCAATCACTGGGCACTCGCACTGTTGTAACTGTCGCTTTGATCATTCGTTACACTTTGTTAGTCCTCATCTGATCCAGGCCCCACTAATCGGAAACAGCGGCCTTCCAAAAGCCAGGCAACCGGGTGACCAGGGGCAATTACCACATTGTTTGGCTTTTAAATTAGTCCCTTCTTGGTGCTCTGATCACCATCAGGAGGCTGGGGATTCAGAAACGCAGGGGGTGCCCGCTGCTCGTGCCGCCCGCAGCCAGCCTGGATCCCCGCACACCCTGCTGGTGGTTCCAAGCTGAGGGCAACCCCAGTGAGCTGAAAAGCACAGCCCATGACCTAGAGGCACAGCCTCCCCATGAAAGGGAGCCCTTGCTGGGCATTCTCACCCCATGGGCATTTACACAGAAGACAGTCCCCACTGTAGCGCACTTCCTCTGTGAGGAGATACGGGACCTTATCGCCGGGACCCAGCCCACAGCAGCAGAGTCCGGGGCTCAGCAGAAGCTCATTCTCTTCTGGCCTCCACCCAGGAGGCTGCCAGACCTGGGGGTGAGGTGGGCGGAGGCAGAGGTCTCTTGGGTTTCCATATAACTGAGTGGGAGCTCCAGCCTCCACGCCAATGCCTGGGGCCAGCCCTACAGAAAGGTGTGTGTGCGTGTTGGGGGTTGGGGGGGGTCATTTGGCAGGAAATTAAAAGTCAACCTGTGCATCGTCCAGCGCATCATTTTCTTTAATGTCAGTGTTTCCCCAAACTGAAGGCATTTATATACTACTTTCACGATGTTTTGCCATGCACAATCTTTTTTATCTTAAAAGAATTATTTAAAAGGAACTATTTCATACTTTGAATGGAAAGCAAGTATTTCTTGTCTTCCTGTAAGCAGTGACATTTGGAAATGTCATTTATTCCCACCCCCACCCCCCATAAGCACCCAGCCCCACCAGTTAGCCCACATATGAATACCCTTCCTCCCGCTGCTGGTCCAGGTACAGTTGCTGTCATGATCAGGGCGGGACAGCTTGGTGGCCTCTGAATAGTACGAACTGGATGTGGCGGATTACTATTGTTAATGAGCAAGTATAGTGTGTTCCTGTGAAGGATTCCTTGTATGTAGGTGTAGTGATGCCTTGTCTCGGAGGAGTGACCCTGAAGGCTCACTGACAGGCTGTGTGGAGTAATAGGGGGGCTTTGGGGGCAGGGCATTTCCTTAGCTGCCCTTGGCTTGTATCGGCAGTGTCTTATCGTCTCATGCTTGATGGGTACCCACCAGAGCTGATGTCCATCCTGCTCATCCTCGCTCTACAGACTCCACCCACTCTCTCCTGGGACATACATCAGCTCTCATTCTTTTATTGGCCAGAAGCGTGGCATTCTTCTCTAACAAAGCTTTACTCCCAAAGTATCCACTTGAGGAACTTCAAACTGTGTCCCAGCACATCTCACGTTTGCTGTCTTAGATTTCACGTGGTGCAAAGGTGGCCAAAATTGGAGCATGCTTAAGCCACCTTTGATGACCCCTTAGTTGGAGGGGTTTAAGTTCCTTAACAGCAAATTTCACAGGAAGCACATAAGAAGAAATGCACATAGCTCCTGTTTTCCCTCCTCCATATCAAAAGCCACAGTTATCAGGAGGGACATAGCTCAAGCATGCCTTTTGATTTAAGGTAAAAAGGAGATATTTTGTTTTTCAGTAAGGCAGAATATATCTTAATGTAGTAATTGAATTTAGTTCTATTTAGTCTAGTTTGATGGGGGTAGATCTAGAGTGGGGAGAGAAGAATTGACATCGTTTAATACTTAACAGATGGATAGAAAACAAAAAGTTTAGGAGATAAGAATGTCAGAAGGTTACCAGCTGCTGTGGGTATATAGTAAAAAGGAATTTATTTGAAAGGTTAGGCTTATGTTTGTTAATATATGTCTTTCTTTCTATTATATTTTAGATTTACAAATTATTCAGAGGGAGAGCCATCATTTTGGCTAAATCTTGTGAGGATTGCTGTGTTCCAAAAAGGTATCTTTGTGCTTCATGTGAGCTGTACCTTACCATGCAAGAAGATATTTCTGCTCTTGAATGGTGGAGAATTTAGAGTAGTAATTTGTGAGCACGTTGACTCTATGAAGTAGCAGTCATTGCCTTCTATTCTCAAATCTGAATGTCTGAAGATTATTAAACAACTATAGGAGGGGCAGTAAACGCCTCGACATGTGCATTAATTTTCATGTTATGAGACATGAAATTCTACTTCTAAGAGGGCTCATTAGGCAAGGGCCACCTTTATATTCTGGAAAGGATAAATTTGCCACTGAAAGTGGAGGGAATTACTCCACTGAAAGTTTCAAATAGAAGCCTCCTGGCACCAACTCCTCTTGCACTGTGTCTTGCACTGAATGTGGAGTCAAGTCAAAATGACTGAGGTGTTGAGGGATGACGTGAGCCTGACAGGAGCAGCTTGGCATTTGAAAACTTCACAGAGTCTGAGGCAAAGACTTCCTCAGAGATATTGGTCAACACTTAACCCATGGATTCAACCTCCAACTGCCCGATGGAGATTCAGTTGCTTAACTATTTAGCAGGGGTTCTTTAAAAAGCAGTGAATTAGTTATTGCTTGAAAATCATATTGAAGATATATTAGGTACTATTAGAGTTAACTTGAGGAAGGCTACTTTTATGCACACCTTCTGTAAAAACCATTAGATAATTCTTTGGGTCAAAAGGACAATGCATTAGGATAAATAAGTAGGAAATAAGAGAAGTCATTGAATAGAAAGTGGAACCCTTGACAGGAACTCCACGTGTGGTAGGATGGATTGGTTCTAGGGTTACCTGGGATTGCCAAAGGAAAAGAGATTTGTGGGGAGGGCTGTAGGAGGGGGAAGGATGGGCAGGCTATTGATGAGAACCTGGCTAAATAATTGAAGCTCCAGGAACTTAAATATAAAACCAAACATGATATTTCCTTAAAGCATCAGGTTTTTTCTCTCTTGGAAGCAAGTCATATTCAATCACAGTTATTTGCTGGGTGTTTGCTACCCATTTATTATTACGTTAGGATTTGTGAGGCAAAACTAAAGGGTAAGAAATAAGGAGTCCCAGGCCCGAAGGAATTTATAACTCATTAGGATAGCCAAGGGTTAGACAGACTAAAAGACTCTAAGAGGGAAAAAGAATCAAGCAGTGTAGTCAAGGGCGAATGCTAAGTTTTGTGGGAAAGGTCCATCAATGAAGGTCTGGGCTCTTTTTAATAGAAGCTTTGGGGTAACTGCCAAAGTCTTTACAGGGAGGTGGTGTTTGACCTAGGTCTTGAAGGGTTTTATTGCTTACCAATTTTAGATGGAAAATTCTTCCACTTTAAGCCATTTCCATTTAAGATCAAGATTGTTCTCTCTCACTCTTCCTTTGCAGATTCTTCTACTACCTCCGCCTTAAATGTCAGTATCTTTCAAGTTTTGCACTTGGTCAAAACTCATTTTCTGCTCACAAAATGAAACACGATCAATACAATGGGCTGAAAATTCAAATGAGAACAGTAAATGAAAATGTAACATAAAAACTATGAATCTGGTAGATAGGATACAGTAAGGACTTGCGGGGCTGGTGGTAAATGGAGAGTTTTTGCCTGGTATTCAAATTTAAGTTAAAAAATATGCATATATATATATACATACTGTTTTTGCTCAATAAATTACCTCTACTAACTGGAATTTGGTTTGCCAGTGGGTGGGCTATGATCCATCTGCTGACTTCTCCTAAACTTTGCTAAACCTGAGCTCTTCTTCTAAGCTTCAGTCTGATTGTTCTGAGTGTCTAATGGTCACCTGCATGGAAGTCCCCATGCATGGAATATCTTAAACCAGGGATTGATCCCTGTGAGCCAAACTCAACCCATACTCTCACCCCGTTCCACTGGAACACAGCCACTCTTTTACGTATTGTCTACAGCTGCCTTGACCCTACAGAGGCAGAGTTGAACAGTAGTGACAGAGAATACGTGGCCAGCAAAGCCTAAAATATTTTCTATCTGACCCTTTTTAGGAAAAGTTTGACAAACCCTACCTTAAACCAACATGTTCCCAAATGAACTCAACCTCTTCTCCCTCAAACCTACCATTCATTTACTCTGGAGTCCCTCTGGTTCCTTCCCCTACTTTACCTCCCTCATCTAAGATGTCCTGAGACCTGCCATTGCTCACACCTCTGTGCCCTCTACATTTCTCCCACCACAGCACTGACCCAGCCCTCCCTATTCTCACCCATCTTAGATCGCGCATCTCTACATGAACATCAGATTACATTTTTATAGAAATAAATCTGATCGTGTCACTTCCTTACCTAGAATCCTTCAATGATGCCCATTTCCTCCTGGATGAAATACTTCTTCCCAGTGAAGCAATGACGCAATCCCCTTTCTCGTTTATATCCCTTCCTACATGTTTAGCATCCTCTCTTCCATTCTCTCACTTGCTCTCTTAAGTCTGTCTTGCTAATGGATTTATCATGGCTTTGAATGAATTATCCTTTCCTCCATGCCTCTGAGAGATGCACATACTGTTCTCCTTTTATCTCTTGGTTTTATATCTAAGAAACTTAATTGTCAAAATTCAACTTCAGCATCATTTCCTTTGTAGCACTGTTCCTCCCCTACCCCATCTCTCCTCTGCCCTTCACCTCCCGGGCCCACCAGAGCTAGGGCCACTTTCTTCTGATTCTGTAGTGTATTCTGTATAACTTGTTAGAGTACATCTCAAATTACATTTGTTTCTAATTATATTTAGTTCTCGGTATATACACTTTAGGTGTGAACTTCCTGAGGAATCCTATCTTATATATTTATATCCCCAGTAGCGATCATAATGCTTGCCAAAAATTAGGTGCTCAATGAATGTTCAGTTCATTCCTGAAGTTTACAAGTCACTAAGTTTCTGATAAACAAGGACTAATCCCTTGTTGATACACAGAACATTTGCTGGAGGACCACTAACCTTGGGCATAAGTTGTAAATACAGGTCTATGATTGATTAAATGATGGGTTAACTCAGAAACAGGGAGACGCTTTTGAAATGCAAATCACACCATGTTGTTTCCACCCTTAAAACCTTCCATGCACTTAGAATAAAGCTCAAAATCTTTGATTTGGCAGTCCAGTCTCTTAAGACCTCCTGCCCGATTCACTACACTCTGGGAACACTGACCTTTCTCCAGTTCCTCAAGAGCACCACTCCTTTCTGCCTGTCACAGTTCTGAAGTCACGTCCTCTGAGGGGTTTCTCGGACCTAGGGTTTTCTGTTCATAATGCCTGGCCTTTTCCGTTAAAGCACTACTATTTATAATAGTGTGCTTGTTTGATGGGTGGTATGTTTAAAATTTGTCACTCTTCCACGGAGATGGTCAGCTTATAGGGCAGAAGTCATATCGGTTTCATTCACTACCATATTGCCTGGCACAAGCTGGATGCTGCATAAGGATTTTCCAAATAAGCTACTAAGTGAAAAAGGGAACATTCTGGATATTTTTGAATAGAGAGGTGATTAGATCTGTCAGCGGCATGTAGGATAGATTGAGTGAGGGGTAACAGGAGTGGGGAGAAACATTAGGAAGCCCTTGCATCTATGTGAGGCAAACGTATTGCAGAATAACTCTGAGGAAGTAGGGATGGAAAGGAAGAGGCAAATTATCATTCTTTTCAGACTCTCTTCCGCCAGGAAAACCCAGGAGAAAAATCTCTAAGGATGAGTATAAAAGTTATAGTTTGGCCATTTTCAAACATATGTGTACTAAAATCATAGCTTTCTTCCATACCAATAACAGCTAGTTTTAAAAGATATGATGGATGCAGATGCAGAGAATGGACTTCAGGACACGGGGTTGGGGGGGGAGCGGGGGGCGAAGGGGAAGCTGGGACAAAGTGAGAGAGTAGCATAGACATACATACACTACCAACTGTAAAATAGATAGCCAGTGGGAAGTTGCTGTATAACACAGGGAGATCAACTCAATGATGGGTGATGCCTTAGAGGGCCAGGACAGGGAGGGTGGAAGGGAGTCGCAGGAGGGAGGGGATATATGTATAAATACAGCTGATTGACTTTGGTGTACCTCAAAAGCTGGCACAAGAGTGTAAAGCAATTATATTCCAATAAAGAGCTTAAAAAAGAAAAAAAACGATATAATGGAAAATAGCAAGCAAAATAGCAAACAAAAATTTTTAAATTATGAAGGAACTAAATAAGAAATATATGAATGACCTTAAAAATCAGAGCAAAATTGTAAAGAAAACTTCAATAAATCTTCAAATTACCAAATTCTTTAATGAGAAACCTCCATCTTATTAAAGGAGAATTATACCTATAATTATAAACGTAAGGCACCTCTTTTCAAAGTACTCAGGGAGTTTTACAAAATTTGACAAAGACAATTCTAAAGTTCACCTGGATGTCACATAAGAATAGCAAAAACGCTTATTAACAACAGTTTTAAGCGGTAATAATTAAAACCATATGTTAATGCAAGAATAGCCAAAGAAACTAATGAACCAAAAGGAATGAACAAAATAGAAAATCCAGAAATGGATCTAAGTACTTATAAAAGCTTTTAATGTGAGAAACAAGATATTTCGAATCACTATGGCAAGGATAAATTATTCAATAAACAATTTTGATACACTGTAAAAGCCATGAGAAAATTAAAATGAAATCTCTACCTATACAAAAAATCATTTAAAAAAGTATTTAAATATATAACATATATGAAGCCATTCAGATATTATGAGAAAATATCCAAATAACCCTTTGGGGGAAAGTACCTTTCATAATGACATCAAAGACAGAAACATCACAGGAAAAGATTAATATATTTACATAAACATTAAAAATTTTTTTGTTTGAAAACGATATTAAGGTTAACATTTTTAAGTGGCTAAGTTTCTCAAAAATGGATAATAGGAACAGGCAGTTAACAAATACATGCATACACACATACAAGAAAATAAAATACAGATGCCTCACAGCAAAAGAAAGTTTAATTTCCCTAGTCATTAAAGAAATGCAAATGATATCAATAGCAAGATGCAATTTTCACCCACCTATCTGACAAAATTAACATTAAATGATAAATTAACATCCATTAACATCCATACTACTGGGGGTGATATAAATTGCCAAAACTTCCTTAGTACATGTCAAAAACCTTAAAAAGTGTACAAAAAGTATAAGCTTTTTGAGTCATGAATCCCATTTCTAGAAAACTTTTCTCCCCAAGTTAAAACTAAGCTCAGAAAAAGAGATTAGGTTTGTGGTTACCAGATGCGAGGGGTGGGGGAAGGGGGAATTGGAGGAAGGCAGTCAAAAGGTACAAACTTCCAGTCATAAGATTAGTAAGAACTAGGGATGTAACGTACAATGCAAAAAATATAATTAACACAGTTGTACGTTATATATAAAAGCTGTTAAGAGACTAAATCTTGAATTCCCATCACAAGGAAAAAATTTTTTTTCTATTTCTTTAATTTTGTATCTATATAAGATGATGGATGGTCACTAAATTTATTGTGATAATCATTTTATTACGCTGTACACCTTATACTTAGATGTATGACAATTATATCTCAATAAAGCTGGAGGAAAAATAATTTAAAAAACTTTACCCAAAGACTTCATAAATAAGTCATCTTATAACCCTTCATTTATGTCCACAGTGTTGGGAGATGTGGATACAACTAGGGCTGTATCCACATGAGACAGCATGACGACTGGTCCCACCAACTACTGCCAGTCTGTCTGCATTCCCACCTTCCTCCCAGCAATAATGGCTGTAAATACAGACACACTTTCCCACAGTTATGCACCAATTCTCTCTCTTTCTTCCGGCTCCCGGTCATAGCCTGTCTCCAGCAAGCACACATTAGATTTTTCTCTTTCAATATTCCTTTGCTTCCCTACATCCTCATAGAATAATACATGAAATGTTTTTCAAAAAAGAGATGTACACAAATATTTGAATGTAAATGTTTATAGAAGCTTTATTCATAAATTCCCCAAACTGGAAACAATTCACGTGTTCAAGAATAGGTAAATGAGTGATACAAATACATCAGTGTATGTATATCCATAGGATGGACTTGTACGTGTGGATATAAAGGAATTGGTATGTGGAGCAGCATGGATGAGTCTGGAGAGCATTATGCTGAGTAAAAGAAGTCAGATTCAGAGGGTTGGATACTGTATTATTCCACCTATATGATGTTGCAAAAAGGGAAAACTATGCAACTGCGAAAGGGATTAGTTGAGGCTGGGGCTGGGGAGAGGGGACTGACTACAAAGGTGCATGAAGAACATTTGGGGATGATTTAAATACCCTATATTTCTATCGCTACATGACGGTATATGCTTCTCAAAATGAAATAAGCTGTATGTCAAGAAAGGATGCATTCTACTATATACAAATGAACTTCAATAAACTGAAAACTTCTAGCAGATTGGTTTTTGTTTTTCTACACACTCACACACACACACACTCCACAACACACACACACACATACACTCACAAAAAGCAAGAGAAGACACAAGAGAAGAGAAAGGAAGAAGAAGAGACTAATAAGATGGAAAAGGAAGGGAGGTTTTTTGGTTCAGATTCTTCAGTAAAGCCATGTAATTCCTAGCTGACCGTAAGAGAAGGATGGTGCTTAACTGCCTAAAATTGCCAGCCATATGTCAAGAACATATTAGAGGAATAAAAGAGCTCATAAAATTTGAGAGGGTCCCAAAAATGAGCAGATAAAATATATTTCAAATAAAAGTTATACCATTATAGAATAAAACAAAACATTGATGCCTCTCTCCACTTATGACAGCCCTATTCTGAACTTCCTCCAGGCCAGAAGGCTTGCGCTTATCTGTATAGCTGTCCCAGAATAAAACAGGTATATTCAGGCCATTCCCTGCCCCCATGACCTGAAAGCCAAGGAGTTAGCAGTGGCTAACTGTTTCCAGCACCATCCTCTTCAGAGACACAGCCATGACCCAGTTCATGTCATGGTCAATGAAATAGAGCGAGTGACGTGTTTTTGCCACCTAGCGAGTGTAAGTAAAATTAATACACAGGATTATATTTGAAATCCATATTTGGCATTAGATTTATTTTCCAATCAGAATGCAAAGCCCCACTTGCAAAATATTTGGGCCAGGTAGTATGCGTGAGTCCAAAGACAGCACGGAAAATCTTGGTCTTGAGGCAAATAATGGTAATGTAGCTCACAGAAGGAGGCTGGCTAAATTATGGGAAAAGTGACTTCTGGAAGGCCAAATCTTACTGTGTAAAATCCATCCCTGCTCAATCCCATCTCCCACCCCCAACCCCAAGCCTCTCTTTTGAACACTCACATTAGTGTTCTGGCTTCTTGTCCGAGAACTTGAAAATGAAAGGATAAAAAGTGAGCTTGATGTTCTCTACTAGGCATAAGTAAGTCTCCTTTCTTCTTCAACACAGGCCCAGGATCTCCACCGGGGATTAAAGAGTAAGAATCCAGTATTTTTAACAGAATGATTTGAGGGCAGCATCACAAGGATTTAGTGGGAGCCATAAGAATAGGGGCCCCCTTTAGTCCCTGGGGTCTGTTTCCCAGACTTTGGCCATGCTGTTTTCACATATGGCAAAATTGGGTAGAGTTTTCTTTCCAATCTTAACATCCTCTGATTAAACCATATGCTTGCATTTCTCAGCTACTTCTGTCCAAATATGCTTTCCTAAGGAGGCATTATATTCCTATGAAATCAAGCTGCTTTCCCTCAAAAAGGATATTTTGTTTTTAAAAAAACCCACAAACCCTATAAGTGTGTGGACAATCACACTGCGTTATTAAAAAAAAAATAGTCTGTGGTGATTCTCCCAAATACTGGCAGCCACCAACTACAATTTATTTCTGTTCCCCAAACACATTTTTGGAACATGTTTCCCCATAGAATTTACTACATGTGATAGGCTTCCAGGCAATCCCCTACAATTGTGCCTAATTAAATGAAAAAAACAGTTTGTAATAATACTGTTGTAATGGTCAAAGAAAAATAAAGCTGAAAGCTTTAGAAATTCTTAAGATAAAAAGACAATGCAAGAGAAGAAACAAAGCCCAAAACAGATTACAGAAAAAAACCCCAGTCATTAAACACATTAAAAGAAACAAAAATCATAGACACAGAGAACAGATTGGTGGTTCCCAGAGGGGAGGCAGGTTGGGCAAAATGGGTGAAGGGGATTAAGAAGTACAGACTTCCAGTTATAAAATAAGTAAGTCACAGGGGTATATGTACAGCATGGAGAATATAGTCAATAATGTTGTATTAACTTTGTCAGGTGACACATGGTAACTAAGCTTATTGTGGTGACCACGTCACGCTGTGTACACATGCTGAATTACTATGTTATACACCTGAAACTAAAAATAGCATTGAATGTCAATTATACCGCTATTAAAACAAAATAAAAACAAACATTCAAAGAGTCATTTATCTCAAATATGGGTAGTGAAGAAAAAAGTGAATAAATTGGAGAAAATGTTTTTGCACTGAGTTATAGGGAGATTTTGGGAAGGATTTCCAGGCACTTAGCGGTTGAGAAATTAATGGCACGGTTCTTTATTAGATTACATTCCTATCAAAATGAACAGATTTTCTTTTCCTTGGTGCTGCAAATTGCTAATATTAGGCTTCATTTGAGGGCTCACAAAGGTGAAGTTGATAGGAGGAAAAAAACCTGAAGAGCAGTTGTTTTCCTGAGGCACCCGGAGATAGTGGGGTTTTTGCAGTTTCCTCTCACTGTACCGAGAAACAATGTCCCTCGCCATCCTCTGTACACATTTCCCCCGGGTAGCCTCTTTCTCATCCTTGGAGAGACCTTCAGACCTACCCCATGCCTCCCATCAAATTGTCCCACAGATAAAATAAGTGATATTTGTCCAAGAAGTACACTCACTCCCCTAAGATTTCCTTCCTAATCCCACTCATCCCCAGAAAACAAAAGGAAAAAAAGCCCTCCTCTTAATAATAGCACCCCTCCCAGCACCTCCCCAGGCCCCTGGGCCAGAAGTGCTAGGGGCGCTTCTCCAAGGACCCCATAGTGATTAGCTCTCACATTCTCTCAAGTGTCCCTAGCCAGTGTCTCTCAGCTTTGCTCCCTCTGTCCCACCCCCAGCACCACGGCAAGAATTCAATGATTAAAATAACTGCTCTCCCCCACCCGCTGTCTTCCCCTTGCAGTCTGTTTTCCAGACCGCCAACGAAGTGATCATTGCTCTGTTCAAAATCCTTCGGGGCTGCTCAAAGGGAGACCCCCTGCCTCAAAATCAGGGCAGGGGTGACAGGATGTGGTACAAGACTTTGCTGGGTGACATGCAGGTTCCTGGGCCCTGCCCTGGGACCAGGGAATCTTGAGTCTTTGGAGGAAGTAGAGCTGGTAAGACCTAGACATTTGCATTCTAAGCAAGCTGAAGTGATATTTCAAATGACCTTAGGTTCGCAAACTGCTGATTTAGGAGAAGACATCCACTCCCTGGAACAGGGTGAAAGGGCATCCGCACTCTTCAGCCTGTCCTCTACGGCTCCAGGCTCCCCTCTCTTCTCCAAACAGCGCTGTCTCCCAAGCTCCTTTGCAAGCATCTCTGCCCTGCCTGGAATGCCCCCTCTGGCCCCCATTTCCCTGGTGGGCATGATTCACCTTTCAAATCCCAGCAAAAGCTGGCAAACTGAAGTAGAAGAAAAGTCATAATTTGTCCCAAGGTTTCTGAGGGCGCTTACGGCAATTCTTAGGTTGCATTTTTTTTTAAGGAAAGATAGATATTTTTAATGCTAGATCACCAGAACTTCTATTAATTAACATAATAAAGAAATAAATGACAATCTTTATTTGCAATAGTAAAGGAATACTACTCATTAGTCTTTCAGATTCTTCACTTTGCAATAATGACATCAGGGAGGATTCTGCCTCTTCTTAGGGTGCATTTTAATAGCCATTTTCTACGTCTTCTTTGGTTACCATTAAAGGTATCAACAGAAATCCTCTGTTCCCCAATCCTCATTTAAGAATAGAACCAACCATCCCATTAAAAAATAGGACATAAAGATAAGCCTACATCTGCCCCAAGTGACTCTTATACCGGGTCCACGTCTGAGCCACGTGGAAACAGGCTTTTTTAAAAAAAAAAGGCTTTGTAAAAGGAAAGACCCTCAAAAAGCAAGAATAATCATTATTATTTGTTCTAAAATCCAAATGTATATTTTCCATTCTTTTTATTTACAATATAAAGTGCTTTTCTCAGTAAATCAACAAATATGAGTATTCATGTCACCAAGTGCTGATGATTAAAAATAATTACTTTAATGGCAGCTGGCCCGATGCCAAGCATGATCAGGTTTTGCATTTCAAGCCTGATCATGGATAATTTACATCTCCTTTCGCACCAGTACCCCACTACTCTTAATGGATTCTATTTTAGTTTTTATGAATTAATAGAAATTTAGTGCCTAATTCCCTATATTATAGTCCACCGTTTGCTTTTAGAGTCCACAGAACTTTTTTTTTTTTTTTAAGTACAATGGCTCAGCATCACATAATTCTTCAAGTTACTTATTTAAAATGTTTGGCTGTCTGCTCTCCAAGAGTTCTGAATGGAGACACGGGAATGGGGCAAAATAGAAAGGAAAACCAGAACCAGGTCTCATGCCTCCTAGGGGGCCTGTTACTTACCCAGGAGACTCTTTGTGGCCTGTAGGCAGGCAGGCCGTCTCCTTCGCAAAAAAGCCCAGGACCCTCTCAGAAGTCCTAGTCACAGCCTGAGCGGCCTGGAGTCTTAACCACACAGGAGGTTACCTTTCTGATGTGAGAGAAGATGGGGCCATCTCTTTTCTTTTTTTTCTTTTTCTTATTCCTTTGAAGTTTCATAGGTAATGAAGATATGTCAAAGCAGGGTTACAAAGAACTGTAGCAAGTTTTTAAGTGTTTACTTTTAACAAATTAACACTTTTACCAAAAATGTAATATAATTGTATTGTTCAGAAGATAATTATAGGATTTATTAACAAGATATGTATTAACATGTGGTAGCCTAAAGGCAGTGTGGCCCAGTAATAGGAATCTGGTTTCAGTTTGCATAATGTTTTCCAGTGCTGACTGTGTATCTCTGTAACACTATATGGACAAATGACAGTATAGAGTCATTTGAAGATAAGGTCAAAAGTAAAGATTTGATGGCCCAAGGGAATGTGAGGTCTGAAACAAATGGCCCCTTGGTCTCTCTGCTGGATATATTTGTACTATGTGTCAGGTACATGCACTTTAAAACGTATTCATTGCTGGTAAGGTCAGGGGAGAGAGAGATGTGTGCCCGAGGATTTGGCTCAAAAGATGTGGCTGTAGTAAGCAGAGAAGACTCAGAAATATCACCAGGTCAAGAGGAGGCTCTGCTGGTGCTGGGGAGAGGGAGCAGAGGGGTTAAATGAGCAAAGATGCTCCAGGCCTATGGCAACCTATTATAAACATTCTGTGCATATGGACTGGAGGACACGAGGTTGGTGGGGGAGGAGGGGTGAAGGGGAAGCTGGGACAAAGTGAGAAAGTAGCATAGACATATATATGCTACCAACTGTAAAATAGATAGCCAGTGGGAAGTTGCTGTATAACAAAGGGAGATCAACTCGATGATGGATGATATCTTAGAGGGCTGGGACAGGGAGGGTGGGGGGGAGTCGAGGGAGGGAGGGAATATGGGGATATGTGTATAAATACAGCTGATTGACTTTGGTGTACCTCAAAAACTGGTACGAGAGTGTAAAGCAATTATATCCCAATAAAGAGCTAAAAAAAAAAAATTCTGTGCATAGCTTGAGTCCCGCTAGCCAGTGGTAAGCACGGAGAAGACAGGGCTTTATTTGCTTATTCTGATTTATGTTTTACCTGCACCAGTGTCTTTAACAGTGGGGAAATGTACCTGTAGCTTGGATAGTGCCTTCATTTGTAATATCTCCTTTGGCGATAATATTGGAGGAAAGAACATTGGCACCATTTTGCAGGAAGACCTGATTCCAATTCAAAATGTGGGACTGGGCACATATTTTATATAGCATGAAGAAATGGCTGAAGTTGTTCCATTTACTTTGGGAAGAAAACCACTGCATGTCAGGTTATTAGGTTGGTCACAAGGGAACAAAGCCCTTTTATATAGTAATTACAAAAATAAAAATTTACCCTAAACCTGAGGATCAGTGGGCTCTCCCACTTTGCCTGGCCTAGAATGTATCTTTGGTATGAAAATGGCCTTGGGAAGTGACAGTATTTATTCCCTAGCCTAGCCAAGTTGCAGGGCTGGTGACCTCCATGCAGTTGGACAGTCAGTACATACAAAATAGCCCTTAGGCATTGTGATAGTTAAGGTGAGACAGGTGTGGAGTACCAAGCCAAAGCCAGCCACCTGTACCTTCTACCAAGTCATCTGCACCTTCTACAGAAACCTCTTCAGTCTCTGGAAAAGCGACAACACATACACACATGCATGCACACACACACACAAAGAAAAGAGATGTGTGTGTGTGTGTGTGTGTGAGAGAGAGAGAGACAGAGACAGAGAGACAGACAGACAGAGACAGAGAGACAGAAAGAGACAGGAGAGATGCCGGCTACAATGACTATTTTCTAGCTGACTTTCCTGTGGATTCTCAGACTACCCCCAATCAAGGCAGCAGGATGCATATAAGTCACCTGTAAGAATATTCTAAGAAATGTATCTTATGCAATAATAGCACTTAATTTTTATTTATTTACAGTTCACTCAAACATTTATTTACCATCTACAATGCTATTGGCATGATGCTAGGTGTTGGAGATACAACTGGCCTATAAAACAGTCTTTACTCTCAAAGGGATGACAGTTCAGTGGGAAGCAATTCAGACGTGAAAATAAGCCAGGACAGCACGGCGTGGAAAATGTTAAATGTCTAGTTCTGTGCAGGGCAGGGAAGAAAGGGCTATGGGAGTGGGGGTGGAGCTGGACCTGAAGGGGGTGGTCTGGCAGAGGCAAAACTCATGAACTTGGTCTAGGAAGATGTCACGGTCCTATTGGGAGAAGGAGCTAATTCACTGATGAACAAAGCAGTGTTAGATAAGTACATTCTGTGCTCGTAAAGTGAAGCTGGAATTGTAATGGTCCAGGCAGTGAGAAGAGTGGGGCCACACCGAGAGTGTGTACACGGAAGGCAGACACAGTTGCAGTCACTGCCCTGCTCTGGGCAGAGAGCCCTGCACTTTTTCTTCATAATAATGACAAAAGCTAAGATGAATTGAGTTGTTACTGGCCTAGCACTTTAAACTTATTGTCCCATTTAATCCCTACAATCGAAATTGAAGGTAGCACAGTGATTACACCCATTGTAGGAAAGGCCTAGTGAGGTCTGCAGATGTCTTACAGCTGGAAGTGATGGTGCTGAGATTTGAACACAAGCAGACATCAGAACCCAAGCCCCTTTACTCTAGTCCCATGTGATCCTAAGCCCACATTCCTGGTGGCTTTTCAGCTGTTCCCTGAAGTCGTGAAATAGCACCTGACTCAATGGCTCAGGGATGAGGACGGAGACAGCGACCATCCCTCCTGCCCATGCACAGCAGTGGGTCAGCAGGGGTTCCTGAGCTTGTGGCTGCCCCTGCAGTCTCCTTTGGAGGGAAGAAGTGACCCCCTCCCCTGCTGTGTGTGTGTGTGTGTGTGAGAGAGAGAGAGAGAGAGAGAGAGAGAGAGAGAAGGGGCGGGGGGAGAGAGAGAGAGACTTGCTCTCAGAGCCAACTCTGCTGCTGGCTCCCCTCCAGTCCCCGCTCACCACTGGACTGGGAGAGCCTGAGGGTCTGTGGTCCTCAAGTTCTGCCTCCTCAGAGCACCTCTCCCTGACTCACCACAGTTCAACTCCAGATTCCCCATAGATCTCTGCCTCCTTCTCTCCTCTGCCTTTGGTCTGGTTATGTCAAAGCTGGTGGTGCACTGCTGATCCCAAGGTCAGCTTTCAGGTTACTTGGGGAATGAAAAGAAATTAAGAAAGGAAAGCACAAACTGACTTGGTGAGCAAGGCCATTCTGGATACACAGGGGCAGATTAGCACTGGGTGGTGAGCGCCCTGAAACCTATTATTCAGGTACATGACTTATGTAGGTCAGTGTCAATAACCTCGGGCATAAAACGGTTAACTTTTATGATGGGTGAGGCATCCAATTTAAGTGGATGGTTCAGCATGCTTTATTGTGGTTCAAGCCAATTTTTCTGATTGAGAAAAAGACACAAAGATTGGGGTAGCAACTGAACCTCATTTGTCCCTGGTATAAAAGAAACCCTTGGGGTCATTCAGACTTCCTAGGAGTGCCAATTTTGCCAGAATTTCAATGTCCCTTTGGGTACTTTGCAACTGGGAGAAGCCGCTTTGCTGCCTTGATTATGGCTTTGTTGTCTGAACAGTCAAGTACATAGAATATATGTTTCATTGGAATAGAACTGATGATGCTTCATTTTTAATAGTCTTACTAACCTATTAGTAACTATGATTATTAATCTTTTTAAAAGCGTATTCAATTAGAATACAATTCAAAGATATATAGTAAGTTCTACTGATTAGTAATCTATTTACTAATTGTGTAGTCATTGTCTCTTATTAATTGTTGTTTGACTATATTGTTGTTTTATATAAACCAGTGTAAAGCATGTCTTTCAAAACCCATCATTCATATCGAAACAAAATCAAAACCTTTTCCAGAGGTATTTCTCTTAAACTCCAGTTGATAGCAATAGCTTCCTATGTGTTCAGACACGAGTTCCTGATCCTGGTAGTATAAAAGGAATCCAAAGTCCATATATGGTCTTACTCAGAATCATACTGCATTAAGCGTTAGCTGTTGCCTTGCTTCTGCGACTTCCCTGAACCACTCAGACTTGGCCACCCACCCCCACTCCTGTCCCCAGGTATCTCCTGTTTGTGTGACAGTTCCTGACAAGGGTCATCTGCTGACCTTCTGCTCAGGTTATTGATCTGGCATCTGGACCCGTTACCCATGCTGCAGAGAAGATAACTGATTATTTGAGAGACTCCTGCCATGATCATCTGGATGCTTATAGCATTGACGAATTGTACTCTTTTAGAATTTCCTTTATGTCATTCTGAAAATTCCAGTTTTCCTGATATATCCACACTGGGTGTGACAGAGATAGAAAATATATCAAGCGATGTGATGTTACGGATTCTCCACCTGCCCACCTCTCATCTTTGCCCTTGGAAAATTTAACTTAATTATACTGATGAATTTACATTACATGTTCCTGTAGTAATCATCATTTTTACAGCCTTCTTTGGGAAGTCTCTTTACCCTGCTTTAATTTTCTTGATAACATTTACAACTACCTGACACTAAATTTTATATTTATTTATTATCTGCTCCTACCATTAGATATAAGTTCCATGAGAGCAGGGATTATACCTTCAGTGCTTAGAACAGTGCCTGGCATATAGCTGGCAGGCTATATATATATATATATATATAAGTTTGTTTAATAAATATTGAGTGGGTGAATTAGCCACATACAAGGAGGGTCTGTAATACCAAGGAGACGATATTGTTGATTATTAATATAATATGCCCTCCACGGGAACCTTTAGGTCTAAAATGTCTAGGACGTTTTGCTATTGTCTTGCCTGATATCAGGAGATGGATGAGATGGTGTGCCATACTGGTTAAGGGCATAGATTCTGGATTAAGACTATCTAGGCTCAAATCTAGTTTCAACTCTTACCATCTGTTCCAAATTTCTTGCAGGTTACTTAATTTGTGACTCAGTTTTGCCTCTTTAGAATGGAGGTGGTAACAGTGCCCTTTAAGGGCACTCAAAGGATTGTTGTGAACATAAAATAAAATCATATATCTAAAGCTCCGATGATAGTGATTTGCTTATAGTAAGCACACGATAAGTGCTATGTATTACAAGTTAGAATGTGGTCACAAATAACAGAAGACTCAGCTCAAGTTGACTTAGTTGATTTAAATGATAAAAGGAATTTATTGGTTCATGTAACTGGGTCATAATTGCCTCAGATGCAACATATGATTCAAGTGTGTATTGATAAAGACCCTGCTCATAGTTTTCTGCAATTCACTCCATTGGACCCTTTTCCCTTTGGATATTTCATTCTTCATGACTGGAAGGTGTTGCAATAAGTTTTGACTTTACAAAAACATAGTGCACTACCAAAAGGAAGAGAGATTCTCTTTAGATAGTGTCTATGGAAGGTTGGAGAAGTTCTTGCCTACAAGCAATAACGTTGACATCTCCCTGGGAAAACTGCATCACATGCTCATCTTGACCCAATCACTGGGATCTCTGGGACTGGATATACTGATTGGCGTAAGCTAATCATGTGTAACTTTTTGGACTGGAGATGGGATCAACTTCTATTGAAGGAATAGAAACCCAGACCAAAACTGGGGCACTATTAATAAAAAAAAAAAAAGGGAAAATTGATGCCCAAAATAGCCAACATATTATATTGCTGAATAATCTATTGATGAGTAGAGAACTTCTTCAGTCCCATCGATGCTATAAAACAGACAGTAGGAGAAGAAATTTCATCAACATCACCATCACCTTCACAAAACATTTATTTTGGAGAAATGGTTTACCTGATACACTCGGTGGACAGTGTTCCTCCAAGCTCATGGCTTGTTAAGAATTTTTTTCACTCCAATCTCTTGCTATTCAATAGTCCTTCCGCCAAAAAAAATACATTGTTATTTTATATTTTCTGGAATATTTTGGATGTCTTTGTGTACAATATGAATGAAAAGCCTTAATCCCTTATAATCTTGGAGTGTATTCTTAATTGTATAAAATAAAAGCATCTTTTGCAGTCAATTCTCTCTCTCATATAAAATAAAAAACAGTGAGTGAATTTAAAGCGGGAAGATGATAAATTTTATGTGATTTTTTTTTCCTTATAAATTTTATGTGGCTGTCAGTTTGTAGAGGATATTGAAATATTATCTTCATTTTATCACGGTGACAAAGGTTCATGATAGTGTCAAGTATCTTGTTTTGGAAAATGTTCAGGCCGTTTCTTATTCTTGCTTTTTTGTTGTTGTTTTAATGAGATGCACAAAAGACACTGCTTTCATTGTAACCTTCTGTATAAAACACTATTATTGACATCTGAGGATTAAGTTTTAATTGAAGTAAGATTTCAAATGGTCTATTATCTGTGATCCCTATATAATGATCACAAAGACATCCTAGAGCAGGCAATGAAACAGATAAATATGTTGAAAAGACAGCTAACAGCTCCATTTAGCTCACCCACGCTTGCCAAGCTTGACACACACAATTTATCCCAGACTGATGGGAACGGAGCGTGAAATATAGCCAGATTGTGATACTGTGTGCTTCTCAGATGGTGTTTCCTTGTGCTGAAAATCAGGTGTCTCCTATGCCCAGATATGGTATTCAGATAGCTGTGGACAGGCTTTTTGCCCAAACTCATCATATTTTTAATGTTTTAGTTTGGAACTTGCTTGAGAGCAAGGTTAATGGTGAGTCTCTCGTCTATATAGCATCTTGGATGAGATAAGTGCTCCAGTAAAAAGAGCGAGTGGAGAATATCCACCAAAGCCAAACTAACCCTTAGGGGAGAGGTGAGAAGTGAGTCCAACAAATATTTAACAAAGAGTAAAAATTTGAGACCATTCTTGTAAATGATAGGAAGTAGAAATGTTGCTGTAAAAGTGACTCCAGTGATTTTTTTTTAGTTTCTAGATTTTTGAAGATCTTCAACAAAACTCAATAGTTTTGCCAGGAGAACATTCCAAAAGGAATAGGCTCTGAGCTGATGAGTCTGAATTTGAATCTGTTCTCAAAGGTGACTCAATAACCTGGATTCCAATGGCCTGAAAACAAAACCTAGACAAGCCTTAGATGGCCGTTTCACGTAGGGTGGAGACTAGACCACAGCTGCAGTGTTGTCCATTTTTATTAGAAACCACACCCCTCTCCCACCCTGTGTCTCACTTTCTGATCCTTGTTCAGCCAGCCACTTGCTAAATTGAACCCAAAATGTATAGAAAGACTCTACCAGAAAGAAGCCAGTGAGAGAAGCCCCTTGTGGACATGGATTGAACAGGAAAAACCCTGCTGCTTCTCAACGCCCCGGTCCTTTTTCATTTAGGACACTGGAAACATACAAGAGTTGAGAGTATGGATGAGGAGGTCAGAGAACGTGGTGCCTCTTGGCTCCAGTGTGGGTTCTTGCTGCCATCACCCATTACCGTGCTTCTACCTCTCCTCTGGTCCAAAGGTTTCATTTCCCACACTCAGCTAGATGAGTCAGGCTGGAGGTAAAATTTGGCATATAAAAAACCAGCAATTTCCAAACAGCCTCTTCAAATAAGTAAAACTAGCAATAAATCTCGGCTTTTGCTTTCCAAAGGAGGACATGATGAAAAGGGTAATAGACACAGAGATGCTATGAATAGGCAATGCACCATGCTAAAATGGTATGAGCCACAGGTGACAAAGAAAAGTTACCATTTGGTATTATTTTCAAAGAGATCTGCATATTTGGTAGGAAGACTGGCAGCAGGACCAGGATATACCACTTTGCAATTGGGTGTGTAGACATAAGAGAAAAAAGAAATGTTTTGTTTTCTTTTTCCATCTGTTTTCATGGAGGAAGCTTACCCACCCTCTAAAGGAAGTCAGTTTTGCAACTTCCTTGGTAAAAGACAGTTGTCTCTCCTCCTTCCTTGGCCCAATCACCCTTGCTGGGAACGCGGCTCTGCTCTCTAAGTTCTGCGGTGCCCCAGGACGCCCCCAGGAGAGCTCTCTAGGACTGCCGAGTTGACTAGAAGAGTCCCTAGCAGAAAGAGCAGAAAGAGCAGCTTCAACTGAACACAAGGGAGTGGGGCCAATGTTAGGAGGACTGCAAACCAGAGAGGGCGCATCCTTCAGCCTGGAACCACTTTATCCCTTGTCCACCTGGAAAATGCCCCCCAAGTTGCCAAAATCCAGCTCAAAATCCTGCTTGCCTCCTCCCCGCTCCAGCTCTCCCAGCCACAGTGGGTGGCACCTTTTCCCCTTGTAGCTCCTCTTCCTTCCTCTTGCACTGCTTTCTCTAGCCAGAATGCGCACCTTTGGAGGAAAGAGGTCCCGGCCTATTTATCTGTATGCTCCCCAAACCCGGCATCTCAATAGTTCTGATGATGGTGATGAGAGTTAGCACTCGAACAGCACTGACTGCGTGCCAGCCACTGCTCTAGGCCGTGCACGTACTTTCACTTATTAGCCTTTACAACAATCCTATGAGGCAACTTCTACTATTCCACTCATCCTACAAACAACAAAACCAAGACCTAGAAGTGTTAAAGAGCACTCTAAAGATTATGTAAGAGGAACACACAGCTTCTGAGTGTTGGGACTGTTGGCAGACAAACAATATTTTGACTCTGTCCTTTCTCTATTGCCAGAGCAAATGGCAGTAAGTCGACAATTTTTCGTGAATGAATAAACAGACTGGGGAAGGAACCTGAAATAAATGCTACCTACAAACGGTTTCCATGAATTTGTTTAGTCCATGAAACACACAGAGAGCATATCCTGCTCTCAAAGCTTAGTCCAACAAAAAATTGATTTTCTTGATTAATGAAGTTCTTGAATTTTTTAACCAGTGTGTCCCCCACATCTGATTTTGAGGCAGACGGCCTTCGGCTCGGGCTTCAGGAAACGCTGCCTGGCGTGAATAAGTGGAAACACTGTTTTTGTACATAGATCATCATTCTTAGTCATCAGAGTGAAAGATATCAACTAAATGGCGAGCAGATTTTGCAGGGGTTGGTAATAAAGGCCCAGAGTCACTCCGGTTGGTCAAACTACTCTGTCACAGCCGCAAGGACATGACCCAAGAAAGTGTCCCCGACTGGAGAATCCAGTCCATGTGCTTCTGTTACAGGAAAACTTCAATAAATAATAATACTTGGAGAGCAAACGATGTAGGGATATATGAATAGCACTTATCATCGAATTAGTTAGGCCACGGTGCCATTGATCTGGGTTCTTCCTCCTCACAAATGGCATCTTCATAAAATGAAATGGTGCTCCAAGGCTTCTGCCCAGTTAGTAGCACTCTTGTTTTAATCTAGATGGTTAGAAAATCATCCAGCTCCCATAGGACCCCAGAAGAAAATTAGCTATGTTTGAAAATACCCAAGACCCCAGACTCACAGCTCTGTTTTTCCAATCTGTTTTCTTCCCAGAGGATGTGCAGAGAGCACGTCAGAGAGGTCAGCATTCTCCACTAAGCCCTGGGAACAAACCACCTGGGGGTTACCAGTAAGGAGCAGGGAGAACTGGGAAAGGAGAATTGGTGAGATATGTGATCTCTGCATAAGGAAGGTGAGACCAAGGAAGCTTGCAGGTTGATTTCTTGAGATGCTGGGAGGTGGGTACAATTTCTGCCATAAATATTTCTTAGAAAATCAAGAATCCAATTTGCTTCCTGTTGAAATAGGCAAACTGCCACTGAGCTCCAGCATGTAGTAGGGAAAGCAAACGAGTGGAATGTGACCTTTCTTATTCTTATACCATGTGTGTATCACCAGTGCTCCTGGCCCATTCACACATGCTCATATAATTATTCCTAAATGACCCCGTTGTGTTGAAAGCTTGCTAACGTTCTGGTAAGACGATGAAATGAAATCTGTGTTGCCTAGGGGGAAAACACTAAGGAAACACAAATTTTAAATGTGGATGTTGTGTGTGTACATTTTTGTGCTGACTATGTGTTGGAACAACGTGGCTTTTGCTATCGGGATAACTGGCAACGTGCCAGTAATATCTGAGATACAAAATTGTGAGGGGGATTACTGCAAAATGCACATGTGGCAATCTCTGATGAATGATATACACATCCACATATCAGCAGAGTTTGTACTCTTCACTCCCAAGTCCTCACCAATGAGGCAGGCTGATTGGATATGGAGATAGAGGATCAAAGGCATTTTCGGGATGGCCATCCTCTGACCTTTCCGAAGCAGACAAACACGCGGGGTTGCACAGAGACATAACAACACAGGGTGACATGGAGATTTCTGTAACCAGACACAGACATAAACAACCAAAATTGTGCCCAACTTTGCCCCCTTGATTAGTGGTGGTTTCATCCTTGTTTTCCTCAAACTAATTGATATTCCTAGGTCTTATGAGATTCAGTAGGCTTCTTAAGAAATGACTTCTATTTTGGGACCATATAGTCCAACCCCCCTACAGTTAAGATAGCTAAAAACTGAGGTTAAGTGGCCTATTCAAAAGTCACATTCAGTTGGTTGACTGCAGAACCAGAAAGCTGAGCATAAGGCTCTAGACTGTACCTTCTAAATACAATTGGCTCTTGCCCTGCCCATCATCTAATAACAGAAATATGCAAAATTTCTGTCCTCCTGGTTATTTGACCATGACACCCTTATTTGGATGGTGATATTTCTAACTTGTATCATCTACATCCTCTGGCCTGGAAGAAAGTAAACAGTCAGAAAATATTTCTTATAATATTTGCTGAAGGCGATGAGTGAATGAGTCATATATCAATGAACTTTTTAGATTTTCAGTATATTTTTACATCAGTGTATCCTTTTTTAATCTAAACTGTGATTTTTAGAAAAATATAAACTGCCATTTACATTTCTGTTTTTTACACACACTGCAATCAACAATAGCATCACCCACGCCACCATCACGGCAACTCATCCTTAACTCCGGCAGTCTGCATCCAAAGCCATTCACATCCAGGTTCCCATTCCAAGGGTCAGCTTCTCAGGAGAGCCAATTACAAATGGCAAATAAATATAAATATTTATACAGAGACCTTAGAATCCATTTTCTCCAAAGGTAGTCTTTCTGATTGGATTATTACTTGTGGCCGTTGCTAAAATCAACAACCACAAATGATGTGAAACTTTCTACCTTTCTCATGCTGCACACACACACACACACAAGCACACACACACATGCACACACAGCACAGAACATGCCTGTGTTTTCTAATCCTTCTGTTTTCAGTTTTGAAACTGATGCATTATTTGAACAATACACGATTGTTTCCTGTTGCTTTTTCAGCTGCCTGTCTACTGCTCCTGATTGTTACGTGCCGGTGCTGGCTGCCCCATCATCCAGGGCCGGCCTTATTTCCTCACTAGTCGATGGGTGTGCAAAGGCACGGTTTTAAGATGGAAGGCTAAAGCTGGTTCTGAATTGAACTGGCAAGTCTTTAGCTGCCCCTGGTAACTCTTTTGATTACCTATTGGCCCAGGGCATGGGATGTGCTGCTCACAACCAAGCAAAATAACACTGTGGAGAAAACTCTATGGAGAGTGGGCCCCTGGAGAGGAAGATTTCCGGTTCCCCCTCCTCCCACCAGCCCATGTGCTGCCCTGTGTTGGTAGTGCGTGGTGTGTGTGTGTGTGTGTGTGTGTGTGTGTGTGTGTGTTTGAGGGGGGATGCTGAAGCAAAAGGGAGGTACACTTGAGCTTCTTCTTTATTCATCGATATTTGTTAATATTGTTTTGGCTGGAATTGCATGATCATTGGAAAGTAATTTTGTAGCCTGAAAGCCCTGTTTACCAAGATGATGCCTTTTATCTGAGTCAGGCGTACTATCTGAAGATGACCTCGTAAATCCTCCACGATGCTGATTAGAAAATCCAACAGGAAAACAAAACAAAACCCACAATCCCTATGGATACCAAGAGAAGTAACCCAAGAGTTAGATTTGAAATGCTAGAAATATTTTAAGGTAAACAACTCAGTCTCTGTAACTATATGTAACATACTGTATGATTACAAGTGAGTCTGCAGCTCTGAAAATATATGCTCATCTCAGTGGTGATATCACATCAGTTTTTACTTATCTGTCGACAACCGAGTGTTCTCAATATCCCAGTGCAGGTTCTAATGTGGTACAGCTCGGTATGCAGGGGAGCTGAGGGCTAATGAAATCTGAGAGCTGTTTCTACTCAGTTTCCTTGAAGTGCTTCCTCTGAATCATCTCATGGGATCCTTGGACCAAAAAGAGATGGCCTTGACTCTCACCTACCTCTGCTTTGAAAATGTAAACTTAAGGGGTCCCGGATGGCCCGGCTTTGGGAGCCTGCTGCTGGGTTTTCTTACTTTCTTTTGATGCCAAGCATGATAAAAGAAATGGTAAAAGAACTCTGGGTTGTTTGATAGGCTAGTAGATTCAGGTTGGGACAAGCAGTTTGTGAAATACTCTGCCCGCTCCTCTGAAGCACCAACTCCTCCCTTAGCAGAGGCCTCAGGACAGCTTCAGGTGCACGACTTTAGCTAATTTCATTGCTGATCTCAACTCCTTCGCCCAGAGAGGATAGATGAGGCAATCATTGCTCCCTGTCATGATGAGCCAGTGCCCTAGAGAACATTTCCTAACCCAGCTCCACCCTCCCTGAGGATGAGTTTAACCTAGAAAGTTCCATGAAGAGGCCCCAAAGGAGTCCTGAAAAACCACTCAGAGGGAAGGGATTCCAACCTGCTGATGCAAGACCACAGGGAAAGAACGGGATAGAGACACTCCTTTATCTTGATGAATGACTTAACACACAAGGTGACTTTTTAAAATAAATATACATACTCAATGCCTCCTTTTCTACCCCCTGTCCCAGGGGTACACACATTTTTTTTTCTGTTTTATACACACCCACACCCACCACTACCATGACCACCACCATAATCACATGTAGCGTGATCAGACAGACCCAAACTGGAACGCTGCCGTGCTGTGTGAGAGCTGGTGGCCCTAGACAGGTAATCTGACCCCACATGCCTCAGTTTCCTCAGATGACAAGAAGAAATACTGACAGCTCCTTCTTCTGGGAGGTTGCTGAGATTGGGGAAGATGACATTTCTCACCTGGAATCTTGCCCAGTGCCTGGAGCTCTGTAAAGGACTGATATTTATCCGTCCTCCTCCCCCACTCCCTACCCTCGTTTCTGCTTGCGTGAGTCCTAGACACTGTCCTCATAACCTCTCATTTTCAGAGGTCTTCACATTCATAAACCATCCTTCTTTCTTCACATCGGGAGGGATTTTGCCTTCTGGGACTGTAATACTCAACCTACACCCCCTCAAATGCCTGTTTCTGTATCTGACAACCAGACACTTGGGAAGTTTTCCTCCCTTCTCCCCCCCCCCCCCTCCGGCCCCCATCTCTCCTGCTTCCCTTAAAAGATACTGAGATGAAAATGGCACGTAGCTGGAAGCGCTTTCCTCAGCAAGACAGCCTTCCCTCTGGATCTGCGTGCAGCCATCCAAACGGAGTCTTCACAGATTGAAATTGAGCGCCACCGAGGAGCTCTCCCAGCAGCCGCTCAGCTGCTTTCCTCTTTGGGGTCTAGGGTCTGTGTTCCCTGAACCAAGATCCCTTTGACTTCCACAAATTGGAATAACACCTATTTCAAATATATTATTTGATGAAAGCAGATGTCAGCAGATACTGCCTATGTAATTGATATTTGATTTATTCAAGATTTATGCATGCTGCGCCTTAGATTTATTAATGATAATCCCCGGCTCTTGTGTTTAATATAGTGGAACCAAAACATAATTTGCTGGGATCAGTCAGAAATGCATCAAAGTGATTAACTCTACATGCAAACCATTACCCAGTGACATCCCTACTGTGCACAGTGCAAAAGGAGGCAATAATACAGTAATTGGCTTCACTTATGCAAGTGAGATATTTGCCATGATTGCTAGTAAAATTTGGTCCCTTTTATCTCTGATTCTGCATCTCTATCTCCCTTGTCATCCTTTGATGCTCCTTTTCCAGGCAGGATTTGCCTGAAAGGAGCAGGCATGTGCAGACACACACATACACGACATCCCACCCCAGCAATTATTTGTGAAGGCAGGCACAGAATCTTGCTAAAGCAGACAGAAGGGTAACTGCCCTTCTCAGGAGGCCTGCTGGTGGGGCACTGCTTCTGAGTGGGGATGAGGGGCCACCTCCCTCTCCCAGGGGAAGGCTAGCAAATGGAAATCATATCCTGACATCGCTCTCTATCCACATCTGTCACCTTTATCAATACCCAGACAGGCTGCAAAACCATTGCTATCTTGGAGTGGACATTTGGAGCCATGCAAACAATCGCTAAGATAAGTTTTTTGGAGGGAAATGCCTACTCATTTATGTTTATTTTTCTGTTTTGTTTCAGCTAATTAAAACTTAATTGGATGGACAACGCTTTATTATAAGACTATGCCCTTCCCACTTTTTTATTTTAATATGCTTTTTCCATTATGAATTGTTGATGATAGTAGATGAAAGCAGTTTTGATTTTAAAAATTCAAAAGTAAAAATAATATGCATGTGGCAAAATATTCAAAGTCTATGAAAATGTGTGAAATGAAGAATAGAAATTTCCTTTCTCTGTTCTATCCTCTATCTCCAGTCCTTCTCCCCAATGGTAGTCATTGTCATACCTTCTAGAGTAGCCTTTTAGAAAATGTAAACCTAGTATACCTACATATATATGCACCATGTGCTTTTCATTTAATCCTGTATCTCAGATGTTTTCTGGTTTGTACCTGGAGAGCTACCTGATGGGCATCCATGGGTATCTATGATCACTTTTAATTGTTTAAAAACCAATTAAAATCTGGCAGTGCTATACAGTAAGACTGAAACTTGGAAATCATTTAAATATTCCAGCTTAGGAACTGGGGCTGTAATTTAGAATGAAGTAGCATCTTGTGAGGATTTATAGCAAGAATGAAACACACACTGCATCCCACATTTTACAGCAAAACTTGTAAATGGTCCTTGAGTTCTCTGTTGCCCAGAATGTGCCATCTATCTTCAGGGCATCTGGTGGAACAAATCAGTACATCAGCCTGGCATCTTGATGGGCAAGGGCATCTCTGACTCCTGCACCTAATGCCAGGTTTAGATCAAGCTTTTAGTGTATTCAGTAACATGCTGGTAAACACTGCTTACACCATCTACCTCATGGATCTAACATCGTTCACAGCTCATTTAAAATGAAGTCCCAGGATGCTGTTTTTTGGTTCCTTCATGGAACAACACTAATCGTCCTGTATCAGTTTCTCTCTTGCTCCCTAAGCAGTGTTAGAGGTATGGTAAGAAGATACAGGGACAGCTCACCTGGGGCATTCTTTCGCATTTTTAATGCCATTAGGGAATTGCCGTGAGAATCAAATGGGTATTTTTTGATGTTTTCTAGCTTGTCTTTTTCAGTCGTTGTGAACAACGCCCTGAGTTCTGAATGGTGTTCTGTGTGGGCTAGGCCCTCCAACGCACTTCCCAGGCCATGGTCGCTAAGCACACTCTCTGCTCAGCAAGCCCACCTGGCTCCTGAGTGTGGACACAGCGGTCCCCTCACTGGATTTGTTTCTCTTAACTGCTACAGAAGCTGTCCCTGCTTCAGCAATACAAGCGATCTATTTCTCCTGTCCTACATGTTAATTGATTCCTGCTTCCGAGTGCCAGGACGATGAAGAGCTCTGTCTTTGCTGGGCAGCAGTGGACCAGACAAGGTCCAGCTAGACTCACCTCCAAAGGCTGCTGCGGCCACTGCTCAGCCCGGCCTGAGGACCCTCCGCCTGAAGTCTGAAAGAAAGCACAGGGTGACACGAAGCCTAAGGGGGTGACTTCCAAACGTGACGTATGGCTGCCAGTTTTCAGAGTGTAATCTTCAGATTCTCAGGAGGTAAGGGGACCATTGCTGGTACAGAGGGGAGGGAAGGGTAGGTAGTTTGAAAGCTGATATCCATTACAGCGAGCTGAGTCTTGAGCAAGGCTCACCTGGGTGCACATCCCAACTACATGTGCTTCTCCTAGCTAAGAGGCCTCAGGAATGACACCGAACCACTCTGGGTCTCAGCTTCTTCTGGAGGAAAAAACATCTACCTCGGGTGTTACGGAGGAAACTAGGAAAATGTGTGTGAGGAAATGTACATTAGGAAAATGACACATGATGCTAGCAGAATGCTTGGAACCAATACCTGATGGACAGTAACATCCATAATAGTAATGCTTATTACTATTCAACAAGGTTCCAACATTCAGGCCACCAGCAGTTTTCTCAGTGAAAGTCTGTGAGGACTTCAGAAACCTAAACAATGGTCTGGAGGACATCTGAAGTCTAGCAGGTCACCACCTGCTCACGATCTATTGATGGTATTTGGGCTCACTACCTTCAAACTCTCTTATGTTTCTTGTGAGCTACCGAAATCGACAATCCCGAAGGGATTGTTTTGCTGGTGTTTATCAAATGCAGGTCCAACACCTAGATCTGAGGAGTGTAAGAAGCAGGAAATCAATGGAGACCCTGAAGCAGCAAATGTTTAATTAACTTCAAAGTACCAGGGGAAAGGCTGCCTGGCTACTTAAATTTCCAAAAACAGTAGTTCCCCTCCTGAAAGTGAGTCCTTTCCTTCCAGAGAGCAGTGTTCATGTTCAAGTTACTGAAATGACCCATGCCGCTGAGTTTGGGTGCTTTAAGACCTATGAAACCTCCTTTACTTCTGAGCCACTCAAACTTGAGGAAAGCTGGTCATTTGGGAATCATTCATGACATTCTTTTGGGTTTGCCCAATACCAGGATATCAAGATGAAAGGATGTTCAAGGTTCTTCTGGACCACCAAGTCACAGATATTTGTAGAAAGTTGGAGTCTGAAGGGATCTTAGGAATCCTCTTTGTGCCTTGGCTTTCAAACATATTTGGGATAGGTGCAGAGCAGCTTTTATCAAATAAAGTCCTGTGCAGGATACCAATAAACGCAATTGATAAAAGTGCTTTGCAGGAGGAGAAGAGAATTCCCCTCTGGGCAACTCTGGGATTGGAAACACCTTTGAAAACCACACCTTTCTAATTTAATTTTCACCCAATAGAAGAGCACTATGAGGCAGTGCTATCTGCAAGCATGGTTTCCTGAGCACAGCACCCACCTCACCTGGGAACTTGTTAGCAATTCAGATTCTCAGGTCCATCCCAGACCTACTGGTGGTGGAGTCTAGGCATTTGTACTTTTATAATCTTTAGAGATGATTCTGATGCACGCTCACTCAAGTTTGAGGACTGGTTCTCTAAGACCCTTTCAATGAATACTGCAGGCTCATTTAATGAGATTCAGCTTTGGTAGATGGCAAAGCTAGCCCTCTACAAATCTCATTCCAGGGTATTCACACTGTCTTGGGAATGGTTCTCCTCCATTCTGTACACTTTATTAGCATCAAAGAAAACTGTAAGTCTACTGTACTTTGGAAACAGTTCAGAGGTGGTTCTTTTAGACAAATGGTTTATAATCAAGAGTTGTTGATCTGCACAGAGATTAATTTAAATGGATTTGACCAGTAGCCCAAACTGTTGCAAGGGGATTATACCCAAATATATGCTATTCCACAGAAATTATAATTTGTCAGTTACATAAATTGAGCACATCTTGAATTTAAAGAGTGGTTTTTAGTTTTCAAGACATGTTTCCCACACACTATCTTGTTTAATAATGCCCTCTCCTGGCACCCTAAAACTTCCCCCTTCTCATTTTTTAGGCGTGAAAAAAAGAACAGAGAGGTTAGATAAGCTTTCCTAGGCCACGTGCCTCCATAGTGGTACAATAAATATTCAAATTGTGTTCTCCTGATACCTAGTCCATTATTTTTTCAGATATATTAGGCAATTTCCTAAGATGTGAATTTTCCACCAGATCAGTTTTCTCTGTGGAGTTTCATCTTTTACTCTCTTCTGTTGTTTGTAACTGATAGTAATAAACTTCATAAAGGGCCTGAAATTGTTGGATACCCACTTCAGTGATTAGTTCGGGAGCTCCCGGCCCCATCCTGGTGACAGGTGAGATGTGAGGTGTCATAACTAAAGCAACTATTCCCTTCTGATCCTATTGGTGGGCATCTGTTTCTAGTTGTAACTGACCAAACGCTCCCTTTGCAGGGAAACTAATAACATCTTAACATATGGTCTTGAATCTGGGCCGCCTAATGACCTTGCATAGAGATTAATTGAAGGTGTTAATGGCATCGTTCCCAGCCCGGAATGTCAAAATACTGGCTGGGCCTCCTATGTACATGTTTTAAGAGGATTTGCTATTGATACTGAACTGGATTAACTTTAAATATAAAGAAAAATACTGTAACTCCAGCAGCCACCTGTGAAGCTAGTTTCTGTAGCTACAGAGTCTGGATTAGTGCTCCAAGCAGGGTGCAGAATAATGAACTTGACATCCCATTTTGACTCCCTGGGAAAAATTCCCAGGATACAATCTTCTTAAGTGGGGGTATTATAGAAAGCAAAATTCTGTTGAGGGTGAAAAATTCATTCTGTGACCTTCTATAGACTGTGCATGGAAAATGCCATTAGAGATTAGAGTTGATTTACGGGTATTCTGTGCTATTACCGTCCCTCCCCCATCTTACCCAGGCAGGAGAAATGGGCAAAAGATCAGTGAGAAGAACTATAGTTTGAACTATATTTCCTCAAGTATTTACACAGAAATGTATTCGACTTCCAGGAAGCTTCAAGCTTAGTTACCGTAATTATCTCATGCGTAGATCGGGTACCATCATCCCTTCTCTCTATAGGTTCTATTTTCTTTTTTTATTTCTATTTTAACTACCCTAGCGCTTGTGTGCTGCTGTATGTGTGTGTTTATTATAATTCACCTTAAAGGCTTCCTGAGGAATATAAATTATAAAGACATAAAAGCAAACATAGAATAATCTCCTTTCATGCATATATTTACAAACCCATAAAGTCTAAGGAAGAGTGAATTGGATTTTAAAAACATTGAGAATTACTTTTACTGAGGTTTTCTTTGCCCAGTTTATTCAGTGATTTTGGCCAGAGGAACCATATAAAATATGTCAAAACCAGATCCACTGCTGGCTGTACAACTGGCTAGAAAGTAAAAATTATTGACTCAGAGCACCACCAATTCAATCATGCCTTAGGGAACAGACCCTTGAAATTACAATTTCACAAGTCTTTCCTGAGGAATTACTCAGTGCCTAGTTTTCGGAGTATTCCCTCTCTGTGCTCTTGCAACACGGTACATACGGCTCTCTTATATCATTGTACAGATTTGTGTGTAATTTCTCTCTTCCCATTGGTCTGGTCCTGACTGTGAGCTTCCTGAGGGGAGACGTGTGTCTTATTTTTTGTTTTAATATCCAATTTCCAGTAATGACTGACATAAAATAGGCATATAATTAGGTACAGATTTTTGAGGATGAAAAATTCTGTGAGGTATGCAAAAAGGTCTTAGGTACCATCCTGACTGCAAAGACGTTATCGTATTTTTGTGGTTTTAGTACTTATTGTTCTGAAAAAAGCAGAGTGGAATTCATCCATAGTATTACTGACCACATGACACATTTGGTTTCACAAACTCACTGAAGCCAGTGAAGTAGTTTTATTTAGGTCGCCCAATAACACACATTTGTGCTTAGTGAGAAACATTCTGTAGCATATGAAAAAATTCTAAATGCTTAATTAATCATTCTTACAAACTTAGCACATTTTGTGCTCATGTACTTGTGCCAACAAGATTCCACATGTGCATTTTGATTTTCCCCTAAATAAAATTTTCCAAATTCTTTTTAAAAACAAAGCTTAACCCATTATATTCAGATGAAAGCAGTAAAGCATGGAGTGGGCCAGCTTTATCTAATTTTCCAAATTGAATAAAATGAAAAACAAATAAATGGATGACGAAAAGCAATGTGTGTCTGATCCATTTGGCTTCCCTGTTGCTCAGGCCACTCAGCGAATTCAGTTGGGCAGGCTGAAATTCCTTGCTCATTTGGCTTTCAAGATCAGGCAGAATGGCAGGCCATCCACTAGGCAGCCCACAGCAAACCAAAAGGGAAGGAACGCAGCGTTGAACTGTCATTGACCTGCCAGACTCAGGTATCCACGAGCCATGAAACACAAGGAGCGTTATGAAGAGATGATGAGGCCCTGGATGTTGCAAATGCCCTGTAGACTGTTTCCCCTCAGTAAAATGAAGTGATGGAGAGAGACCTCAGTGGAAAAAGCAATTAGTGGTAGGGAATGTAGTTCCTTACTTTTCTTTCCCCCTCCTCTCCCTCCTGAGCCTTTCAAGTCTCCCTTGGGTCCAATTTGGGAATTCTTGCAAAGGCTAAAGTCCAGCAGTTTAACAGCTATTAAACACGGCCATAAAGTGAAGATGCAGCCCTCGAGTTGGACTCTTGGCAGCGTCAGAGGAATATGGCGAACCGCACAACTCTTTTGCTGACAGGAAATAACGGAAGAGATGCAGGGAGGCGGTGTGGACAAACCAGACTGGGACTCGGAGATGACGACCCTTGGAGCACACGAACCCACTCCGGTATTGCTATTTAGTACCTGTGAAGTCTACCATTATGCATTATTAAATTCATGTATTATTGAATCATGAATCCTGGTTCCCTGATAAGAAATGGAGATGATTTCTTAGTTTAAATTAAAGCCCTGCCTCCTTATTTAAATAAAACTGCACTACTGGCTGCCTAGCATGCTAATCAGAAAGCTGCATGAAGCAGGTATGACTATACGAATTAAAAAATAATGAAACAAGACTTTTCAGCCAGACATTGTTCCCTCGCCTGCTTTTCATGACAGCGGATTTCCTACTTGGAGTTGATAAGACAACGCAAATGAAGATAACAACATGAGAGGGAAATCATTCAGTCTAATGGGCTCCACCTGTGCAGACTTCGGCTCATTTACATGGCTGCAGAAAAATTAGAAATCATGCGGCAATTAGTCTGTTCTAGATTGTGCAGTGTGTCAACGGATACCACTCAGGAGAGCACTAGCGCTAAAATGGTTTCAGAAGATAAATCTGCTCTCCTATACAAACAGTTTTAATTACCTGGAAAACGGCATTGCCTATTGAGAAATCTCCATTGTGAACCTGGGCTGCTCTCCTGCTATTGGAATCAGATGTCGGGAAATTCCAATGTTTATTTAATTGACTCATATAATATTTGATGACTTGTTGAAACTGAAATTGGGCCTTTTGGTCGGCTCCCCAGTTGTTCATCAAAGGCCCCTTTAATGTCTCTGTTAGAGGTGGTCAGGGGAAGGGAAGTTAGATTTTTTTTTAAATGCGTCTGTTTACTGGTACTCTTTGCTTCTTGAAACTTAGCTCTTATAAGTCTATATAAATCTGTTAATTTATCATAAAATATTTTCAAATATGAAGCCTGAGTCAACAGATTAAGCAACTGTGAACAATCTTTTATGAATAAAATGTTAAGACCTTTAAGGTTTTTGATTCTTACTCGAGATAGTGGGATAAAATTTTCTATTCATTTTGGCTTTCAAGTACATCTATAACTTTCTGAAAAACCACAGAAGTGTCTAGAGAAATAATAGTCATGAAAATCCAGCTTTTGTATTTATAAGGGATCATTTAAAGATTTTACTTTGATTTGCTTATAGAAATGCCTATGTATTTACACCCACTTTATTTAGTCATTTTTATTTTTGTTTTCATAATTGTTTTATTGGATTTGGAAGTAATGCAATAAAGTCAGGGTTAATGGAGGCATCCTTTAAGAGGTTTGGTCCTTGGGTAGGGACAACTTCTTGGGATATTGGTAGACTGTTTGTATCCTGCCTGCGCTTTTAGGGAAGACAGGATCAAGGGTTCTTTTGGAAAATAGCAGGCAAGCACTTAGCGTTGTCCCCTAGAGTCTGCTCCCAAAACAACCTAAAAAATGGCTTCCGGTTGGTGGATGGCAGTAACAGTGGGGCATGTCTTAAAAGGCAGGCAGTGTGCACCTTCAGTGATGAAAGCAGGGCCAATCTTACCTACAGGGATAAAGAAGGCAATCCCCTCATATAGATGGGCTTTCAGCTAGGAAACCTCTACTGGCTAAGAGATTTTTTCCAAATTTGCTCTCTGAGATTGAGTTCAAGATTCCAATCCACACTAAAGATATAGAATATCCAGGGACACTTCAAGTGGAACTTACTGGTTTCCACTTTTTGTCCCAGAAGCTTTAGTCTAATGAGGGTTTCCTCAACAAAAGACTTGCCAAGACTGTTAATTTAACAAATGTGGCTATAGTCCCTTCCTTACAAAACAAATATAGTATGCTAAGGCCCTGAGATGTCCTGCAGTAAAGAAATTTGTTGAACCCAGCATTTTCCAGATTTATCTAAAATGAGTAAAATACCCCTCCACACCCTTCTGTAATGGAGCACTCATTCACATCCAGTATCCAAGAGAACACACCCCTGCAGTGTGGGGTGTGAATGGCCAGAGCAGCTTTGCCTATGGACAGGAGAGCACAAGGTCGTTAGGGTCACACTTTATGGTACTAGAAGCATAAAGGCCGACTTCACTGGCTGCATGGATTTTTTTGTCTTATTTCAAAGGCAATTTCCTCCCATTTCAACTCTTACATGCACAGCATATACATATAGGCACACACACAGATATATACACACAGAACCCCAGCCATACCAGGTCCATCAAAGTCTCACACAATTTTGCAACCAAAGTTCCTTATGTGAAACACTGAGCAAAGAAAATGTCTTGAGTGACAATTTTCTCATTCTCTCAAGGCTGGTTCTTAATCAGCACCATTCTAGATTCCTAGCAGAAGAGCTAATTCATTACACACGATGAATACCTTACGGCATTAGGGCACAATTCTCTCCTAGAACCAGAGCATAGTGACACTCGAGCAATATTTTTAGGATAATTCATTCTTTTCTGGCAATACCTTTTCTTACTCCACCTTCCCTAACAGAGAATGTAAAATGTCATAATGATACTGAAAAAATGCTGGACTCTTTCATCTGGGAGGGATCTTAGAGACAGCATATTACAGGTGAGGACAGTACGGCCCAGAGGGATGGCCCAAGCTACTCTGGGTGACACACTGAACCAGGACAGAACAGGACAGTCATTCAGGTCTCTGGACCCGAGAGTGGAGTCTGTTCTACCACATCCCTGTGCTCTGCTGTCACCCAGGTCCCTCCGGCGGAGGAGAGGGCAGGCCCCATTCAAGAGTCCTAGCCGCAGACGTGTGAGTTTATCACCTCAGAGAAGTAGGTCACTCAGGACCCTGAAACTCAGAAAGACATGGATAGCACTGAGAATAACAAGTGACAGAAAGTCCTCAGGGGACCCGTGGGTGTCCTGGAGAGAACAGGAACCTGGGTGTGAGGCGAGTGAGTCAGTATGCTCTGGAGTCAGTCCTTTCATGGGTGTGAAAACTGGTCCCCTTCCATGGTGCTAGCACATCAGCAGTCATTCTGTTTCTAGAAGGATGTTAATAAAGGGAGGTTCAGTTGGAGAGGGTAAGAGTGCACAGGGCAGAGGAGTCAGAGCTCACGATGGGGACTCCAGCCAGTCCTTCCAAGGGGGTGTTCAACATTGAAAAGTAAAAACAGCAGCACAACTAAACTTTCTGCTTCTTGGTGCATATATGTGATGAATATGAAATATTCACTAAAAATAATGGTGATTCTTAAAAAAACTAGAAGTAAATTGGATTGAAAAATATTGTAAGCATAAGAACAATGGAAGAAGTGAAAAGAAATACCTGTGGATTTGATTACCCAAAATGTAAAATATTTGTATGCTAGGAAATGTAATCAAGTCAAAGGCAAGTTGGTAAAGTGGTTTATCATCAATATAATATGCACACGTTTGAACACCCTGTTTGAGGTGGGAGGAAAGGTACCCTGTGCTTTTAGAATAGGCAGCACGTGCTGCATCAGCTATACATCACCCTTTGGAAATCTGTTCTTGGCCATCATTGCTCTTTGCTCTTTAAATCTCCTGAGGTCACAAATGTGTCCTCTCACGGTTTCTCTGAGTCACTGTTGATTACAGTTATGGGATGATCCCCACAGGCTGCAATGATATTTATAGCACATTTCATAATATCAAAGAGTTTCAGCTTTTGCCTGCTAACTTTTATCTCCATTTCCTCAGTCACTTCAGTGAAGGCACTTGTAGTGACCTCATAATTTGCATTTAACACCCGGAATGACATTCTGCCTTTGTTTCTTTGCTGCAGGCCCAGTGCCAATACCTGTATCCCCCTTTTCTCCCCAGTCATTATAAATCAAAGGGTCTATAGAATACAATAAATCACAGAAGAGATACAACAGATAAAGCCACACCTTTGCAAATGCCTTTGATTTAGTGAGTACTCTGGAGCAGGAGTTGACTGAGGGAGTTCCCAATATCGTTTCCAGAGTGTATGGTATAGTTCACCATACCAGTTTATATTGACTAAGAGCACAGTGGAGCCCTCAGAATATGGGACAAGATTAACATATGGAGTGAGCCAAGTGAGGCGAAGTCCTTCATCTTCTTCTCTATCTCTGCTCACTCCCTTGGTGATCTCATCCTGAATTATAGCTCTAAATACCAGAAAGTGTTGACTACTTGGAAATGTATGTCTCCAGCCCAGACTTCTCCCCTGAACTCCAGACTCATATATCCAAGTGCCTACTTGACATCTCCACTTGGAAGTCTAATAAACATCACAGACTGTCACCTCCCAAATGGAACTCCTGATATTCTCATGCATGGACCCCTTCTCTATCTCAGAAAATGACAATTTCATTCTTTCAGTTGCTCAGTCCTTTCTTTTTCTCATCCCCACCTCTGATTGAGTAGGAAATCCTGTTGGCTATTATCTTCAAAATATATCCACAGTCCATCCACTTCTCCACACTCACAAGCAATTCCGCTGGTCCAAGCCCGCATCATCAATCACCTCAGTGATTGCAGTGGCTTCTAACTGACCTCTCTATTTTGCCTTTGACATCTGCAGCCCAGGCTCATCATAGCAGCCAGAGCCTGTCATGTCAGACCTTTAACAAAAGATTCCCCTGACTTGGAGGAAAAGCTCAGATCCTTACAATGGCCAGAAGGGCTTACTAACCTGCCACCCACATCTTACCTCTTTCACACAATCTTGACGTCACCTCTATCTTACTCACTCTGCTCAAGTTTTACTGGGCTCCTTGAATGTGTTTTTTGAACACACCAGGCATGCTTCTGCCTTGGGGATTAAAAAAAAATTTTGTTTTCTTTTGCCTGGGTCATTCTTCCTCCAGATATCGTCACAGCTCTCTCGTCTCCCTTAAATCTTTGTCTAAATGACAATTTCTCAGTGAGTCCTTCACAGACTGCACTATTTAAAATTATAACCCTTATCCTGATATCCCTTATTTATTTCCCTACTTTATTTTTTTAATTAATGTATTTACTTATTTTATTTATTGGCTGCATTGGGTCTTTGTTGCTGTGTGCAGGCTTTCTCTAGTTGCAGCGAGCAGGGGCTACTCTTCACTGCTGTGTGCTGGCTTCTCATTGCAGTGGCTTCTCTTGTTGCAGAACACCAGCTCTAGGTGTGCAGGCTTCAGTAGTTGTGGCACGTAGGCTCAGTAGTTGTGGCACACGGGCTTAGTTGCTCTGTGGCATGTGGGATCTTTCTATCCTAGGGATCAAACACATGTCTCCTGCATTGGCAGGTAGATTCTTAACCACTGCACCACCAGGGAAGACCCCCCCCTACTTTATTTTTGTTCATAGCACTTATTGTATGTGAAGTTATAACTTTACTTAATTACTTACTGTCAATTTCTCTGCACTAAAATATAAACACAATAGAGATTTTTGTCTCAATTTTCTACTGCTTAGTGCCTGGAAGAGTGGGACAAACAAAAAATGTTTGTTGAGTGAATGCATAAAGGAAGGAAAAAACGTTTACATATTTTTATTTACACAAGATTAGATATCTGGGAGAGAAATATACTTTTGACAAATCAGTGATGTTTAAGGCAATTCGTAAGTAAGGTTGATGTCTGTGACACATCTCCAAGTCTCAGTGTCTTTGTGTAAAAGTTTCTTTTTCATTTGTACAAAGTCCATTGTGGGTGTTCCTGATTGGGCAGGTCTCCTGAATGGCTCTCCTACAAGCAGTAACTCAGAGATCTAGGCTATTTCCATCTGTCATTATCTACATCTTGAATACACTTGACTTAGGCCAAATAGGAAACAGAAGCAAATAGACAGTTACTGCATGAAAGTTTGCATGAGGCAGCAATGAATGAAATTTCCTGTAGCTCCTCATCCTCACCAGGATATTGTGCTGTTAGTGTTCTGAATTTTGGCTATTCTTTTTGTTTGTTTATTTATTTAATTATTTACTATATATATTTTGGTTGAGCATAGTTGATTTATAATATATGTTTCAGCTGTACAACATGATGATTCAATATTTTTATAGACTATGTTCTACTTAAAGTTATTTTAAAATATTGGCTATATTACCTGTGCTATACAATATACCCTTGTACCTTATTTGTTTTATACATAGTAGTTTGTACTTCTTAATCCCTTACCCCTCCCCCTTCTCTCTTCCCACTGGTAACTACTAGTTGATATCTGTAAGTCTGTTTCTGCTTTGTTACATTCTTTCATTTGTTTCATTTATTAGATTTCACATACAAGTGATAACATGAAGTACTTGTCCTTCTCTGACTTATTTCACTAAGCATAATACCCTTCAGGTCCATCCATGTTGTTACAAATGGCAAAATTTCATTCCTTTTTATGGCTGAGTAATATTCCATATATTAAAAGATACATATATGTATCTTTTCAAATTAGTGTATTTATTTTCTTTTCTTCAGATATATACCCAGGAATGGAAATGCTGGATTATATGGTAGTTCTGTTTTCAGTTTTTCGAGAAACTGCCATACTGTTTTCCACAGTGGCTGCACCAAACTTCATATCTACCAACAGTGTACTAAGGTTTCCTTTTCTCCATCCTCACCAACGTTAGTTATTTGTGGTCTTTAATGGCAACCATTCTGACAGGTGTGAGGTGATATCTCATTGTTTTGATTTGCATTTCCCTGATGATAAGTTATACTAAGCATTTTTTCATGTCCTTGTTGGCCATCTGTGTCTTCTTTGGAAAAATGTCTATTCAGATCTTTCACCCATTTTTTAATCAGGTTTTTTGTTTATTTGCTTTTTGATATTGAGTTGTATGAGGTATTTATATATTTTGAATACATAAATCCTTATCAGTCATATAATTTGCAAATCTTTTCTCCCATTCAGTAGATTATCATTTCATCTTGTTGATGGTTTAATTTGCTGTGCAAAGGTTTTTATTTTTAATTAGGTCCCATTTGTTTATTTTAGCTTTTGTTTCCCACCCTTAGGAGACAGATCCCAAAAAAATATTGGTATGATTTATGTCAAAGTGGGTCCTTTCTATTCTTTCTTCTAAGAGTTTTATGGTTTCAGGTCCTATATTTATGTCTTTAATCCATTTTGAGTTTATTTTTGTATAAGCTATGAGAAAATATTCCAATTTCCTTCCTTTACATGTGGCTGTCCAGTTTTCCCAACACAATTTATTGAAGAGAGTGTATTTTCCCCATTATAGTTTCTTATCTCCTTTCTCATAGATTAATGACCATAAGTGCATAGTGTTTTTTCTGGGTTCTCTATTCTAGTTCCACTGATCTATGTGTCCTTTTTGTGCCAGTACCATACTATTTTGATTACTATAGCTTTGCAGTATAGTCTGAAGCCAAGGAGCATGGTACCTCCAGCTTTGTTCTTTTTTCTCAAGATTGTTTTGCCAATTCGGGTCCTTTTCAGGTTCCATATAAATTTTATAATTATTTATTCCAGTTCTGTGAAAAATGTTGTGAGTATTTTGATAGAAATTGCATTAAATCTGTAGATTTGAGTAGCATGAACATTTTAACAATATTAATTCTTCCAATCCATGAACATGGAGCATCTTTCCATTTCTTTGTATCATCTTTAATTTCCTTTATCAATGTTTTATAGTTTTCAGAGTATAGGTCTTTCACCTCCTTAGTTAAGTTTATTTATTTTGAGGTATTTTATTCTTTTTGATGTGATTTTTGAACAGGATTATTTTCTTGCTTTCACATTCTGATAGTTCATCATCAGTGTATAGAAAAGCAACATATTTCTGTATATTAATCTTGTATCCTTAAAATTTACTGAATTCATGTATTAGTTCTTATCTTTGTGGAGACTTTAAGGTTTTCTATATAAAGTATCATTTCATCCTGCAAATAGTGACAGTTTCCCTTGCAATTTAAATGTCGTTTATTTCTTTTTCTTGTTTCATTCTTGTGGCCAGGACTCCTAATACTATGTTAAGTAGAAGTGGAAAGGGTAGGCATTCTTGTCTTGTTCCTTGAGTACAATGTTAGCTTGTGGGTTTACCATAAGGGACCTTTATTATGTTGAGATATACTCCCTCTATACCAACTTTGATGAGAGTTTTTTTTTATCATGAATGGATGATGAATTTTGTCAAATGCTTTTCCTGCATCTATTGAGATGATCATGTGATTTTTAGTCTTCCTTTTTTTAATGTGGTGTATCACTTTGATTAATTTATGGATGGTAAACCATCCCTATATTCCTGAAATCAATCCCACTTGATCATAATATATGATCCTTTTAATGTATTTTTGAATTTGGTCTGCTAATATTTTGTTGAGCATTTCTGTATCTATGTTCACTAGGTACGCTGGCCTGTAATTTTCTTTTTTGGTGGCATCTTTGTCTGGTTTTGGTCTCAGGTCTTGTAAAATGAGTTTGGAAGTGTTCCCTTCTCTTCTATTTTTTAAAATAATTTGAGAAGGATAGGTATTAACTCTTCTTTAAATGTTTGGTGTAATTCACCTGGGAAGTCATCTGGTCCTAGACTTTTGTTTTTGGGAGTTACTAATTCAATCTCTTTACTAGCAATCAGTCTGCTCATATTTCTTCAGGATTCACTCTTGGAAGATTGTACATTTCTAGGATTTTATCCATTTCTTCTAGGTTGTCTAATTTGTTGGCATATAATTGTTCATAGTCTTCTCTTATGATCCTCTGTATTTTTGTGATGTCAGTTGTATTTTCTCTGCTTTCGCTTCTGATTTTAATTTTTGGGCTCTCTTTTTTTTCTTGAAGAGGCTGGCTAAAGCTTTGTCAATTTTGTTTATCTTTTCACAGACCCAACTCTTAGTTTCACTGATATTTTCTTTATTTTAAAGTCTCTACTTCATTTATTTCTGTTCTGATCCTTATTATTTCCTTCCTTCTACTGACTTTGGGCTTTGCTGTTCTTTTTCTAGTTTTTTTTTAAATGCACATTTAGATGGTTTATTTCAGATTTTCTTTTTTCTTGAGGTAGGCCTATATCACTATTAACTTCCTTCTCAGAACTGCTTTTGCTGCATCAGTTGTATTACCATTTCCGAATACTCAAGGTATTTTTTTATTTCTTATTTCTTCATTGACATGTTGGTTGTTTAGTAACATGTTGTTTAGTCTCTACATGTTTGTGTTTTCTCCAATTTTCTTCCTGTAGTTGATTTCCAGTTTCATACCATTGTGGTTGAAAAGGATGCTTGATATGATTTTAATCTCCTTGGTCGGACAGTTCAAGATGGCGGAGTAGGAGCATGTGAATTCACTCCCTCTTGCAAAAGCATTGGAATTACAACTAACTGCTGAACAATCATCGACAGAAAGACATTGGTATTCACCAAAAAAAAAAAAAACAACACCCCACGTCCAGAGACAAAGGAGAAGCCACAATGAGATGGTAGGAGGGGTGCAATCATGTTAAAATCAAATCCCATAAATGCCAGGTGGGCGACTCACAAACTGGAGAAGAGTTATACCACAGAAGTCCAGCCACTAAAGTGAGGGTTCTGAGCCCCATGTCAGGCTTCCCAACCTGGGGCTCCAGCAGCAGGAGGAGGAATCCCCAGAGAATCAGACTTTGAAAGCCAGTGGGATTTGATTGCAGGACCTCCACAGGACTGGGGGAAACAGAGACCCCACTCTTGGCAGGCACACAAAAAATACTGTGCTCAGCAGGACCCATAGAGAAGGAGCAGTGACCCCATAGGAGACTGAACCAGACCTACCTGCTGGTGTTGGAGGGTTGCCTGCAGAGGTGGGGGGCAGCTGTGGCTCACTGAGGGGACAGGGACACTGGTGGCAGGGGTTCTGGGAAGTGCTCATTGGTGTGAGCCCTCCCAGAGTCCACCATTAGTCCCATCAAAGAGCCTGTAAGCTCCAGTGCTGGATAGCCTCAGGCCAAACAACTAACAAGGTGGGAACACAGCCCCATCCATTGGCAGACAAGTGGATTAAAGTTTTACTGAGCTCTGCCCACCCAGCCCAACCCCCTATCAGTTCTGCCCATCAGGAAGCACCCACAAGCCTCTTAGATAACTTCCTCCACAAGAGGGCAGACAGCAGTGTCAAGCAGTATCAGCAGTATTTCGTTTTGTGGAACTGAAAACCACAGCCACAGAAAGATAGAGAAAATGAAAGGCAGAGGACTTTGTACCAGATGAAGGGACAAGATAAAACCCCAGAAAAACAACTAAATGAAGAGGAGGTAGGCACCCTTCCAGAAAAAGAATTCAGAATAATGATGGCAAAGATGATCCAGGACTTTGAAAAAAGACTGGATGCAAAGATTGAAAAGATGCAAGAGAAGTTTAACAAAGACCTAGAAGAATTAAAGAACAAACAAACAGAGATATGCAACACAATAACTGAAATGAAAAATACACTAGAAGGAACCAATAGCAGATTAACTGAGGCAGAAGGGCGAATAAGTGATCTGTAAGACAGAATGGTGAAAAATCACTGATGCAGAAAAGAAAAGGAAAAAAGATTTCAATCTCCTTAAATTTATTGAGACTTGTTTTGTGGCCTAACATGTGATCTATCCTGGACAATGCTCCATGTGCACTTGAAAAGAATGTGAATTCTGCTGCTTTTAGATGTAATGTTCTATATATAACTACTAAGTTATCTGGTCTAGTGTGTCATTTAAGGTGAATGTTTCCATATTGATTTTTCTTCTATTTAGATGATCCATCCACTGATGTAAGTGAGGTGTTAAACTCCCCTACTATAATTGTATTGCTGTCTGCTTCTCCCTTTTTATTTCTGTTAATATTTGCTTTATATATTTTGGTGCTCCTATGTTGGGTGCATAAATGTTTACAAATGGTATATCCTCTTATTGGATTGTGTCCTTTATCATTATGTAATACCCTTCCTTGTCATTAAAATCTTTGTTTTAAGTTACAACCTGATATGAATAATGTTTCCTCAGCTTTCTTTTCCTTTCCATTTGCACGGAACATCTTTTACTATCCCTTTACTTTCTGTCTCTGTGTGTCTTCAGATCTGAGGTGAGTCTTTTGTAGGAAGCCCACAGAACAGTCTTGTTTTTTACCCATTCATTGACCCTCGGTTGGAGCATTTAGTACTTATTTGTAGATATGAACTTACTTCCATTTTGTTGATTTTCTGCTTGTTTTTGTGGTTCTTCTCTGTTACTGTCTTCTCTTAGTTTCTTCCCTTGTGGTTTGATGGATTCCTTTAATGTAGTGTTTGGATTCCTTCTCTGTATTTTTTTGTGTATCTATTGTAGATTTTTGATTCATGGTTTCCATGAGGTTCATATATATTGAGCTTTATATATAGCCATCTATTATAAGCTGATAGTCACTTCATTTTTAAGCATTCTAAAAGCACTACATTTTTACTCCCCCCCAATCTTTTATGTTTTTAATGTTATATTTTACATCTTTTTACTTAGTGTATCCCTTAGCTACTTATTGTAGTTATAGTTGATTGTACTACTTTTGTCTTTTAACTTCAATCTAGCTTTTTAAGTGGATGATTCACTGCCTTTACTATATATTTGCCTTTACCAGTGAGATTTTTCCTTTCATATATTTTCTTTTTTCTGGTTGTGGCCTTTTCTTTTCCACTTAAAGAAGACCCTTTAACATTTCTTATAAGTCTGGTTTAGTGGCGATGATCTCCTTTAGTTTTTGCTTGTCTGGGAAACTCTCTTTCAAGCTTGAGTCATTACCTTGCAACAGATAGAGTATTCTAGGTTGCATGTTTTTTCCTTTCAGCAGTTTAAATATATCCTGCCACTCTCTTCTGGCCTGTAATATTTCTGCTGAAAAAACAGCTGATAGTCTTATGGGGTTTCCCTTGTATGCACTTGTTTTTCTCTTGCTGCCTTTGAGATTCTCTCTTTATCTTTAAATTTTTGCCCTTTTAATTATAATATGTCTTGGTGTGGATCTCTCTGAGTTCATCTTGTTTAGGACTCTCATGTTCCTTTACCTGGATGTCCACTTCCTTCTCTGGGTTAGGGAAAATTTGGGCCATTATTTCTCCAGAGAAGTTTTCTGTCCTGTTATCTCCCTCTTTCCTTCTTCTGGGGCCCCTAGAATGCAAATGCCAGTATGCTTTATGTTGTCTCAGAGGTTCCTTAGACTCTCATTTTCAAAACTCTTTCCTCTTTTTGCTGTTCTGATTGAGTGATTTTCACTATTCTATCTTCCAGATTACTTATGTATTTTTCTGTGTCATCTAATTTGCTGTTGATTCCCTTTAGTGTATTCTTAAGTTTTGATTGGTTCTTTCTTATATTTTCTAAGTCTTTGCTGAAGTTCTCACTGAGTCCCTGCTTCTTTTCCTGAGTTTTATGAGTGTCTTTATGAACATTTCTTTGAACTTTTTATCAGGTAAATTACTTATCTCCATTTCATTAGGGTTTTCTTCTGGGGTTTTATCTTATTCTTTTGTTTGGAACATGTTCATCTCATTTTGTTTGACATTTATTTTTTGTTTCTATGAATAGGCCAAAACAGCTACCTCTCCTGGTCTTGAAGGAGTGGGCTTGTGTGAGAGTATCCCCTGTGTAGACTGTTTGCACCTAGTGGCTTTGGAAGGCTGGCTGGAGCCGGTGGGTATGGGCCAGGGGCTGTCCCTGGGGAGCGCTGTACCCAAGGCCACCTTGGTGGAGCTGTTGGGTCTGGAGCAAGAATGGGCTGGGGGCAGTCCCTGGGGAGCACTGCACCCAAGGCTGCCTTTTTAGGGCAGTTAAAGTTAGAATGGGCCTGGGCCAGGGGCAGTCCCTGGGGAGTACTGTGCTGAGGAACCATGATGAGGTGCATGGGTCTGGAATGGACCCTGGCTAGGGGGAGTCCCTGGGCCTAGGCCACCTTGATGGGATGGCTGGAGCTGGAGTGGGCACAGGTCAGGAGGATTCCCAGGGGGACTCATATAATGGCACTCACAGAGTCCTCTAATGTTGAAGAGGCTCTCAGCAGTTCCCCGTTTGGCAGGAGCTCTAAAGCTAGTAAATAGATTTCTTTCCCATATAGTCTAGGTGCCTTTTAAACTGCTAGTTTTTTTGCTGTGCCCTAGGGTGGATGAGTCTGCACTTGGGCTCCTTAGCAATATCCCTCCCTACTTCAGGGCACTTGAATTGGGGGTGGGATTCCCATAGGTACTCTGTCTCCAGCTTCTACATGGTCCTTCTATGTGCAGTAATTCTTTAGTCAGCCCTCAGATCTTCAGAAGGAATTGCTCTGTATGTAGGTGTAGATTCAGTGTGTCTGTGGATGAAGGTGAGCTCAGGGTCTCCCTAGGCCAACATCCTGAACCCCCCTCAAATTTTCTTTCCAAGTAAAATACTTCCCAGGTCTGGGCCAACAATTCTATGTCTAAAATGAATCAGATTCTTCCACAGAGAAAATGTATGTTTTTTTGTTTTGTTTCAATAAAGTTAGTTTTAAAATAGCACAGAGAACATTATATGGCTACCTTTAACTTATTCCAACTTGAAATAAACTGAGTATCTGCTAGTTCACAGAAAAAAATATCTAATTCTCCTATAGTGTTCTCCCTTGTCATTTATATATGCAAGAGTTATATTGTTAGATACAAATATACTCATTGTTGATATATCTTCCTGATTTATTACTTATTTATCAGTATACAGTATCTCTTTTTGAGACTTTCTTAAGAGCTAATTTGTCCTGATGTTGTAATTGATACTTTTCTATTATAAGAAATGCCAAGGTTTATGCTAATTTTTATCTTTATAATAATAAATCCATGATCATTTTAAAGAATCATATAAGTACATATTATACTTTTCAGATTGCAATTATTTTCTTCATTGTCAAATTCCTTGTGTAGAGTTTTGAACAGCCTTTCATATTTCTCAGTGATTTTAGCTTTTCAAGTTTCTCTCATGTATTTCCTTGATTCAAGCTTGTGCTTTCTGGTGAAAAATATATTTAAAATTTTATTTTATAAATGTATATTAAGGATGCCATTAAAATTGCTTATAACATCCTGTCCCTTAATTTTGGGGTCCTCTGAATTACTGGGAAAGTCATGTCCATCCAAATGGAACTAAGAGTAGTTTAAACGTTGATGAAATAGAGAAAGAAGTTGGACAGATTTGTAACAGTCTGTTTTTCTCCTTCATCAAAAATTTCTAACTCCTAATTGAAAAACTAGCTCTTCCAGTCTTTACTGTTCACCAAAAAATCCCAATCCACCTCCTTGAACAAATAGACAGACATTGATATATTTCACTTTTTTCACACTGGTTACCATGATTCACCTATATCACCAATCCTACTGAGTTCTTCATGACATAAAAATATTAAACTTTCTTATTAACCACTACTTATAAATGTTTTACTCTCCTAGCTTTAATGAAAAGATGGTATATATCACAATAATCTCTGAGTGTACAAATAAATTAGAAAAAAATCTCCTGTAATATTTCCAATAAAACTGGTTGTTTGGGAAGATGTGCTGTGTTTAACATAATGTCGTGTAGACACCTGCATGGCTGTATCCATGGGCATACGTGCAAAATAGTTGAAAATCATCAAAAATACAGGATGAAATATAAACTCCTTAACTTGTCAATTATCATCTGTCATCATCTGACTGCCATCTACCAAGCCAGCTTTGCTCCCACCACTGCCCTATGTGCATCCTATTTGATAGACATTTGAACTACTTGTTAGTTTTTAAATCACCTGTGCTATTTCATACCTCTGTGCCTTTGCACATGCAGTTCCCTTTGCCTTCAATGCCCTTTAAACAGACTCTTCGTCCATCAGGTAAAATCTTATTCACTTTTCAAATCTCAGATCAACGCATACTTCCTAATGAAAATGTCCCTCATTACGCCAAAAAAAGAATTTTTCTACTCCCATTGTTCTTTATACTAAGTCCACAATATGCCAATTATCTTACTGTGTTTTAATATTTTTTGAAAAATATATTTTTCATCATTATTCCCCATCACTTATTAACTAGCATGGCACATATTTATTAATGTATAAATATTTGCTGACTGTGGTATTTGAGGTTCAGCTATTTAGAAGACACAGGAAAATACCCTCTAAACACTACATTTCTAGGGTTTTATTTGGTATTCCCTTAGTGGGACAAAGACTGGGCTTACAGAACTTTATACAGAACAGTTGTGAAAATTCTCATCCACATCCTGCAAGACCCCTTGAAGTCCCACAGTGTCTACAACTCTTCATCCTCACTGACCTCTCTCTTCTCTGAACTGTGAACATATGAACCTCTGAAAGAGGCTTCAAAAGCCCAATTTCCCATTGAGAAAAACCTGGCAGTCACAGGGTGAGAGAATAAATCTCTCAAAAGGTGCATCTTTACTTATTATTAAAATAATACTCTTTTGTAGGTTGGGGAAAATGGAGATGGATAGCTATTTCAAATGTTGCATAAATCCAGTGACAACAGTTCTGCTCATCTGCCACATGCTCTGTCTTTTGTCCTCTATTGAAAGATCAGAAGATGAAGTGGACCCTGGCAAGGACAGTCTGCAGAAGGACAAGATATTTAAAATTGGGGAAGGTAATGAGATTTACTAAAATACATATATGTGAGTGTGTGTGTATGTGTGTGGAAGTAGGGTTTTAAATTTTTTTCCCAGGTTTCATGTCCTTTGGCGGCATTGTTTTTGGAATAAAACAGACATAAATTTGAATGGTGAGTCCACCATATATTTGCCTCTTTAACATAAGCAAATTAAGGTTAAACTCTTTAAGTTTCAATTTTCTCAACTCTAAAAATATCTTCTACTCTGATCTCTAAGATACCTATACATAGGTACACACACACACACACACACACACAATTTCTCCCCTGGTTGTGAACATACACAATAGTCTATAGATGCTCACTGTCTTAAAAATGCATACAATAAATCTAAGGGAAATAATTTGGCACTCCCCAAAGAAATTTAGCACATGATTGACTTACTTACTACGGACTGCAAGGAGGAATGAGGCTAGAACCCATCATGTGGTCTCTCCAACTTCCCACCCCAAGAGGCCTCTGAGATATATCAGCAAAGTACTAGTCTAATGCTCTGTATTTCAACTGAGAAAACAGACTCAGACAAGTGGATTGTGTTTCCCCAGATCACAGAGCCAGAACTAATCATGAGACTTCTGACTTCTATCACAATGCCCGTTCCACTGAAGACCAGAGGATCTTGAATCTGGTTGCATGATTTGCCCCTGTTTGCCCCCTAGATCCACTCTCCACTCTCTTCTGTCCTGTGCTGTCCTGGGTGGAGGAGAGCTGAACTTTATGGCTGCTTTGAAAGGCTCCCTTGGTTCCTGGCTTCTAGCTGGGTTCAGTTAATGAGGCATACCAGCCGGAGGCAGAAGATGGAAGAATAATGTGGTTGGGGTAGTCCTTCCCTGGCTGACTTCCTATGGGGTTACCAACGGTTGGCTGCTTCCCTGTTAGGTAACCCTCTCCACTGGGATGCCCTGTCATTGGGTGCTGATGGCTGCTACCACCCTTTCCTCCTTCAGACTAGGGGTGAAACAGCACCCATTTGTTACCAGCACCAAGGTACTGGAGTATCCCTTCTGGTTTCCCTCCATCCTTCTGGCACCTTTGTAAAGAGTCCTTTTATTAAATCTTTTCTAAGTCACCCAATTTGAGTGTGCCAGTGACTTCCTGTTGGGACCATAACAGATACACTAGGGAGCTTTTAAGAAGTACAGATGCCTGGGGTCTTCCCAAAACTCCTCAGGTGATTCTAGCTGATAGATGGAATTGCAAACTTTTGCACTAAGTCATGATGATGATTTCTGTTGTTGTTGTTGACACTAGCACATACACACACACACACACACACACACATACACATTCACATTCACAGTGAGAATGGTGGAGCCTTCACCAAAAGTGAGGAAATCTCAGGAACTGAGCTGGTTAGACTCCGGTGCTCTGTGGTTTTTGCAGGCTACCAGTCAGGCTGACATATGGACTGATAAACGTGCAAACACTTAGGATCCAGCAGCCTTGTAAACACATTCAAAATATTTATTTTCCTGCTGTTCCTTTCTTCTTCTTCTAACACCCAAATGTCAATTTTAATGGAAGCCACATCTCCCCATATTGATTGGTTCATCTTGATTTTATTAAGCTTCAGTTTGGCTGCCCAGGAAGCTTTTTTAGTGTTTGAAACATTTATAAAAACATATTTGGGAGGGGGGCAGGGGGGGAGATGAGGTAGGTGGGGGGCAAAGAAAAAAAAATATCACATTTTGCCTAAAGTAAAGCATAGTTTTTTTGCCAAGATTTCATTAATTCAATAAATAAAAATACAAGTAAGTTCCAACTTCAACAAGCTCAAGTTTCCCTCCTAGCTGTGAAACCACAGCACCCCAAAGGCTTCTAAATGTGTCAACACATGACCTTCCCATCCCAAACTCACCCGTGGGGAGAACATGATTTATGAGGTTGTCTGACCATCCCTGAAAAGCCTTTAAATATTTTACTTTCATAATAAGTGTAGCTCCTTCATTCAGTGGTAAATGATTGTGGGCTCTTAGAGAAAAGGGTGTTTCTGGGGGAAAAAAAAAGATCTAAACTTGGAAGAGATCTGCAAACAGCTCTGTGGCACCTTATGGTGTGTGAGCTAATTACTTGCCCTAAGTTGCCTAGTAAACCGTCTTTGTTTGGGAAGGTTAAGTTTCATCTCTGTTCCAAAAGCTTGGAGCCAGACAGGGAAGGGAAAAAATGATGGTGTCTGTGGTGAGGCTGGCAGTGCTGCCCCGCCGGCTGGTTATTTGGAAAGGTTTGAGAAGATGTGTTATGAGGCATGGTAATGTGTGTCATTTTTCATGACTGAAGTCAAAGGATTTAGCGGGTTGAGTCTGAGGACTTGGATTTGGCAGTGGAAAATACCAAATAATGTGTGAGCTTTGCAGCCCACCGCTGCCTGGGCTCTCCTACCATCCGAGACGGAGGAAGAGGACGCTATTTTTTGGACTGCTAAATGCAACAGTTAGAAGATGAGAAATTTGGCTCACTCAACTCTAAAGTCATTTTTATATAGAAGAAAAGTGAGTTTTGGTTGTTGAAGAAGTCCCCCAGTTTAGAAGTTGTTAATGGAGTATATGACTGTACTTTGAAAAGACTAAAATAAGTCAAAATGGTGGCAATCTCTTATTCTGAGAAAGAGGAAGAGATCCTAAAAGAAATAGAATATGCAATACATTTCTCTCAAAGATTAACCCTTGTTCTGGTTTCTCAGAAACGTGTGTTCAAGGGGAACCGAGGATATATCTAACTCTCCTAGCCAAAGATCCTTAGTTCTAAGCAATGGAAACTCACTTGAACGCATGTAAGACAAAAAAGCAACATTTCTCATAAGGATACAGGAACATCTCACAGAACTCAACAGGCCAAATGGAGGTTAGTCATAGGAGAGGCCAGAACAGGAGCCAGGAAGCCACAAAGAGCCAAGATACCTGCTCCATCTGTCCAGCTGTCTGCCTTTCTGGTCTCCTGCTTTACCTTCTCACTCCATTCTGTTTCTCTCATCTTATTCCAAACTGGATTTCTCTCCTTATTCAGGTCCATGGCTGAAGAGGACCATTCCACAATGATGTCTCCCGTTCCAAGGTCACCTGGCTCAAGTGACCAGCCAAGATCATGAATTAGCATCCCTTGAAGAGAGTTATCATGTTCCAGACTCTATCTAAAGTAATTTGCATGTTGTATTAACTCATTTAATCCTTCTACCCCACTTGTAAAGTTCATCCCCATTTTACAGATAACAAAATTGAGGCAGAAAAATTAAATGACTTGTCCAAATTTACAAAGCGAATGAGTAGTAGATATGAGTTTCAAATCCAGGCAGCCTAACTCCAGAGACTGTGTCTTACCCATAGCTATTCTACTCCCTGAGGCCCAGTGCCATTTCTCAGAAGAGAGAATGTGGCTGGCATCTCTTGGATTAGGTGGGCATCTCACTCCAACCAGCCCTGGTCAAGGGGGTGATGGATGGATCTCAGCAGGACCACATGGCACAACATGAATTATAGGGCCTGGCTCAGTGCTGGTAAGGAATCAGTTTTCACAAACTGGGGGCAGGGATTGGACAGATATCTCCAAAGTCTTCCACATTACTCTATGAAAATGCCTGTGCTCTCTGAGCCAAGTCATGGGACAGTGTAGCAAAACAGAATTAAAGGTCATTGAAATATGTCAAGCACAGAGGATTTTCCTGGACTTGATTATTTTCAAAGAGGCAACCCTAGATGTGACTGCTTATTTTATTTTTTTCTAGCATTCTCGAGATGGAGATTTTAAGTTTCCTGCACTGCAGTTCAGCCAGGTTCCTTCAGAATGGGAGTTCTTCTCCCAGTCTAACCTAAATGCCTCTAATGCAGCTGAAACTGATTTCTTTTTTGTGTTGTTTTGTGTTGCACACAAAAGGAACATGTGAGGATATTGTGAAGTAATCTGTTCTTTGGCTGAGTGTCACACTGACTTAATTAGAAAATTTTATCAAAAGACTAATAACAAAGGCATAAAAAATTCTTAGAATTATGTGTCTGGAAAGAGTTTCATTAATTTATGTTTTATATATATAAATAAGTACATAAGTGAGGAAAGCATTCCAAATCTGAGAGAACATTGGCTCCATAACAGAAATGATGGGGAAGATAGAACTGTGAATGAAGAAATAGGCAATTTTGGGTACATATTTCTGACCCTCACCCCATAAATGCCCTAATGTATGAGGCATAGGCTCATGTGGAAATTTTAATGCATTCAACACTTTCCTAATACAAAATTCCATTGAATGTATATAATATTCCACCACAGCAAATGAACTAAGTAAAAAGGAAAATAAAACAAGATATGCTCATTTTATTCTAAATTATCCAAAGATGTTTTTAGCTTACTCTCTCCTTCTCAAACTTTCTCCACTTTTGCTTCTAATAATCTTTTCACCTTTGCAGACCCTCAAATCTTTGAGCAGTCCTCATCTCTCTCCTATTGTGGCCAAAGAATTGGCTAATGGTTTGCCCCCAACCCCTCAATACACACACACACACACACACACACACACACACATGCACGCACATACACGTGCACACACGCACACCCTTCTTGGGTCAGTGCCTTGCCACCTTCCCTGCAATTTAGTTTGGATCTGTTCCACTGCAGCCTCAGCCTATAACAACAGGCAGCCCCCTAGTCATTCTAGGCCTTGTTTCCACTCTCAGAAAACAACAATGGCAGTCAGCTTCCACGGGTTTCACTTTCGCCATGTCTCTTTACCATGGCCTCTCACTACCCTGTAGAACCAATGGAAGCTGCAACCCAGCTTCAACCAGCCCTCTGTGACCTCTCCAAGTTCCCCATTTAACTAGAAAATTGCATTTCACTCCAACCTCCACCTATGACAGTACTCCAACTCTGTTGAACAACCTGCTCTCCCTTTCGATTACTCTTGGGAATCCCATCTGACTTCTGAGTGATACGTACCTGATACGTACCGGGGATGTTCAAATGGAAGAGCTAAAAACAAACCCCCATTCTACGTGAGGTGAGAAGAAAAAAGTCTTTAACTACCTATAATCCCACAAAGTGCAGACAAGAAAAAAAAAGTAATAATACTTTTTTTAAATGTAGATAATATTTTCAAGTTGTCAACTCTTACACACAACCTCTCATTTCACAACCAATAGCACCTCTCTGAGATAGGCAGGGTATGGATTATTTCTGTCACTATTTGAGGAACAGTGTTACTTTCTGTCACGAGGAATCTGAGATCTTTTGATTTCAGGCCCATTGCACTCCGTATCTCCTGGGAATAAGAAGAACCTGTTTCATAGGCACCAAAGCTTTGGTCAAGTGCTCTAGTGACCAGGTTAGAACACTTTATCGGTAGAGATGGCTGCACAGGTACACACTACAAACACTTGATGCATTTATGCAACAAATACTTACTGAGTCCATGTGCCAGCCACTGAGCTAGTACTTGGGACACTTATATTCTTTCTTCCAGCTTGCTGGAAGTATTTGCTAAAGACCTTTGCAGGAGTTGGGGGCTGAGAATTTCAAGGGTATTGAGCTAGAGGCCACAGCCAACCCCTGATAGGGCAGCTTTAGTGGCCCTGACCAGCAGTCTTGCCCACAGATGCCCCTGGAGTTAGATGATGCCACAGGTTTCTTTGGCATATCTCCTTTGGTGATTCCTTCGCCTCTAGGTTCTCTATTAGCCAATGTCTCTCTCCCAACACTTCCTTCACTTGCTTTCCCAACTCTCACTCATGCTCAGGGTTCTCCCTGCCGCTAGTCCCTTCCAGTCATCAAAGCAGCCAGTCTAGAAGCTCTCCTCTTCCAGGAATGTTTTCACAAAGCACTATGCTTAAAGGGGGCAATATTTAGTTCATGTGAATGAGTTACTGGTTGGATTTCAGATATTCCTTGATTGAGATGGGAGGGTTTTGCTACAAGGTGATCTTTGGCTTAAGGAAGGCTTCCTGAAGTGACTCAAAGTACCTTAAAGAGTCCACATCATTCTGCTTACTCCCAAGGCCAGCTCTGAAGAGAAGTTTCAAAGTGCTCTGCACAAAGAAGGGCCTAGGACTCAAATGACCTGAGCTGTCTGCAGAATTGACTCCCAGGATGTGTTTTAAACCATCATCTGTCTCCAGCCCCAAGTTCTCTGGCATCGGTTGGAGAAGCACTTCTCTTTGAGACTTAGGAGGCTTTTGTGAACATGTGGGCCTTGCCTCTGATTTCACTGGACACACTAGTACAGTGTAGGAGGGGCGTGGCTGTGCAGCTGGTGCCACCCTGTGTGTGTGGATGGTGACTCTGGAAAAGACACACTCTCTGGGAATGTGGGGAAGGACCCTACACAGGAGGCGTCATTTAGGCCAGCTGTGTCGAGTAGTGGGTACAGCCCATCAGGATGGGGAGTGAAAAGACCTGGCTTTCAGTCTCTGCTCTCTCCCATCTGGGGCTGACCTTCCTAAGGCATTTCCCCTCTCTGTGTCTCAGGTTGCTCATCTGGGGTTGGAGTATCCCAAATCTTTAAGTTTTCTTGCAAAGTCTTAAGATTCTGGGATTCCTTGGACTTTGCTCTTAATCCAGTCTTTATGACTCTGATTTCACCAGAAACTCTATGTGAGGAACAAGGCCCAGCTGTGGGAGGTGTCAGTGAGAGACATCAAGTCAAATCGAGGGTGCAGGGAGCAGAAAGGAACCATGAACTGTGTGCCACCAGGGCTCACGATTCTCAGTTTCTGGAGGCCTGGCAGGTGGGGGGAATATGGGATATGCTAGATCTATGGCACTTGGAAACTGTAATGCTTGCTTTCAACCAGAGAGGGTGTGCCCTACCTAAAGGCACTCCAAGTCATGTCTTTTAAGCACAGCACCTGTCAAAGAGAACAAATCTGTGGGTTGGAATATGCTCAATGGCAGCAGGTTTGAGACCCCACATCATCTCCAGAATTAGAGAAAATACTTTTCCTGAAGGTAGCAAACTTGTCTGTCACCAGCCAAGACATTTTTCTTTTCAGACATTCAGCCCAGTGGATTCCATTTCAACCAGACGTTTCCCATGGAATGCCAAAGCAGAGACAAACACGACGGATCAGGCAGGAAGAGGCTTAAAAACTCACAGCCCATCTGAATTGCACTAGGCCCCAAGCGTCGACCCCAAAGCTGGCTCTGTTGTTAAGTGGAAAAGCTTGTCTGTAGCCCAAATGGTCCCCAGTTGCCTTCTGAACTGAACATCCCTGGGAGCTGGGCAGCGTCACATAGGAGTGTGGCTTTTCAGATGAGAGAACAGCAGGCAAGAACTGGAGACCTCTTGCTAAGCCCCATTAACGTTTTAATAGAGCTTAAAGCAACGGTTCTCTTTGAAAATGCTTTATTCATAATTGACCAATTGTCATTAGATATAGTTACACTCCATGGCATCTTATTAGAAAGAGCTTGTTTGAAGCCCCCTCCCCAAGCATTCATAGTAAATTCCTAACAGATTATGTCATAACAGGCCGTTACAATCCACAACATGTAGACACCATTAAAGCAATGTGTGTGCCTTTTTGGTACTGAAAACATCTAACTTTATTATGAAGCTTGCTATAAAATCTGCTATGATGTATTTAATAATATTAAAGCGTCTATTCTTTAATATTGAAGTCACACTGCCCCTGTGATGCCTGTTATTCCTGCCACAAATAAGAATTGCCAAATCTATCAGCTCAGCTCTTAAACACTTCCTTAAGAGATTTCTTTCTTCTTTCCTCGTCTTCATTACTTTTTTCTTTTTTTTTTGCTATGAAAAAGCAGATGTTCTAAAGCTACAAGTAACTGAAAACCAGCAATATATGCTCAAAGGCTGAAACCTTATATTTACGATAAGCTGATCCAATGAGAAATGTCTCCCCAGCGACGCTGGTCATGAAGTGGGAACCCGTGTGGTCATTGGCCCTGGCGAGACAGTTGTCATTTATCAGCACCCCTGCACTGGGATTCTCAATTAGGGAGTTTCCTGACATCAGCAACTCTCCACCCACTTGATACAAAAAGCAAAATAAATATGAAATCCATCCTTACTGCATCACATTCCATTGGCTTTACAATTGCCATATAAGGTAGTTAGTATGGATTCCATAATTTATGTAAGGAGATTTGGCCTTTTGGGTGGCAGTGGGCTCTACTTTTTGTCTCTATCACTATAACAAACATTACATTTTCTAATAAATGCTTCAGGTGGAAACCACTGTCATAAATACGTATTTCTAATTGCTAGTGAGAACTAGAGATATTTCTATTCAGACCAATGGCAAAAAATAAGAGGAAGACGGGTATTCCCTAGAAGAAACCATAAAATTCAGACTGTGGTAGGGACTTGACTAATTGCAGTACTAAATTGCTAACCTTGGACTTTTGGGGGAAAGTCTGCAAGTTGTGGAGAAATTAGAGCCTCCCCCAAGAGCTTCTGGTCCAAACACGTTCTGTATATTCCATTACTTGCAGATTAATTTGATATAACAAAGTCCCCTTTTAAAATGCAAACATTCCTTAGAGGGTCAAGCCTGTGGACTATTATTTTTTGGTACACCTCTCCTTATTGTGGTCTCTTTAGAAGATTCTCTTTAATTCAATCTGCCAAACAATTTAGTGAGTGCCTACTAGGTATAGAATAGAGTACCATATCAATAATTATGCGGGTTACAGAAACAAATATCGTCCAAATCCTCACCACGTCTCTTCAGAGGAGATACTGCAGGTCCCCAACAAGAAGTGTTTTCAAGTAACTAAAGCGAAAGGCTCTTGCTCCTCCTTGTCCTCCAGGAGCCTCTGGGTCTTTCTTCTCATTGTTCCTGTTTCTTATTGTTCCCATTGAGACGTTGGGTGTTCACTTTTTCTCCCTAGCCGACCCTCTCTATCCGGAATTTCTTAATCCCGGGGCTTCACATGCCTGCACTCCCTCTTCTAGAACCCTATCTTGACCAGAGCCCTGGACTTCTGCTTGCCAAGAGGAAATGCTTCCATCTCTTCAGGTGGAAAAGACTGTATTTCTGAAGGCCCAGCACTAGTCAGCCTGCAGGTTATTGTTGGAGGGAGCGTCTAGTAAGTCCATGAGTGGGATTCCAGAAAGACTCACCCCTGTGGTTTTCCTCTCACCTGCCTTTACTGACCACCCCGACCCCACTCCCAAAGGAGTGGCAAATTGACTGATTGTGAGTTGGGAAGAAAAAGTGGGCATATATGGCTCAGGGCCCTCTTTTCCTTTCTCTGGACTCACCGGTCTGTAGAAGGATGCATCTGTCTGTTCAGGGCCATGAGTAAGGGGTCTGCCCCTGGAGGTGGGGCCTGTAATTTAGGAGAGGAGCTCAGATGCAATTCAGCAGAGTGTTAGCAAGCTCATTTGGCCTCACACCAAAGCCACATTCTTTAATCCACCTTGAATCAGTAAAAAGCTCATATTTGGATCTCTACATGTCAAACCTCTGTGCCTACCTCTCATCTGTTCTGAATGCTGCAAGGAAGAGGGCTATTTTTCTCTGCAGTCCCTAAAAGCCAGCACTTTTATACCTCCCATGCTAAAAGTGGTGCCAACTCCACCCTGTGCTCCAGGCCTGTCTCCTGCAGCATGTACGTGGAGACATGTTCCTTAAAAGCAGATGCAGGATCATTCCCTGGGCTGTTCTGGAAATCCTGCCTGGTACACTGCCATCCGATCCCATTCCTCATGGGAGAGATGCTTCTTCTTGAACACAAGTAGGCAGAGTGATCTGATTAAATCCTTAACAATGACATGTTAGGGAAGTAATACTACATTCCCCTTCTCAGAGGTGTTCCTGGTGATTCTAATGGAGGGTCACATGAGGAACCAGCTAACCAAAAGTGATGAGTAATGGTGGCAGAATTGCAGGCATACCTGAGCCAGATATTTGGGAAAAAATCTAATCACCCTGCACACTAAGGATGGAAAGCTTAAATGCTCACAAATACCAGGCAGGGAACAGAAGTGACTAAAGCTTCTGAGTATAAGAAAACCACCAGCTCAAGTATGATGATAATTGGCAACTGGTATTTGGCTTTGACATTAAGAACTAATACGGAGTGAAGAGACTCAGGCAAGCCCGACACTGTGGACAACAAATAGCTTCATGCAGTGTTACAGCAAAAGAATTTATTTAAATCCTCTATTTAAAAGAAGCAGCCTCTACTCAGTGCCAAAATATTGTCACTGTGTAGAATGGGGTTAATGGATCTTTTGCATTTTCAAGAGAACTAGGTCATAAATGTGGATTTTTATGTAAAAGGACACCCTCCTTCAATGTTAGCAATGAATTCATTAAGGAAACAAGGTCAAACAACAACAGTAACAATAACCCCCACCCATACTGGCTCCGACTGTGAAGGAGGTATGAGGCTGTCGTCAGGCCCAAGCTGGCCCATCCAGCCATCACTGAGTCTGGCCTTTCCCTTTCGCCTCCCTTCCCTCTTATGAGTTAGTTAAACTCTGGTATTTCTAATTCTGATTTTAAAAATCACCAAGAAAACCTTCAAGAAGACAAGCGTAGACTCATTTTCAACAGAATGAACTCTAGCTAGCTGAAAAAAGGCTTGTTTTTCAGCCATGAAGAGCTGCTAATACCACCTTGAATGTAAGATATAACTGGTCCCTCCTGACGTTACTTTATTAAAAAGTTGAATTATATCAGGAGAAAATATGATGGAATTATTATAAAATTCAGGCTTCTTCAAAGCACACAATTTTCCACCATGGACTCTGAAATCTTTAAAGGCTACAACATCTGAATATACCCGGGAGTAAGAATATATCTTTTAAATGATAGCCTTTTTCAGAATTTCTGATGTCTCTCTCTTCAGCCTCCCTCAGGATTTCACCTTGAAACTTAGCAACTTTATCCTCCTTACAACAACATACTCCTCCAAGATGAAATGGGTTCGATAACTTGGTCCAAACTGAACTTAAAGGATGTTAATTTTAACAAACCAACATTAAGAAAAGGCGAATTCCCCCACTCCATTGGGTACCTGATGACAAAGCCCTCTAGGTTTTATTTAGGGAACCTCAAGAAAATGTGGTCTGAGTACTGAAAAGAGGCCACATGTATACAAGAGACGTAGGCAATGCTCTATTGGGATCTCATTAGGGCCCTGGTGCCATTTGCATAAGAGCCTGGTCAGCCTCACGCTGTGGAGGCAGGGAGGCCCCCACTGTAGAGGATGATGGAGTGTGATAAAAAGAAAAGGGCCGTGATGACTTTCTCCTCAAAATTCCTACCAGAGAGGAGAGCTGTATAGAGACCGGGTCCTAAATACACGTAAGCTTATGAGGACAAAACCAGCAGTTTGGGGGATAAGAATCAGATACATTCAATCAAATGACCGGGGTTCTGGGCCAAAGAAGGGGGTCCAACAAGAAGCAATTTTTTGTCACTGACTTAAGCTGGTTCCTTATTTGACCCTTCAGAAGACACGTTGTTTGGCTCCATGCACCTGCCTATTGGCGTTTGGGTGTTAGTTGACATAATTTAGCTCTTGTGGAGGGCTGTGCTGCTTGAAAACACATTTAAAATGATCAATTCTTCAGATGCATTTTTTTGTTTCAGAAATTGGTTTCTGAATACAGAAGCCGTCAAACTTCCTCATGGATGAAGGAAGACGGGCTTATAACCCAGTTGCATCTGGGCAGATTAACGTCTGTCTACCCACAAACCCAGAACCAGACATGGTGGGGAAAGGGAGGGACTTAAGAGCTTTTCAATTCAGTTCCACAAAGAATTATTCAGAGATTCCTGTCTTAAAGGAGTCGATAGCTCAGAAAATAGCAGGACATGATACATTGAGTTTGGTGGTTAGAGTGCTCATATAGCCAGGCTTGCCTGGAATAGTCCTAGTTTCCACCTTTAGCCCCAGTGCACTGGTTACTCAGGAAAGTGTCCCTGGTGGGAAAACAGAGGACATTTTTCCCTTGGCTCTGATTGTCTTTCCAAGCAAGATGCAACAGCAATGTTGTTGATGTTGCCAAGAAATTTCTTCAAAGCCCTTTAGAAGTGACTCCAGTGTTCATGCCATCCCAGCCCCCAAAGGAACACAGCAGCTTTGTTCTACTAGGTGTAAACATGCCCCACCCCCGCCACATCAGAGTAGGGATGTCAGATTTAGCAAATCTTAAAACAAAGGATACCCAGTTGAATTTGAATTTCAGAGAAACAATAAATAATTTTTTAGTATAACCAGTGTGTCAGCAGCCATGCTCCATGGACATCCCATCCTGCCTGTGGGCTGCCTACCCACGGGCTTCCTTCCTCAAGGCCTGGATGTCACAGGGAGCCCGAGGGGAGCCCCTGCCTCCTCTACTCTCTTCCTCCCAGAGGCAAAACATTTTCTTTTCCCGGGTGGAAGATAAAGGGTTGCACGGGGAGGCCTGCTCCTGGAGGATGGGGAAGTGAGACGATGATTTTCTGGGAAGACGGAGAAATACAACCCTCTGGAGGAATGAGCAGCTTCTTGGAGGATTCAGGGCTCTGACTCAGAACTCTCAGTCCTTCGCCTTCACCCTCCTAGTTCTTGCCTTCAGCCCTAGAGCAGAGGGAATGCGGAAGCCCAGGCGGGGATCAGAGCCAGGCCCTCCCTCGGTGTGGAGAGCAGCATCACACACCCTCACACACTGCGGTCTGCGGCGGGGTCTGGGGCACCTGGGATGCGGCGGTGTGTGTGAGCCCACCGAGGCCAGTGTTAAAGTGTGCCCGCTTCTACCTGAGGGGTTTCTAGGGCACACGAGGGAAAATATACACACACTTACTCACCGGATATATTTCACACCCTGGGTTCAATTTGGGAGGGGAGAGAGGCAGGGCGCGGGCGTGGGGCAAGGAGGGAAGGAGGAGGTGGGAGCAAGAGAGGGACGTGGGTGGGAAAGAAGGGGGAGGCAGGAGGCAGCTTCAACTTAACTGTTCCTCCACTCACGCCGCCTGTGATTTATTAATGTTTTTGATCTGCTTAAGCTGTCTTCCATCTGAAACCAAATTCTGAGCAGGCAAACTAGGTGAACTTTATTTTGATGGGACCTGTATTCAAAGATTATCAAGGTGAAGCTACGGAGACCATTATTGGTCTAGGGCTCCTGGCCCCTGAGGGACTTGCTGAGGTTGTTTCTCATCTCTAGCATGGAAGGTGAGTGCCGAGGAGGGATTGGGTGTGTAATTCTAAGGGCAGGTCATTATTTTCAAACTGCAGGAATCCACCTAGCAGTGGGTTAGGACAAATGGAGTGGTTACAATCACCATTAAATCAGTGAAACACAGTAGAACATAATAAAAAGACTACAACAAACATAGTAAGGATACATATTATTTTGTAATCTCTCTCGATGTGTATATCATACGGACGTACTGGCCCATGATATAAAATACATTTATGTATTTCTTATGATGGGTCATAGTTTAAAAATTTTGAAAGCTATTAGAGTAGGTAGTTTTTAATAGGGGGATGAACAAATACCTGTGGTGTATGGGATGACGGGCCCTGCTCCTAAGGTCTCATTGCAGCTGGCAAAGACTAGGAACGAGCAGAGGTTGTGAGGAAAAAAATAAGAGAGAGAGAGTGTGTGTGTGTGGTAGTTTATTTTACAGACTTCTTGAGGAATAAAACGTATACAAAGGAGTCCAATAGACAAATACACTATACAAATACATACATAATGTGAAAGTAACAGCACATACATGCTTCTGTAGGACTCAGTTAACCAAAGATTATATGACAACAACTTCAAAGGCAGAGGTCAACAAACTACAGCTCATGGACCAAGTCCATCCCACCGTCTGTTTCTGTAAATAAAGTTTTCTCGTAACACCATCCTGCCTGTTCATTTACAGATGCTATGGTGCTCCCGCCCCACAATGGCAAAACTGAGTAGTCGCAATAGAGATGGTAGGGCCCAAAGCACCACAAAAATATTTACTTTCTGGCCCTTTACAGGGCTGATGCTTCCTCTAAGGCAATATCTAATAATTCAGAATCACAGAGGTATTTAAGCCAGGTGACACCCACTAGCAGTCTTCAGTCCTGCTGAGGTTGTGTGTGACACAGCCAGGAAGGCCCAGATTGCCTCTTGATTGCAGGATCTCTGTCTGCAGGTACAAGGTTCCCTTGGGTCTACTTCACAGCTCTAATCAGCCCTCTTTTCTAGATAGACATCAATGTACATTTTCTCACATAGTTTTACTGCAGGGAGAAGAGGCAAACCACGACTTTCTGGGACTCAGAGATGGACCTACCAACCAGGCCAATTAAAGCTGGGGGTGTGAATGCAATTACTCCTGGGAGAGCAGTGTGGCAGCAACCAAAGGGGCTGTGTTGAATTTGACCCACATCTACCCATCTGTCACCCTTCCCCAAGGGAAAACACTGCCGGAAAAGAGATGGGAAGAGTGGAAAGAGCGAGAGCTAGTGTATCCACCAGGTGAGTTGCCTTCAAGTCTGGCTGTGAACTGAATAGACTCTGAAGCCTCCCATACCTGGACATACCTGCTGGGTCCCAAAGTGCAATGGAACATCCTAGACTTTGCAGTTCAGCCCTCAATTCACACACACATTTTTATTCTCTTCACCAAAGTGATTTGTTGAATATGTCCCTTGGTGGGGTTGGGTTATTATTGCTTTGCAAGACTTTTTAGACAAGAAAGCTCACAAATCAGGAAAATCCTGTCAGAACGTGTGCTGAAATTTCTGGTTCACAAAGTTTTGTCACCAGCTCTAGAAACTAGAAATAGGACCTGCCTCTGGCAAAATTATGATGTGAATAAAGTTCGCTTTCCAAGTCCCCAGCCCGGCCTCTCTCTCTTCCTCTGACAGCTTTTTTTCTTGCCATTCTGACCCCACTGGCTCCAGTATCATCACAGGGTCACTGGCACAGGTGTTTGAGGCTAGTCGTGGGATTCCCTTGTGTTGAACTTGGGGATGTTGGATGTAAACCTCATTCTAACAATAAGAGGCTATGTTGCTCCATGGAGAAAGTGGTGAAAGAAACTGGGGGGCAGGGAGGTCCACGTCACCATGAGAAGTCACAACATGCAGTTGGTATTCATTCCATCGATGGCTGGGAGGGGCCTGAGAACCTTGGCCAAAGGCAGACTAATTTGGAACTGAAACCTTCAATTAGTAATGAGGAGCATTCTTTGCTTGATTCTTGAGCTTAGTCTCAGAATGGTTCAGGGAACTTTTTTTTAGACTCTCAATTTCCACTTCTGTGACACAGAGCTGGTTACCACTGAAGGCTGAGGAAGGCTATCAGTGGGAAATGCTTATTATTCTATTCTTTGCAACTTCAGAGCAGAGCCACATAATAACCAAGATGGGAAATCTGGGTATATGCCCAGAATAATGCGAGAGTTTCTCTCTAGCACCTGTGTCTCTTGCTTGCAATTTCATAGTCTAAAGTGGTTTAAGAGAAAGTGACCCAGGGATGGGGCTGTCCCCAGAATGGTGGTATCCATCAGAAAAGATTTGAGGTGCAAACACACCTGGCCCAGCTTCTACTCTTGGGCTTCCTCCACTGGGCCTTGTGCTGGCCAGAGATTTCTGCCAGCATCATGACTGCAGAAAACCAGCTCACTGCGTGTCAACCTTACAACTCCTTTAGCCCATAGGTCCTCTTTGCACCTGCCAGATACTTTTAATTGCTCCAGCCATTTTCAAGGTCTAGCCCCTCCCAATACAACACTCCAGGCTGGCTCTCCTACAATTTATGCTGCAAGCCTAGAATTTTTCTCCTTTTGGCACTGCTAAGGGGAGAGGTGTTGAAAAGAACCCAGAGCAGATGGAAATGGGATTCCATTACTTGGTAAATATCTGAATGGCATTTCTTTTTGATTCAATATGAGAGTTTTAGCACGTTTAAAAATTTCCCTACCCTAATTATAAAGACCATTTTGTTAAAGGTGCACATACCTCGCTTGTAGCTGGTGAAGTTTTGGCTCTGAGGTGGGTTGCTGTGTGAGAATTCCATCCTGGGCACTGTGTTAGGTCTGTTAGTAACTGGCTTAGCACTTGCCAGTTTCCCTCTCTGGGTAATGACAGAGACGCTAACACAATAGCAAAGCTGTTAATCCCAAACATGTTACTAATAAGGCAAGCTGCCTTGCTGGAGGTTGCAGAGAGGATGGGAGACGGATGTGGAAATGCTAATACTCTAACTCACACTCTCTCTCACATGGATTTGTGGATAATGAGGAATGTCCTGCTTTTCTCAAAATACCACTGTACTTAATCAACTCAGAGCTTTCTCACTAATCACATGCCGCCAACTGATGTTTGGTATTTAGGAGGAGGTGAAGGTGAACAGTCTGTGTGGATGTGTTTGCCCCACGCGTGGTATGTTCCGCCCGTGGATAGTGTGCTCCCCACATGCATGGTGTGTTCCCCCCGTGGACAGCATGTTCCCCCCATGCATGGTGTGTTCCCCCTGTGCATGGTGTGTTCCACCAGTGAATGGTGTGTTCATCCCGTGGCGGGCATCCAAAAGATTCTTGTGGTACTCAACTTTCTTCATTATTTTTGACATGCTTCTCTATGTGATTTATTGATCCTTTGGACACATGGTAGATTCTGTAGATATTTAGTTGTGAAAAAGAAAATCAATAAATGTGTCAATGAAAGCAAACCCCTCTCAAACTGGGCTAGTTTCACAAAAGAGCAAAATCAAGGAGGCTGGATATTGTGTACTTTGGGTCGAATGAACTTTTGGAAGCATGGTGTGGCCAAGTTCAAGAACTCTGAGGTGGAAAGAAGGAGAGAAGTCATAGAAACTGATTCTTTCCTTTCCCTATAGAACAGGTGCAAGCAGCTGTGGGGGAAACACACAAACTTCAACTTAGATTTGGAAATAAAAACAGATTCCACAGTTTCCAACTTATATTTGGAAACTGTGGAATCTACACTTTACACAGCCTCAGTCCTAGCTCAGAATCTCCTTGTCCTGGACATGCTTAACATTTGGTAGACTTTACCCCATGATAGATTTGGTGGTGGCAGCGGGGTAGCCACTGACCAAAATGATATATCTGGCTTGACACACAGTTCTGGAGAGCCATAAGGAATTCCTCAAGGTAGTTATAAATTAGAATAACTTTTGGAAGCTTTCAAATAATATCAATGCCTGGGTTCACCTCTATGACTGGGTTTCAATCAGTTTAGTACAGGCTCCTGAGAACCATAGTTTCCAAAACATTACTAGTGATTCTGATACTCTACCACATTTGAGAAGAATTTCTATGTTTTCCAGACTTAAAGCTTCTTAATTTAAAAAATTAAGAAGATAGGCTTAGAGTTGTCAACACTTTACCGAGTAAGGAAAAAGAAACTGTTATCACCATCATTTCATCAAAAAGACAGATGAATACTGAGGAAAGAACTGGAGGACAGATCTTTAAATACACTTAACTTTATAAAAACTCACTGAGTTGCCACACCCATGTTTATAGCAGCATTATTCACAAAAGGTAACAAAAAGTGGAAGTAAGCCAAGTGTCCACTGATGGGAATAGACAAACAAAATGTGGTACGTCCATACAATAGGATATTGTTCAGCCTAAAAACAGAAGGAAACTCTGACACATGCTACAGCACGGATGAACCTTGTGGACACTGTGCTGAGTGAAATAAGCCAGTCACAAAAGGACAAATACTATCTCATTCTATTTACATGAGATGCCTAGAGTAGCCAGATTCACAGAGACAGAAAGTAGAATGGTGGACTCCAGGGTCTGGGGGTTGGGGAGTTATTTAATGGTATGGACTTTCAGCTGGAGAAGATGAAAAAGTTCTGGAAATGGATGGTGGTGACAGTTTCACAACAATTTGAATGCACTTAATGCTACTGAACTTAAAATTGTTAAAATGATGAACTTAATGTTACATATATTTATTCCAATTGTTTACAATTCACAAAGTTGCCTCTATTTTTCTCATTTTGCATGCTAACGGGCACTTGAAAGGCACTGCCCAGGATAAAGGAATCTCCCACGGCTTAGAGAGAGGAAGCACTACTGTGAGTGCAGCCCAAATGGCTGAATCCAGTTACCCAGGAGACATTCACAGTCAGAAAGCCCTACCTCCAGATAGGCTGCAACAACCCAACCCAGGCTGGGTAATGGAGACGCACTTCTAGGTTATAAAACACATTAGCCATGCCCCTGGAAAAACTAAACAATGTCCTCAAACACGCAAGTGCGCTAGACCAGGGTCGACTTATCCTTAAAAGTATTTGGTAGGTTTTATGGGCAGAGACACCTAGATGATTAACCCAAGAAAGTTTTCAAGAAACCAGAGATTTGGCCCTAATATTAGTCTGAGGAGGCAACAACAGCTGGTGACACCTCATTTTTTTCTTCACAAAGTAATAGAGCAAAGTAGAAAAGGACTGCACAGAGGTTAACAGCAAAGCAATTCAAGACCCACAGGAAGCCATTTACAGACAAGATGTTCTCTGGACAGTTAACTGTTGGTGAAATTACAGGATTACATGAAAAGCAATATTGTTCTTTATTATACTAGTTGCTTTATATCAACATATGTGTATGCAATATACATATATATGCATATATGTCCACACATACACATACGAAATGGAGGTTTATTATGACTGATTAGTAACTTTTTTAAAATTCAGATTCAATCTGTTCTTAGCAGATTATCTGACCGACCCTGATAGCCTAGAGGCAGGTCATATAGCTGGAATTTCTAATCATTAACTTTTTGTACTGCATTAAGAATCTCTTTGGGCGATAACAGAGCACTAAAATAGCTAGCATTGCATTGATGTTTCTCACTCTCTACATTTGTTTAATTTCTTGGCCAGAGACACGTACTTAACTTGTCTTGGTAGATTTTTGTAATGTGCCTGTCAAATGGAAACTGTATTCAAGCATTCCAGTTTTATCAAGTAGCAAAGACACCCAGGCTGTTGGCCACAACGTGCATGTTTGTTTCTGCATTCCATACCCAGATAGTTCAGGTCTGAAGAAGAATAACAATTTCCTAAAATGTTTTCAGATCCATAATTCTGGCAGCAGGTTAATTCACGTAGCCATTTCCATTAAAGCAATAACTATTGGCACACAATCTTAGGAATCGCCGCTTATAGTGATAACCAATTCCAGTTGAAATAGCCTTTCTAGTTCAACCAGTGTTTGTTAAGTACCTGCTATGTGTGATGCTCTGGAATGTCTTACCTTTATCTAGCACTTCTGAATTGTGAAAGTCGTGTTCATTCTCTCATTGATTCTCACAGAACTCTGTGAGGAGGATAAGCAGGTTAACACGTAAGGACACTGAGGCACAGAGAGATTAAATGCTTTGCTCAGGATCTTGGACCTTGTGATGCAGTCACAGTAAAAATCCAGATCTTCTCAAGCCTCTTCCAGTCTTGCCTGTGCTGCCCCACATTCCCCCTCCTCATTGTCACCCCTCATTGCTGGTGTTTATCTGAAGTTATCCTTTACTAGTCCTCTGAGTAAACTTTTTGTGCCAATATGGCTTTTTTCCCCCTAGAATGCTCTGTAATCTCACTAAGCAACATGCCACATGACTCAGATGGTCTTCTCTAACTCGCCTACCAGTAAATGCCATTCAATATGCCTGTTTTCCCTAAAACGAATGATAGCTTTGCATGCCTCTTTCTTCCACCAGGAGAAATGAGAGGGAAGCTTTGCCTTTGCCCCAGTGTGGGTGGTGTGACATGATGTGCAGAGGAGCCTGGGAGTTAAGAGATCTGAGTTCTGGTCTTGGTTCTGCTATTGACTAGACATGAAGTGCTGGACAAGGCATTATGCCACCACAGCCTTAGTTTCCTACCAAATAGGAATTGTGATGTCTTTTCTGACCTTCTCGGAAGGATGAGATTAACAACAACTACGTGAAGAATTTGAAGATAAACTCTATATTAATGTAAACATTGCCAAGTCTTTTTAGTATTCTGACTACCATTAAATGTAGGGGGATAAAGAAACTTCCTAATGACTGTCCAGAGTCAAACAGACTTTTAAATTATATTTCTATATGTTTGTGGGTGGAGGGTATATTTGGGAATAAAGAAGGAGATAGAATATTACCTTTTATTTCAGGGATCTGATGCCTTTGGAATATACACCAGTCACAATTCTCTAAGGACTACTAGTTATCCAGATTTGTATATTCTGAGCACTAGAATCAGACTGTATTTCTCCAACTGGTATGTGCAGAAAAACAGAAATATAAGGATTGATAGTTTAACATGGACTTCAGTGAAGATAAAAATAAAAGCACCTGAGAATAATTAAATAATTATGATAAGAACAATACATAAATATTTACATGGGATAAACTAAAAAGGGTCCTGATTACAATCCCTACTTCCTGTTCATTAAGCAACTAGTGATAACCTTTAACAAGCATGACTAGAGGAACCATCTTTTAGCCTTTTCTCCATGTCCCAGATCTTACTGTTTCAAACTGTCAGCACTGAGATGGCTGTGTTTTTTTTACTACAAGTCTCTTACTAGTCACAGAAAAAATAACGGTCTTTCTATGTGCACTTGCCACTTTTTAAAAACTAAAACTTTTCCAATTTGCACCTATGAAAAATTCTCTCAGCACACTCTGCAAATGATTAGTGACAGCTTGACTACTTGTCAATAAAATGGTGGCATGATCCCTTAGCCCTGTGTCTCTCAAATCCCAGTTGTTTTTTTTTTTTTTTAATCTGCCTTCTTTCTACCTTATTCAGTGTCTTCTATGCTATGAGGTATTGGGAAGGATGTTTTAAGTCTCTGTTCATGGAAAGAGTTATTTGCTACTTGAAGTACCAGCTGAAAAAGATCACTCACTGCATTGCACCATGTCACCTCCTGTGTTACATATTAAACCCACCCCTGGCACTCATCACTCAGAAGGAGTGCAGGGAAATAACAATTTAAGCATCTCCTGTTCAATATTGTGAAGTTGCTGCTGTTTCTCTCAGGATACATCTGCACCACAAGAAGAAAGCCTTTTGATGGCCTGCGCTTTCCTTGGGTTGAGAATCACTTAAAGTATTGGCCAAGATTTTTCCTACTCTCCCTTCTTTCCATAGCTTAGTTTGGAAAGCACATTCTCTTTGCCCCAAGGCTTGAGACTGAGATTTGTCTCCAGTATTTGGATTATGAACAGGTTAATTACCTGCAACTGATTGCACTTGTCTTCATGAAGGTCCGTGGGTAATAGGAGCATTGCTTTTTCTCTGACCATCGGACCATGACAGAAGAGTCGTTCAATAACTCATCCTTTCTGGTCACTTCCAGACAAAGGATTCTCTCAGGAAGAAAAATTCCTAAACAAAGTCTCCTTCAAAAAAATTCAAGATTGTATGATTTGACCTCTGGGTCTGAGACTAAGATTGTGTATCTCTAGGAAAGGCTGCCATGAGCAGTCTGTCTGCCACACATTTGTCTCTTCAAGAAGAGAATGGCCTACAATGTGATGAGGAATGCACACACTCCACTGGCTGGGTCTGTCCTTCCTAAACTTGCCTCATGGTTACTCTCTCAGGGAGAGAGTTTCAAAATATTAAAAAAAATTGACACTTTTCTATGGTGTTCCTACGTTGGGGTCCTTGCATCCTCAAAGGCAGATTCCAGAGGGTCAAAAAGAAAACAACCTAAAATGGGCATCAACAGCATTGTAAATTAGCAAAAAATGATCCAAGCCCTCAGTGAGCTGCTCTTATGCAGCCAAGTAAGAGGTGATCGCACTGACTTGTCATCACTGCTCTGGAGCTGTGGGTCTCCAGGACTGTGAGGCCATGAGTAGGGCTGTGCCGGAGGGACTTAAAGGTGGATCTAATATCCACTCTAGGTCAGGTCCTTTCTTAGGGTTTAGAACTCTCCACTGTACTCAAAATGACCTGATAGATTCGAGTGATTTTAAGAATCTTGTGGCAGAGTGAGTGTGTGAGGCATAGAATAGGAATTAACTCTTTTTGCAGAGAAGTGTTCATGGAAAGTTCCCATGGGGGAAAAAGAGGTTGGTGCTCCAGATACACAATAAATAGAACAACCAGATGTGCTGTTTATCCGTGGATATCTAAGGCCTACACTTACTGCCCCGACTCAGTAATGCTTCCTCTTTAATACTGAGAAGTGTCACAGTTTGGTAGATGAGTTACATGGTCACCCTAGCTAAGTGATATTTGGATATTATTCTCCAAAAGGAATGGGTTCATTGAACTTGCACATGGTTCATCAGGCAAATGACATGTTTGTGTAAGAAGAGCTTAAGTGAAGCCTTCTGTTAAAGCAGCGCCGGCTACAAAATTTAAAAAAGAGACAATTCTTACCCAGAGAATCAAACCCCAATGTATGGATGTCCAATGTTTCTGAGATGAGATTTTTTCAACACACCTTTTGCTTCACTTTCCAACATGAACGTAGAGCCAGGGAATTCTGACAAAAGCCACAGCTGAAGAGCCATTCATCACCTAATGTCTGTAGACCAGGAACAATACACAACTCTAAAAGTAAATGGGAAGAACTGGGAACACTGCAGACTTGTGGAACGATGAATTCCATTGTTTGAGTACCCAAATCCATAATTGTTACACCTATGCTATTTCTAGCCGAATTAATGAAAGAAGTGCCATTTGGTGCCATGTGCCCTATCCCCGTCCCCTGCCCTAGAATGCCCACTGACGCAAGTGCATAAAGGTAACAGAATTTTCATGTCTGAAGATGACTGACATTAGCCGAGAGTTTCTTATTTCAAGATATACTTTGAGTTGATACATCACAAATTTTTATCATTGGACACCATTCTCCATTTTATTGGTTATTGAGCTGATATTAAATAACAGGTTAGTATCACTAGCATGAAAAGAATCTAACTTTGATCTCAAAATAAAATATGAATTTTTTTATAAGTAACTCTGAAAAAAAATTCAGGGAGGGGAGGGGTGAATGTCCTACAGCAAGAAATTAAAATTGGATACAATGATGTTTAAAAAAAAGGTTTTATTAACTTTAGATTAAACAGACATGAGGTATTCAATTAAAATGATTTCTGAGGTTTTAAAACCATCACATTCTGTGATTAATAGGGTAAATGTATGTTTGATTGAAATATTAAGCAGAAGGGAAATAAATAACAGAGTTTTAAAAATATATATTCTCATTAGTAATGCAGGTCTGAAGCAAAAAGTCCAGTAAAAATATGGCTTGCTTCTAGGAGATGAATAATATTATTTACGGAACTCTTTTGAACAAGTCAGGATGTTCTCATTTGCATATGTAGCCTCATTGGTGAATTATGACCCAGGATTCCAAATCATTGTTCTCTGAACTTGAGCCCAGAAATATACCTTGTAAGCCAGCCTCCTTTCTTCTGCCTGTTTCTTTCACTCTCTTTACTATGAAGTCTGGGCTGGGGGTGTGATGGGGGGCACATCTGGATGGAGTAAAGATCACAGCTCCATCATGTGAAAACAACTGAGTGTAAAGCAAAGGCATTGGTCAACTGAGCATTTGGGGCCATGTAGGGTTTAACATTACGTTTAAAGTCTTGTCTGACTGGATTTAACCCACCAATCCATTTGAGGGTTTTTATTATTATTTTTGACTATGTAAGTGAAGACTGCAACTAATGTGGAGAAACAAACACTAGAAAGAGGAAAAGCAATGGTCCAGTTCAAAAGGAGAGCCAAAGGGAGGAGCAGTAATGAACCTTTAGCTGTAAACTCGCCTCTGAATAGGCCACACAATCTCCAAATAATACACAATACACACATAACTTTAATTGTCCTTCTCTGACACCAAGCAGCTGTTTAACTCTGAAAGAGACCATATGATCTCTTCAGTCTTCGGTGACCTGACCCACAAAATAAGAGTATTCATGTACTTTTCATTCAACCAATATTCTCTGAGCACTCACTGTGGGTCTGGAACTGTAAAAGCCCCTAGGAATTGAATGCTGACCAAAAAATAGGCACAGCCTTGTCTTCATGGAGTGACCCTTCTAAAGGGAGATATGGGCGACTGTGAAACAAGCACACAGACAACTGATCCATGTGCTACTGCACAGAGGAACAGGTGCTGTGAGAGTCTACAGTGGGGACAGGAGGCTGGACGTGTCAGGGAAGTCAGGAAGAGGCTTTGAGGTGAGATCTGAAGGCTTAATTAGGTGAAGTGGAGGTGGAGGGTACAAACTGCAAAATAAGGAATAGCCTGTGCAAAGGCCCAGTGGTGGGAGGGAGCAAAATAAATATGAAGAACTGAAACCAGGCCAGTGTGCCTAGAGCCCAGAGAGCAAAGCTGAGTAGGATGGAAATGAAGCTGGAAAGGCCAAGTAGGGGTCAGACCAGGCACAGCTTTGAGGACCATGTTACACAGTTTGGACATTTCCTAAGAGCCACTGGAAGGTCATCGAGGAGTTTTAGACAAAAGGATGATATAACCAAAATTGAAACATTCACTGTGCCACACAAATTCCCCTTCAAAAGTGAAGAATCTATTACCCAAGCAGCTAAGAGTCCTGCCAAGTAGCCCTCAGCTGTCAAATCCCTTCAGAAATTGCCTGAACCACAGAGCCACAGTGCCCAATGTTATGCCCCTTCCTAGGGCTCACACCCTAATCAGTGCAGGGGTATAAAGATCAGGGCTGCTCCTCTCAGCTTGGGACAGCTCTGAAGGGTCATCCCACCTCCAGAAGTCCCCACAGTGTTGGCTGAGGTTTCAGCCGAAACTTCATTGCAGCACCAACTTCTTCCTCCATCCAAGTTCACTCCTTTCCTTTCCACAAGCAACACTGCCTAATCAACTTCTTGCAATCTAGACTCCGTCCCAAGTCAGCTTTTTAGGAAACTCAGCCTGTGACGGTGTGGAAGCAACAGGAGAATGATCCGGAGAGGGGCTGTGGTGGAAGTGGCAGCCCAAGTAGATAACTAAAGACGGTGGTATCTGGGTGTAGGCTGATGGAGAGTGTCAGATGGAAGGAAAGTGGGCAGATTTAGGAGACATTTAGGAAGGATTTGGTAATGAAGTGGAGACAGGGAAGAGTGATGATGTAGAATGAGAAATCAAGGGTGACGCCTTGCTCTCTAGTGTGTACAGCTGGCAACACTAAAAAGATCTGATATTAGCGAAAGAGCAAAAGTTTCCTCTTGGCACTTGTGGACCTGAGACATTCCAGTAGAGTCTGGAAGAAGGACATTGACTATGGACTCTAGATCATCGAAATCATTGGAATATGTGTCTAGATCATAACGCCAGCCATGAATGTGGATAGAGGGAACTACGTAGGGAAAGGGAATGTTCTGCCAAGAGAAAAAACTTGGCTCTAGACCTAGGAGATTAATCTCAATGTTCTGTCTGGTTCCAATAGTCTCTATTCCCACACCTCCATGAGCTATAGAAGCAGATTTCATAACTTTTTAGAAGTCATCACCTCTTTGAGAATTGTGCACAAATTCGGGGGTCCTACACCTCTAAGCTCACGTCTGGACCACTTAGTAATCTAGTCTCCGGGTCATAAATTCATTCTCTAGAGGAAGCCTCTGCTTTGGTAATCCTATCATTGCCTCAGTGTTTTATACAAACTGTGTTTTGATGTTTTAAGGCTCTAGCTGATAGCCATCTTGATGGTCCAAAAAGGATTTTTAAGAAACACCAAGTACCTGAAAAACCTGCATTTCCACATCATTAGGCAGAAGTGGTACCTATGCTTATCAGCAGTCATATTCAGGGCTGCCCTGGTGCAGAGGAAGAGTAGAGGGTTTATGCCACTGAACAGAGATTGGCAAACGTTTTCTGCAAAGGTCCAGATAGTAATTATTTTAGGTTAGTGGGATACATATGCTCTCTATCGTGTATATTACTTCTTTCTTTAAAATACCCCTTTCGAAATGTAAAAGCCACTCTTAGCTAATGGGGCATAAACAGACTGTGGGCCACCATTGTAGATTGCTGACTCCTGCCAGAGAAGACATTCAACTCTGCAGTGAGACCAATTAAAACTGCATTTCTCCTCCCCTGAGCATCCTAGCATTTGAACTTGGAAATAAATAGTCTTTAATCTTTTGAAACCTTTGTTTTCTCATCTGTAAAATATATAATATCCACCTCTTTGGGTTGCTGTAAAGCCTAGAAATAAAGAATATTCAATATCCATCCATACACCCAGCACGAGGAAGTTATCTCATTAATGACTACAGTGGGAAAGACGACCTTATTTCTAAAATTTTCTTTTCCATTAGGGTATGTTGCGAATAACAGACCCATCCCCTGGTTACACCAGGAGACTTGTTTTTCTGAAACAGTTATCTGCTTACTCTGCTTGTCAATGGCAGAAAAATCCAGCTCCTTCCAGATCCTATCCACTGCTGACACAGAGTGGAGGAGAGACCTGGAAAACTGTCACAAATGCTGCCATTCCTTGTTTTTTGTGCCTTTGCCTAATGACTTCAACCATTATCTAACTTACCTGGTCCACCATGTTGCTTCTCTCGCCAAAAGAAAGTCACAATTCCCATACTATTAGCCCCGCACTGGCTCTCGTATTTGCTGCTCAATAATTCCACCCACCAAGGCAGAAGGCTCCTCTCCTACTTACACTGCAGAGATAACTGCATAAAAGACTGTTGTCATCACAGACCTGGGCACAATGAAGGGGGATTGTTCCATGTCATATCGTATCTTCCCAGCTTCCACTTAAGGGCACAGGAGTCGAAAATCTCTCCCCTCTTTCCCATCCCAAGGGGAGTAGTCTTAACAAGCCTCCCAGGCTTGTTTCACCCTCTGGGGAAGCTTCATTTCCCTTTCTCCAATGAATTCATCTATGTGTCCTTTCACTTCACCAGGCTACAAATTTTACTAAGATAGTAACTGTTCTGCCTGCTCCTTTAGATCTAGATCATACTAGGTAAACCCCACAACTGCATACATTGGAAGGCAAATCCTCCTAAAGATTTCTGTGAATTCCTAGGAGTAGGGAACGCAGGCTTTTATTCTCAGGGTCACTTCACTCTGTGAGTTATTGCTTCTGCATGTACCTCATCAATGAAATTGTGAAACTCTTTTTAAAAAAATTATAAGATTATTATTATTATTTTTGGCTGCATTGGGTCTTCGTTGCTGTGAGCAGGCCTTCTCTAGTGGTGAGTGGGGGCTGCCCTTCATTGCGGTGCGCGGGCTTCTCATTGTGGTGGCTCTTCTTGTTGTGGAGCACGGGTTCTAGGCGCACAGACTTCAGTAATTGCAACACACAGGCTCAGTAGTTGTGGCTCATGGGCTTAGTCGCTCCGTGGCATGTGGGATCTTCCCGGGCCAGGGATCGAACCCATGTCCTCTGCAGGCGGATTCTTAACCACTGTGCCACCCGGGAGGTCCGTGAAACTCCTTTCTTTTTCTTTACACACAGACACATAAATACACTCACAAAATACACTTGTGTGTCTAATGGATGTAAATGAAGGTTTGGAGAAAAAGCTTTCATTACAATAATGAACACGATTTTCAATGAAATATAAGACACTCATTCTTTAAGTCTGTTTTGCCCCCTTCCCACGTAGAAATCTCACCAGCTCTTTATCTCACAAAGAACTCAGGTTCTTGCCACACCCTCTTCCCTCCACCATCACTATTCTACCCACCTATTCTCCTCTCTCCCATTTCTCTCAGGAATAAAGCACAAGTTTCTTTTAGTCTCTCATGCAGAGCATTTCAAGAATCTTTTTTTCAAACTTGTTCTCCCTTTGAAACCGCTGCCCTCGGAGTCTCATCTTCTATCCCAATAGTTTGCTAAATTATTTTCCCCAAACAATAACCGTTTCCTCACTGACCAACTATGCCAGTAGCTAAAATAATAAAAAAAATTTCACTCTCTTACACATATGTTGTTTGGCTGGATTACCACTTTAATTTTCATTTTCAGCCATCAATACTTTAGTTTAAATCAGTTAATAAAATGAATTGAAAGGAGTAAGAAACAAGAAACAGAACTAAGAAAAAGTGCAATTTCTTTGAGGTGCGAGGGTATAGATCAGACAAAATTCAGTGAGAATGTACTGCAGGGGTTTGGTGGGGAAAGCAAGGCAGAACTATATACAGGAAGATGGGAGGGCACAGAAGAGGAAATGTATCTATTCTGCCTGCGGCAGGACCTCAGTTTAGGTGTTGCATAAATATAGTAAAATCCTTTGGTGGAACACGCGTTCATGAGGACAGGGGAGATCTTCCTTTGATGTGGAAATAACTACTGAGAAAATCCACCACTCCCCTGCACAAACCTCCTGATGTCCTAGCTGCTCTGAGAGCCTACTTTGGCCCTGCCCTCATGGGTGTGGGGACCCAGATGATGACGGTTGTAATGTGATTGATTACTCAGGCTATAAACTGTACAGCTCTAATGACACACGCCTGTACCCCAGGTACAGGGGGCTGGAGGACAGGGAGGAGGCCATTTTTTTGTTATTTTCTGGAGCCCGCTTTGGAATTTTCCCATACTTCTCTCAATATAACAATAGACATTAGCATGTTCATATGTCCTGAAGGTTGAAGCAAGATGTGGGAGATTCAATTATTGAAGATCAGTGGTCTCTAACTGCACTCTTTAGAGATTTCCAGCACTTTTGGAAAATGTGCATCGACTGGGAATTTATTTATTGGTGGTGTTCATTTCTAGGGATGGCCTGAATTCCACTGTACTCTCCCACCCCCATGTATCTGTCTGGTTAGGGAAGCTCCCACTGAGAGTAAAGCCAATATGCGGAAGGATGGAGTCAGATCGATGATGATTTTTTTATCATCTTCCCTAGGTCTGTGTCATCACTGCAGAAAGTGAGTTGCTTCTGGGAAACTGACATACTAAGAACTGTTCAAAAGACCTAGGAGCTGGATCTGGAATTTTGACTGGAAGGGATGTTTCATAGCTGAACATAGTGTCCAATCAGCTCTCATCTATTTTCTGAGACAGTGCTGACTTAGTCTCCATGTGCACTATTACAGCTTTGCAATTCCCTTCCCAACACTAAACCACACACTCTAGTTAGCAGCTCGGCTCAGGACAAAAATCAAATTCACCCTTACCATAACCTTATGCCAAAACTTCTATCTTCTCTATTATTATAAAGCGAGGTTTGAGAAAACCCCTATTTCTCAAGCACTGAAGGCCTTTTTTTGGACTCTGGAGATTTCTGCAGACAGCAACATCTGTCATGTGACCCAACAGACCGTGCTCCATTCAGGTCTTGCGGACTCACGGATCTCACATGTCCATGGTTAGTAGATGAAATATACGAAGACGCCTACAGGGGCAGTCAGACCCTTGCTAATTAAACCATGGCAGTGAGTGAGTGACTAGAAAACCCAAAGTTCATTTATTTTCATGACGCTTTTCTCAGACGTGTAGCAGAGACTCTGGAGTGAGAGAAGGGCGTGAAGGGAAAGAACAAGGAACGTGATGCCCAGCCACACCCCTAGCTGGGGTCCAGCGGAGCTTATGGGCCCAGTGCTTTCAAACTGACCACTGACTGAGACGTCAGGAGGGCTTCAATTTTATGGAGCCATTGGCGTGATGCTAGGTGGAAATCAATACCTGCAATCTAAATTTTGTATTTTGTGTGTTGTCAGTTGAAGCTAGATGTCTGTTTCTCTTTCTTGGACTGATCTTCTTTCTGCAATCAACATGATGAAAAAGAAAATAATGCTTATAAATCAAGTCAGCATATAGCACTGGCTGAGCTGGAGGAATTTGGCAGCTGCAGAAATTCTGTTTTCAGTTTACATTAAGTGGCATTAATTGCACTGCTATGTAACTCGGTGTAACTACACAGTCGCCGCAGTTGTGGATCAGAATTCTGCTCTTGTTTCAGGGGCACTGGGGTCTAAGCGTGTGGCTATTGGGTGGGGAGGCCACGCCCTCTTGCTCATCTCTCAGCAAGGACTGTATCTTTTAGCCCTAGGACCTTACTCTAGGCCAGAGGTGTTCCAGTGCACCCCCTTGGCCAAGAAGTGAACCAAGCTGGGAACAGCCCAGAGGCACCTGGTCTACCAGATAAGCCAAAAGCCATTTCCTCTCTACACCAAAGAGTGAGGTGTGTGGATTGTATCTAAGCCAGAAACCTTTCCTGTAGGCCTTAGGGTTGGCTTTGAAAATGAGGTCACTACCAAGTTGAGATTTTCTGATTTTCCTGTTAAATCTAGTAGCATTACAGGCCAGTGCAACATCTAACAAGAATGGCCAGTGTATGGTTCCACGTGTGAATGACGTGACACAGGCTCTAATAAATCCTGGCCAGGTAATGGGAATTTCTCAGCACATCCCTACTAACAAAGAGGTCTTGACAAGAGAGAGAAAGAATGGTATTTTAGCCTCCTTGCTACCATTAACCAGCTATGGGGCCTCAGACAGGTAAACTGTTAACTCTCTTCCACTGGTACTTTGTAAAGTGGAGATAGCTTAGTTGCCAAAAAGTAAGGGCCTAACTTAGAACTTTAAGTTCTTACCAGCTCAACATTCTGGGATCCAGGTATATTTTTGTATGTTTCTGAGGGCAGAGACCTTGACTTTATTTCAGTATCCTCAGTACTTGGGACATGGCAAGAACTTGTTGATGATGAATTGAATAAATAAATAAGTATAATGTTCAAGAAAACTATATTCTTGCAAAAAACCCGCAGTGCAACTACCCAATTAACATTTTTTTTGGCAAAGAATGAGATTCAGCCAGACAGTTCTGCATACCAAGGGGCCCAGCCAAGGGCAGTTTTCAGAAGCAATGAGGAAAAAGAGAACAGATGGGGACACTCCTACCTTTCACAGAGCTTGGGAGCCTGGGAACACAGGGAAGTATGCAATCACTCCTAGAAAAGCCAGGCTGTCTTGTTTGTGCAGATTAGTGAAGACTTAAGGCTATCTAAACGATCATTTTGTAAGTATGAACTTGGCTCCTCCCTCTTCAAACCCCTTAAACCAACGGTCCTATAATATTACAAGAAAGATGCATTAACCCATTCCCAGATCATGGGGAATTCTGTGTAATTTAGGTACAAGATCAGCAAGGGTAGATAGAGACTCCTCACTGACGTTCAGATGTAGCGCAGGTCCTTGGAGCTATGATCTGATCTGTGGAAAGAACAGGGGATCTGGTCCCAGGCAGCACTCAGGAGGCGTGACCATCACCTGAGAAGCTACACAGGGTCCAGAGAAGTCTAAGGCAATAGCGTTTTGTCTGGGAAAATGAGCTTCAGCAGATGGAGGCAAGACATCAAGGTGTATTTCAACCTATTAATGACAGCTCAGTTATTGTGAGGATTCCTTGGGGACCCATTTTATCAGCTTCCTACCACAACTATATTTGGGGTTATGTGCCTCCTGTGTTAATAGTCAGACATGCCAAGTCAAGACTGCTGTAGACAGGGCTGCTGCATGCAGATTACTCTAACACCAAGGCACCTAGCCTAGGAGGTGCGTGGGGACTGAAATCCAGGCTGGTCTTCACCAGTTACATCATGGGCCCTGTACTGGGTATGCTGTTCCTCAGTGGGATACATTGGCTAAACTTCTCATCCTTGGAGCTGCATCTGCCCAGAGGAAATGTTTCCTCATGTGTCAGTCAGGGAGTTATGTGCTGATCAATCCCCATTTTCTCCTACCTCCCCAGACCCATTCATTGATTTTCTCTGCCCTGCTCTGTGCCCCAGATGGTGGCCTCTACACGATGCATCTGAGACTTTCTGGCTTCCAGTGGGGTTTGGCCAACTGGAATCATCAGTAGATGAGAAAGGTGAAAAAAAAGAGAGGCCAGGTTACTTATTTTCTCCTTCACCACCCTCTCTTGCATTACACTCTCCCTGATGCCCACGGTTCTGACAGCATCTGTGGTCCTGCTGGGTGCCCCCGCCCCGCCAGCTCTAGCTCTCATTTGGGCTCTAGTAATGCTATTCCCTCCCTTGTTCTTTCAGGCCTGGGGGTAATAAAGTCTTCCACTCTTGCTAGTCCCTGGGTGCCCCATCAACCCTAGCAGGTTCCCTTTTCCCTGGTCACACCTCTGTAAATGGTCCTTTTATTCAATTCTGTTCAATTAAACCCTGTTATCTCTGTCTTCTCTTTCTGCCTGGAACACTGACTGATATAGGGGACCTTTTTCTAATCTGCACAGATGGACCATATAGGCTAGCAGAGACCACGTACAAATGGCACTTTGAAATTCAAAACAAATATTTGCCATGTCACCTCTGTAAAATGGTAGTAATTATCACAGTACTTATTCAATAGGGTTACTGTAAAGGTTAAACAAGACACACAGAATGGTTTGCATAGTGCCTGGCACAAAATAAGTACTCAACAAGTGGTAGTTATTTTTATCAGTTTGCGATCATTGGAAATCCTATGCAGCCTTCAGTGTTCACTCAGCTCTCGCTTCATGTATGAAACATCTGCTGAATACTATAGTTCCCACAATGACTGCCTTTCTAGCCTATTAATTGTCTATGTAATTAATTTGGCTTCATATATTTTCACCCACATTTTTTAGTATCTACTACGTGCAAAGCACATAATTCAAGATATGTTTCTTTCCATCAATGAGGGCATAGAGAAAAACATTTATTGAATATACATGGTGTGTCAAATACTGCTAAGCACTTTCCATGTCCTTTCAGTTTCATAAAAATTCTATGAAGTAAATATAGTTATTCCAAAAAAATGTTCAAGTCCCTTGGCCAATAAGTTGTAGGGAAAGGTTCAAATATGTGTCTTTTGCTGCAAAGCACTCCTAACTCTTCAGTCTATTAGAAGAGATGACATATAACCAAGTAACTATAATTCAAGATAGCTATATGCACCTTATCATTAGGAAAATTGTGTGCCAGAGATGGACAGAGAAGACAGGCATTAACTCCCGGCCAGGTGTTTATCCAATATCATTCAAAGATAAGTGCTAAGTCCTGGGATGTGGAAAGAAACACAACCAACCCTTGTTTGAAGGGAATCAGATTCTAATAACTGAGCCAGACCCATGGAAAGATAACTTTAACATAATCTGGAAAATACTGAAACTATGATTAGGTTTGGAGAAAGGTTCCTGGAAGAAAGAGGATTTGAGCTGTATCTAAAAAGATGATTCATGTTAGCTGTTTGAAGAAATAAGGACAATACTTTCAGGTAAAGGGAACAGCATGAGCAAAAGCTCTACCTATACAGTTAAATATGCTCAGTCACCTGTACACATGTACTTGACATGTTGTTATTGGTAGTGATCTGAGGACAAGAGCTATGCCTCCTTTCCAACCTGTTCCCAACATCCCCATTCAACTCAAGGCTGAGGACGTAGGAGGAGCTCAACAAAATCTTTTGTTTGATTGGACAAATGCCTTACTCTCCTCTGGGAGGTACAGAAGGAATAAGTGTTACCACCATCTCCCTGATTTCAAGGCCAATGCCAAGTTGCTTCCAGACAGCAGAGTTGAAGCATACAGCAAAAGACAAGCAATATTTTTAAGTGGCAGAGCTCATCAGTGGTGTAACTGGAAATGGAGTCCAGGTTGGCTGGTGTTGTATTGACGTTAGCACACTATTTCTCAAGATCCAGCAGCCCTGGTGTCTGAAGTACCCCCAAAGCTAACTTCAACACATTCAGGAGACAATTTCAACAGAACATATGAAGGACATGAAAGCACTCCCCTAATTTCAACAGGAGCAAACCAGAAACACGTGGAAAAACATTATGTTCAGATGACTTATTTATAAATCTTCTCTTTCCTCCCATGAATATATCCAGTCACCATGGCCTTTGATCACTTGGAGTATTAAATAACCTCAGTCATCAAAAATTATCTTTAAGTTGTACTTGAAAATTTCTTTGACTTTAGGTGGAATTTCATTTTATAATTGTGCATTGTTCTTGTTTCTGATGCTTTAACAGATGAAAACTGTCCATAGGAGATAATTCTGCAAGTTAGTTATCCTACTGCCAAGCAAAACTGAAGTCCATATCAGCTGTGAGAAGATAATTCAGTTTGCCTGAAAATGTCATTTTCAGAATGGCTCATATCACATATCAAAATTATTTTAAAATGTGAACTGGGACACTGTGGGAACCCGTATAAGTTATGTGCAGCTGAACTGCAGTTCTGTGAACTGAAGCTATTTTCTAATGTTGTTTATTTTTTAACTAAAGTACTAACTGTCTCATTCAAGTGGCAATAGGTGGTTAATCCTCTATAAAAGCTCTTGGATGTATTCCTTGTAAATGCTAATTATTAAGAAGAAAATGTTATAGGGTTTCTTAGGAAATCAATACTTTATTATGCAATAATTGCATCTGCAAGTTTAATGTTCTCCATAAGCCCCAGCAAAATGAAAGAGGTCACTGGGTGAGATGGTGCAAATGGTCCTTGCCTGACCTGGAAAATCTTCGAGAATTTGAGGCCTAGTAAAGTGCCGAGATGTCATTAAAATATTTTCACAAGTACAACATTTATTATGGAAACCAAATTGCAAGAACATCTGTCTGGATGACACTTTGGCCCAAAGTTGGATCTAAACCTGGTAACAGTTATAATTGAAACTGTGGCTCCATTTTTCTCCCTAGATCTTTGATTTTTCCTTTGCCTCACAGAGCAATTTATTTCTCAAAGCTACAGCAGTTAACTTTTGTTTTCCTAAGCCTTCCTGGGCAAAAATCCCAGCTCTTCCAGTTTTCTACCAAGAAGTTATGGAAGGCAGGAAGGCAGGGAAGAAGCCCTCGAGGAGACAGAAGGGAGCTCAAAATCACTCTTCCAAGAATTTCTGGGTCACTGTCTAATTGATACGCCTATTGGCAAGCCTCAGATTTAAGCTTCTTCTGACTTCACAGGCAGTTCTTATTCTGCACCCAATCATGTGTGAAGACTCGAGGCACTGAACATGGAACCCAAAAAAACCCCAGCTAGTTCCACTTAAAGCACTCGGGCTGGGGAACTGTACCACAGCAAAATACCCCAAACAGTTGTTTTTCCATTATGATCTTCAGCCTAGCATTTATTATCATTTTTTATTGCATACTTTTAAAGGCAATGGTCCATTTTACTTAGATCATTAATTTGCAAAAATCATGAGATATGAGCAGAGATGGTGTTTTTTATGGACCATGCTACACCTCTATAGGACCCCAAAGGAAATGAGGTGTGGGTTTCAGCACATTATAGAAAGAGGCCCTGGGACCACCAGCTCCATATTCTTCCAGAAATAGAAAAGACCAAAGTACTTTCACAGGAATGATACAGCTGGATGAATGGAGAGATGCATGAAGAATGGACAGCCTGAATAAATGAATGGAGAAATAAGCTATAGAGGGAAACTGACCAACAGTGTGGTGTAGGTGAAAGACCCCTGGATGTGGAGTCTGGAGATCCTGGGTCCACTTATACCTAGTCACCTACCAGCTGTGTGACTGCTGTCAGTGAACTTCTGAGAATTCACCTGTAAAATGGTAACAATAATACCTATTTCATAAGACTGGCAGGCAACAGAGCCCCAAGACGTCAGGTCATGGGCTGTGGAGTCAGACTGCCACAGTTTAAATCCGAATTTCTATCCCTTGCTTGCTCTGTGACCTTAGGCATCTTATTCCCTCTAGATTTGTGTTTCCTCATCTGTAGAATGGGGATAATGTACTAAACTCCTAGGGATGGGGGTGAGCATTAGATAAATTAATACACGTAAAGTGCCTAGAAGAGTTTCTGGTACATAACAGACTAGATGCCTTATAATAATATTACCATTTTTGTATATACAATAGTGTTACATAGATACACATTATATTATGTTAGTTATCATTATTATTATTGTTATTGTTATATAAATTATGATTTATATAACATATTTATATAACATATTATATAAATTATGATTCTCAGTCTCAATCGAGAGAATTGAGCCTAGCCAATTTAAGTAGAAAAGGGTATTAGAGGATATTAAGAAGGTCATAGAATCTCCTGGATAGTCAGGGGCCCACGCTTGTTCATTATATAGTCAGAAGCAAACAGTAATAAGATCCAACTATATCCCAAAACTGTTAAAGTGAAACACCACCGCCTATCTCCAGGCATTGACTACCCTTGAGATTTAAACCCAAGAGCTTTGCTACTGCTATCCAAGCTTTGCTATCTGCTATCTGCATGTCCAGAAGGTCCAATTTCTCTTTTGCTTCTATGCTTCTTATTTCTCCAAGTCACAAATAGGACACCTCTAATTGGTGGAATCAAGGCTATTTGTCTCAATTTTAGCTGAAAGGGAGTCTGGCAAATGTGGTCTTTAGCTTTCCAACCTGCACAGTAGAGAAAAAACTAACAAAACAAAGAAAAACTAAGGAAAGCTAAAAGAAAGTTGGAGTGAGCCAACCTAAAATCTCTGCTATAAGGATTTTTAAGTAAAATATAGGTCTGGCAGCTATTTTTCATCAAGTAAAGTAGAAGATCTTTGATTTGTTTTTCAAAGATTAGGAGTTTCCAAAGATAATTAATAATTACACTTGTAACACTATTGTGTTTCCACTAAGTATAGCAAGTAGCACTAAGGTAATGGTTGGCTCCCTACCTGTGACCTGGGGAGGAGAGGAGGTTCTTCCTCTACCATCATTCTATGCCCTGTATAGACCAATGAGACAGTCCTTCCTGCATCTTCACTCTCCAGGGGAGTAGATGCAGACTGCATGATCTGAAAGGGCTTGGCATGAGGTTTCTCCTAGAGAAGTGACTCTGGAAACTTTAAATGTACTTTCAAAGTATAAGGATCTATGAAGTACTGACTGAGGTTATGAGGATTCAGCAAACAAGGACCATTATCGACCATTAATGTAATTAATCATATACTGAATCAACAATGTGGTAATCACCTACAAGGTCTGTTTTAGAAATTGTCTGAATATGGGTGAATACAGAGTCAGGAAACCTGGCTTCTAGTTCTGTTCTACTTCCACTGCATATGTGAACTTCCACAAGTTATTTCTGCTCTCTGGGTCTCAGTTTCCTCATTTAAACTCTGATCTCCTGTAAATTTTTAAAGGTTTGTTTTCTAGAATGAAATGAATAAAAATCAGGCTGGTCCAACCATAAAATCCTCAAAAAACTGCTTAACAACCACAATAAACTGCTTCTAATTATAACTTTTATCTTTGCAAAACACTTTCATATTGGTTTCCTCATTTGAGCTAGTCAACAATCCTGAGTAGATGGACTAATTCTTATGCTAATTTTCTAGTTGGAAAACTGAGTCACCAGGAGATTAGCCCAGCAGATTAATCTAGCTGGATGTCAGAATCTCCAGTGACCTAGCTTGTGATCTATCCTGGAGAATGTTCCATGTACACATGGAAAGAATGTGTACTCTGTTGCTTTTAAGTTCATCAGATCTAATGTGTCATTTAAGGCCAGTGTTTCCTTATTCATTTTCTGCCTGAATGATCTGTCCATTGCTGTGAGTGGGGTATTAAAGTCCCTCACGATTATTGTGTTACTGTTGATTGCTCCTTTGTTGTCCATTAATATCTACCTTAAATATTTAGGTGCTCCTATTTTGGGTGAATATATAATTACAGTCGTTGTATCTTCTTCTTGGACTGATCCCTTGATCACTGTGCAGTGTCCTTCTTTGTCTCTTTTAACAGTCTCTATTTTAAAGTCTATTTTGTCTGCTATAATTATTGCTACTCTGGCTTTATTTTGATTTCCATTTGCATGGAATAACTTTTTCCATCCCCTTACTTTTAGTCTGTGTGTGTCTCTAGATCTGAAGTGAGTCTCTTGCAGGCAGCATATATACGGGTCTTTTTTCTATATCCATTCAATCACTCTGTGTCTGTTGGTTGAAGTACTTAGTTCATTTACACTTAAGGTAACTATCGATATGTATGTTCTTACTGGCATTCTGTTAACTGTTTTGAATTTGCTCCTGTAGCTCTTTTTTTTTTCTCCTTTTTTCAAAGATATTTGCAAATGATATGGCCAATAAGGGGTTAATATACAAAATATATAAACAGCTCATACAACTCAACATCAAAAGAACAAACAACCTGATCAAAAAATGGGCAGAAGAACTGAAGAGACATTTTTCCAGAGGAAATGCAGATGGCCAACAGGCACATGAAAGGAAGCTTAACAAGACTAATCATCAGGGAAATGCAAATCAAAACCACAATGAGATATCACCTCACAATGTCAGAATGGCTATCATCAAAAAGAACACAAATAACAAATGTTGGTGAGGATGTGGAGAAAAGGGATCCCTTGCACACTGTTGGTGGGAATGTAAATTGGTATAGCCACGTGTGGAAAACCATATGGAGGTTTCTCAAAAACCTAAAAATAGAACTACCATATGACCCAGTAATTCCACTTCTGGGTAAATATCCAAAAAACCCCAAAACACTAATTTGAAAAAATATATGCACCCCGATGTTCATAGCAGCATTATCTACAATTGCTAAGGTATGGAAGCAACCCAAGAGTCCATCAGCAGATGAATGGATAAAGAAGATGTGGTAAATATATACAATGGGATATTACTCAGCCATAAAAAAGAATGAAAATTTTGCCATTTGCAGCAACATAGTTGGACTTGGAGGGCCTTATGCTAAATGAAGTCAGACAAAGAAACACAAATACTGTATGATGTCACTTATATGTGGAACCTAAAAAATACAACAAACTAGCGAATAAAATAAAAAAAAAAGCAGACACAGATATAGAGAACAAACTAGTGGTTACCAGAGAGGAAAGGAAAGGCAGGAGAGGCAATATAGGGGTTGAGGGGAGAAAAGCGGTTATTATAGGATTATAAGAAATCAGGTATGCAAAACTTGAAAATTGCAAAGCACTATAGAATTTGAAGAATCTTTCATTCAATAAAAAAGAATAAAACACTAAAAATTTTAAAAATAGAATCTCCAGGGGAGCTTTGTAAAGCTATAGGTTCCTAGTCCCTCCTCCAAAATCTATTAAGTCAGAATATCCAGGAATGGAGTCCTGGAGTTATTTTTCAAAAACTCACTCAGTTGACACTCAGGCAGCTGTACTGGGCATCCCTAGACCAGGGGTTCTCAAAGTATGGGTTCCCCACCACCAGCAGTAGCAGCAGCAACAGCAGCATTATTTGTCAGAAATTGAAATTCTCAGGCCCCCACCCCAAATCTACTGAATCTAAATCTGAGAGGAATCCAGAGACACAAATGTACACTATGGTTTCAGAACCACTGGTCTAGATTAAAACAGGTGACACAGTGATGAAGACGACAGACTCTCAAGCCTGCTAGTTTAAACTGAATCGCATCTCTGCCACTTCCTGGTTGCGGGATCTTAGGTATCGGCCTACTGGCCCTGGCCTTGGTTTAAATTTGTAAAATGGAGAAGAAACTAGTTTTCTCTTCATACTGTTATTATGAGGAATACATTTGTTAGAATTAAAAACTAATAATAGTGTCTTACACAGAGTAAGAGCTTAAAAAAAATTAAGGTTCTTGCCCGGGAATAAAGCTATGGATGCAATGAAAAAGAGTGGAGAAGAGGCTCAGGAAACAAAATTCTTGGGGAGAAGCAGCACTGGGGGTTTCTATCTAGAACATGAGGCCAATGACCCTGCTCACATATTCCAAATGATGGGGGGGTGCGGTGAGAAAGTGAAGAATAATTTGAACAAGCAACCCACCTGGAGTCTGGAACAGGCCCTCACCAGGAGGAGACTTCATGATGTGCTGAGAAGAGCATAGACTGGTGTCCACCCACCTGAGTCCCAGCTGTGTGGCCTCAGGCAAGTTTCCTCACTCAAACAACTGCAGTTTCCTCACTCAAACAACTGAGCTAATAACAATGACTTGCCTTTCTCCATGGAACTGTTGAGAATCGAGCAGAGCTATTAGAGGTCATTATATATTTGAAGAGGCAAAAGTCTTAGGCAAGTGTTCGGGATTACCTCCACAGTGTCCTCTCCCGGCTGAGCTCTTTGGACTTTGTATTGGCTCCTTCCTGTCTCTTTCCACTGAGACAGTCGAGCATGACAAGATGAAGAACTGTGACCAGGAATTCCAGAATGTTACATTGGGAAGCCTGTTACCTCGCAATCCCAGAGCTGCAGGACTCAGCCATCAGCCTGGGCCGGACCAGGCCAGGGTGTTCACCTGGTGCAGCTGTGTGGCCTAGGATATAGATAAATATACGGAACCCTTAAGATACAGTTCTTAGAATCTTCATAAGCCAGATAAGTTGTAATTACAGCCCCAAAGGGAAGCCTCGCTTGTAAATATCTATGTAGGGGCCTTCCAAAAAATATCGATCCAAGTCCTGAGAGTGCATCACAGCTAAGATCCTCTCCCGACGCAGGGCTGGCTGTGTGAGTTTTCCAGGATCTTCCAACGCAGGGCTGGCTGTGTGAGTTTTCCAGGACCTTCCGACACAGGCCTGGCTGTGTGAGTTTTCCGGGACAGAGCAGGCAGAGCAAAGCCCAAGGAGACTAGCTGCCGCCACAAACGTTTGCTCTCTCTGCAAAGATGCCGACAAGCACTCCTGCTGTCGACAGCCTCTGGAGCTGTGAAGCTGCCCCGGGCACACTGGCCTCCTCTCTCAGGGGAAACTGCAGATCCTGCGGACCTTCCTTCACGTCCTTCATCTGGCCCTTCGAGCTATTGCCGGGCACCCGGCGTTGCGCTTTACCTGCACTCAACCATGGTCTGATCTTTCTGCTTGGATGACTCCATGCTCCAGAGAGCTTGCGAACTTGTCACCAGAGACACAGCTGGCTTCTTCACATGCTGACTCCAGGAGCTCGGGTAGGAGAAGCACCTGCTGGCGGTTTGCTTCGATGCTGCTTGAGGGCCTGGCCTGCGTGGCCCACAGGCCTGCGACTGGAACATCTCCCCTGTCCTCCCCTGTAGGGCCCGCACCCGTGGTCGGTTTCTCCAGCCAATCCCTGACTATGCAAAGACCATCGCATTCTGGGGAGAGCAGCTTCCACGACAGGTTAGCAAACACCTGTCTGTATCATGACTCAGCCTGCACCAGGCTTCCATGGCCTCCTCTAGGGTCATTTCCTAGTTTCCTTCCTTGACCCGGGGATCACTCTAAAGCCCCTGTTTACAGAGGAAGTCAGAGCCTCTATAAACAGGAACCATCTGTCTGCTTCTCCAATCTGAATGAAGTTTTAAATTTGCTGCCTTGCAGATTATCCAGGAATCCAGTCTGATTAGACTTTTATTTGATGGAAATAATTTTCAATGCCTGAAACACTCATTAAATTTCTGTGCTCATGGAAACCCATGAGGGGCTGAGAGTAATGACAGGCCCTGCCCAGCTCCTGCCTATCCTACCTGGCCCCTCCTTAGGCCACTTAACCCACACCTGCAGCCTCAGCTTCATGGAACCCAAAGGAAAAACTCCAGTCCTGGAAGAGTTGAATTTAAGCAGTTCTAACTCAGGACTCTGCTGACCTCAAATCACTGGCTTCTACTGTGCCTCCCAGCTTGTGTCCCTGTGTTGCCAAGGCAGGGTATTTTTCTTATTTCTGAGACCCAGGCCCCTCTGTGCCCTGCATCAGGTGACTGGGCCTCTGCCTGAAGTTGTTGCCAGGCCCTCAGGCCCTGCCCACCCTAGCTGGACTCTCTTCTTCCTTTCAGTGGAGGTCTTGCGCTTGACCTGACTCTATAGCTGGGGTGCTAGTTGCTAAAAGACTTCCTGGATTATGGGGCCTTCTCCACTTGACACCTTGCCTTATCAATCATGACCTGATGTTGCCTCATTCTTCTGCGGCCATATATTACCCACCAGCCTGGAGTTCCTAGCACTTGACCCATTCCCGCAGGCAGATCAAATTTCAGTCCTGGCCTCTTCCAGGCTGCCCTATCTGATTGCAATTTGAAAAACAAACAAACAAACAAACAAAAAAAACCCACCCCAACATATCCTAAAACGGGAAAGTAGATTATAGGTTTGAATGGTATACCTCCTGAGCAATCACAGATAGATCTTCATTCTGAAGACATTTGCTAAGGCACAAAGCAGGCACCAAAGAGATGTTGGAGGAACACGTTAATGAATGGAGCTTGTCTGCTCATGAGAAACTCGTGATCACTCAAGGAAGAAAGCTCAGATATTACCTTGTGTCCCAAAGGAATCCTTTAACTTGCATTACACAGAAGACAGTACTGGGATATGGACAAGAATTGTACTGCTCAGGCTGCTCAACCAGCCTCAGACCACAGGTGCCCCTGGGGACAGCCCACCCAACAGGCAGTGGGTTCAAGGACCCAGAGGTGAGGACAAAATAAGTACACAGGGAGATGGAGAAATAAAGACAAAAGTCACCCTAATCTGATGATCTGATGAGCAGGGTTAGAGAGATAGCAAAGCCAGGGACTCTTTTTCTTAAAGAAAGCAATTAACCAGAAAAATAAAACTCCTACCACTGGTGTCAGAAAGTTACTCCTCCAGTTGCTCTCACTCTTACTACTGAACTGCAGAATGATGAGAATGAGAGAGAGACGAGAGAGAGCAAGCAGAACAATTTTCATATGTGTCCAGGAGCCTCGGAGGCCACGGGGAAGGGAGGAGAAGAATCTCATGCTTCTGGAGCACTAAATGCTAATCCTGGCGATAAGCAGGCTCGTGAGAGAAGAAGATTCCAAGGGCTGCTCTGCTTTCAACTCTCACCTGCGGAGAGTGTGGGCAGCAAAAGGAAGGGAAGCCGGGTTCTTTCTGCTCTCTGGACCCAGAAAACTTTATTCAGGTGTGCTGAGTGAGCCACTGGGCAAGGAGTTAGGAACAGCTAAAGCGCTAAGAGGTGGCTCTCCCCTCAGTGCTCCTGGGCATGTGCAGATTCTGAGAGATTTTCCCACAGCAGAGAGCTGCCAGATAAAATACAGGATATCCAGTCAAAATGTGAATTTCACATGAACAATGCAAAATTTTTAAGTATGAATATGTTCCATGCAATATTTGGGACATTCTTATTCTTTAAAAAATTGTATTGTTGATCTAAAATTCACATTTCACTGGCTATTCTATACTTTTATTTGCTAAACCTGGCAACTACCCAAAAACAGATGGCACAGTCAGCCCCAGCAGTGTTTGATAATGTGACCAGCACGGAAAAGAGGACTCTGAGCTATGGGTGAGGGGTGAAATCAGGAAAGTTCATGCCTCTGAGGTTATACACTTGCTGAACCTACTCCTATTTCTTTTCCAGTAATCCAAACCTCTCCATTCCTCACTTCCTAGTTCATAGCCCACCATCCTTGACCACCTCTCCCACAGGAAGACGTACTACCTAACTTCCTTTGCGGTAAGATACCAAATTGTAATTTTTCTCCAATGATGTCATGTTCACACATTTTCATCGGGACTCTTCTGTCTGCATCTACTTCCTTCCATGTTTCCCTAAACACACACATCCCACAGCTAAAGGGTCAGGCACACCATGAGGGTTACACTTTACATTCAGGAGGGTTCCAAAGTAAAGGAACCTGGGAGATCACCTAGTCTCACTCCCTAAATTTGCCAACGAGGAGAACCTGAGACCAGAAAACCGAAGGGACTTATCTAGGAGCACGATGCTTATTAAGCAGAGAGGGAAGCACACAAACTCTGATTTTCTGGCTTCACTCGAGAACTTTCCACTATATCAGCGCTTTGTACAATACTGAGCAAATACAGGTGTTCTAAGTATTTAAGCAAACTAATGAATTCATAAAGGAATAAACTAATGAAACCAATGCTTTATGATTGATTTGCTAATTGTATGGTGGCTCTCTCCTAGGGGAACTTCTTGGGCCCTGAAATGGTAAATGTAAGCAATGAAAGCCAGCCGTCTTTCCGGAGGCGAGGTTCTGTGATCGCAGGGAGTAGGCAGCATGAGTGCCACTTTCTTCCACAGCACAAGGCTGGGTAAGTCTAGGCTGAGTTGAGTAGTAGCAAAAAGCAGTCTCCTCACTGGGCAAAGGCTCCTCAAAGTTGCTGCATGTATAACTGCAGAAACTCGAAGGAAAAAAAATATTTTAAAATATTTTAGCTAGCTATATGAACTTTAACAAGGTAATAACTGCCCCAACCTTTGGATTTCTCATCTGTGAAAAAATAAATAAAAGAAAAAGTTACCAAGGTAAAATAAACATCATTTCACTCTGACAGCCACCTTCTCCTATGGATACTCAGTAAGGGTCCACTGCTTTTTTTCTTTCCTTAAAGAGTAAACCTATCTTCTTAGCCAATAGTTTTTTTAAAAAGTACGCTTTCTGTGTTTTCATAGGCCACTGATTCTCAAATTTTGGTCCCCAGTAGCAGGAACAGCAGCAGCATCTGAAAACTTGTTAGAAATGCAAATTCTTGGGCTTCAAGGCAGACTTACTAAGTTAGAGACTCGGGGGGCTGGACCTAGTGATCAGTGTTGTAACAAACCCACTGGCTGTTTCTGATGCACACTCAAGTTTCAGAACCATCGTGCTAGGCTGATGTTGCCAACAGTGTGGTCCATGTACCTCACACATTAAAACACTCCTATTAAAATTGCTGATTTCTAGGCCCTACCCCAGACTTGCTAAATCAAAACTTCTTGTGGGGAAGCAAATGTTTCTCCTTTTCTAACATGTCACCCAGGTGATTTTGATGCACTTAAAGGTCAAGAACAACTTAACAAATTGGTGTTGAAATAGCAAGTGATGGCACTTCAGCATTCGTGGAGGTCAGATCAGAATTCCTTTCCCCCTTCTTCGTGACCCTGGAGACGCAGCAGGAGGTACAGCTGCATAATCAATGCCGGTTGGCTCTAGAGGAGTGGTCTAATGGCTGCGTGGTACCCCATCACCTTGGCAGGAATATATTTATTGGTGATCAATAGGAACAGACCTCACCCCCCAATCTGCTCTCCTAACCTGGAATGACTCAGACCCAATCACTTGTTCCAAGTGGGAGAGCCCAGCATGCTCTGACAAATCAGTGGTTTTTAAAAAATGCACACACGCCCACCCAAAGTCAAAACAATACCCTGAAAATGTTTTTCTTGGTTATGTAACTTCTCACCTTATCTGGTGAGAAATAGTCCAGGAAAGACATAACATACACCCTCAGTGTGAATTCAACACAACTCTTTCCTTTCATGGAGCCTGAAGTTGCATGCTGGGCGACAAGAAACTAGGCAAAAATTTTGGTCCGTTCTTTACTTTGAGAATTAATTGTTGAAACACCCTTTCTTTTTTCCCTTCAAGTTGGTCATCTTCTGGAGGGTAATGAAGTATGACGATGGCAACTGAGGTGAGGTTCATATCTACAGATTCCCTCAGCACAATGACATAAACGCACATGTATTGTTCGTGAAAGTCTTTTCTGGTTTCAGTGTGACAGAACTAGGAGTTCCCTAAGCCATTTTGTGAAGGAACTCTACCACAGTAAAAAAAGGTTTTCCTTTGTACAGCTTGAAAATTTTATGTGGCTACTTGAAGTAGATTTCTCAGTCATTTCTCTTAAGTCTATAAGATCAATCATTGTGTCAATTTCAGTTACGGGCAGATGTAACTAAGGTAAAGCTTATTTGTGATCAAGAGACCCTCAACCATCCAGTACACGGTGATAATAGTTAAAAACGCAACATTTCTCTCAGGGCAAAAACACCAAAACAAAATGAAATAAAACAAAACAACAAAACCAAAACCTACCATAGAGACTGACTCATAGAAACATCATTACAGAGACATTTGTGAGACACTGATTCCTGCAAGAACAGAAAGGGCTTCTTCATTCCTTTTCATGCAGCTCCCCTTTATAAATGACATCCTGAGTAGTAAGCCACGAGGCTCCGATGTTATCTTCCACTTGGGGCCTACAGTCAACTCTCACCCTGTAAAGTGATAAGAACGAGGGATTCAGGCTTGCCATAATGCACTAGACAGACTCAAAAGTCAGTACTCACTTGACATTCCAGGAAGTGCTCTCCTACTGGCAAGGACAGCATCTGGAACTTACTAGCATTTGGGTTTTAGTAGTCTGTGGAGCGGTTGCGCTTTGTACATGAAAACACAAGATGGAAACTATCACTCTAGGAGAGCCTTGAAGCTCTTGAGGTTCTTTGAAGTACATCTATCATGATTAGTACTTACCTTCCTCTGGGAATGAGAAATGACAGGAGCATGGAATTAGGGACAGCAACAGAGGTAATGTGAGTCCTTTGATGGAGCACTTACGGGCCAATCCTGATGCCAAGTGTGGAACACGAGTCATGTCACTTCACCTTCAGGGCAATACTTAAGGTAGGTGTTATAGATGCACAGAAAAGTCTCACGGAAGTTAAGTAATACACTCAAAGATGTGGGAGTTGAGCCCCAATGCAGTCTGCACTCCTTTGATTCATTACAGCCTGTTACGGGCTGAATGTTTGTCTCCTCAAAATTCATTATGAAGTCCTAGCCCTCAGTGTGATGGTATTTGGAGGTGGGGCCCTTGGTAGGTAATTTGGTTTGGGTTATGTCATGAGGGGGGGACCCTCATGATGGTGTTAGTGTCCAATAAGAAGAGAAAGAGAGATCTCTCTCCTCATAAGCAAGCACTGAGGAAAGGTCATGTGACCACATGGTGAGACAGTTGTCTACAAGGCAGGAAGTGGACCTTCACTAGAAGCTGAATGGCCAGCACCTCGACCTTGGACTTCCCAACCTCCAGAATTGTGAGAAAGAAATTTCTGTTTAAGCCACCCAGTCTATGGTACTTTGTTACAGCAGCTTGAGCAGACTAAGACATACCCCCCTTCCCTTTTTTGGACTATTGGTGCTATAACATGATGAAGCGTTTGCTAATACTGTTTTTCAAGTCTTTTCAACATTCAATCCAAAATCAGAGCATTCATTCATTCATTCGCTCCCTGCACCTTTCTTGGTGCCTTAGTACCTTGGCTGAGGGTGAGCCTGAAGTCACTCAGAGGCTCCCATCACAATTTGATGTCCACACCTGTAGCATTGTTGCTGCCAATTGCTGGTTTGGGGGTTTCCAATCACATGTTGTGTCAGTAAGTACATCAAAGATCTCTTATTTAAATACAGAGTTTCAGGACATAAATACCACTAAGCAGCCACTAGGTACCCAATTCCTTATTGCTGAGGCCAAGCAAAGAACAAGAATTCTTCTTGCTCAGAGAAGTAAAGGTATAAATGCCTAGAACAAAGAGCTCCCCTAGGCACTATTTCTCCAATAATTCTTTCCTACATCTAACCCAATGAATTGTGATTGGTTAAGTCATGTGAGTGTAGAAGATATTTCCATTTAAATGAAAACTAATTGTTAAACTCATGCTGGTGGGAGACTTTTATAAGGGACTCAAAATAATGTGGGCAAAGGTGCATGTGGTTCCCGGCTTTCACACATCACAAATGCTATCCATCCAGTACCATCACACAGGTTTTTATCTGGCTTGGTATGGAGGATCTCCACCATCTAGCTCCTGTCAACCCCATGGAATAGGTAATAGAGATAGGTAACTTTAAAAAAAAAAAACTTAAAGAGCACAAGGTAAAAAGCACAATACTAAGATAATTCCACAGACATCCTTTCCATTCTGTCGAGAAAGTTCAAAACTGGAGTCAAAAAATAGTTTGTCTTGATGGATACAAAAGCCAGAGGACAGAGGAAAAGACCCATTCCTTCCCTTGTGGTCAGTGTCTCTAGGCAAGACATTGCGCAGCAACAGAAAGTGGGATCTCAGCTGGCTTTTCCCCACAATTCACAGCAGCAGTTTTCGCCCCCCAGGGAATCTTTCAGATGGCTGGTGCTGGCAGTTGTTTGGGTGACATGGATGTTCAACAGAAACAGAAGCGAGTAAGAGCATCCTCCCCTGAAGTTTGTGGTCTCCCAGCCCCCGTGGCCATGCCCCTGCCTGCTGCTGCCTCCCCCTCCTCTCCATCCCGTCCCTAATCGCAGTTAAAGGGCTTGACGCTGGTGAACACTTACAGATCTTGTTTTCTTGTTAATTTGAAAAAGCTCCTAGGTGACTATGACATGCTTCTGTGCCCCTGTCTCCACATAAAAGCCACTGACCTACCTTCTTCCCCCCTTCCCCCAGAGAGGTGAGGAAAGTTGCCCAAGATCATACAGCTAAGTACAGGGCAAGGGGAAACCAGGACCCCACTCTCCAGTTCTGTGCTTCTTCTACCAAAGCATTCCTCCCATTGTAAGAGAGGGGCTTTTAGGTGATGCCAAATAGAGTAGAGTGTAAAAAGAGAGGATCCTGCAGGGTTCCAAAAGAGGAAAACAAAACAGATATTAGAGTTGCCTTCCCCTACCTCTGGAGCAATTGCATCTGCTTATAAAGACTTTCAGAATTTAAGGAGTGGGACTATGGGAGGAACGTGGTCTAAGTGTCTGCCTCTGGATGAAGAAATGGACAAAGCAGAGAGCCCCTGGGGCTCGGGCCTTGAGAAGTCTCAGCTGGTGGACCAGGAAGCAGGGCCTCTGGATCCCGTGCCTCACCCAGTCCTTGGAAAGTTCTGACCCACTGCCTGCTCCCTTCCTGCGGCAGCTGTGTGTGTCTTTCTGGTTGGAAAGAAATGCGTCGAAATATCAGGGAGTAGAGCTAGACGTGATTTAAATGTTTTAAAATATTTCTTAAGTTTTCCAAATTTTCTTCCATGAATTTATATTGTTTTCATAATTAAAAACAAATTACTCTTTCAAAAAAAGGAAGGTAAGGGCTCTTGGCATAGTTCTGTATGAAATGAGATACTCTCTAGTTCTCAACATTTTCCTGAGCTCCTTCTGTGTTTCACAATGGCTGAGTGATTAATGCCTCATCCAATGTAAAGTGAAGGAGACACAGGACTGTGGGTGGATCTAAAGAGACATGGGCAGTCTTCTTTGTTGATAGCCTGGTTTATTTCTAGAAGGTTCTTTTGAGGCTTTCATCAATCTATCTACCTACCTATCCACCTATCCATCTATCATCTATCTATTGTACATCATCTATCTATTACTGTCTCTGAACTGAGACCATTTGACCCACTACACCACCAGGTTGGTGTCTCAGAAGAATCAGCTTCTATTTTGTTTTTTAATAATTATACCATTATTTTAAGAAGGCAAACTTGTGAGTATTCAAATTGCATGGAATGTGAAACAGATGCGACAGCTAAAGACTAGCCCTTCCTTGCAATTTGGCCCTCTAAACAATTTTAACCCTCCCTTTTTCAAAACTAAAAGCTGAAGTGAAGGGACATAAACACACAAGGAGGTGAAACCTTGGCAGCTATTTTCAATCTGAGTTAATTGTTTCTTGAGGTTCTGCAAGTGATTTATGTCATTTATAAGCATGTTCAACTGCCACTTAGCCCCATGGGGGCAGAGACGGATCCAATTTCATGGAGGGGGTGGCTTTTGTTGTATGCGAGTTCCCTCCTGGAGCCTGTGTTGAGGCTCTTTGCCTAGGATTTCCGAGCCAGCCTGTGACAGTCGCAGTGTATACCAGGGGAGGGCTGAGCTGTCCGTCTGGAGGGATGCATGTGAAAATTGAGAGGACCCTGCCATTCCACCCAGATCTGCAGAAGAGCCTTCTAAGGGACCAGACCATGTCCTTGGTATATGAGGACATCTGACCTGAAACCAGAGGGATCGATGTGGATTCTTTAAATCTGTAGTCATCTAGTCCTAGTTTCTATCTGGATTTAAATGAAAGGTCCAGCTCTGTGTTTACCTTGCCCAATTCAGAAGAAAGGAGAATGACTCAGTAGCTTTCAATTCAATACTGCTTTGCAGAGGGGTTAGGAAGGGGTGCTGGGTCTGCGATTTATGAACATAAATCAATCATCAAATGAATGGCCTGTCAGGATGTGAACAGGAAACAGCCATAAAGGCAAGAGGCCTGGGGTATGAATTCTTTTGTCCCTCTAGACATGGCCTACACATAGCAGAATATGTGCTCTCTTGGAGTCTGCTCTAATTTAAATTTCTGAATTGTCCGTTGATGAACTACCAAAGGGCAGAGTTTTAAAACTATCCCTTGGAGTGTACCTGATAACGAATAGTACCACTTTTCTACACCTGGCATGCCCAGTGTGCCAGGAATTATTGCACATGCTTAGGAACATTATCTTATTTATTCCTCTGACATAGGGATTAGTCCCACTTTATAGATGGGAAAACAGAGGCTTCCACAGACAAAGAAACTGCACACAGCAAACAAGCTACAGAGCTCCTGCTCTTTAAATTGCCCCCGCCTGCCTAATTCCAACAGCCTAGACAGGAAAACTGACAGTTGTTTCCATTAGCTCTTTTAGAAGCACTGTGTTCGGGGTCCTGGTGATGGTGGGTCCCAGTCCTCTGTGCAGGGCACCCATCATTTATCTCCAGTAAAACTGTTTTCTCACTTGACTGTGATTCCTACTCTCCATAATACACGCAGTCATTTCCATCTGAACAAGCACACTGGAGGAGAAGCTGGAGCCTAACTAGGAACCAACAGAGAATGTGCAGAGGCAAATTGCCACTAATTTTAATGCAAGTGGAGTATGTGCTCAGAATGGACTCTATTGCTTTTCTGGGAAACACCCTTCCACAGCAATTGTTTTTACGTGTTATTTCTGATTAATTATGTGCTATTTTCTCTCTCCCTCCATTCCTCCCTCCCTCTCTCTCGCCCCCATTCCTTCCTCCTTCCTCATGAAGGCACCATAGATATAACCTTCCATCTCTCTCTCCCTGTATCTTAACATTTAAGTGTGTCTGCTGTAGAAAACAATAAGGAAAGGTGAACGAGTAGGTGGTTAATATGGTCTAAAACCCTCCCTGAGCTGGGAAGATGCATCACCACCTGTGTTCCAGCTTTTGGCACATGCTTGGCAGCAAATTGCTAGACCGGGAGGTCATAATCAGGAAAACAGAAACACATTACATTTTAATAATCACCTACCTTTTCAATAGCTTTGAGCTTTCAAATGTCACCTCCAGTTACAGGGAACTAAAATCAACCTGCAAGCCCTCTCCCTTTCCACTCAGCGGAAAGAACTGCCGACGACTGGTGACAACTGTCAAAGGGAAAGGACCCATAAATATGAGTTGCCTGCTAGAAGCAATTCAGCAAAATCAAGCTCATCAACTTCCCAGCATGGATTTTATTTTATTCTAAATCAGATACTCATTAATAGGGAACATTCTTTGAATCATCATTTTATTTACACTAGAGAAATGCAAGACACATTGTCTGGCGAGGGAACGAAGTGGCTCTCTCACTGCTCAGTTGTAGGTATTTCCTTCTCTAGCCTCCTGAATTTTCATGCTAATGGAAAACACCCAGGCCAGATGCTCGCTAGTAACAAGTTAAAATGGCACTGGAAAGCAAATAATTTTCTTTGATTTAAAAAAAAAAGAGCATAAAGAACACATGGGATGACAGGCAAAAAAGTAAACTATCTTACCTGACTTAGATGTTAGTATCAAGCCATCCAGACTCTGCTACTTAAAGGAGAAGCACGGAACACCACACTGCAGGGATTGTGGGAGAGGCAAATTATACCCTGGTTTGAGATGGTGCCTGCCTTCTTGTCATCCTACTAGGAAATGATGCCCATGGGGGCTCCTGTCCTCCTTCACAGCTATGTCTTCCCAACTCTCATCTAGAGATCAAGACATACTAGATGCTCCATAAATATTTGTTGAGTGAATAAACATCTGAATTCTGGGAGAAGGCCTATCTTTATTAAACATTAATATTTTAATTCAATTTTTATCAACACCAAGCTAGTCTCTAGGCAAAAACTAAAGTCCCCTCTGCTCTGATCTGATGTAGGTACAAGCAAGGGAGATCCTCCTCACCCATTCTGCCCTCACTCAGCTGCTTCTCTAGTTTTTTCTGTGGCTGGGCAGAAACCTCAGAGCTGAGGGTGCTGCCCGCCTTCCAGCCATTCACACTCATGGGGAGCCCTTCTCATCTTCAAGGGACCTCGGGAGGTGCTCTTCTGAGGATGGTGGAAGGCTGGGTGCTATGCAGGGAGTGGCAGATCCATTGTTGGCTCTTAGTTTATTTTTTTAGATCCCAGAGCCCCTCAGAGTTGGGGTCCACCCTCGGAGGGAGCTGGATCCCTGTTTTGTACTCTCTGTGGAGTTATAAAGAGGAAAGCAGACCCAGAGGCCTCTGGCAAATCAGTGCACAGCATATCATACAACATGCCAACATCCACGATCCACTTTTTCAGGATGCTGTGGTGTTTTCAGGGTTCTGAACCACCTCTCTTCATCCGATGTTATATTTTCACAGCATTTTCCCATTCATGAAGTGTTGACCATACTGACCTCATGTTACCCTGATATCAACCCAGTGAGGTAGGTGTTATTAGTATCCCTCCAGAAGAGAAAACGTCTTTAAAATCATTGCCCTTCTCAAGAATAATAAGTGGCTTTCTTTCTGCAGCAGCATGGCCTTTGCAGAGATACTTTTGACCTAATGCACTGCCCCCTCTCCTCCTGCCCTGCAGGGCTGCCCTGCCTTGTCCATCCTCTCTGTGGCCAAGATGCTTTCTTGGTAGGTGGACTCCAGTTTTGTTTTTTCATGTGACACCTTGACCTCATCAGAGAAAGCCCTGTGAATCTCTAGAACTAAATAAATGTCTGACAAGAAAGAAACAACAGAAGGGGAGGAGAAATATTTCAGAACTTGAGGATTCTGGAGAACGACCCATGTACAGATGGCATTTAACATTCTCCAAACACCGGGTGCTGGTTTCCAGGCCTGGCTTCTTATTATTTCCTGGTCCCTTTGAACTGACTTATCAAATTGAATAGATTCTTTGATACGTATGTTGGTATTTTAAGTCCTGGTGGGAACAAGGTCTCCCATTTGTTTCAAGTTTTACTCTTAAGAGATGTTTTTAAAAATCCTGCTTAGAGAAGGAATCTCAGTCAAAACTCACTATGACTTTGGTCTTCACCCATTTCAACAAAGGATGCCAACCACTGGGCTTCTTATTAAGAATGATTCCAGCTGGCTCCACACTCCACAGGGAAGTTAGTTTAGATTCACAGAGGTGCCAGCCAGCAGACGGCTGGTAGCATGTTTAAGTAGGATGCTGAGCCTTGGGGTACGAGGGGACCCAGTAAGCAACACCCCTCTTCCTCACCCAAGTTCTTGAATTAAGTGAAATAAGAAAAATGAGTTAGAGTAGTGAGGCCAAACCATCATCTTTATTTCGGATATGACTGGGGGAAGGACACTGATTGGGAAGAGAAGCAAGCAGACCTGATAATTTCCTGCATGCCCCCTTTTCCCTCCCATCCAGGCCTGGAACAGCGGGCTCATGGGGAGTTCTAGTCTGCAGAGCAGACATCTCTACGCACATCACTGTCTTGGACTTGTCCTGATGGAAAGGGAAGAAGGAAAACGGACAAACTGAGCTCTCTCCAGCCAAGAAACAAAAATCAATGCCTGCTGCCCTCTCGTCCTGAGATCCCTCCTCCTCTGTGTGGGGAAACCACTTGACCTTTCTGGGCCTCAATATCCTCAAATTTAAAAGAAGTGGGCTGGGCTGGGGGGCAGGTGGGTGGGGACAGGGCCGGGATCCAATCTAGCTCTAAAATCCACGCTTAGCCCCAGAAGTGACTCTGATGGGGCCCAGGCTGAGCCATGCTTTCTCCCTCAAGACATTAGTTCCCTTTGCTGAGGTTCATGGTCAAAGATCACACCCCTGAGACTCACCAATCATCTCTCAGATGATGGCGATGGTGATAGTGACTCAGTGCACATCTGTCCCCACTACCAGAAAAATCACTTTAAGTGCACAGGTCAGTGGGAGCATCTCAGACCACAGACAGCACTTTATTATCAACATTGGTCCCTGGGAATATACAGTCCTAACGATTCCAGTACAATACTCAAGAACATTATCATCAAGATTGTGATGCAACACAGTGGTAGAAAAAAGATGAAGAGAACAGGGATTTGAGTCCTGTATGCTAACTTTAATTCAGCACCAATAAGCCACGTGACTTTCACACCTCTGGGCTTCTTTAGTCATGTACAAGGTGATGGAATCAGAAATTTTCCAACTTACTTTTCCCTCTTTTAAAATATAGCCTTACATGGAATATGAATACAGAGCATGATTTAAAACAAATCTGCTCTGATAGACGTGTGGGGAGAGTCTCAGACCCATCCCACTTGATTTCTCCCTTCCCTGTGAATATTATCCCCACCCTAAACTCGGTAGGCCCTGAGGTCGCATGGATCATTTGCCCGAGAAGAATTTCTTCTCTGCCAGGCTGCGTTTGGGGCCAACACTGTGTTCTGATGTCATAGCCGTCTGACAGCCCACCCAGTTTTCCTGAAGCTACATCCCTGATCTTTCTCAGCACCTGTTACAGAAAACGGAAGGGTATGTCTAACCGTGATTTGGGCCAGTTATCAGAGTTAGGACATAAAAACCACAGACAAAATATATTCGAGTTTCCATCGCAAGACTAAATTTTAGCTCAACAGGGAGAGAGAAAGAGAGACTAGGGTAGAGCCTAAAGGCAGAGCACTATTACAAAATAATTTACTTTAAAAGACACTCTTCTCACTACTCTGCGTCGCACAACCCAGACTCTCGGCGTGAGATCTTGACCACAGAATCGGGTGAGGAGAGTCAGGTTCTGCTCCTGAGAGGAAGTGCTTCTCTCTCACAAGAAACATGAAGCAGTTCTGGCCTTCAGAAAAGCTGGCCCCATCCTCCGGTCACCCAGCCCCCTCATATATCTCCTTTGCATGTGTTAATTCTTTTGAAGGTGATGGGGTTCTTTGCTGGGAAGATATATGCAGCTCGATGGCGGGAAGTGAGATCCTAATTATCTGCAGCTGACAACCTTTCAGGGCCCATTATAAAAGAAACGTCTGCACCAGGCGCTCCGAGCCCTCAATCCCAGCTCCAGGGAGCTTGAGGGAGCAACAAGGAGTGATTCCGAGAGCCTGATTTATCAGGGAAGATTAGAAGAGTTACATCTATGGTCTGGGGAAACAATGACAGAGGGGGAGCAGGCTAATGGGTGACAAAGGGGCAGGAGGAAGAGAAGAGATTTATGCAGCCCGGTACGAGGGTGAGCAACTGGAGGAATGGAAGGAAATGAAGACGGGAAAGAGAGTCCCGAGTAAATATCAGGGAAACTTTCCTTGCTGATTTATTAGACAGGTGAGCAAATCTTCCAAATGAAGCTTCATCATCACCCCCAAGAAAGAGTGAGTGAGCCTACATAAATGTGTCACGGCCACTTGTCTCTGTCACTGTGGGACCCGTCGTGATATCTAGCAGGGTGTTTCATCTTTCTCTTGAAGAGAGTCCTTAAAAGTCAGAATCCACCTTTTTATCTCTAGGACACTGGGAGGCTCTTAAGGGGCATGGGGTCCATGTTCACAATGCTAGGCATAGCCAGTTGCTAAGCATCACCTAGACTTATTGTCTACTTTATAATTTTTACAGGAGCACAGTGTACTTATCTGTGGTTCCCAGCCCAGAATCTCCCTGGGGAGTGGGGAGCTTATGCTTGGGACACAAGCCAGGAAAATACTTTGAAATTCAACTGAGGTCCTCTCAGCAGGGGCACATGGAAACGCTCTGGTGAACCTACCTGCAGAGTACTCCTATCTGACCCGGATCAGGACCCTCTCATGTGCTGCTCAAGATGCCCTCAGACGCTCCTTGTTCCCGATGCCACTGTAGGAACCAGCCCTGCATGAGCTCTGACTGACATCACGCAGGCTCCACCTCACCTGCCCCATCTCATGCCCTGGGGATTCCCTGCTGCCACAGAGGTGCAGGATGCCTCAAGAGCCCACCATGCACCCACCCAGATGCAACTGGGAGTGATGAGTGGATGTACAGAGGGGAAAACATTTGACCCATGAGAGATGAGAGCTGGCAGATAACGTCTCCTTTCTCCTCCCCGATGGACTGTACAATTACATACTTTAGATGGTTTTCGGAAGGACAGTCCTGCAAGATTAAGCAATCAGTAGGAATGTAGTAGTGGCCAATAGGATAAATCATTCTCATCATCATCCTGCCTCTCCCTACCTCATTCTCCTGTCCCCTCACTCCTGCTCCCTGGGGCTGTGCCCCTTAACAGGATAACAGCACAGAAACCTTTGCCTCAAGTTCTGCTTTCTGGGAGGAACCCAAGCTAAGATATGACCATATCATCAAGACCACAAGAGTTACTGAATTGTCTGTATAATGGCATCAACTTCTTTAATCATTTGGACTGGGCACCTGGTCCATTTATCCTAGGCATTGCACAAAATTGTCCCCTTCCAACCTCAGCCCCCTGAGAGTGCCTCCATTAGAGTCCAGACACTGCAAGGAAGCTTGTATGGGCCTCACCTTATATTTCAGTGTCTCCACTGGCTTACCCTAACTGGAGAGAGCTGGCAAGCTGGAGGACTTGAGCTCAGCCACGTCAGTGTTTCCTACTGTGCCCCCATAGGATCTGGGTACCAGGGGAGTGGATGATCAGCTCTTTGGAGGTAACCTGAGAGGTCACTGACTAGCCTGTGGCCTTTCCATCCAGCTGTGAGGTCTCTCTGCCACAACTACTTTTGACTCTATTCTTTGTGTTACAGGTAATACAATTCCAGTCGAGCACTGGTAAATTGAGAATCCTGAAATGATCACTTCATATTGCCAAAAACTCAGTCTTGGTTCTCCAAAGAGAAGCCGTGCAACTCTATGTTATCTGTAAATGCTGCGAGCTTTTGTTGATGTTTTTGTTTTGTTTTTAGTGTGTGTTTTAAGTTCAACTATTTTTATGTGCCCACCAAAAAATAAATTCCTTAGTAACCCATTATGGGTTAGTGAATTCCCAAACCGTTCAAAAATACTTTAAAGTTCTTTTGGGACATAGCCAGATACTTAATATTGTATTACATTTTATAGTTGTCACTTAATCAAGCTATTTAATATTATAGTACATTTTAAAACTGTCACTTAATCACATTTTCTTGACCCTTTTATGGGAATTAAAGATCACTGTAGATAAAAAATGGCATGCTTTAGTTTAAATAGATTCAGTATGTCCAGTTTGACAGTTACTTCTGAGACATTAAAAGAATTTTTTGTGATTAATGTGACCCACACACGTTAAATGGTGTAATGTTCCATTTCTTCAGCCATTAGCGGAAACAGCATCAGACAGAAGGAGCCAGAATGTAGCCAACTGTATGTAGAGCTGGCAATGGGGGTGGTGATGGGGGGTGGGGTTTAAAGATAATATAGAGCCAGGCAGGCTACGATAAGGGAGAGATTTCTACTGATTTAATATTCGCTTTCTCTGGGCATCTTGAGAGCAAAGCCTGAGAAACACAAAGGTCAGGCCCTGGTAGTGGAGTGGATGCCAGTCCTGGGATGAGATGCAAGCACTCTGAGGGGAGCGCTCTCCACAAGAGGGGGGATCTCGGGCAGGCAGAGGAGTGGAGTTACCCGGTGCTTATGATCAATGATTGATGAGCACTGCTTCTAAATTTAGAAAAGCTCTCTAAATGGACATTTACTCACAAGGGGAAAAAAAAAAAACACTCTGAAAGGTCCATCCCTGGAACGGTTTTGTTTATGGTGCTGCGATAGTTCCGGGCAATTAATCCAGAATTGCGTCACTGAAAGATTTTATATTCTTAAGTGTTCACTCATGTAGTTAAAGTAAATTATGTCCTTTTCCAAACATATTTCAAAGACTTGTACTGGGTTTTAAAAATCCTGGTCCCTAAATTCTTCTTGTTTGTTTAATTAATCTGAAAATAACTGCTCTTTCTTTGTTTCTTAATCACAGATCACATACACTGTATTTGTTAGCAGCTGCGAATGAAAGCGTGTCCCAGTGTGTTTTTCTTGATTGTTTAATAAGAGTTGAATAATACCCTATTTAATCCATCAAGTAGGACATTACAATAACATTGATCTTTTGTTTGACAGCAAATTTGTTTGATTTCAGAACAGAATATAATGTAACCAGATCAGTGTCAGAAATGCATTTCAGAGAATCCAATTAAAAACACCCATGCACACTCCAGACACTGAGTAGTAGGGCAAAGGGACACACTGGGCAGGAGGGTATGAAGGGGAAATCTGGCCTTGCAAAATGCCCAGAGCGTACGCAGAGCAAGACAAGCACACCCTAGAAAGGTGGCCATTTTGGCTGAGGCGGGCCAACCTACTCCAAGGTCAGAACGGACAGACCAGTGACCCCCATTGCGTTCCTCCTCTTGGCTCAAATGCTGTAATTCTTGGGACCAAAGACCCCCAGATCCTACCATCACTTATTAGCACCCCTTCTTTCATCTCCTGCTACCACACAGTAAGGACTCTTGAAGAATGCTATTGTTCCCAGATCAGCATCCTTCAAATCTGTATATAAAAGACCCTTTCTTTTTAGCATCTTTTATCTCCAGGGAGGAGTGGGAATTGGTTCAAAGGATTCTGCAAGACCCAATCTTTATGGACTTCATTTAGGAGAACAAGTGTCAGCCCTGGTGTTTATTCACATATGTGTTTATTAGATGTTTTACAATTGGACCCTTTCTTTCCCTTCAAAACCCAGCACAGAGCTGTAACACAGCGTCTCTCTAGATACCAAAACCAGATAATACTGCAAAGAGGAGAAAAGAATGTGTAGCAACAAACAAAAATTCTCAAAGTGCTCAGTTTTCAGAGTTGTGTATCTGTCCTAAACGTTGAATCAGTTGTGTTTCACTCAAAACTATTTGTAACAACACACACACACACACACACACCCCTCCACATACCCTGGAAAAAGAGTTACTGAGGTCAACCAGTTGTGTACAAAACAGCCCCTTGCTTGAATAAATTAAACCTTTTCTTTCCCCTGGATGACTTATGTGCAAACTGACCAGATTCAATGTGCTCTGTCCCTCTCACAGAGAATATGCAAGTCCAGAGGCCCAATAAGCAGCAGAGGGGATGCAGGTGATTCACTTCATGTCACTGGGAGAGGGAGGAAGACAGTTGTATTTGAAAAATCTCTAAGAAAACAAATACCATTGGAAACACCTGCACTCTCTTTAGCAGCTTTTTACTAATTTTCCATGGATAATGCAAACCTCAGCTTCTAATGAAGGCAGAATGAGTGTTCACAAAGGTAGGTTCAAACCTTACTGGTGAATATAAGCTGAGAAAGCAAAGGAATCAGCACCATCAAATTTCCCAAATCGACCCTAGCGCTGTGCTGATGGCCCTCTGCTAACCCGGACCTCAGGAGAAATTTGTTGTTCCACTTTGAAAACATTTCCATCGAAAACCCAAATTTCCCTGTCACTCACACTTTGTCTTCATCTCATCACAGAGGGGAAATATCCAGGATGATCTCATGGATCTAAAAAGTTGAGAAGTCTTTGTTTTAATTCCTCCCTAGTTTTTCCTCGCCAGTCTCCCCCCCCCCGCCGTCTCACGTTATTACAATTCCTTTCCTCTCTCCATCGCTGCCTCCTTCCTTATTCTTTTGTTCTCTGACTAATCTTCCCCTTTTGTATTAATGAAGTCCTTTGTAGTTTCTCTTCAAATCTTCAAGTGGATTCCTTTGTGACTTCTGTTTTTTTACCTGATAGGGCCTTTTTTAAAAACCCATGAAAATTATTAATACTCCCATCCTTTCTGGCACTGTACCACGGGCCTTAAAACATTCTATTACATTTCTGATCTGAAACGGCTTTCTCCTGACCCAGAAGTATTGGCAAATTACAGACCCCAAGCCAATCTTTTATGGAGAAGGTCTGAGTGCAAGTGGTGGCCTTTCAAGTGCTTAACCAGAGAGTCATAATCTTTATGACAAATAGCCTCTTGCTTTGCAGTTACGGCTAGTTTACTATGCATATGGCTGAGAGAGGGCCCCGTAAAGTGCTCAGGGACTTTTTCTCAAGCCCCCTCCCAGGTGTCACATCACTCCTTTTTACTGGTCTTGTTGGAGGGACAGCATTAGCCCACTGATCACCCAAGCTTCCTGACCAGCTGCCAGGCTGTAAAGCACAAGGAATTGGGGTGGTCGATCCAAAGACATCAACTTGTCACTCTTGATGATCATTCATCTGCAACAGAAATAGCCCGTGGTGCCTCAGAGATCGATGTGGAGACCACCGCTCTTCAACATTATTGCCACTAATTATTAAGATGAATGCGGTGATTAATGGGAGCGATGCTTCTTCACTTTATGCAAATGACGAGCTCATGCATATACATGGCAGAGGGGGCTCACCAACCTGGTGCCCCGAACGTTGCCGTTCAGCCCCCTTATTCAGCTGTCACTGTGACCCAGGTGCAACGACTTAGAGCGATTTAAAAAGAAATGCTAAAAATGAATTGTTGATCAGCAGCCTCCGGCTGCTTTGGAAATTCTTTTTGGAAATTCCCTTCTCTGAGGGCTGTGCTTTGATTAGGGAAAGCTCAATCAAGGCAATAACAGGGTTATTTAGGATGCTGCATTAGCCTGTGGGCCTCTGCGTTCCCGTTGTCTGGAGGAAAGGGCTGGTGAGCATGGAGAAAATGCAGCTTCTGCCGTGATGATGTGGTAAACTGAGGCAAGGCAGCCTCTCTGGGTCTAGTTTTTCTCCTTAGTAAAAGTCTGGGGTTCCAATTAAATGACATAAAGCCCTTTTTAACCCTAAAATTATATGACGCTATAAAGCAGGCCTTTTACCCAAAATGAACGCTTTGTCACAATAATCCTTAGCAGAGCATGTCCTTCATTATTTGTTTGATTCCATAAGCGTATATTTCTTTCATTCCACAAACATTTCACTGAGCACCTATTCTTTGCATAATACAAAACTTGCTTTCCTCCAGAAGAACCCTATATACATAATGCTAATCACAGTGTATCCCGCTTATTTGCTGTGTGTCTTACACGTAAGCTCTCTAATGACTGGAGCTAAACCTCATTCTGCTTTACAAACCCAGTGCCTGACATATGGTTGGCACTCAATAAATATTTGTTACATGAATGAATGTTAGGCATTTGGGGAAAATGATTATAAAACGAGTTAAGAAATGACCCCTGCCCTCCAGTACCTTAGGATCCACGTGAAGTCAAAAATACACTCAGGTAAGGAGCCAGCAAAATGTCACAATGAATGATGTTACAACAGGTAGTTCTGTATAGCAACTGGTGGCTCTTGAACAGAAAAGTGTCACAGGTGTTTGGGAAGAGTAAAACTTTACTAAGGGATTTCAGGAATGGGAGGCCTTTATAATACAAATTCTAGAACTGAAAGGGAATGCTCATGCCTGACCCCACACCTCTAGTCTTACGCCAAACAGATGGTGTTCCACCCCTTCTTAAAGACCTGAAGGTAGAGATTCTACATTCTCTGTTGGCTACCTAGACCAGACCTCTGCTCAAGAATTCCTTCTCATCATCCACTCAAAGCCTCTCCTTCCACCTGGACTGAATCTAGACAGATGGCGGCCACATGCTTTTCTGAAGCCTGAGGCTGTTATGTCACTGAAGGCCCAGCAGAGACAGCAGATCCAGTGGGTGACTTTAGAGACCAGTTGTGCCACTCAGGGAGGCTGATGGCCTCATCTGCATCCTTCTGGAAACAGAGTCCCTGGAGAAGTGAATCACAACCACAAATGACTATCGAACCACCTTCTTTCCTTCTCAGATATCCTACAGCTGGAATTTCAGGTGGGTCCTCAACTATAATCCTGAGCTCTGGTGATCGCATCCTCTCCTCTCATGTCCATCATTTTTTTCTCTAAATGAATGCCAGAATTCAAGGTTGGGTAGTTGGATATGATGGTTGGAGCCAGTGTTCTGTAGTTAGGCCAGAATCTGACTCCTGCCCCTTACCAGCTGTGGGAGAAAACTTCAGTAGTCTCACCTGCCAAATGGAGAGAGTAAGAGTATATGCACCTTACAGAGTTATTTTGGGGTATAAAGGGGATAAATGGTGTAAAGTGACTGGTGCACAGTATGCCCTAGATAAGTGAAACATGTAAACATCGTTTATCCTTCTGTCTGCATGGGCTGGCCTAATGAATAGGGCTGAATGCTTCAATCATCACCCCTGAAGGGAACACAGGATAGCTTCTGGTTCCACTCCTGCCTTTCAGCAGGTAGGGCCCTCTCCCTAGTGTGATCACAGTGATACGAAGGCTACATCGGTCATTCCTGCTCAGGTGTTAGTCTTTCCATTGTACCAACATTTTGTCCTGACTTTCAGATTTATGGATGGACAACCGAACTTGGGAGAACATCGATATAAACTCTACTGGAATATGCTGCACAAAGTCTACATTTCAGGTGATGCTGACTCAGCTGCTGCTACATCCCATCCCTGAACCTGCTCACCTCCCACAGCCTGGATGCCAGGGGGTGTCGGCTAACTCACATTCACGGCAAGGGCTCACTAGGATGTTGAATATATAAAGGGTGTAGAATTGGAAAACCTCAAGGAGGAACAGGAAATTATTCACTGTCAGAACAGCTGTGATGGACAAAGTGAGAAGCAGGCTGGGATTTCACAGTCAGCTTTGGTCCCTGCAGACATCTGGCCTCTCAACAGAACTGAGGCTCAGTTATTACTCCACATTCCTGTACAACAGGAGGCCTACCCTGGGCTTCCATTGTCTATACGCATTAACGTGCATGTTTCATTATTTAAAGGTAGCTTTTAAGGAAGTATTTGTGAGTATGATGCATGCCTCTCCAAAGACTTCCTCCTGCATTCTTCCTGTAGGCAAACCCCCTGCTGGTCACATCTGCATTTGTCATGAGAAATCCTGCTTTCACCAGCCTCTCCAGCTCATTTCAACTCCTGATACAGTCAATGCTTCTCAAAAGACCTTGTCTCCCAGGCCTCTGCTGGAGAATTTAGCTAAATCTTGCATCCTTTGCTTGGCTTTGCTCCTGGTAGCCTGACTTAGCCATGTTGCTAAACCTGGCTGCTCCAAGTGATGTCTGACAAATGCTTTCTTTCTAAGCATCTCCAGGGCAAGGCAGGGAAAAATAATTAGGTCCTTTTTTCCTTCTCTATGAAAATCTGGAGTGTGAAGCCCTAACTTTATACCCATCACTTCTACAAAGGGGCCATCAGAATCACGGCAGGTTGCTGCCTCTGGAGGAGACCATGAAAGACTTCCCATCTATCACCTCCATCCAAATCTGAGCATGGCAAGGCTCAGAGAGGGAGGTTTCCAGGTCCTAGCCTGGACAATGGTAGAGCCAGGTGGACCACTAGGTCAGCCCACCCTTCCCTTCCACAGCTGGGGCCTCTCAGAGTGGAGAGATGGCCCATCCATGCCCACTTCTTCCTTCTCTCCCTCCTTCCTCCCTTCTCCCTTCCTTCCTTTCTTTTTTTATGGAGAGGGGGGTGGAGAGGCTTGGAATATATTAAATAAAGCAATAAATTTACAAAGATTTCATGTACTTTATACATTTGTATTTAACAAATTAAGTTGTGCTCTTTGCAAGATAATTAGGGACTTTTAAAAAAAAATTAAGGTATAGCAAACTTGCTTTGCTGCTTTTCTTACTCGTTTTAAAATTATTCCCAGATCAAGTACTAATGGGGGAACCACAAAGGAAAAGGGAATCAGGATTGGAGAAGTGGTCTGCAGAGATGTGTACCCCTCAAACACGTGCAAACTAGAATTCCAGCCAAGCACGAGGCAGTGCACGCAGTCCCGCACTGCCTGGTCCGCAGGCTGGAGCTGGGAAGGGGTGAGCCAAGGCTGTGCCATCAGAGCTCGGGATCCTCAGCTCTTTATTTACTCCCAAAGACAGCCTTTCACTGCACAGGCACTTCTTTATGAATAGGCAATATAGGCTCATTATATTGTTATAGATAATCGTTGAATCAAAAGTGAAATGAACTGGTAAATGCATTAAGTGCTTCAGTATATTTTCCTTTTTAAGAAAAGTTATTTTCAAAGGAAATGGCAGCCCTAGCTACACCTGAGAAACCACAGAAAAACTCAGAGAATTTTTGAGGCAGGGACAACCTTGCTGATGCTTCATCCCACATTTAGAGAGGTGGCTGGCGGTTCGGATGGTGGGATGCTCAGGGTGATGGGGAGCCAGGAGGGACCATCGAAGGAGTCCTCATCCCCAGAAAAGGGCTATGGGATGCACAGCAGCAGTCGAGCTTTGCTGTCACAGAAGCTCCGAGACAAGGGAAAGGACTTTTATGATCTGCAAGGAAAGATGTGGAGCGAAGAGCCATCCACTAAGCAGGAGCTAAGAACAGTTGAATGTGTACAAGTCATTGAAATCGGAATGCAATCAACACATCTTACAGTGTAGGGCTGGGGTGGGGTGGAGCATTGATAAGAACTTGAAATTGCTGCAGTATTTGAAGCCTTTGAAAAAAGCAACAATAACAAACAGAACCACAAATTGGGAAAAACTCTAGAAGGGACAATCTGCCTGGGAGGAGCTGCTTTTCTTTTGCGGAACACACGTATGCTAACTGGGGGGCACGTTTGGATATAGAATTCTGTAGTTTCCAACAGGGCATTTTCTTCCTTCACTACGGTTTGTGACCATCCTACTGACTTTGTCTAGAAAATAAAAGCATTTTTGACTGAAGCTACAAATCTTTTTTCTCCCAAAGAATGGGAGTTGATATCCAGCACTCCTTCTGACTCTAAACTCCATGATCTTTGAAATTCTACTGCTTGTTCTGACCCACCATTATAAGCAGAGGCCGGGACATCATAAATGTTAACATCATAAATATTAAAGCAGTGCTGGTCTTCTGCATACCAACAGCATAAACAGTACAACCTAGGAATTAGGCAAGGCACACTTTGCAAGTCTACACAGATGTGCAGGAGTATGTAAACTACTTTCTCTATTTCTGGAAGCTAAAGAAATCTCATTTGTAAAACAGTTTTTTTCCCTGCCCCTTCTCTTAGTACAACCCTCCCCCCCCCAAAAACTTCAACTGCTGTTCCTCTTATCACAAATGCAGTATTCTGTTAAGTGTTTCTTCCCTGCTGTAAAATGTCAAACATATCTCCATCTCCTTTTTCTGTGACACAGTCTGCATTTGATAAAATAAAAAAGTTACTTTTTAAACTGAGGTCTAGTTAAATTATAAGAAGGCTATTTCTATTTCCCCTTGATATAGTTGTTAAACAATTCCCTCCATGCTGGCCAAATTTTTGGAAAAAAATATAATTGGAATCCCAAAAGTGTTTTGGGAAGACCCCAAGAAAGGTGCTGGGACCTTATACCTAGGTTAGATATACACAGTCAACAGCAAGCCTACTACGTCCTTGGATTCCACCAAAAGATTGAGTGAATTCGCGGACACTGAGTACTGAGTCTAATTATCCAGGTTGTGAATTATTAAGAGCATCTGGCTTCTTTCATTTCCTCTTAGCTGACCTTTCCCTACCTCAGGTTCAACAAACATTTTTGAGCAACTACTGTATATTACAGGTACTTGTTAGGGCCTGGCTTTTTTGTCGTCTCCAAAAGTCTTCAGGCTCTAAAAGTCAGGTTCTTTTCCTTGTGTCACAGCAACTCCCATCCCAGGTGGTCAGAAGAAAGGAAGACAATGACTGTCACATGAAGTTATGTACAGTTCTGGTAAAAGACTCAAAGAAGGAGAAGGCTAAACTAAACCTTATGGCTAAATCAAGGTTTCCGGACTAACTCTGCTGTGTTCACTCATTAACGAGGAAACAGAAAGGAGATTATGGTTGCTCACTTAATAGAGGGGAGAGTCTCTGCAGAGATCATTCTCCATGGCCAGTCACTTTTAAAATGCTTTTGAAAGCTGTCAGTCTTCTGAGAAAGAGTTTTAAATAACTAAGCTCTCTAAAATTCATATAATACATTGATGAAACCAATACTAATATATGGGAAAGACACTAAGAGCATTGTCTGGAAAAGTTTAAGATGGTTGGCAAAAAAATTATAGTTTATGAGTTTCCATAGTTGAAGAATAAATATGAAAACCTACCAATACCTCCTCACCAACCTGACCTGGCACAGCAGGGGACTTCCTGCTCCAGTGCTACGGCTGCATCCGTGCAATGATGGTTGGTAAATATTTTCAATATTACCTCTGTATAGCACATGACACACATCTATCCTGGCTCAACATTCTTGGGTCCTTGTCATTTGATTGTCAGCATCACTGGTGCCATATTACACCTACAACAATATTTAGCATTTTCAGTGAAAGAATAATCATTTATTCAATCAGAGTCAAAAATCAAACTTATGAATTTCAAAGAAACTTTCAAAAGTGAGTTAGTCACTTGCCTGCGAGCAGAAAGACCCTTTCCAGTGTTCTAAGCATTGGGAGAAATTTGGAGATTCTCTCGTAGGCACAGCTACAGAGCTTCTAAAAACTGATGGGATTGAACTATGAACTAAAGAAGAGATCATTCCACCACATCCCTGAAAACACATGTTTTCTACACTTACAACACATTTATACAAATACACACACACACACACACACAAAGAGGTTGAGTATTTGTCTGTTAGAATACACAGGATGGCACTTTAATGATGACCCTCCTGTAGTAAGCTGGCTATTTTAACTCTGAAAATGGCCCTAGTTTCCAGCCTAAAAGATAATAGAGGGGTATCTCAGCAGAAGATAAAGAATAGGGATATTACCATACCAGTCAATAAATATTTATTTTTAGAGTGTCCATGTGTTTCCACTTTTCAAGATCAGGCTTCCCTGCCCTTAAACAGTTTATATTCTAGAGAATAAATCATAAATCAATCAATAAACTAATTTTAAATTCTGGAAAGTTCTACATAGAAGACATATTAAGCTAAAGGAGAGAAAGTAACTGAGAGTGATCAGGGAAGAATCTGAGGATGGGACATCTGAGCTGAGACCTGAATGGTGATAAAGTGCAGCCATGTGAAGAATTAGAGGAAAGAGAAGGCTCTGAGGCAGCTGTGAGCTTTATATGATGAGTTACAGAAAGAAGGCCAATGTGGCTGGAGCAGAGCAAAGAGGTAAGACTCCAGGGAGATGAGGTCACAGAGTTGGGTAGGGAATTTTGCTTCCAGCAGTGTGGCAGATCAGCTACTCTGAAAATCCTCCCCCTACAGAACCTCTAGTGCTGAATCAATTACAACATATTTTTTAATGCATAGCTGAAACTGCATGAAAGTAAGATAGACCCACATGGGCGAAAAGCTGCTTAGTGAACTGAAACTAGAGTGGTGAGTTAATGGGGAAGCTGGGTCAGCCCTGGTGCAATGTTATTCGGAGACTAGAGCTTTGGGGATTCACGACCACGTGGAAACTAGACTGGGCAAACACAGGGTGAGGAGATGATGACGAGGGCCCCACTCCTCAGTGAAAGGCTAGGAGAAAAAGGCTGGTAAAAGCAGCCACACTGGAAACTTGTATCTCTCAATGGCAGTTTCGTTTGGAGAAAGGAACATAGAAAGGAATAGAAATTGTCTTAGTGGAATGTACCTGCTATTCAGGTCCCTCGTGATCCTACTTCAGTGAAATAGTGAAATTTTTATTGAAAAGTACTAAATTCATAAGGAACAAAGCTACTATAAGAGCCACCAGAAACAACAAACGTTTAGACTTCCAAGAACTTCAGTTGATGGAATTCCTAGAGAAAATAAAATAACTGTGTATAAAATATTTAAATAAGTTTAGAAAAAGAAAGGAAGGAAACAATAGCAAAAACTAATAAAACTAAAAGCTGGTTCTTTGAGAAGATAAACAAAATTGATAAACCATTAGCCACACTCATCAGGAAAAAAAGGGAGAAGACATATCAACAGAATTAGAAATGAAAAAGGAGAAGTAACAACGAACACCACAGAAATACAAAAGATCATGAGAGACTACTGCAAGCAACTATATGCCAATAAATTGGATAACCTAGAAGAAATGGAAAAATTCTTAGAAAAATATAATCTTCCAAGATTGAACCAGGAAGAAATAGAAAATATGAACAGACCAATCACAAGTACGGAAATTGAGGCAGTGATTAAAAATCTCCCAACACACAAAAGCCCAGGGCCAGATGGATTCAAAGGCGAATTCTATCAAACATTTAGAGAAGAGCTAACACCTATCCTTCTCAAACTCTTCCAAAAGATAGCAGAAGGAGGAACACTTCCAAACTCATTCTAGGAGGCCACCATCACCCTGATACGCCACCATCACCCTGATACCAAAACCAGGCAAAGATGTCACAAAAAAAGAAAATTACAGACCAATATCACTGATGAATATAGATGCAAAAATCCTCAACAAAATACTAGCTAACAGATTCCAACAGCACATTACAAAGATCATACACCATGATCAAGTGGAGTTTATCCCTGCGATGCAAGGATTCTTCAATATATGCAAATTAATCAATGTAATACATCATATCAACAAATTGAAGGATAAAAACCATATGATCATCTCAATAGATGCAGAAAAAGCTATTGACAAAATTCACCACCCATTTATTATAAAAACTCTCCAGAAAATGGGCATAGAAGGAAGTTACCTCAACATAATAAAAGCCACATATGAGAAACCAAAAGCCAACATCGTTCTAAATGATGAAAAACTGAAAGAATTCCCTCTAAGAACAGGAAGAAGACAAGGGTGTCCACTCTCACCATTATTATTCAACATAGTTTGGGAAGTTTGAGCCACAGCAATCAGAGAAGAAAATGAAATAAAAGGAATCCAAATGGGAAAAGAAGAAGTAAAATTGTCACTCTTTGCAGATGACATGATATCATACATAGAAAACCCTAAAGACTCTACCAGAAAACTGCTAGCACTAATCGATTAATTTAGTAAAGTAGCAGGATACAAAATTAATGTGCAGAAATCTCTTGCATTCCTATACACTAACAATGAAATAGCAGAAAGAGAAATTAAGGAAACTCTCCCTTTTACCACTGCAACAAAAAGAATAAAATACCTAAGAATAAACCTGCCTAAGGAGGCAAAAGATCTGTATGCAGAAAACTTTAAGACACTGATGAAAGAAATCAAAGATGACACAAACAAATGGAGGGACATACCATGCTCTTGGATTGGAAGAATCAACATTGTGAAAATGACTGTACTACCCAAAGCAATTTACAGATTCAATGCAATCCCTATCAAATTACCAATGGCATTTTTCACAGAACTAGAATGAGAAATCTTACGATTTGTATGGAAATGCAAAAGGCCCCGAATAGCCAAAGCAATCTTGAGAAGGAAAGACGGAGTTGGTGGATTTAGACTTCCTGATTTCAAGCTATACTACAAGGCCACAGTGATCAAGACAGTATGGCATTGGCACAAAAACAGAAAGGAAGATCAATGGAATAGAATAGAGAGCTCAGAGGTAAGCCCAAGCACATATGGGTAACTTATCTTTGACAAAGGAGGCAAGAATATACAATGGAAAAAAGACAGCCTCTTCAATAAGTGGTGCTGGGAAAATTGGACAGCAACATGTAAAAGAATGAAATTAGAATACTTCCTAACACCACACACAAAAATAAACTCAAAATGGATTAAAGACCTACATGTAAGGCCAGACACTATAAAACTCCTAGAGGAAAACATAGGCAGAACACTCTATGACATCCATCAAAGCAACATCCTTTTTGACCCATCTCCTAGAATAATGGAAATAAAATCAAGAATAAACAAATGGGACCTCATGAAACTTAAAAGCTTTTGCACGTGAAAGAAACCATAAACAAGACCAGAAGGCAACCTTCAGAATGGGAGAAAATACTTGCCAATGAAGCAAAGGACAAAGGATTTATCTCCAAAATATACAAGCAGCTCATGCAGCTTAATACCAAAAAAGCAAATAATCCAATCCACAAATGGAGAGAAGACCTAAATAGACATTTCTCCAAAAAAGACATACAGATGGCAACAAACACATGAAAAGATGCTCAACATCACTAACCATCAGAGAAATGCAAGTCAAAAACACAATGAGGCATCACCTCACACGGGTCAGAATGGCCATCATCAAAACATCTAGAAACGACAAATGTTGGAGAGGGTGTGGAGAAAAGGGAACTCTCCTGCACTGTTGGTGGGAATGTAAGTTGGTACAGCCACTAGGGAAAACAGTTTGGAGGTTCCTTAAAAAACTACAAATAGAACTACCATATGACACAGCAGTCCCACTCCTGGGCATATACCCAGGAAAACCGTAATCCAAAAAGAAACTTGTACCGTAATATTTATTGCAGCACTATTTACAATAGCCAGGACATGGAAGCAACCTAAATGCCCATCAACAGATGAATGGATAAAGAAGATGTGGCATATATATACAATGGAATATTACTCAGCTATAAAAAGGAATGAAATGGAGCTATATGTAATGAGGTGGATAGACCCAGAGTCTGTCATACAGAGCGAAGTAAGCCAGAAAGAGAAAAGCAAATATTGTAATCTAACTCACATATACAGAATCTAAAAAAAAAAAAAAAAAAAAAAAAAATGGTACTGATGAACCCAGTGACAAGACAAGAATAAGGACGCAGATGCAGAGAATGGAGTGGAGGACACGAGGTTGGGGGGGCAGGGGGTGAAGGGGAAGCTGGGACGAAGTGAGAGAATAGCATAGACATATATATACTACCAACCATAAAATAGACAGCCAGTGGGAAGTTGCTGTATAACAAAGGGAGATCAACTCGATGATGGGTGATGTCTTAGAGGGCCGGGACGGGGAGGGTGGAGGGGAGTCACAGGAGGGAGGGAATATGGGGATATGTGTATAAATGCAGCTGATTGACTTTGGTGTACCTCAAAAACTGGTACAAGAGTGTAAAGCAATTATATTCCAATAAAGAGCTTAAAAAATATTTAAGTTTAAAAATGGAACAGAAAAACATGAAAAAAAAGGGCATTTCAAATAACCAATTTGGAAAAAAAACAGAATCTATGGAAATAAAAAAATATAATAGTTAACATTAAAAACTCAATGGATGATTTCTTATTAACAAATGGCCTGCATTATTCAAAAAAAAGGTAAATATTATAAAAAACAATAAAGGAGAGGGCATTGTTTTAGATTAAAAGAGTCTAAAAAGATAATAATCAAGTATAACTTGTGAACCTTGATTGGACCTCGGTTTTAAAAAATACTATAAAAGATATTTTACTGACAATTGAGGAAATATGAATATGGACTAAATTAAAATAGTAAATTATTATTAATGTTCTTATTAGAAAGATGTACAGCTAGAGGCTAGGGAAAAAGGGGGAGAATTATTTTCTACAACTTTATTAAAATGTAACTAACATATCATAAATTCACCCAGATAAAGTGTATAATTAATGTCTTTTGGTATGTTCGCAGATATGTGCAACCATCACAGTCAACTTGAGAACATTTCCATCAACTTGAAAAAGAAACTCCATACTCTTTACCTATCCCCTCCCTATACTCCCGCTCCATTCCACAGCTGGCCCTAAGCAACCATTCATGTACTTTGTCTCTAAAGATTAGCAGGATTTTAAGGTTCATCCATAGTATATCACATATCAGTATTTCATTCCTTTTTATGGCCAAATAATATACCATTGTTTGGATATACCACATCTAATTTATCTATTCATCAGTTGATGGGCATTTTGGTTGTTTTTACTTTTTGGCTATGCTGAATAATGCTGCTATAAACATTCAGGTACAAGTTTTTCATTTCTGTTGAATATATAATTAGGAGTGAAGTTGCTGAGTCATATGGTAACTGTTTAATCATTCAAGGAATTGCTTATTTCCCAAAGTGGCTGCAGCATTTTACATTCCCACTAGCAGTGTATGAGGGTTACAATTGCTCCATATCCTTGTCAGTACTTATTATTATTAGACTCTGATTATAGCCATCCTCGTGAGTGTGAGGGAATAATTTTTTGAAGAGAGAATTTCCTAGGATTGATGGCAGAAATGAATCCTCAAGTATAAGAAGCAGGATAAATATTGAGTGAACATGAAACATTCACCAAAGCAGACAATATTCTGGGCATTAAAATGAACCTCAACAACTTTGTACAACTGAAATTGTACAATATATGTTCTCCGACCAAAACAAACAAACTAAAAATCAATAGGAAAAATATATCAGGAAGATTCCCAAACATTTGGACCTTAAACAATATACTTCTAAATAATTCATGCTTTAAAGTGGAAGTCACAGGGAAATTAGAAAATATTCGGAACTGAATTAAAAGAAATCACAATACATCAAAATTTGAGAGAGGCACTTTACCAGAAAATATATAGGGATGGCAGTTAACATAAGAAAAGATGCTGAATATCAGAACCATCAGGGATATGCAAACTAAAACTGTAATAAAATGTACTACTCATCTATTAGAATGACAAAAAATTAAAGCCTTGAAAACGCTACGTGCTGACAAGGATGCAGAGCCTTGGAACCTTTCATTTGCTGAGAGTGGAAATGCAAAACAATGCAGCCACTTTGGGAAACACTTCAGGAGTTTCCTATAATCTTAAATATCTATTTACTATACAACCCAGCAATCTTACTCCTAGGTACTTACCCAAGAGAAATAAAAACAAATATATACATTTAAATGACGTATAACCTTTAAAAACTGTGAATCATTATATTGTACACTTGTAACTCATGCAATACATCAACTATACTTCAATAAAATATGTACAATATAAATCTGTATGCAAATATTTATTATCAGTTTTTTTATTATCATCAAAAACTGGAAACAACCTAAATGTCCATAAGCTGGTGAGTGGATAAACAACAGTCTGTACAATGGACTTCTACCCAGCAATAAAAGAAAAAGAACTACGGATACAGGTATCAACATGCATCAATCACAAACGCATTACACTTAAGTGAAAGAAGCCTAATTCAAAAGGGAACATTCTCTATTATTCCATTTAAGTGGCATTTTGAAATAGACAAAATCATCAGTACAGGAAACAGATCGGTTGAAGTTCAGGGGTGAACATGAACCAGAGAACTGACTACAAACGGTCATGTGGTTACTTACGGGGATGATGGAAATCTTCTGTGTCTTGATGTGGTGGTGGCTACATGACTGTTTCCATTTATCTAAATTAACAGAACTGTATGCCTAACAGGGGTGAATTTTACCACAGTAAATATTACTTTTACAACATGTTAATGTGACTAGACATAGAATAGATAGCTTCCAAACAAGAAAAGGGGAGGAAATGAAACAAAAAAAGGGGGAAAAAAAAAACTCAATCGATCTAAGAAGAATAATGTGCATAGAATTTGGAAGGATAAAAAGCAAAACATAAGATTGTAGAAATTAATCCAAATATATTTATAATAGCAAGGAATATAATAAACTAAATCAGTTTTAATAGAGTTTAGCAGATTGAATTAAAAGATAAAGGACAAAATCCAGTTATATGCCATTTTCAAGGCACTCATCTGAAATAAAATGGCACAAAAACACAAGTAGAAGAACATAAAAAGTCTTTCTAGACAAATACCCTACAAAGACAAAACAAAAATCAAGAGGTTAACCAACATCAGGTTATGTAAAGACTTATAAATGATGGCAAGGAGTCTGGATTGTACACAGCTTGAGGCCACTGGAAGACATTGAAGGGTTTTAAGGCAAGGAGTAATGTGACCTGACTTATGTTTTGGAAGATCCCTCTGACTGCCCTGTGAAAGGAGGAAAGGGAAGCAGAGCACAAAGGTAGAAGCAGGAAGACCAGTTACGAAGTCATCGCAATTATTTAGGCAGAAGGTGTCTTGGACCAGGATTGTGACAGCGGAGATAAGACTTGCTCTGACTTGGGAGATGTCTTGAGGTGAAGCTGATGAGACTCACTGATGGAAGGTGTGAGAAAGAAAAGGAATTAATGGAGATTTTAGGCCCAGGCAACTGGGAGTCTGGTAGTTCAATAAGCAAAGATGGAAAAGACCAGGGGTGAGGGTGGGGGAGTAGCTTCATAATTGAGAGGAAACAAGAGTTCTTTCTTGGCCATATTCATTTTGAGATGCCTCAGATATTCAAATGGTGGTACTGAATAGGCCATTAGATATGGTGTTTCATTTTGAAATGTTTGAATTTATATTCCAGGGGCTTGATGAGATTCCCAAAGAGATGGTGAAAAGAGAAAAGGGCTAAGGACAAAGACCTCAGGCATTTGAACTTAGAGGTTTGGAATTTGGGAGGAATGAAGAGAATAGGCCAGTGAGACAGAGGGAAAACAAGGTGAACGTGGGATTAGAGAACCTATGTACTCTACCAAAGAGAAAACTTCAAGAAAGAGGTGGCCCACCATGTCAAAAACCTGTTAGAAGTAAAATAAGGACAGACCATTGATTACTAACAAAAAAGTAAGTCATCATGAGACTTCCCTGGTGGTGCAGTGGTTAAGAATCTGCCTGCCAATGCAGGAGACACGGGTCTGAGCCCTGGTCCGGGAAGATCCCACGTGCAACTAAGCCCACGTGCCTCAACTATTGAGCCCACGTGCCACAACTACTGAAGCCCATGCACCTAGAGCCCATACTCTGTAACAAGAGAAGCCACCACAATGAGAAGCCTGCACACCACAACCAAGAGTAGCCCCCACTCACTGCAACTAGAGAAAGCCCATCCTCAGCAACAAAGACCCAATGGAGCCAAAAATAAAAATAAATAAAATAATAAATAAATCTTAAAAAAAAAAAAAGTCATCACTGACCCCAAAACAGCCATTTCAGGGTCATGGTGGAATGCTTCAGAAGAAAGAATGGGAGGTAAGAAAATAATTTTAGAAAGTATGTTTGGGAAGTTTTGAAGTGAAAGGAGTTTTATTGTTGTTTTTTAAAGAAATAATATCAAGGTTTTTCATATGCTAACAGGAAAAATCTAACAGGCAGAAATCAAATCGATGCTTGGGTGCTTGGGGGAGAATGGTGATGACTACAGAACTAAAGTCTCCGAGAAGGTGAATGATAACTGGAGCACGAGAAAAGCCGGCCTTAGAGGAGGGCAGGCACGTGAGAGGGACGCTGTCAGTGTTTCTGTGAACTGTCCACTGTGGCTGTAGGTGAACCCCGATGTGGCTGGGAGCGCCTGGGGCGGCACACCCACAGCATCCACTCATACGGGTCTTTGCCAAGGCCGGAACCCACAGCTCTGGCTCAGTCTTGCTTGTGTCTCTCCAGGCACCAGTTTTCCTTTGAGGTCCAGCTCATCCCTGGGTCATGTTCAGGGTGGAGTCGTGGACTGTGGGTCTCAATTAGACCAAATCTGCCAAACCAATTACTTTGCCGGTCTTTGGGGAATCTCTGCAGTACCTCCTTTTCCTCAAGCTGCTTACATTCCTCCCAGGGCCTAGTTTGCAAACAAGTTCATTCCAGGCCCTCCCCGCCAGAGCTATGTCCCCTTCCAAGGGTGTGTGTGTGTGGAGAATGAGATGCTGAATCCAGTCAGTTTGCTTCCTCCTAGTGTACACAGTACTCTCACGACTGGTAGGGCACCTGTGGCCCAGGCTCGGGCTAACCACCAAATGAGTGGCCAGGAGGCATTTAAGTATCCACCTTCCCTATTCTGTAAGAACACAAAACCTGACCCACCCAAAGAAACCAGTTGTGACTGTAAGTTCAGGGCCTCCAGTTTTGAATGCTACCCCATGGAAGCACCAGCCGATGACGCCCTTGTCTTGGCTATTCACTGGAGGATGGAGGCCAGACTGTCAGACAGAAAGGCAGGGCTCTGGGGGGTTCCGCTAGTCCATCAAGCAGCAGCTGAAACCTTGTCTTCATTTCATTCACAAAGCATCCCTCTTGCACCAAGGGCCCTTTCTTATTTAGTATCACAATCTAAATTTAAGTCCAAGCTTTCTTCACATTAGGGATGAAAGAAACGTCTGGACACATTCTTGGCCATTAGCAGCCATGCTTAGTATCACAGTGACATGTGGCTTTTCATAACCTGTGCTCATGACTTTGACCTCTGCCTTCTCAGGGTCAGCATGACTGTGAGGCATACAGAGTGAAGCCAGGATCTCAGCCCTGCATTTTCAGCTTGGGTACAGTGACAGTTATGACATGCCACTAGACATGAAACAACATCTCTGGAACACAGTCAAGAAGCTTCCTTTGAAAGATGACCAGCACTGGCTGAGGGTTCCACTCAACTCACATCCAGCCACTCAGAGCTTAGAAGTCTACGATCTCGTCTAAGAGATAGGGGCGATTTCTCCTGCTCTACATGGCCTGACCTGTACCCAATCACGTATTGAGCTTCAGTGTTCTGTAACTGCAGGATCACTGTGAAGATATTTTAACGCACTGATTCTCAAAGTTTGCAGCATGTTAGAATCATCTGGGGAGAACAACTGACTCAGAATCTCTGGGTCTGGAACCCAGGCATTAATATTTTTTAGTTTCCCAGATGAATTCAATGTGCTACCAAGTGTTTTATGAAAGTATTAGTGAACAAACGTAAGTTAAAATTTGACCCCCCATGTGGTGCTACCAATGCAGATAACTGAGGTGACAAATGGATAAACAAGTTATACCAACCACAAATTTCACGTAATTCAGACAACAACTCATGTCACAATTTATTCATCTGCTCAATAGCTATAAAATTCTTGGATGCGATGGCCATACATCAATTTCAGAAGAGTTAAAATGTGAAGAAACATGTGGCTCAGAATTTGGGAAACACAGTAATACTGTCGATAACCAGAGGGAAGTATACCTGGAAGCTTTTCAGCCATTGGGTCCTTATTTTTGACTGAGTCCAAAAGCCTCATCACTCAGGAGCATCAGCGTCACCTGGGATCTTGTTAGAAATGCAGAGTCCTGCCCCTCCCACAGCTGCTGACTCAGAACCCATACTTTAACAATAACCCCCGGTGACTCGTACATTTAAACTTGAGAGACTCTTATTTAAGGCGCTAGAGAAAGAAGAAAAGGTGGGCAAACAAAATCAATGTTAACATTTAACAGGTCAAGAGGCTTAGTGGTCCACAAACTCACTAATCAGACCCTTTAAAGCAGAGGGTTTGGATTCTGCTGCTCAAAAAGGAAACATTATTTTGTTGTGGTTTCCTCTTCTACCTCTTACCACCTGTGTTAACATGACAAATCCTTCATGCAAAGCTTTGAGAAAGGTCATGTCAAGTAACACAGGGGAGGCTGATGTGCCAAAGCCCTTACATTCTCTCTCTCTCCTTCTGTAGTTTCGGTTACTAAGAACATTTACACGATGGTAGGGTCTTTGTCACTTAGAAGTCCACCTGAAATTATTGTGCTCAGCTTGTGACATCACGCTTATCTCCAAGGCAACTGATTCTGATTTCATAAACTCAGAATGAGGACCACAGGTGAACATGAGCTGATGTGTTCATAAGTAGCAAAGCTCCCATGTTCATGTAAATAACCCTAGTAAAGAGGTAAACATAAGCACTAAGAATTATACACTCACTCACACACACACACACACACACACACAGAGCTGGGGGTGAGGGGTGGGGGTGATGGGGGACAGAGTTTGAGACCATCATGATGCAACACGGCAGTTTTCCAGACTTGCAAACTGTCTTTAATGTTTCAAGGCTCATAAAGCTCCTAAAACAATGAGAGGACATATCATTCCACCTTTCTCATGGTTATACCAAACCCTACTTTTGGCTTTCTCTGGCTTTGGGGGACTATAGTAATTAAGCCAAATGCATACAGTCGTAGGGGCTTTAGAAGGAAAAACAGGCCAAACTGCCAGAAGAATTGGGTTTTTTCAATACTCTGGAACAGATGGAGCACACAACCTCTCCAAGGACCAAAACACACACGCATGACTACATACTTGTGCCTTCATATATAACATCTCCCTAAATATTGAGACGTTTTATTCAATTCAACAAACATTCCTCGGACACCTACTCTTGAAAGGCACTCTGCAGGGCTCTTCAGGGAGCACCCAGGTGACTGATGGAAAATACTCACTGATATCTCACAGCCCATTACATTACTATGGTACCTGCCACATTCAATAAACTCCTTTGAGCTTCAAAAAACACTGTGAAGGAGAAAGGGAATAATAACAATAACAATAACAATAATAATAATAATAGCGGCAGGTAATATATTTACATCTATATTGAGGGCATGACTTTCACATATTTTGAATTTAATTTTGCCTTATGACTAATACCGTAGGCTCTGTTTTCATCTCCTAATTTTGTAGGTTCTATTTTGGGATGAAGAAACTGAAACACATAGAAATTAAATAACCCTGCCCAAGAACTCACAAAGAAAAATTGCCAGAGTTGGCACCCAGACCCAATCCTCAGGCTCTGCCCATGATGCCCAGAAATTATAATCCAGAGCATGACCATAAAGTCTGAAAACATAGACAATATGATGTTATCATATATCTTAACACAGTATCAACTATTATTATAATATGATTATCAATTATATTATATACCATACACCATGTATATTATATATATCAATATATATCAATTATATCATCAATTAGTATTATAATTATAATTGATATTATATTGACATTATAATTGGTATAATATAATATTATTATTATTGTTTACCCATCACCCCGTTAGAGCATGTGTGTTGGTGTATGGGGGGGCAGGTATCAGAGCAAAGTAAGTGCTATGAGGAAAGAAAAACAGCAAGGCTTTCCACATTGAGACACTTTTATGAAAGAGCTGGCATTGGAGTTGGTCCTTCACAAAAGCTGAGGTTTTAACAGCCAAAATAGAGGGAAGTAATCCCGATGAGGAGAGAACATAGCCAGCTGACAGGGAAACTACTGGGTTAATATGGTAGATTATAGATATATCTGATTTCAACCCCTCCAGAAACCCCAAAACCATAGTAAAGGGATTTCTTTGGCAAAAGACATCAAGGGAGAGAAGACAATGGCAACTAACCTTTGAAATCTGGAAAGCAGGTAAACAGTTGAGCAGACATAACTGGCAGTGGGAAATCTGAGGACTAACCCTACTTATACTGCAGAATCCTCAAAAGATTCAGCAAAAGGCAGCACCAGATCCCCCTGGAACTGGGGATGAAGGGGGGATTAAAGGGAAAAAGAATGAGAAAATCTACTTGATGGATACTTTTGTTTTTATTTTTTGACTTGTATTATAATCCCTAATTTTTCCCCACACTCCAGGATGCTGTGAGACTTCCCCTCCCCAATTGAGTGAGGAGATTGGAGGAACTTTCTCTGAAGAAGGTGTAACAGAAGGTCTCTGGATTAGGGGATGCCATCATAGCTGAGGGTATGGGAACTGTGCCAAAAGAACCATATGTACACTGATGTGCAGACTCCCAGCCTTCATCTCCCAGTGGATCCCAGGACGTCGACAGCCAAACTCTCATCTTCCATGGAGGAAATGAGAAAATCTTTTCCAGGGAATCTGATCAGCCCAAGAAGAGAGGTGTGCAGATACTGACTTCAGGCCTTTCCCAAGAAATAGGCAAAATTACTCTACTGTGAAGTTGAAAGTGGGCAAGCCACACCCACACACCCAGAATTTCTATCATCCATTTAGTTTCTCAGTCTTAGGCATGCATATACAGGCAAGAATGACCAGATATGTAAGGAAATCTTCCAATATGAAAGGTGGACACCAACACACACACGCACGCACACACACACACACACACACACACACACGAAACTTTCCCCCAATCAATAATATCCTCAGAGATAAGACAATATATCTATGAACCAAAACTAGAAAGTTATACAAAAAAAAGGGAACATTTAGAAAATAAAAAAAGAGCCCTCGGACATTAAAAATACATAAGCAGGAATTTTTTAAAGCTCTTTATTGGAATATAATTGCTTTACACTCTTGTACCAGCTTATGAGGTACACCAAAGTGAATCAGCTGTATTTATACACATATCCCCATATCCCCTCCCTCCTGCAACTTCCCCCACCCTCCCCATCCTGGCCCTCTAAGGCATCACCCATCATCGAGTTGATCTCCCTTTGTTATACAGCAACTTCCCACTAGCTATCTATTTTACAGTTTGGTGGTAAATATATGTCTATGCTACTCTCTCACTTCGTCCCAGCTTCCCCTTCGCCCCCCACCTCCCCAACCCCGTGTCCTCCAGTTCATTCTCTGCATCTGCATCCTTATTCTTGTCTTGTCACTGGGTTCATCAGTACCATTTTTTTTTTTTTAGATTCCGTATATATGAGTTAGCATACAGTATTTGTTTTTCTCTTTCTGGCTTATTTCGCTCTGTATGATAGACTCTAGGTCTATCCACCTCATTACATGTAGCTCCATTTCATTCCTTTTTATGGCTGAGTAATATTCCATTGTATATATATGCCACATCTTCTTTATCCATTCATTTGTTGATGGGCATTTAGGTTAAGCAGGAATTTTTAAAACTTAAAGGCTGGAGTATAAAGTTGAATAAATCTTTCAGAAAATAGAACAAGGAAAAAAAAAAAGTTGGAAAACAAAAAGTCAATCACCAGCCAAATCAGGGAATTGATCTTGTCAATCATGAAAGTTTCAGAAAGAGAGAAGAAATAAAATAGAAACAAAATAAGACAAGAAGCCAATATTTTATAATAACTACAAGTGGAGTATAACCTTTAAAAATTGTGGATCATTTACACACCTGAAACTTATATTATACATCGATTGTATCTTGATAAAAAATAATCAACTGGTATAATAAAGCTTTAAGTCTATATGATAAAGAAAGACATTGTAATAGGATAAAAAGTCCATAACTACAGGATGTAAGTTGTTAGGCTAAAAGGTTCACTAGGTACCTAGCACACAGGGTGAAAATACACCCACCGCACTAGAAAATTTCAGAATACCAGGGACAGAAAATAGATTCCACAAGCTTCCAACAAGAAAGTTCAGGTGGATTTTAAAGGGAGAATCCCAGGATAACAGCTAAACACTAGACATAGAGGCAACTAGTCCAGAGAGGAGCAGTTCAACTCAAGAAAAAATACTTATTAAGGGTTCTCATCACCAAGATCCCCAACACCTTTGTACTGTCCTGTAACCCAGGGACAGAGTGCCTAGGCACACCTTGCCCAGATTCTTTTTATTACTTGGCTTGTTTTTATTTTGTTCAGGTCAAGTTTCTGTTCTCCATGCCCTGCTGCCTGGATCACCAGAAGACCTGATCCTGAGAGCTGGAGGTGTGGAGTACACTGAAAGAACAATGAGTAATTCTCTTTACCCTGAACATAGGGAGTGAATTGAGGAATATGTGTAAAGAAAGCTGGAAAGCTAAAGCAAAGTTACAGTGTGCAAGTGTTTGAATCTTAACAGGAGGAACAAAATCTGCAGGTAGTCTGCAAAGCCATTGATTGCTTTTGAACAGGAGAGAAATGTAACTGGACTTCTGTTTTAGTAATGTGCATCTGGTAGCAGTGTATAGGCTGGAAAACACTGCCAACTGGCTTCACTTTGCTGTTTGCAGCCACTGTCCTGATTGAGCTGGGTCAAACTCCATGCAGCCAGCTAAGCCAAACCTCCAGAATGCCAATTAGGCCCTTTCTTTGCCTCTCTTCACCATCCATTTCATTATTAAATAGCCCTGCATGTTACGTAGAAGGACCTCATTGCCTACATATTCTGGCCAAGGACCAATGGAAGGGGGTGCTGGTGGCAGTGCTTGAGGAAGGCATCAGTAGGTCTTTGCAAGTGTGGCATAGCAGGCAGACTTGGGAAGAAAGCAGGGGAGCCCTTTTTGTAGTTGTAGGGGTCATGGCTTTCCCCAACTGCTCGAAGGACCCACCTGACACTTTGCTGTGCCTAAGCCCAATAAATCTCATAATATAACATTAAGTGCGATCATTGAGTGAACTCCCTAACATACCACATGCTTGATGTGGGCTATCTCTCTACGTCTGCTTTTCACAATGAGCTCATTAAGCAGGCATTATCATACCTCATCTTACATATGAGGAAACTGAGGACTGCGGAGTTACATAATTTACCTGGATTCACACAGCTTTTCATGATGGATTCAGGGGTTAAACTCCTTCTGTCTGACTTCAAAGCCCATGCTTTTCCTTCTACGCCATGTGACACGATCCTTCCACTTACCATCTTCAGCCATAGCCTCTTGAAGGAAACATCATGGAGATATGAGGAAACTCAGAGGTCAGCTGATTGTTTACACCTTGCAGCAAACCCATTTACAGCATGCCTGAGTGACAGCCATCCCCTCTGCTTGTCATTCATCAGCAGTAGTGGTTCACTCCATTAAGCTGGGCAGCTTTGACAGAAAGTTCATTGTTGAGCTTGGATCTAGCCTCCTGTACATTCACTTAACTGCTCTTTGTTCTGCACTCAAGAGCAAGTCAGAGCAGGTCATCTATCTTCCTTGTGATGTCCTCCAATACTTCGAGGCAAGCACCACCTTCAGTTCACGTGGGCTTCCCTCCTCCCTGCTCAACACCCTTATTTTCTCAGAGAGCACATCCTCTGGTCACGTCAGTGACCCTCTGAAAACGTCACAGGAAGAATGGACCACAGTACTGCAGGTATAAGCTGGCCACACACCACATACCATGAATTGCTAATTAAGTCTTTGTGGATGTATTCTGTCCCTCATCACATTCTGAAAGAACAGTGCACATGACTCACTGCCCTTTTTATCTCCAATGCCCTGCAAACAGAAGGTGTTCCGCGGTGTTTCTTGATCCCCTGACTCATTTGTTCAGTGATATTCTTTTCTTATCACTCCTTGGGGCTCTTTACATGTTCTCCATTTTCCAAAAAACTGGCTTCAGGAGTTGAGATCTGCACGGTAGAGCTGCTCCTTACAAGCCATGTGCATCCTGGGACCTCTCTGGGGCAGTGATAAATGTGACAAGATCTATGAAATACTTGTCAATAATGGACATGAAATTATTTTATGTCAGTGTTCTTTGTACTTCAATGATAATCTATCTGGAACACACTGCCTGAAACACCGATCAGAATCAAATCCCTTTTGCGTTAGTTATCTATTGCTGCGTAACAAATTATCCTAAATTTAGTGGCTTAAAACACCAATAATTATTTTCCTGGGCATCCCTCAGTTCCTGTGTGTCAGGAATGCAGGTGTAGTTCGGCTGCGCTGTTCTGGCTCTGGGTCCCTCTTAGGGTTGCATCAGATGTCAGCCTTGGCTGCTGTTATCTAAAAGCTTAACTGGGGCTGGAGGATTTTATTCCAAGTAACTCACATGGCTGGCAAGTGATGCTGGCTACTGGCAGAAAGTCCTGTTCCTCTCCCTCTGGGCTTCTCCATAGAGCTGCATGGACATATTCACAGCAGGACAGCTGCCTTCCCCCAAAGCAAGTCACCTAAGACTAAGACATAAGCTGCAATATATACATGTTTTTGGCTGAGCCTTGAAAGTCACACACTGTCACTTCTGCTGCATTCTGCTGGTCACACAGATCAGCTCTGATTCAAGACAGGAAGGGTTACAAGGATCAATGAGGATCTTCTTGGAGGCTTCCTGGGCGTTTTATATGTAGACCTTAGCTCCAATTCCTGTTGTGAGACAGTACATTGTTTTCACCCAGAGATCTGATTGCCCAAGCCCAGGCATTAGCTAGAAGAGGCCAAGCCACTTAAATTCACAAGGTTTTGTGATCCTAATGAGATCCTCGAAGTCTACAGTTCATTCATCCATTTCACTAAATACTGATTGAGCATTTACTATATGCAAGGCACATTTCTAGGTGCCTGGGAGATATCCGTGAGCAAAACTAAACAATAAGCAAATATATTCATTCACCATCTGTCTTCTTTCCAGACTTTTAAAAGGAGAGACTGACATCTTCTGATTTCCGGGCTTGAAAGTCATTCTGTTAATTCTAGAACCTGGCCTTCATACATGTGAAACCAAAACAGCAATAACAACTATTATAATTATATAGATAACATTTGTAGGACATTACTATGTGCCAGATTTGTGCTAAGCAGTTTACATTTATTATATCATTTGATACTCTTCGCAGCTCTATGAAGTAAGTACTATTATCTTCAGCATTTTATATGCAAATGAGGAATCTGGAGCTTAGGTAGATAACTTGTCCAAAGTCATACAATTAGTGAATGGAAGATCTGGGACTCAACCTAAAACTCTTACATCAAATTTGTGTTCTTAAAGTTGATGAATCATTCCCCAGCAGACCTTGAAACTCAAATGCCTCCAGAGACCAGGTAAGTGATGTAAAGGAGAGCGCTAATGGGACAATAGGGAGCAGTGAAGACATTGGTGAGCCATCAACTCATGTCTGTCTTGAGGCATGAAAGTTCACATTTTTGTAAAACATCACACTGGCCAAATAAAATACATTCCAGAGCCAGATTCAGCTAGAAAGACCCAGGTTCAAAGTTTAGGTATCATATGTTAAATTTAATTAATTTCTCAGCCACAAGCATCTTTAACAATCTTGTACAGCTTGGTTTTCATCCAAAGTTTATATTTAAAATATTGGTTTCTCATGATGAATAAGACAGTGAAGGATAGAGAACAACTAAAACTTCTCTCTACTACATTCTTCACTTATTCAACAAATATATATTGAGGGGCTCCTGCTAAGCCCTTGGGTTAAAGCAGACAACATAACAGATGTCATTCCCGACTTCATCGAACTTAGGTCTAGTTAGCAAGCTTTGCATCAATACTTAAGAGAGGATGCACAATGTTTCTCAAACTTATTTTAATATTTTGCAAGCCCTAAGTGTTCCAAGGAAAAGACTTTGGGAAGTATTTTGCCTTAAGCTAGGAGATGCAAGATGACAGCACATTAGCTGAGCAGACGTGCTCGGTTTGGCCAGCACAGTGATTTATCAGGCTTTTGGAAATGTCTTTGAGAAGGGTCTGCACTCTGCTGTTGGACACAGAGATCCACCATCATCTGTTGGACATCACCTGTCTTGCTTCAAATATTTATACTGCTGAATAGCTCCTGAATGCATTTGCATTTATAGCCCCCTTTCACAGTACAGAATCTCTGCTGCTCCAAAGTCCTATTGACATCTCAGGAGAAACTAAGAAACAATGAAATTTGGTGATTTAAAATGCCAGGTGGAGATAAAGCCTGGGCAATGACTGGAGAGCAAGAAAGCACATGCCAAAACAAGAAAAGAGCATAGACTGTAGGCATCTCTGTGGAACAGCAGGAAGCAGAAATGTTGTCATCGGAAAAAGACTTGGGAGACAAATCCACAGGCAATAAAATGAGATCCATGCCACCCTGGAGTACAGTCGAAACAGAACTCCTCAAGGATAAGGCTGCCAGGTAAAATACAGAATTTCCAGATAAATCTGAATTTAAGATGAACAATGAATACTTTTTTTTTAGCAGAAATATGCCCCAAGTATCGCACAGAGCACACATATTAAAAAATTATTTGGTGTTTATCTGAAATTTAAGTTTAACTGGATATTACGGGCTTTTATTTGCTAAATCTGGCAACCCTACTCAAGGGACAACCAGCCAGTGGCTTAGTGGCAACTTGCAGATTTTATTTTTTTTCTAATGTGAAGAAAAGGAACTAGTGGGCATCTTCCATGTTTAGACATTCCTTTCAGTGGCCTGTTTCAGATTATAACGGCTGTGGGATACTGCAGCCATCAGAAATGCAGGGAGGCTGAAGTTCAGCTGTTGAGAACAGAATCAATGGCTTGGGGCCTGGGAGGGGAACTCACAAGCTATCTAGTCCCACTGGCTGCAGCAATCTTACAGAAATAGCCAAAGCAGTGACTTCATTATAACCAGATGGAAAAATATCACTGCACATAGGCCCCTGGACTTGCATCTTGCTACCGGACAAAGAAGAAATATCCAGAGGCTGACTCTACAGAAGACCAAGCCAAATTCTGGGCAACAGTCAGAGGAAGAAAACGGTCAGAGAGCTTTCATTTTCAACATCACCTAATCTTTGCTAAAATTTGTTCTAGGTGCTTTGGGGAAAAAAGGCATTTTGTTCATGATTAAATTTTATTATAAAGGTATATCTAATTCCACAGAAAAGTATGTGTTTTCAAAAACACAATCTTGGTCATTTCTGAGACCAAGGTTTTCTCCCCACTGGAATGAGGATCACTGTTGCACTTTAAAATTAAGTTGGGCTTCTTTGAAGAGAATTCTCATTGTGGTGATCCATCATCCTCAAGGACTTTCATAAACAAAATAGAGTATTCACTGCGCAAAGGTTTCTTTTCTGAACATAGTGATATTTGAGCTGCAATAGTTTTCTTTTTTTTTTTTTTAATTATACTTTCTCCTCAGGAAATTCTAACAGGAAAGAGGGAAGGTTGTAAAGAATTTTCAGGACTAATTTTTGTCATTTCTTATCCAGAAAGAGGAAACATATAGGACACAAGGAGCTGTGTATCTTTAACTTCCTTTCTTTACTGATCGCTTTTGCCCTGAAGCTCATTTGTGCTTTTACATGGATGTGCTTGGGGTGCACAGAGCTGTGTGTACATGTATGTGTGATTACACGTGTAAGCATGTGCACAGATGGGTGTGTGAGGAATACATGTGGTTCTATCACTTTGTATGACATTGAGACTTACTCCTTTGCACCCCAGTTCTTTTGGTATTCAGGGAAACAAAAACAAATATAAATATTCTTATACTTGGGTCTTCTGATGGTTAATTTTATGGCAACTTGGCTAGGCCACAGTACCTAAATATTTGGTCAAACATCAGTTGAAGGTCACTGTGAAGGCATTTTTCAGATGAGATAAACATTTAAGTCAATAGACTTTGAGTAAAGCAGATTACTCTATGCAATGTGGGTGGGTGGGCCTTGTCCAATCAGTTGAAGACCTTCAAAGAAACAGGTCCATTGAGGAAGAAGGCAATTTGCCAGCAGACTGCCCTCAGACTCGCGCTACATCAACTTCTCTTCCCTGGGTCTCTAGCCTCCTGGTCTACCCTGAAGACTTCAGATGTGCCAGCCTCCACAATCATGTGAGCCAATCTCTTAAAATAAAGCTCTTAATAAATCTCTAGTTAAACACACACACACACACACACAAATATACAGGTCTTTTACCCAAAATTTTATCCAATAAAATGGTCAAATTCTATTTTACATTATGTAATCAGTTCCTGAAATCCTTCTGGAATCTTCTCTGAGGATGGATTTCTGAGCTGTCTTGACTTAAAGGATGCATGCAGAAGTCCATTACACTCAGTCTTGGCCAGAGATCTCAAGGAGCTGAACAGGCCTCCGTCTTCCTTCCTGTTTTTCCCACTTCACTCGGGAAACGTGAATTCACCTACAAACATGCATTCTCCCCACACCCAGGAGCTTGGGTTTCAGCATCAGAGACAGGATGTTAAGTTTATCTGAAAAGCCACCCAGGAGGCCCGTGCTGCTACTCTCACTGTCTGTGTGAAATTCCTGCACAGCAGCAGCAGCAGGCTTCAAGGGAGGCTCCGTGTGAGGGGAGAGCAGCAGGCTGGATCCCAAGCGCTCCAGAAACTTCATGGATGTGAATCAGAATTCAGTTCTCCAGTGCTGAACTGAAGACCCTCCAACGAGGACCACAGAGCCAGGCTGCGGGATGAATGAGAGTCTGTGAGCAGGCCTCCTTGGATGACATCCCTGTTACCCAGATGGTATTAAACAGTTACGCTCAGTTTCAAGGGAACGCAGAATCACGTGTGTCCTGGGTGTGTTAAAAATCCACCAGTGATGTTAGCCCAAACGCTCACATTCTGCTTTCCTATGCACGGGTATCAAAGTTAGTGCAGGCCCCTTGACACCATAATCCATTATCAAAAACTGAAAGCAGCTGGTTGGATTTCTAAACTTTCTACACGGAGAAAAGCATCTGGTCCCAGTTTGCTGCAAAGAAATCAGTTTTGTTTTCTCACAGCTCGGCTACAGAAAGCATCGGAGCAGCCCGATTCCCCAAGTAAAGGAACCGTCATGCTGGTCTAAGGCTTCATTCAAGCTGAGTAATGTGCTGCCCCTCCCCACTGCCAATGCCTTTCTACCTCCAGCTTGGGGGCCTCCACCAAGCAGGGACTCTGAAACAGCACCAGTTCAGAATGAGAAGGCTGGGCATTAGCAAAGCAGCTCCAGCCCCTCAGAGAAATCTCTGCACAGATCACGTGTACAAAGGGGAAAAAAATCATTTGTAATGTGTTGTCTCAGAAATGTCTTTTTAGGATTGTGCAAAGCTGAAGTATCGACTAACTTTCCGTTAATTTTAAAGGCGGGGCTCGGCCATAATCTACCCCTTTGATTCCACTGACCATCAGCAGTTGTGGCCATTTTCTGTCTGGCTATGGAGAACAGTTAAATGATAATGTCCTTACCCGCCTTTGACTTCTCTTCCAGCCTGTTTCAGCAGTCTCACCCAGGCACTTCCTGTCTCCCCAGCTCCACTGTCTGGCACTTATTTCAGACAAGTCAATATGTTTAAATTATATCTGAACTCAAGGTAATTAATCATAAAGCTTTATGCTTTGTAATGTGTTTTTTTTTTTTTTTAACTTCTGGTTGGCATTCCACTGAATCACAATTAAAAAGAAAAAGCTATCCGAGATGCATTGTGAATATTCCATAAATGCTCAGGCTGGGAATCCTTTCTGACACAAGGAGCACACTGAAAACCTCCACTCTTTGAGGATCTAAATAAGAGGGTCAAGATGGCATTTCGAGAAATGTTAAGCAGATCAAAGGAAAGACCCATATGAGCTGGCTGGATCCCAATGTACAGAAACAATCTAATTTGAAAACATGAAAGTCAGGTGATGAGTTGTCTCTTTAATGCATTTTGCAAACATAGCAAAGGCTTTGAAGCTCACCGCATAATTACGCCATGGGACTATACTGGATACACGTTACTGAAGATTGATAGGTGCTTGCTTCAAACAAATTGTGGTCTCCTCCAGTTTTAATGGCAGCCTTGTAGCACATGACCTTTGTATTCAGTTTCATCATTTGTATCTAGTCCAAGGCTGGAATGCATAGCATGTAATGGTTCCCAACTCCCTTGAGGGTGGGCTGGCATCCAGGCTCCCATCCTTCTGTGAACACTTCCCTGTCTAGGAAGTAGATGATGATTACCATTCAAGACACTTCAAAGAGGATGAGGAAAAGGTAAACCTAGGGTTCAGATAAATGGAGCTGGAGCTCATGTAAGGATACAACCTTCCCAAAATGATACTTAACTTAGACATATTTCAAAATTTATAAAAATTATATGCCCCATTGTATCAATCAGGATTCGGTGTAGGAAAGAGAAACCAGGTCTTTTAAGCAGGAAGAGAATTTAACACAGAGAATCAAGTGCTTTCAAAATCAATGGATGGGCTGAAGGAGCAGGTTCTGGGCTGGGCCTTCTGGATTGACTTCCAGAACCATCTAATGATGGTTAGATGTGGCTATTATAGATCAGTAACTCATCTCTTTCAAAAGCATCTCAGAGTAGGATTTGTCTTACTAGCCTAAGTACCATCTTTATGTCACGTAGGCCTCAATATAACTACAAAAACAGAAATAAAAACAAAAACAAACCAAACAAAACAATTTAAGGAAAATACCCACGCATATTATCCAAATTTTTTCTATGATTTTTTCTTTGCTGAGGTTGGCATTTTAAGACACATACACAACTAAAAGCACAACATTTTATTTAGCTAATGTCAAAGATAGTGTAGGGAGGCTAACAGTATGTATTTCTCTGGGTAGATCCCAAAGAAATCTACATTTTAAAGTTTAAAATAGGTCTACACTTTAATCTCAGCACTACAGTGAGAATTAACAAACAAACATTGGTTATTCTCAAGCCAATAAATTAATTGCACGCAGGATCATCTTTTGAGACATGAGGGAATATTAAGTATATTGTAGGTTAGGTGTGGACAAACTATGACTATGCTTATTTTTGTCAAACACAGCTATGTCTGTTTATTTGTTATTAGTGGCTGCTTTTCCACACCAATGGCTGAACTAACTGCAATAAAACCTAAAATATTTACTTTCAGCTCCCTTTAGGGAAAAGCTCCCTAACTTCTGGTTTAGGGTAGCAGGGACCATATATAAGATCCATAGATTCTAGTTCTCAATTTCAGTACAGATTGCTACAAATTAGTTGCTCCCATACCATTCAAACATTGAGTCACAACGCAGAATCATTTCCACATGAAAAAAGCTATCTGGTATTTTTCTGTCTGGCAATACAGACTTGCTTTTCTATTATCTTTTGGACTGAGCAGGAAGCTTTTAAAAATGATGGCTAGCAAAGAAAGGCAGATCCAAAACAGCAAGAAGCTTTCTAGATCCAGTAAAATTTTCTGCAATAATAGAAAGGTTCTATATCTATGCTAATATGCTTGAATTAAAATTTTAATTTTATTAAATTTTAATTTAAATAGTCACTTTATTTCTAGTAGCTATCATATTGGACAGTGCAGTTGTAAACCATAACCTATGTTCTCCTGGTTGTTTTATCGTCACTAATACCTTGCTTAATGATGAACGATTTTAATGTAGGTGGTAGGGATATGGACAGACTCGCAAATTAATAACGATTTCAAAAATATTTTATAAAAAGGAATCTGAGTGAGTCTTGTATAAATAATCAACACATTGAAAATACCCTCTTATTAGTGGCACATACAATCCAAATTGTGAAGGCAGAGAAATCTGGTAGAGTGAGTGGGTGCCCTTAGGTCTCAATGTTGAAAACCTTTTCATCCTTTTGAAAACTCTGATTTCTAGGGCTGTGGATCTCCTTTACATGGACTGGAGTTCAAGCCTTTAACTTAGTTCATCAAGAAATCTTTTAAATCACTGATCTATTCAAAATATTCATATTTACTACCTATATTTTCCTTTCTGGCTCGCATCATATTTATTAGTTAGGTTTCAGTTCTCCTGTTATTTTAAATGTTTTTCTCATTTGCATAGTTGATAATTTGGGGAAAGTTACTTGAAATCTGTTTTTCACCATTGACCATCACTCCAACAGAAAAATCATTTCTGGCTTTGAACAGACAATTCATTTCATTTTTCTCTACTGTATCTTTCCGGATTTGAAAGAAACAGATTGGAGAAGTCCCAACATACCCACTCATGACCAACTCAAAGGAATATGAGGAGTAGCAACTCAGCTGCCAACTTCTTCAGTCCCATTCACATGTCTGTCGGACGTACAGGATACAGCTGGACATCTTGGCTTTGCAGCTGCCACATGGATGCTGTGTGGCTAGGAATGTCAGCTTAAATCTGAGACTGAGTCAAGGAAAGAAGAAATGGCAGAGTCTGCATGATACCTGAGACACCTCCTATGATCTCCTCTACCGGCTACTTTTGTCAAATCTCAAGGATATAATATGCTCTAGAGCCATAACTATGTCACAAAAACTCTGCCAAATTGCCACATTTGGGAAGTAAGCAACAACAAGTTTCCCTGTGGCATTGAATAAGTTCTGTGGCTCTAGCCAATTTTAAGGCCATTTGTTCCCATTGAAACTTAAAATCTAAGAAAGGAAAACATGACGTTAGGTTTGTTTATGTTTGATACCCTTTCTTTTTCCATGAAGGGATACTGACAAAGTGAACTAGATTGAACATGGCAGTGCTAAATGAAACAGTTTCTCAAACTCTGGTTGACAATTGTAGCATTCGCCTTCCAAGGTAAGGACTTCTCAAGGAATCTCCTGTTGAAGCCTAAAAACAATGGAGAAATCCAGAAAAATGGAACTACAGAAGAGTGCTCCCCAGCAACACTGCCCACCAAAGTTAGAACATGAGCGGTCGCTTCCTCCACCATCTCAGTTAGAAATCTAAAGGGCACCTACCAAGCCTGTCACTGTTAATATTATTCAGAGAGCAAGCGTGACTTGGCCCTCAAAGGGACGGTTTCACTCCATAAGCCTAGAGCCCTTGTCTTAGATGTGAGAGTACTTGTGGAAAGCCAAAACCACCAGTCTATTCCGGTTCCATTAATAAACAAAATGTATGTGTCAGGGATGCAATTTTGGACTGTGACTGCTTCTATATTCGCCACGGCAGTGCAAGTTTCCAGAACTATTGTTGGTTGGAATTTTGGTCTAAACTGATCGGTCATGGTCCTGAAAGTCACTGTAATCAGAGTAACCAACACTCTTGTGTTTCTGCCAATTGCGCTACTGTGTAGGCAAACCATGAATAAGATTGGCTTAGTTACAACTGGAATAGTCTATATTGCCACATGCAAAAGGCCTGGTAGTTTTTGTCAAGGCAGAGATGCCTGCTAAGTTGCAGTGCTACTGTATGCTTCCTCTGGACTCTCACCCAAGGAAAGCCCCTCAGTGTGGGTAACTGTGGTCTGAGAAAGACCGCTTGAAGTCAGAGGACCCATAACCCATGAGCCTATTAACGTATCTGTGCCTTAGTTTCCTTATTCATAAAAAGCTCCCTTACGAGTTGTTACAGCAATCAAAAAAGATAACATAAATGTTGCTGCTGCATTGTGATCAGTTAAAAAGTATTAACTATAAAAATGCCATGCTTTTATGATTGAATTGGAAGAGGCTATATGATGTCAATCAAAAATTAACACCAAAACCAATTTTTTTAAACTTTGTTATCTGGAGGTAAAACTTCCTACCTTCAAGTATTTCTTAAGCCATAGAAGCAATATTCACTCTGGCTGCCCCATCTTAAAGTGTGTGTGTCAAGTCAGCCTTAATATTTTAGGGATGAGACTTGTCCCTACAGCTTACTAGAAACTTATTTCCTGCTGTTATTGCAGGAGCCATCCTTCCCAAAGGCGCTATGATACACAGGAAGTCACCATGTAGCTAAATCAGCCTGCAGCTATTATAAATAAAATCCTCAGAAGAACATTCAAATTCTAATCCATTATATTGTTAGTTCTCCAACCAGCATTATGCCCACTTGCCCTGTGTTTTACATTGAATTTCTTTTTTCTTCTCCAGTCTCATTCCACAAATCCTTCTCCTAATTTACGTCACACTATTCTACTTAGAGTTCTCTAAACTCTCCCAACATGTGTATATTTTGTTCTTTCTGCTTTGTATATCCCTCCAACTTTCACAGGTTAACTCCTATTTATCCTTTAGAAATGAATTCAGTTATTTCCTCTTTAAGAAAGCTATCTTTGACCCCTTAGGTCTAGGCTTAGCACTCTTCCTAAGTACAGTCTTTGAACTTTACCACCATTTTTAATACAATGTGCTATTGCCTCCATTAGAATAATCTCCTTGAGAGCAGGGATTGCCATATTTTTTTCTCTTTCTACAGCTCATATAGGTTGAATATCACACACACACACACACACACACACACACACACACACACCCCAATCATAAGTTGAAGTTCTAACTCCCAGTACCTCAGAATGTTACTGCATTTGGAGACAGGGTCTTTACAGAGGTTATCAAGTTAAAATGAGGTCATTTGGGTGGGCCCTAATTCAATGACTTTATTAAAAGGGAAAATTTGGAGACAGATACACAGGAAGAATGCCATATGAAGATGAAGGCAGAATTGGGGTGATGCTTCTTCAAGCCAAGGACTGCCAAGGATCGACAGAAAACTAGGGGAGATGAATGGAACTTCTTCACAGCCTAGAAGAAACGAACCCTGTCAACAGCTGTATTTCAGAAATCTAGCCTCCAGAACTTTGTTACAGCCACCCTAGCAAACTAATACATGCTGGGAGGGTTATCCTCTAACAGAGAGAGATGGAAAAGGAATAAGGAGAAATAACTAACATTTATTGAGTATATACTTTATTTCAGAAGTTTTACATTGTTATGTGGCATCATTTAATCCTCATCATAACCATACGTATCATGTAACAGAGTAGGTATCACCTCCATTTTGCAGATTGAGACACTGAAGCTGCGACAATCTCAGTAGCTCACATGATACCCTGCAGGCAGCAAGTGGCGAGCCGAGGCTATGGAGTCATGGCGGACTCTGAAGACCCATGCTGTCCCCACATCCTAACTTCACCATCTGACCCTTGAAGTGTAGTCTCACGTCATCTCTAGACATTTCAGAAGTCTTGCTCTCTTGTATTTTCGTGGTAGAAATTATATTTCCTGATCAAACTGCTCCTTACATTTACACCACCTGGAAGCTAAACCAATTACAAAAAAGAAGATGATGGTTTCAATTTGACATTATTTCCTGGTTGCATGATCATTTCCCAGTCAGATCAACTGTAACAAGTTTTCTTTCTCAAAAAAACCAAGACTGAGTACTTTCTAACTTTCCTCAGAGTTTGAGACGTAGATGATAAGGTTGTTACTATGATGGCAAAATGGCTAGACCATGAGAGGAGCATTGGAATCCAGTTTCTGATTATCTAGAATAGCAGGATGCAATCTGGACATCTTTTATGTTAAACTCAGTGTCAGAATTCACCCAGTCTCCACTTGGAATTTCAAGTTCATTTTATTGGAATCCAGAGAAACACGTATGCTGTGTTCCTGCTCTCACTCTTATGTGTTAATTTTGGGGGAGTTGGGGATAATGGAGGGGAGGAATATATTGGCTTTGTTTCTCATATACACAGTAAGAGTTTCTACGGAGATCTGTTGGAAGCCAACCCAGAGAGAACATAAGACAGGACAACTCCTTTCTAACCACATACCAAAATTTGTGCAACGTTGGCTACATGGCCCACCATCAGTTTTTTCAGAAAGAAAGACATGAAAGAATAAGAGAGCTACAAAGATGCCTGTCCTAAGTGGTGGTGCTCCAGTGGGAAGCTGCATGGAAAATGAGGTGGGATGGTAAAGTGGTTCAGAACATGGGCTTTGGCATCCAAACTGGGTTCAGTTCCCACATCTTATTTATTTTCTGCAGGGGAAATGTTTAACCTCACCAAGGTTTAACTGACTTATCTTTAAAAAAATAAAAAGTGCATAGGAGGGAAAAGTTCTCAATTCAAACCCCATAGGATGGGCAAAAATATTAAGTTAAAAGATATTTTAATATGTAAAGGGCATGGCATGCAGTTGGTGCTCAAAATGGCAGGTCCTATGATGATGAGGTTAGGGTGTGTTCCTTGGCCTCCTCTCAGGACTGAGTCATGTGGCCATTTTCCCTCTCTGCACCATGTGTCCTGACGACTTGCTTAAACCATGCTCACTGCTGCAGGCTCCCCTTGGAGGAATCCCTGGGCAAATGTCTGCCTTTGTCATCTCTGTTGTGTGAATTTCTGCAGCAGAGCACTGCAGTCGGAGCCCTGCCGGCAAGGACTGCAGCACACAGAAGGAGGCACCCACGCCGGAGCTAGACCCCAGCCTTTCCAACACTCAGGCAGCTGCTGCCTTTGATCCCTCACTACGGGTGCTGAGTTTCCTTGGAGCTAACAGTTGCAATGTATGCCAAAGCTTTCAAAAATATCTCTAACCTCCACATCCTACCCCACCCCCACATACACACACAAAACTACAGGGGCCAGAGTACAATCACCGCCTCTGAGAGGGCAAACTGAGAAGTCTCAGAGATGGAGGGAGTTGGCCTGGAGCTACAAAGCAAGCTGCTGGAAGAATCCTGGAATAGAGCGCATATCTCAGGACTGGAGAGTCTTGGGAAGGGCCTTCCTTTTAGGGAGTGGCTGAAATCTGCAAACAGATCACTGCCAAGCAGCCCCCTCCAGCTCTGAGTAAACTTCTTTAAGACTAAATTACACTTGGCCCCACCAGGTTTCCTATGACTGTCAGGATCTGTAGGGACTTAGGCCTGGAGACCAACTCTCTGGGCCTTGCCTAGGATGAGTATGTGTCTCCACACTCGGAAGGAAGGGGAGGTTCACCAGATACAGTGTGAAAGGTGCCATTCAGACAGCCAGGAAAACAAAGAAAATCTTCACGACAACCCAACCTGGATGGTATGATTTGATTTCTAGATTGAGATAGTTAAAAAAATGTATCAACTCTCCAATGTCCAAGCATTCGTTTATTTGTCCAATAAATATTTTTTATGTACTTAAAATACATCAGGACTTGTGCTAGGCACTGGAGTTACAAAGGTGAATGATACAGGTATGTCCCTGACCCCATACAGACTACAATCTAGGAGAAAAAAGAGGTCAGTGGAATCTTAGGGGAGCAGAAGGTGACAAATAATATTTATTTTGGTTTCCCCAGTAGAGACTTCTCAGTGATGGGCCCAGAGTAAGAACTCAATAAATGATGAATGAATAAATGAATGAAAATATTTAACATCTACTGAGTGTGCACAGGCATGATTTTAAGCATGTAAATGTATTAACCCATTTTATATATGCAATGTATTTAATGAATTGACACACATAATTAAATATATAGCAAATGAAAGTTGTAAATGAATAACTGATGTACGCTCAGCCCCCAAAGCTTCTATCCTGAATGTGTTTTGAATCTGGAGAAGAAGGGACAAGAATAAACAATGGCGGATAAGCGTTGGGTTAGGCATCGAGAAATCTATACAAACATGGAAAGAAAATGGGTTTTGCAATAGCCATAGGAATAAGCTGAGTTCACATCCTAACTTCACCTCATGGCTGGGTGATCTTACGCAAATAGTCTAACTTCTCAAGCCTCAAAATCCAAATGTGTAAAATGGATTTAATACACCCACCTCACGGGGCTCTTATGAGGGTTAGTCACATTCACCAGTTTCTATATGAGAAAGTGCCCCTGAACTGGGAGGTACCCTCAAGATATTATTTGCTATGGATTTAGGACTTATTAAGAGGCAGCAGAGCATAGTGGGAAGTGCAGCTTAGAATCAAAGGCCCTAGTTCTAAATCTGGGCTCCATCAGCCAATTGAAATATATAAACAGAGGGATTAATTGAGATGGATGTGGGTTAAGATGTTTTAGTACAGAGCTACTGTTGTAGAATAGGAGGGGGGGAAAAACCAAGCTCTTCCTGGAGAGTGAGTCACCAAAGGCTTTCTAAGAGTCTCTGGATAATCTTTCTGAGCTAGTTTAAATGGACTGAATGAACTGGTGAACTCCCAGGATGCTCCTCTCCTGAGAGCCTGTGATCATCCCACATGGGTGTGAGAATCATGTGATTGACTCTGCCTGTGGGATCAACAAGACCCACCTGCACAGGGATTCCCAGTGTCACCTGTGGCTAATGGAGGAGTTACTGCTAAGCAAGGAAGAGTGTCAGGGCAAGAGAGAAGGCAGGCAGGAATGGCCCTTCTCCATCCTCAGCCAAGGCATCTGCAGGCTGGGCTGGTCTAGGGGCAGCCCTCTGAAAGGAACAACTTCTGTTTGTCCAACAGTGTTGGACCATTTGGGTCAAATTTAACAAAATGTTCCAGCTTTCAGCAAGGAGCATCTTCCTTGAATAAATCTGCACAAGGCATAGGCACAGAGGGTTAATAGATAATATGGACAGTATTTTACAGTCCATACAATAAATTATTACTTTCTTGGCCCACTGAACATGAGACACATTTCAGGTATATTAATTATTTCTAATTTTTTAAAAAAACTGAGTACAGAGTAAATACAGTCTCAAATGCATGCATTAATTAGATGCCTTTGACCCTTCACTCTGAGTGCATGTGAACTCCAAGGGAACTACGGTACATCTGTGGTTGATTGGTTGGAAATTAATTCATTAAGATCCTGGTTCAGAAAGCGTTATTTGATATCACAAGCCACCTCTTTAGACTCTCAGCTGCTTTTGTAAATAGCCTTGACACCACAAGAATTTCAAGGTGTTGGTTCAAAACTCTAAACCTTAGGTTTAGAGTTATAAATGTTATGAAGAGTTAGAAAGGTAAGGTTATAAATTTGGCAAAACCTGTTCTGCCTTTGCTGTGAATGGAATACCTGTTATTTTGAAAAATAAATCCACACAGTTCAATTTATGACTCAGGTTAAATGTTAGAGAAGTTATAAAAACTGGAAAATATGTGTAGCAAGTAATTATTTGATTTACAGGGGAAAACTGAAAAGCCCATTTGCCTAGTGTCTTAGAAAGCTTTTTTTGTTTAGTTTTGTTTTGTTCTTTTGTTTATGAGCCCTTGTCCTACTGTCCTGGTCAGGTGAGAAGAGTCCTCAAAGCTGTTCATACTTGGTCAATGTGATGAATCACTTAGGCTGACTTTCAGACTGCGATGCTAAGATTAAAACCCAAACTATACAAATTCCAAGGCACCCCTGTATGCCACAAGGCCCTTCCTCACTTATACTGATGTGCAGTGTTACAAACGTTATCTAATCAACTGACATTTTAAGGATCAGAGAATTCAACAAGAATAACAATGTGGTGACAATTTAGTCTTTTCCTCCCTTCATAAAAACACCATCTTCTATTTGGTCTCCACTCAGGTCAAGACATTTCACTAATTTGCTAGTCATTAAAAAGATATTTTTATACCCAGCCTGTAATATTATCCTCTTCAGTGATTATGATAGCTCCCAACAGAATTCCAGACTCGCAAATGAAGGCTGGGAAGCTGAACTGCAATTATGATACTTTAAATAATTCCACAAAAGTAGAACCGCTGTTAAATAATTTATGGTCTTTGATCTTGTCACAGATCTACTGAAATCTTCACATCACTCGAGCTAAATATTTTCAAACAGAAAAGGGATGGCTACTTTCCCCGTTACCACCCACTTGCCCTGGTTGAAGATACATCAATAAAGTTTCCAGATGTTTGTCTTGTTGAGAAATGGGACCCCAGGAGGGGCACTGCTGCCAGCCTTAGGGGACCTGCCAGCATCAAATGCTTTGCCTGTCTGTGCTCATTTGTAGAGCTCTAAAAGTAGACCTGGGAGCAGGTGAGAGAATTCATAACTTTCTATTAAATTTATCTGAATTTCTGCAAGAATTAGACCTGAGGCTCTCAAACCTCAGCATGGGTCAGAACCACCTGCAGGGCTAGTTAAAGCAGATTGTCTGACTGCAGCCCAAGAGTGCCTGATGCAGGATATTTGGGGTGGGGACCAGGAATTTGCCTAACAAGTTCCCAGGTGATACTGCTGTTGCTGGTCAGGGCAGTGCATTTAGAAAACCCATAAGCTAAATCCATAACTTCTGTTTCCTTAGACATAGTTAAATTGTGACCTGAAGGATGCTGAGTTCTTAGATTCCACCTGAGCTGTCTTGAGAAATAAGTGTGAGGGATAAAAGGGGCAGGCCTAGGTCCCTCCAAGGCCACACCTGGAGCTCATTTCAAGGAAGCAATCCCCTGTTAGAGGAGCCTCTGTCTTCACAGTGAGACCTCAACTCACGACTAGGGGAGGGAGAGTGTTCTCCACTGAGAAGGGAGGCAGCCTGGGAACTCAGAAGTTTTAGCACCTGGAGTAAAGGTACCAAATTGTCAAAGTCACCATATTCATGGGAAAAAAAAAGCTCATTTCACTTGAAAAACTTGAGAGAGGGAGAGAGAAAAAGAGAGGAAGAGGGAGAAAGAGAAAGAAAGAGAAAGAGAGAGAAAGGGAAAGAGACAGAAAGATAAAGAGAAAGGAAGAGAGAAAGGAAGAGAGAAACAAAGGAAAACAGCTCCTGATAGTAAAGCTTTTCCTTCTTCTGCGACCTTGTCTTTTATCCATAAACAACTTCTTAGCTGCCACATATTTCAGCTATTTAACATTTACAAATGACATGTTTCTAAATCAGTTTGGGTTGTCTTCATTTGCAAATTTAGGCCAGACCCTGTTTGGTAATTCACCTGACAGCAATGTTTGTGTGAAATTTGTTTGCTGGATTTGCTTTTTTTAAAGAAAATTTGGGGGAAGAGAATGCGGGGAAAGAGATTATCAGGACATTATTTAGCTTAGAAACAAAGAACGCTCAAACCAGATGAAATTTCACAGGCTCTCTGCTGATTTGTTTACAGAGTGTGCTAAGGAATCCCAGGGAAGGGTTAGGTGATGACATCACGGTTCCCTGATAATTCTCCTCAGTTTTGCCTCGGGGAGCTACAGAATTCAGGCTAAAGCAGGTGGGTTGTTTTGCAGTAATTTCCCAGATAACTGCAGCTTAGTGTATCTGAACAGAGTTAAAAAACAAAAACAAAAAAAACTATAAGAACAGAAAATGTTGAAAGAAGGAATAGTACAATTGTTCATTTATAGGCAATCTTCAAAGGTAGCCTTGGCCTTGAGTGGAGAAAAAAGGTGCCTGAATTGTTTGGGGCTTGTTTTTATCATGATGAAGTGTTATACTTTAGTGTTATATTTATATTTTCCCAATAAAAACTACAGGGAGACATCTGAAGGCTATGAAGCTGAGCTGGTAATAGTAATAATACCAAACATTTACACTAAGCACACAGTCTTACTTTCACAACAATCCCACCAGGAAGCCCAGGCCTGGAGAGATTGGGTAACCAGCCCAGGGTCATATGGTAAGTGACAGAGATGGCTGCCAGCCTGACCTGTGTCTGTCTGACTCCAAAACTCCTGCCAGGCAGAGAGAAGTAAAGAATTTGCAAAATAAAACATTTGTTGTCTATAAACAGCGTGTTGCTATTTGGAAGGAAGGTGAGAAGATGCAAACAGAATATCTGTTTGTCCTAGCATTATGTACACAGGTGGGAGCTATCAAATAGGAGCTCCAGTCACTGTGGAGAGCAGAGAGCAGAAGTCAGGTGCAGGGAGCTCCACCTAGAGACTCCGACCCTAAGGCCGGCCCATTTCCCTCTGCCTTCATTGGAGCCTTCACTGTCTGTGATTCTTCCTGTGTCACTCAATCTGCTGAAGGAGCCAGGAGCTCTGTAAACCATCTACTAAGCATTCTGCCTTTCTTGTGATCTTACCAAACCTCTTTCCCAGACCTTGATAACCCCCAGTGAGAAATCACTCAATTTATAAAAACACTAAATTCTCTTGGTTCAGTAATTCTGATCATTTTACAAAAGGCAAAAAATATATTCATTGTACTACAAATATGCTCTAGCCCAAGTTCCCAAATGTCCTTCTAAACCCTGCCCTCCCCCCACCCATCTCCCATCTCAGTACTTGGTACCTCTCAGCTTCTCAAGCCATAAACATACATCATCCTTATTCTTTCCTTTGTCCCCTTTCTTCTGCATCTGACCTACCAGCCACTCCTGAAAACGATCTCCAGACTGCATCTCAGTTCCTTCCACTCATCTCACCACCATGGCCACCTCCCAAGTCCAGGTTGCTGTCATCTCACCTGCACGAGGCTAATCACCTCCTACCTTGTCTTCACACAGCAGCCAGGGGCTTTGTTTCCCACCCACCCTTCAAAGAATTATTTTTTAAATTGTATAACAGGTACATGAATGCATTATGGCAGGCTGAAAATGACCCCAAAAGATATCCACCTCTTAACACTGGGCCTGTAAATTGTGACCTTATTTAGAAAAATGATCGCTGCAGATGTGATTAAGTTAAGGATCTTGAGATGAAGAGATGATCCTGAATGATTTGAGTGGGTCTTAAATACCATCCTAACTGTTCTTATAAGAGAAAGGCAGAGGGAGATTAGACACACACGGAAATGGGAACAGCAGTGTGACTGCGGAGGCAGAGACTGGAGTGATGTACACACAAGGAACGCCGGTGGCCACAGGGAGCTGGAAGACACCGGGGACTGATCTCCTTAGAGACACAGCTCTGTCAACACCTTGCATTCAGCCCAGTGAAACTGATTTCAGGCTTCTGGCCCCCAGAACTATTGAGAGAACAAATATGTGTTGTTCTAAGCCACCAAGTTTATAGTAATCCATTACAATGGTAACAGGAAACTAATATATGCACTGTTGATGCAAAACTAAAAAATTATAAAGAACCTACTGTATAGCACAGGGAACTCTACTCAATACTCTGTAATGGCCTATATGGGAAAAGAATCTAAAAAAGAGTGAATATATGTACATGTATAACTGATTCACTTTGCTGTACACCTGAAACTAATACAACACTGTAAATCAACTATATTTCAATAATAATTAATTTTAGGACTTCCTAGGGGGTGCAGTGGTTAAGAACCCACCTGCCAATGCAGGGGACCTGGGTTCGAGCCCTGCTCCAGGAAGATTCCACATGCCGTGGAGCAACGAAGCCCATGTACCACAAAAAAAAAGTTAATTAAAAAAAAAAAAAATCAGAAACTGTAGATAAGGTTTAAATACCTCTAGACCATCTCCTCTCCTCCCACCTCAATCCATTTCCCTCCTCTGGGGTACCCACTGTCATAAGGTTTGGTTTTTATCAGTTCAGTCCTTTTTCTATGCATTCACATACACGGATGTACTAAAGAAAGATGCCATTTATTTTTGTTTTAGTGAACCCAAAGTGCTCCCCCTGATTTATGGTTTGTTTTGTCTGCTTCTGAACGTGACATAAATGGAATAAGGTATGTTCTTCAGTGACTTACTTCTTTCACCCATCATTATGCTTTTGAGATTCATCCCTATCGTTACAAGTAGGGATCTACAGTTTGTTTTCTCTACTGTAGTGTATTCCAGTGCATGAAAACAAAGTTTACTTATCCATTTACATCTGGAGTCATCTTAGGAAAGAGCAGTTTCATCATAATACTCCTTGCTTGGAGTCCTCCTCTGGTTTCCTACTGCAGTTTTAGTATGTCAGACTCTTCCCAATGCTCCCTTTGCTTCTCCCATCTCATTTTATCCCACTTTCCCTGATTCGCAGGCTTTCTTTGGGTTCCTTGAACACACCAAACTCACTTCTACCTTAGGACTCTTGCTTGTGCCTATCCCTGGACCACTGCACGTCCAGATATTTGCATCCCTGGCTCCTTTTTATTCAAATCTTATCTGTGCAGCCTTCCCTGACCATCCCATCTGAATTAGCCCAAGCCCCACTCATTTGCTCCCAGTGGCCTTTGTTTTATTTTCCTTGGTATATCTCTATCTATCTGCATTTGCCTTGCATATCTGCTTCCTGATCTATTGTCTGTCTCCCTAAACCACAGCTCTATGAAGGCATGAACCCTGCCTTACCCACTACTCTATCCCCAGCAGCTAGAACAGCGCCTGGCACGGAGTGGATGTCCGGCATATATTTGCTGGATGGATAGATGAATGAATGAGTAAATGAAGCTGTAAAGAAATTAACATCTCTACAGAGAGTAGATTAGACGCAACCAAAATTCAAGCACTCATTCATTCCTTCTACTGTGTGCTTATTTTTTAAAAGCCCTGATTTGGTACAGGTGATAAGAAGACACTTTGCTTGCTGCAGCAATTTCTTTGACAGGCTAGATCAGTGAGGACGGTCCCACAGAAAGTGAGGAGCTGTGAAAGCATTTATTGAGATGGGGTTTTAACTTTACCTTTAACTGTATGCTTTTCCCCGCTCCTGTATTTTCAAGCAGGGTGGAGCGTGTGCTCGCGGGTGACTAAGCCACTAGACTATTATTAGTGAAGCAGGGGGTGCTGATTACTGCACCAACCAGGCCTCTCCTTAGCCAGGAGGGGAACCCAAGCCTGTCTGACGATTTGGGCAAGATTCCAACAGGTGGAGAGGCTGTCCCCCAGCTAGGCCTGCCTCCTCGAGAACAAAACATCACAGGGATGCCAACGACCAGTTTGGGGGGTTCAAAATTAGAACACGATAAAAAGCAATGTGCCTTACCATTCACTTTACAAACTTTCTGAGCCTCTTATTACACCCCATGAATCTGACTTCAAAATTCATTTAGTTTCATTGCAGACGTGTGGCATTCCTAATTTCTTCTAGGTAGCCTGGTTTTTAGACTTTAACTATTGCTTCATTCTCTAGAGGGAAAAAATACAGTAACTGAAACCTGTGCAGGAGAAAATTGTGGCAGATGATTTTAGGGATGTCTTGTGTCCCCTTTCTCGGCAGTGTCTCCTCCGTGCATAAAATGTGTTCTCAACTATGAGGGCTCATCTATTTTAACATTAACTTCAAGACCCAAACACCAAATTAACATGACAAAGAAAAGCAAAGAGGAACTGGCGATTATAAAATGTATTAATTATGGGGCTCTGGGGGGAGGGTGACTCAGGAAGCATGGACAGCGTGGCCTCTTGCTCCTCAACCACAAATCTGAGACCACATCACAATGGGTAGTAGCACCTGCACACACACACCTGGGTGGAGTCGGCTGTCTAGTCACGGGAGCCTTGTGGTGGAGCACTGGCACTGCAGCTGGAGGAGGCTGGGGTCTGGTTTTTCAGTACAACTTACAACACGCAGAACAAAGAGGGGGACAGACAGCATGCTCACTTTTACCAAATGAGTTATCCTGTGTCTAAATGTCACAAATGCAATTGCCCGTGGGCATCACAAAGAAGCTTAATGAGTCAAGTTGGCTAGATCAGGACTCTGCTGATTTGGAAAGCTGATGCCCCTCTAAAGAGAGTTGGGGCCGCCGTGACCATACAAGTCCCTGTATGGCTAGACTGTCAGAATTTCCAAGAGAAGTCAGAAATGCAGAAGGTTTCTGAAAAATCTAGTTCTAAATGTCGGCAACACACTTGAACCCCTTTCTCCGTATTCTGAGGATCACACGTCTATGTGCTAAATCTGGCTTGTGAGCCATCAGTTTGCAACCTCTCGCCCGAGAGCTGTGGCCTCGGTGGCATCGTTAGTTTGATCTCTCACATCCACATGACCCTTTTCTTATAACGAATATATTGAAACAACTTCCTTCTCCTAAAATAAAATATATAAGTAACATACCTATATAGTTAATTCAAAAATTTAAATATAATGTCCTAGCTATCATGTAAAGGAGAAGTAAAAGATGGGTACTTTATACAAAAAAATGTATTTCAATGTGTAACTGCTGGGACATAACTGCCCTGAAAGGCATGATGACATTGTCAGATGCTTGCCTCTTTTGAGCAAATCACTGAGAATGCAACAGCTCCAAATGCAGAGTAATACAGTATGTCAGTTAACCATGCACAAGTGTTTTATCTACATGAATGTCCAATGCGATATTTAAAAGCCACACAGAATGCAGGACAATTCTCTGTAGCATAAGACTGTCCTTGCATTGCTGCTCCTGCCCACTGATCATTGTGACAACCCAAAAGTGCTCTCACAAAACTCCCAATGTCCCTTGGAGCGCAGTGCCACCACTGTTAAGAAACAATGACACAAACTGACCAACTAAAGGGCTGACCAACAGATTTTAGTTGTCAACCGACTACATGACCTCAGACAGTCTGCTTAATTAACCTCTTTGAGTTTCCTAACCTGCAAAATGGGGAAACAGTGGTACCTACTTCATAGGTATTTTTGTGGAAATTAAGTACATTAATAATTGTATAATGCTTAGATAATCAAGCTCCAAGCAAATGTTAACTTTTTGTGTCATTACTGGGTTGGTATCAGATGGCAGTCACCCTAAGTCATCATCCCTCAGTGGGAAGCTTCTGGTAATTCCACATGTTCTTTTCTAGCTTTTAAGGAAGCACAGTGAAAGAGGCATGTCCCACAAAGATGTAAAGCTTCACTCATGATGCTGAACAAAGTTTTCCATCATTTGGCTGACTCTAATTCCACTTAGAAGAAAGCCAAAAAGATACTAACTTCTTAATGTTTTTCCAAGCTGCTTCTGCTGTAGCCCTTTCTGTTTTTACTGTGTCAGAAAATATAAAGTGATAGTTACCATATCACATGTGATAAATTGATTTTCCCAATTTGCCTCATGGTTTCTTCAGGGAAGGGCCCAAGTGTTACTCTTTTACTCTCAGTCCATGGTACCTAACATGGGACAAAGGACAGTGAGGGCTCTCACCTAACACATGGCAGGCACATACTGGTGGAAGCTGTCTGTCTGTGTGTCTGTGTGTCTGTTTATCTATCTATCTATCTATCTATCTAACTATCTTAACCAGAGGCTCAGGGCTTCTGTTTCTTGTCCTTCCCAAGGTGCCTGCACAGTCCCTGGGGTTTACACTGCCACTTTGATCTGAGCACTAGCTCCTATGAACCAATCATCCTCAATCTCACAGCAGTCCTGCCTCCACAGCTGCCCTCTTTCCCCGTGCTTCGTATCAACCCCGGTAGAGAACTCAGCACTGTTCTTGATTGCTACAAAACTAAAACAAAACTGAAAACACTCCCCCAAAGAATATGTACTCATCTGAGGATTTTACTGAAGATCTGTAGTCATGTGGGATGCTTACAACACAGCATTGCAAATAATGTATATTTTAATGTTAGACCCCTATGTCTCTTGGAGGGTTTTTTGGTCACTCTGTCAATAAATCTCATGCCATGTTGCATGACTCTCCTCTCTCCTCCCAGTCTCCCCTACCTGTAGTTGCTTTAAAAAAAAATCCTTCCATTTTTACAGAAAATTGCACTCTCTACTGTCTCCGCCCCTAGGCTGGCCTCTGGCAATACCCAAAGCATCTGCACACCCTGCAACATCTGCTCTGGGCCTCACACCTTCCAGCCCCTGCTAGGAATGGCTGGGGGAGACAGTCTCAATATTCCTGACCCCACTGATAAATTATGCTGCCCTTCTCAAAACACAGAAGAGGCTAAAGCCAGCATTTTAAAGAATTAAATCTAATTCAAATAATTAAATAACTTCCCCCTCCATTTTGTAAGACATTGGTCACTGAGGCACAAGGGCTTGACCTCAGAAGATGCCCAGACAGAGACTCTAGGTTTTCACTTCATTGGATACTGGATACTCATTTAGAAGCTACTCTAGGTTCTGATAACGTGACAAATCATTATCTAAGCTCTAGATAATAATTCCACGCTTGATTTGTGGACAGAATTTGTCAACCTGTCCCTGTTGCCACCTGAAGAAGGCGGTCACTAATGCCCCAGGCATTGACATTGGGTGCCTCAAGGTCTCATGTGGAATAGAGAGAAGAGACCAGATGAGCTCAGTAATGCTAGGATTATTAATCATTGCATGATGAAGTGCAGAAAAAGGCTGAGAGGCCCTACGTATGTTCCAATAAATACCAGCAAAAATAAAATAATTTACTTCAAGATACCATAAATTAAAGATGTCTATAGCTCTATATTTATATAATCAACATTCCTGTTATTTCCCATGAGGAACTTAAATCTACCAAACTAGGTACACAACACAAGTGTAAAATGAAGCAAACATAAATATCAACATTTTCAGTGACATTAGCAACTGAAATATATTTTTGCCCAAAGTTTAGACCTAGTACCATACCTTAGTTCAGTTAGTATTGACCTCATATATTTTTCTCATATCGTCAAACTAGACAAATCTAAAACAACAGAATGTTCTTTGAGCTAAGCCCAAAACAAGCCAGTAGTTCATTTAGTTTCACTCACGGATTTTTATATGAAGAACAAACAAAAAAAAGCTACCAAACAAAAAACTTCTCTTTGACACTGAAATATTTTTTCCTCTCTGGAGTGAAGTTAAGAGAATATCTGTATTTTTCCCTCACCTAAGTTCTGTGATCCAGTGAATAAAAAGCCAAATAAGAGAATAACTTCCCTGGTCTACAAAAGGTTAATTAATCATAACTCAGTTTTTTTTTTTCTTTTTCTCTCTACTCCTCAAAAAGGGAAGGAAAGTGACAACTTTAAAAATAACTCAAACATGGGGGCTACAGATAACACATAATGAAAAATCTGAGGCAGAAACCCAAAATAAATAGACACAATTTAAAGAACTAGACAGAATTTAGAAAAAATTTTTTCTTCCAACCCTCTGTTCATTCTTAGCAGCACAAGAGATACTTTATATTTTCTTGGCCATGTTTAAGCCGTTCAGGTACTATTGCTATAACTTTTTTGTCACTTCATAAGCTTTATTTCATAGTTGCAACTTTTAAAAGGACTTTATTCACCACCCCAACTCAAAATCTATTAGGCACATTTTAAGTATGCTGCCACCAAGTGGCAGTCCTGCTACAGTCACCTGATTCAAAAACAAAAAACCTTTGCTTTGCCTGCCATTCAGAAGTAGATCTCTACTAACACCTTTCTCTTCATAGATTTCTTAGGTCTCTTTACCAACTTATTTTCCCACCACTGATACATCAAAAACACCTACACTTGTAGCCTCCTAGTAATATGTTTCCTCATCTCCTAGCATAAAATCCTTCAGAATGGAAATTCTAAGTAGAAACAGAATTGTCTTCCATGGCTACCAATAGCTATGTTTAAACTGATAATCTCAAAGATTACATTTTAGAACAACTTTTTAAGAAATAAACATCTAAGTTACAACTAAGTAACTTTTTCACTAATTCTTAGTCTTTCTTTAAATCGCCTTATTGAATTACTAAGCTTGGTATCAAAATCCCCTCTCAGCAACTTGTTTAAAACTTCTGAGTTTCCTCAGATCCAAACAGCCCTCTGGGCTTTGCTAAGATCCACATATTCTCTTTCTGTACCACTAACAGATATTCTAGGCACCTCATCCAGGCTGTTGGAATGAATTCAGTGCTCAAAGCCTACTCTTTCTTTTCCTATGACAGCAGAGAGCACAACAGGCCTTCTTGTCCATCTCTATACAACTACAAGTAGCTAAGTTTCCACTTTATTCATTTCTGTCTCAACTTTCCTAAATCCCAAGCAGCTATTTCCAATAAGAGCATCTGGCAGAACTTGTTAAAACTAATTTCTAGAGGACTTAATTAGTTACGTCAAGCTCTCAACTACTTTAGCAATATACTCAGATCTTTCAGCCTAGAAAACTGTCTCAGCGATACTTAAAAAGAGAAAACCTCAGAAACTGTTTTCTGAAGGCGCCTATATCCCTTACACAGAGCAGACATCTTTTACAATGAAGAGTTATGTAATTTTTTTAAAGCGACTTAAATTGGTTTCATGACTGGGGAATATTCCATACTGCTTTGGGGACCTGTTTTACAAACCATTCGAACTCAAAACAACCATGTACACAGTTCTAGAAAAAGTGAAAATGGGATGATCTTAAAAAATGTCTAAACCTCTCCTTTTCCTCTTCCTTTACTTTCTCTCCACCCCACTCCCCACCACCCCTTCCTCTTCTGCCTCCCTTTGCTCAGTCTCTAGTAAACCTCTCCTTTCTCTGTTCTACGTTTTCTCAATGCTGGGCTTTGCCAGCACTTCTGCTGACTGGGTTCACACCCATCCTGCTTCCAGTCACAGTCCCAGGAGAGGAGAGCCCCCACATTCAGCACCCCCTCAAACCTCTGCCTGTTCCCAGCAATTCCAGCCTGCTCCACTGACAGTGCTGCTCCGTGAGAAAAAAAGCACATTGAAACACAAATGTCTTTTTATTGCAGAAGAATCAAGGTTTGATTCACCCACAGATGCTTCAAATCCTCATATTTTTCTATCTTTCCTTCACTGCCATTTGTACAAATCCAGAAGCCAAGAAGACTACCTCTGATACAAACTCCACTTCTCTGGGATTTTCTGCCTGTAAAGTTAGGAGACAGAACTAGTTGAACTGTAAGGCACTTTCTAGCTTAAAATGAAAAGATGCCATCCTTAATAAAATGAATTCAATAACTTCTGGTTAAGACTAATAATACCTTTTTTTTTTTTTTTTTTTTGGCCGGGCCATGTGGCTTATGAGATCTTAGTTCCCCTACTAGGGATCCAGGGATCAAACCCCGTGCTCTCAACAATGAAAGTGCAGAGTCCTAACCACTGGACAACCAGGGACTTCCCCAAGAATAATAATACTTAATAGCACATTATTTATGGGCTGCCTGTTATGTACCAGACACAATACACTATATAATCACAATAATAGTTACCATCAATGTGTGCCAACTTAGTGCAGAGCACTTGCACTATCTCATTCGCTCCCTTGACAACATTATGACACATGTACTATTAGTATCCTCTTTCTGCAAATGAGGAAATCAAGGTTCAGAGAGAATGAAAAACTTGTTCAAGGCCACACTGTTAATAAGTGGTCAGTACAGTCAGTCTGACTCCAGTAGGCAAGGTGTTAATCACTACACTCAGAACAACTCTACAAAGGTGGTATTATTATAACCACCTGGCAGTGGACAAACATTCATATGCTGACCCACCTCCCAGACAATACCATCAAGTCATGAAACAGAAACATGCATCAGTTCTCACTGCAACTGGGCCTTAAAACTGTGAGCCCCATGCTTACGATAAATTGATATCCATACAGAAATGTTAGGAAAAGAGAAATAGAACTGCCTTACACAAATATCATCTCAACAGAATGTTTTATGTAGATTAAGACTTTAAAACAGAAATGTCATGAAAACATGTTAATGTTATAAAGTTAAATCTAAAAATGGTCATTAGTATATTTTTATATCTAGAAATTCTTTTTACTAAGCTACTTGCTCTTTACTCATATTCTACCTATTTTAATATAAAATATATTATTCTATATTCTGTGGCTGATCTTTCCAAAACCTGAGGTTTGTTAAGGCCTTATTTTGTTACCTGTTGTTTCTGCTGGCTCTTGAAAATGGTGTCTCATTTCTTTGTACATTTAAGGATTTTTGACTATAAAGAGCTAACTACCCTTAGAATTTTACCTGTAAGAAAAATCTTTGAGGCCTAGGATGAATGTGGATTCCTCAAAAAAATATCAGCGTTTGCTTCTGTCAGTGAATAGAGACATTACCAATACTGGAAAATATTAAAGAAATTTATCACCTTGAGATATTTTAGGCCATCTAGGTGATGGCATAAGGTTATCAATTTTTAAGCAATATTTTTTTCTCCCATTAGTTCATTGCCAAGGTTGAGACAATTTTCCTTGGGGCCCCTGAGTGAAGAGAGAGCCTCTTCATTTTATTTTTAATTCACCCTCGCACTGTGGGTGTAGCCCCACGGAGCCCCAGCCTTCTTGAGGGTCTTCTATCAGATTCTCTACCGTGGGTGGACCCTGAAGTTTGTCTTCCAAACCTCAAACCCCAGGAAACCTTAAAAATGATGCTCAGTTTGACCCAGAAAATGTCCTCAGGGCAGTAACTGGGCTCCTAACTTCATCTAGTTCTATGCCCAAGTATGCCTTACTTTCGTGCAAATGTGTGGACAAATTATAAAAAGCTATCTTAAAATTTTACTCAGCATATTTAGTTGTTTTCAGTGGAGGGTGGGTTCAGGCACTTGCCCCCTATTTTGCCATCTGGGCAAGTTATTTTATGTCATCAAAATACAGTTTCCATATATATATATGATGATTTAATATTAATTCATAGCTTGTTATTAAGATTGGATGATATTAAGTGAAAAGCACTTTGAAAACTGTCAGGTCCTACATAAATAGTAGCCATAATTGATATTCCTTCCTTTACTCATTCACAAATATTTATTAAATGTCTATTGTGTTTCAGACACCATGCCAGGTACAAAGGTCATAGTGGTGACAGAGAAAAAGAGAGATGAAAAGATGGGGTGAAGAAGAGGGCAGGGACTTCCCTGGTGGCACAGTGGTTAAGAATCCGCCTGCCAGTGCAAGGGACATGGGTTTGATCCCTGGTCTGGGAAGATGCCACATGCCGCAGAGCAACTAAGCCTGTGAGCCACAACTACTGAGCCTGCGTGCCACAACTACTGAAGCCCACGTGCCTAGAGCCTGTGCTCCACAAGAGAAGCCACCGCACTGAGAAGCCTGCACATCACAATGAAGAGTAGCCCCCACTTACCACAGCTAGAGAAAGCCCACATGCAGAAACAAAAACCCATCACAGCCAAAAATAAAAATAAATAAATAAATAAATAGTAAAAAGAAGAGGGCAGAGAGAAAGCTGCAATGTGACTCAGTATGTTAAAGTTTCTGAGGTCCTACCTACATTGGAGAAGCCAGAACTACACACTCTGATTCAACCTCAACTGTCTCCCTTGGCTGAAGAGGGCTTGGGTACACAGCCTGATAGCATCTTCAAGGCACGGGATGCTTTGTGAATCAGCAAGAATAAAACCAAAGAGAAAGGCACCTCTGATGGGGCTGGTGGGTGGGCAGAGTGGGAGATTACTGCTTTTCATCATAATGTTTTTGAACTGATTCCTTACCATGTATGTATAATTGCTTTGTTTAAAAAGAAAAATAATTTTTAAATCCCTGCAATCATACCCCCAGTGTGTATGAATTCTGATGAGCAACATGCACACACATCATCAGGAAAGGCCTGAAGTCTGTATCAGTCACTGTCTCCTAGAGACCCCCTAGCACTGAAGGCCTTCTACAGGTATTTGTGAATGAATGAGTGGGTGAGTGACCAGATGAATAAATGAAATGAATCCATGCTGAGAAAGGCAATAGGGAGTGACTAAGACTAGAATACATATAGTCTACAGGTTACCTGCCCAGGAATTACAAAAAGACTGTAATTCCTGTGGGAGCACACAGCCCCATGCTAGGGTGGAGGCTTGGTGAACTGAGCTTGGGCTGAATTTCAGCTCCCACTTGCCCTCTTGGCTGGGCCCCTTTACGCAGTGAAAAACCTGCTCAACTGCACAAGGCAGCTCCTAGTTAAGAGCACAGGTTTGGAACCAGATGCAAGGGTTGGAATCTTATCTCCTCTTCCTACTAATGCTATAACTTTAGACATGTAACCAAGCCTCCAGTTTCCTCAGAACTAATGTAGAGATAACAGTACCTGCCAAAGAGGCTTGTTAGGAAGATCTAATGAGTGAATGCATGCAAAACAGCACTGAGAATATTGTTTTTAGATAGTAATTGGTTGATCAACATATGCTATATTTCTGCATCACTCACTTTGGGCACATTTGCAAAAGGCATTTCAGTTTGCATGATGACTCAGCTGTAGAAGGGTTTTCTTCTTCCAGTGGACAGAGCACTGAATGCAAAGACTGAAAACCTCTTTCCCAGTGACACCTCTGCCATCCACCACATATCAGCTCAAAATTGAGCAACTTGCAGCAGCTCACTTCACCTCCTCAACTATCAAGCTTCTTTGGATCTTAAACTGAAATACTATCTCATAGCCTTGCTCTGAAGTCTAAATGAGAAAGTGTTTTCTCTTCATTGTAAAGCACTACATGATCAGAGGTCCTGGAAGTAACTGAAGAGCATAAAGCATAAATCCATTTCCACTTTTCTCCTGTACCCATAAACATGGAGGCACTCAGTAGCTACTTCTGAATAAATAAATACATAAATTTGTCAATAAATAAGAGTTTAACAGTGTTTTAAAAAAGGATTTAGGAATCGTCTGCATCAACATTACCTGGAGAAGTTGCTCCAAAAGATCCTGGAGAGTCAGCTACTTCAGTTGTTCTCAACTTTCACTGTGCTTTGAACTGACCTGAGGAGCCTTTAAAAATACTCATGCCTGGGTCCCACTCCCAGAGATATGGATGAAGTTGTCTGTGGTCTGGGCACCTAGATTTTTAAAGCCCTCTTGGCTGATCCTAATGCAAGGCTCTAATTTAACAAGCCTGAGTAGTAAGGCAGACATTGACACTTGGCAACCCCAAAGTCATTTCCAATCCCCTTCTCCCTTGCCACTCCTCTCCGTGAAGGCTGGAAGGAGAAACGACTCATTTTCTCAGCTTTCATTAAAGCTAAGGGGTGACCAAGTGTGGGTCAAGGATCAGAGGTCTGCTGGGTCAGAGAAAGAGGCTTCTTTAATGCTCTGCTGTTCGGATAAAAAGACATGGCTGTGCCTCATGCGCCTCTGCTGGCTTTACCCTCCTCCTGCCTTGAACACCCATGTGGCTGGACCTGCCACCAACCTAAGAGAAAGGCCAACCAAGAGTTCCCCAGATGTGTCAGCCTTGACGTTGTTGAGCCTCTGGATCAACTTCAGCAATTACCTACCTCTGACTTTCTTGTTATAAGAGAAAAACAAACTCCTAGTTTGTTTAAGCCACCAAAACCCAGCTTTCTGCAGCATGCAGATGAACACAATCCTAACTGACAGAAAGAGACCTGTCTATTTTCTTTTGCCCCGATCTTCAGAGGAGACGCTAATATACTAAATACTTTTATGTAAAAGTGACTACACATTTATTTACAGAGTGATGAGTTTGCCTGGGAAAGAATGTGAAGACTGGCTTACTTGAAGGTGCGGCCTCCTCTAATTAAAACCTCTCGCAGACCATCCTACCTGTTGAAACTCCCATGATGTAAGAGGGAGAAGGGGCTTTCAACTGAATAATTTCCTGGAAACTTTTCTTCCTTAATTGTTCCTTTACAGAATTACACAACATTTAGAGTAAGGACAGGCATTAGAGAAAAAGTACGCCCTCCACTGCTAAGGCTCCCAGTCCTCCCAACCGTGGGTGATTGCTCTGGGAGGAATAACCAGGCTCAGCCCTGGCTGATTCTGGCAGCTCCTTCTGGGCTGCCTGGCAAAGAACTGGCTAGTACAGTGGCTTCCGTCCTCAGCAGTCTCATCTTCCTATTAAGCCTCCACGTGCTACCAGCACAGGTGTGTAAGTCCTTTGAGCAGCTGGTATAGGCTGTAAGGTGTCTCTCCTCTTTAGCAGGGTACCCTCATGACAGCAAAAGCCCCCATTCTCATACTCTTGGTCAAAGGCTCTCCACTCCCAAAATGTCTATAAAAAGGGATAGAAACAGGAGAGCAACATTCCTCTCCTGGAGCGTGACTCACACAGTGTCCAACTGTGCCCAGTCCCCTGTAGGCCTCTCCATGAGCTGGCAAATGAAAGCAAGTGTGCTTATTTGATCCCACGGATGATCCTCTGCCTAGAAGTCCCAGCATGTGCCATGTGATAGGCATAGCTCTTCCCTGGGCTCTTCACGCCACTCTAAAACCAAAGGCTCCCTGCACTGATTTAGGCTTTTTTCTCCCCCTCTCCACATATTTTCTTGGGATTTCTATCAGGCGAGATAGTCATTCAACCTCCACTGTAAAATAATATATTACTGTGGGTTTCCCCTACTCAAAAAGGTTTGAGCGCACTCTCATCCTTATGAAATGAACACGCATGAACGAGCACGGAAGGTGCGCCGTCCTGCGGGCTCACCACCTTCCCATCATCATCCCCCACCACTCTCACGTGAAGCACTGGTACCACATTGTTTTACGTCCTGCTCCACAAACACAATTTGAAAATACCAACAAGATTCCTGAGTTCAAGATAAAGTACAGTATTTGAAAAAATTGTTTCACTATTGGAATTATCTGGGCAATTGTTTGAAATACAGTTTCCCAGGATCCACTCAAAGAAAACTTGATCCTTTAGCTCTGGATTTGGGAATGTGCCTTTTCACAAGTATAAGATGTGATTTTAATGGCTCAGTGAATTGGGGAAATATGATGACTAGTAAAGAGAAAGAAACACTTTTCTCCTGTCTTGTTCTGTGCAAAATCTACCTGTCCTTCTTAGCCTAACTCAGACTTCTCACCTCCGAGGTCCTCAGACCATTCCAACTGTGGTGCACTCACTTTGCCCTCCACTCACCCTCACTTGGCACTAGGCAGTTTTTCCTGTGACCCATGATGCAATTTAGGCTTTCATGTGCCTTATCTTATTTACCCAAGGATCCTTAAACAAAGGTGTGCATTAGAATTATCTGGGTAATTGCTTTCAAAGTGCAGATATCAGGGTATCTTTCCTCCTGTTGACTTTATCCACCAGATAAAGGGCGTGCCCAGGCAACTGTATTTTGAAAAAACTTTCCAGATGATTCTGGTGAGTGCCCATCCCTCTTTTACTCCAGCTTACACCACACTTTAGGAATCCTTGCACTGATCATACTATGAGATCTTTGAGGGCGAGGACAGTGTCTGACACTTCTTTCTAGCTTTCACATGGTTTACCTCATCACTTTGAGTTTGGTGAAATGAGTGCTCAATCAAGATGCAGGGACTGTGTGAATGACTGATTGATGATCAACTGAAAAGGGTAAAAACTGGCCCCTGCAGTGGCCAAGAATTAATTTTCATTCTGCTTCTATTCCTAATCCAGGCACTCACACGATACCTATCTGCTACAGATTCTGAGGTGAATCCACTTGTTTCACGTGTGGGAATGATACTCAAAAAATCAGTGAGAGGTGCCATACACATTAGAAAGATGGATGACTTCTCACTTTTCCCAGAGCACCAAAACAACGGCTCCCCTACCCATCCCAAATGTCACATACATGGAAAATCTGAAGCCATGTCCAGAGGCATCGTCAACATGAGCCTCCAAATGCCATGGAGCTAACCTCAGAGACCACTCTGACATCCTTCAATGTCATCACCACATTTAATGTAATGATCTCGTATTAAAACAGATGCCATCCAGCAAGTAACAAAACCAGCAAAGAACAGAGCATTAGTGGGGTCAGTCTAGCACTAGAATAATATCTGGCAGCCCAGATGGTGCACCCTATGATTCTGACATTGTAGGAAAGTCTCTGCATGCTGCAAATCTCTTCTCCTGGATTGCCAAAGAATTTGCTGCAGCAGATCCAAAAAATGCAGTGTGTTGTTAACAAACAACAGTCAGGCATTGACATCTCGTGGTGATTGACCTGTCTTGTTGGTTTCAGTTACCCATCAGGGCTTTGAGAGAAAGGAATGTCAGACAGGTAAGTATTGATTGATGAGGAGATACTGGTAAAGGGAGCAGAGCTAATTACGGCATGCCAGTGAAGGTTCTGGCTGGCAAGGACATGAAAAGGCTGAGAACCAGAAAGAGATAGAGAAGGGGAGGAGAAGGTGATGAAAGAAAGTGATTTAAGAGTTGGAGGGACATTCGACTGACTCTGAGTGTCATCTTTCCAAAAAGTATCAGGCATACGGATATGCTGTGCTTTGGATTATGAAATTAGCATTCTAGGAAACTGTGAATCTCATTCTCAGAATCTAAAGGGACCACCAGTGTAAACCTCCAGATAGGAATAAAGTCTGATTCTTGTTAGCAACTGGTTTAACTCACATACACAGATCACTCACCACAGATGAGGGTCACCCACTGGACCTGCTTGCTTCACTTCAAACCACTGCATTCACTCCTCTGGATCCCTAGGACACTCGGTGTAAATGGACCCTCTCGTACTTAAAACAGATAACCAACAAGGACCTACTCTATAGCACCGGGAACTCTGCTCAATATTCTGTAACAACCTAAATGGGAAAACAATTTGAAAAAGAATAGATACTTGTATATGTATAACTGATCCCTTTGCTATACACCTGAAACTAACACAACATTGTTAATCAACTATACGCCAATATAAAATAAAAATTTTTTAAATAATATATTAATATTAAAAAAAGACCTTTGTTCCTCCATGGAGCCATATCAACAGCTCGACCTCTCATTAGGCTGAATTCACATCACTGGAACTGCTTACCAGGAGCAAATTATTTTTCAGTACTGACTTTCAGAAAATAAGAAAACTTGAAAGACCAATGAAATAAAGAAAGAAGGAAAGAGAGAGAGGGAGAGAGGAGTGGCAAAGACAGAAGAAGAAAGGGAAAGAAGGAGGGAGGGAAGGAGGGAGGGCGGGAGAGAGGGAGAGAAAAGAAGGAAAGACGGAGAAAGGAAGGAAGGGAGGGAGGGAGGAATCCAGTGCTTCGGTCATAGCATTCTTATGATCTTGGAAGTCTCCAGGTAGGGAGGTGTGGCCTCAGTTGCCAGAAATTGATAGCAAGAACCAAGAGGTAAAAAGACAAAGATGGATGCAATCCTTCTCATGGTCACTCTAAAATTCTAGCCTTGAATGCCTTCCCCAAATCCAGCCTTCCCCAAATCCAAATAGCATCTCTTCCAGCTGCTGCCAGGGCACTGTCTCTGTCAGCGAGGTCTTTAGAGTTGGTATGCTGGGAATCTGCCTGGGGTACTGGAAATTAATGATTCCAACAGTAGTTCATGTTTTAACAGAAACCAGAATTTTCTGTGGATCCCAACTTTCCTGTCAAAGGAGGATCCTGTGTAACCTACTATATTTATGTGGCTATATCAGGCCTCTTCCACAAAGAGCCAGAGTGACTTAAGGACTCTGCAAGTGTAAAAACTGGGGACCTCTGAGGGTCATTTCTAGGAGGAAAAACCCCTGGGGGATGAGAAAGGACTGAATTTTTAACTCTCCGTGTTTACAGATATACAAAGGGTTCTAATTTTGCTAATCTCTCATTGTGGTAACCTCTGCAACTCTTGTCCTTAAAACAGTTCCTTCACATTCTACTTACTATCATAACCGGTCACATGAAATTTAACAATAAAATTGAAAAAAGCGAATTGCGGTGCCCATTTCATCCAGAAGCTGTGATTTATATCAGCACACAATGAAGGTTCCATGAGTGGGCTTCAGAGTCAGCAGATGTGAGTGTGAGCCCAGGCTCTGTGGTTAACCAGATATGTAACAGAGGGAAAGTTCTCTAAGACAGCTAAACCTCAGTTCTTCACCTGTTCAACGAGAATAATAAAGAGTTACCTTATAAGGCTGTTTTAGGGACTTGATTTAAGTGCTATTTATTAGATGTTGATTATGATGGTGACCACTAAGTCTTGTCACGTCCTGGAAGGCCCTGGGGTCCCTGAGCCAAAAAGCCTAGGTTCTGTGTGCAGCTCTGCCATAAATTAGCCACATGGCCTCTGTTTTGTCTTCTCAACCCCTAGGTTTTAGTTTCCTCATTTGTTAAATGAAAGTCTTCAACTAGCTGATGCTGGACTAGCAAGTGGAAATACACTGATTCTTCTGTGGAATATATTCCTTTTGAAAGATGTTGGAGAGAATTGTGATCACCATAGAGAGATCACGTGAAGGAAGCAGTGCTTCCTGGAAGCCTCAAATAAAGATGATCTCAATGACCTTATTCAAGGCCCAATTAGACAGGAATTAGACACTCCTAAACTTTGCCCAATGGGAGAAATGCCTAAACATGGCATTTCTAAAATGTGAAATCTATGTCCAACTGGCCTTCTGGACCACACTCACAATAAGTAGTTGCTAAAATTTTGATATATCCCTACCTGACTTCCAGTCTCCCCTCCCCCTCCCCTCCCCCCCCCCCCCCCCCATACCAAGAAGCCACAAACTTTTGCAGAACTGGTTTGGTGAAGTTTTTCAGTGCAGAAGTTCATTCCTTCAATGACAGATGGTTCAAGGAAAACACTCAGCATTAGGTGGGAAGTAAAGACACTTAAAAGAACGTGATTTGGACAGAAATTCCAAGACAGACACAAACAACATTATTTCTCAATGATGAGAAAGGGATGAAGTCAGAATCCCACTGGGTGTGGTAATACAAGGCAGAAGAAACAGAGACACTTTCTCTGAGGCTAAAAGCTCTTGAAAAGCTAATACAAGGGTGTGATCCTGAAAGCAGATTCTTCAGACCTGAAGTGGAGATGTTTAGGAGATGCTTACCAGGCAGAGTTCAGAACCTGAGATTTTGATCTCTCTATAAAAGGTATGCAAGGGGAGATTGTTCAGAAGTGACAGTTTTTTAAAGAATTCAAGAAACACGTAGTGAAAGCATATCTTGATATATTCTTACTTGTTTTAATCTTCCTGGTCATATTAAAAATTAGAGATTAAGAACTGGCAGGTAATTTACAAGTTAATCTCTCTAAATTCCTGCCTCCCCATAGGCAATGTTTCATCCTCATTTACCCACGAAAAACTAAGACCCTGAAAGCATCAAGTTGAAGGTACATGGTCACACCTGTAGTTAACAAGGAATGGCAGGTGGGAGTGGAAGGTACTAGGGTTAGTGTCTTATAATATAAGGGCTCTTAATTACTGGAGACATCTTGGAATCATTTTCGTATCACCTGAAAGAATTAATGTCAGTTTAGTTCTTCCAGGCGCTAGCCTAGATCAACTTGAGCACACAACAGAGTCACCTGAAGAACCTGTGAAAACACAGATTGCTGGGCCCCAATCCCAGAGATTCTGACTCAGTAGATCTGGGGTGAAACCCAAGAATTTGCAATTCTAGCAATTCCCCAATGATGCTGATGCAGCAAACCTGGGAACGGCCTAGATCATTTCTTGGAATCTGTTTCCCCAGACCATTTCTTCGGGTCTGGTTTTTGTGACTGGGTAGCTGCCTCAGTCCACTTTACTCTATTCAGGAGAGAGAGGGGCAACTTTCCACACAGGTCAAGGAATGTGGTATCAATTCTGTGGCCAGTACAAAGAAGTCTGTGGGATGATGGTGTAAGCAGAGTTGCGAAAGCAATTCAAACACACCAGCAAAAAAGCTGGAGAAATGACGCATGTGTTTATCTGCGTTCAGAACTCCAAAGCTCAACAAACAGGTTTTGCGTCAACTCTATGCTGAGCCCTATGGGGCCTGGAAGAGGTACTATTCATATCTTAGAAATAATATGTGATATCTATAAATGTGTCCTCCCTCCCTCCCTTCCTTTCTACTTCCTTCCTCTCTCCCTCCCTTCCTTCTTTCCTTCTGAAATCACTGAGTTAAAATTATATTTTTTTAACTAAATTAAATTGACACAATACAAATTGGAACTCATCTCAGGGCTATTTACCCTAAAGGCCACCATCCTGTTTTTCCTGAGCTTTTTCTCAATGAAAAGAATGGAGGTCCATGTTGGGATTTTCCCAGCATCCTTTACAGTGGTAAGCTCCTGTGGCTCAGGCCCCGACTCCACTCTGCATTAACCAGGACTTTAGGGTCTGGCCAGCGCAAAGACAAGGACAGCTCTCAAAGTCAGGGTGGGGGGAACATCCATCTCACTGTCAATGGCATGTATCACTCTGATGCTTCAAGCCCTATATACACACATCATTTTGTGTGATTTATGGCCCTAATTAGATCCCAGTGGCAGTATTCCATCAGCTAACAATGCATAGCCTAATCACCTTTTCTTCATACAAATGATTTCCTTAACTTTGCATGCATAACTTAACAGCTTTTATTTTAAAAACTCATGTTAACAGCTTTCCTGTGGTAACCAGTAGGGGTGCTATGATAAGAATCTAATTTGCTGTAAAAATGACTCATTTGTCAAATAAGCATTAAAATAATTGTTCCCCTTTTGACTGTTACCCTGCTGTTTCCAGTCATTTTCCAAAACTAAATTATTTACTCATTTGAAAGTTCAGCTGTGCATATTTTAATTGATATTCCCTCATAGGACTCATATTGTTAATGACAATAATTAACCCGAAAAGGCTGCTAAATAATTATGCTAGAAAGATATGAAGTATTTGCACAGAAAGTAAAATCAGCATTTGAAAAACTATCAAAATGTAAAACTTTCATATTTTATGGCAAAGCACAGTAATAGTTCATAATCAAATTAAAGAGAGAAAGGGAAAATGTAGATGATATGATTTGATGCAGAATACTTTATGTTTTCAATATAGAAAAGTAGTCTAGCTAACAAGATTATTCCATCAGCTCAGTAAGCTCCCAATATTACTGTTCTAGTTGGCAATATAAATTGTTCTCCGGCACTTAGCACGGCTTGGGATGGGAGCAAACTAGCTCTTAATAATAATACCTAACACATTTTCACTGCCTCTCTGTTAGATAAATCTCCCTGTGATAGACTCCATAAGCCCCACACACTTCCAACAGAGACACAAGCACGAGACAGATTGTACCCCTTCCCCAAGAATGCAGCTGGCTCTCAACTTGCTGGGAAGTTCTCAGCAGAAGTGGCAAGTCCTTGCTCTCTGGGATCCAAAGAGAACTGTTGTCTTCAGATCCTTGTCAAATTAGACAAAGAAGGGACCACAGAAAGCCTTAGACTTATTAATGTATGGTCTTTACCAGCCAATCTACCAGGCTTTTAGTTCCTAGAAGCCCACAGAGCTGACATTTCCATAGAGACCATTTACCCAAATGGACAGTAAGGACTGCGACGTCCTACTTACTATCCAAGCAGCAGTCTTGAAGGTCGGGACCTAGCTATGCGTGCTCCACAAATGCTTTTGAACTAAAACAGAAAGCAGCTTTACAATGCCAGAGAAGTGCCAGAACTTCAGTTAAGGGTATACTGGTACATGCCTCCCACATGGCAAGAACAGCCAAACAGGACATCAAGAAAAGCCTCTGTCATTGCTTCAATTCTCTTTATTTTTACCTTACAGCTGCTACCACTGGTAGCATAATAATGCTGTAATAAAAGTGATAATATTACTTGGTATTTATATAGTTCTCTTTATTTTTGCTTACAGGTGCAAAGACTAATGCTAATAGGAGGCAGAAGAATAACTTGCAAACACATGGCCATACCGAACTTCCACAAATATCTCCTGCAAGCACTGAACACATGGAATAAATGGAGAGGTGACTATGGTGCGAACTGTGCTTGTCATCACATAAAATTACAACTTGCACAAAGAACAAAATTTGATTTTAATATGTATCCAGGTTGTTTATTTGTTGTTACCTACATCACTATTCTTTACATAAGCATTAATTTAGCAGCTACTCTGTGCTTAGCACTGGCAATACAGTGGTCAACAGGATAGACAGCAGCCCTACCCTCAGTTGCTTACATTCTAGTAGTTAACCAAAGGGTATATAAGTAAATTTATTTCTAGTCAAGATGGTGAAGATAACATTTTAATGGAATCCGTCTCTCCAGATCTGCTAAAATAATACATAACCATAACTGAACTCAAAAGTTAAACATTCCTGAGCCAGAAATGCAAAGAGATGAAGCTGGCTGGAGCAATTGACCAACTGGGCTCCAATTCTGGAAGCAAACACTGGAGCCAGGAATTCAGCTCCGTGTAAAATGAGAAGTTGAAATTAGGGACTGAGCTGAAGTTCCCCTATTGATTACATGTAACAGATTGGATTGGGAGACTACTGCCCTATTTTGCCTAGCTCTATGGCTGTGGACCTAAGGAGTAGGTAAGGCTCCACAAATAAGAACTGAGCTAAGCCATCCACTGACTCAGTGCCTGGATCTGCCACATTCCTAACATTATCTTAAGGAGTAGTATAAAATGTTACTATTGCAAGATCTGATCCTGAACTTGGAGCAGAGGGAACAATGATTGAGGTAGAGGCAACCACAAACCCACTAGACAAGGAGAGGCGATCACTGATCACCGAGGGGGAGAAAATACAGTTGCAGGGACCCATTCAAAATAAACTTATCTAACAAAATTCCAGAGTGAAGTAAGTCAGACAGAGAAAGACAAATATCATATGATATGGCTTATATGTGGAATCTAAAAAATAATGGTACAAATGAACATATTGACAAAACAGAAACAGAGTCACAGATGTAGAAAACGAACATAATTACCAAGGGGGAAGGGGGGAGGAGGGATAAACTGGAAAGCTGGGATTAACATATACACACTACTATATATAAAATAGATAACTAGTAAGGACCTACTGTATAGCACAGGGAACTCTACTCAATACTCTGTGGTGACCTGTATGGGAGAAGAATCTGAAAAAGAGGGGATATATGTATATGTATGGCTGATCCACTTTGCTGTACAGCAGAAACTAACAGCATTATAAATCAACTACACTCCAATACAAATTAATTTTTCAAAAAAGACAGGACACAAAACTGTAAAATATACATATATGAGATAATCCAGTGTTAAGAACTATATCTGAAAAAATTAGCACTAGAAATGTAAATTCATGCCAGATAAAATTGATTTGTATAGAACAGCACTGACAAAGACTTTAAAATAGATTTAAGGTATTCAATTGAAAATGAAATAATAGTCTGTTTAAAAGACAGCAAAAAATTGTGAAACAAGAACAGGCAGAAATAATATAAGAACATGTGAGTCTGAAAAAGAATCAATTAGAAATGGAAGTAAAATATATAATCAGTAATATTACTGAATAAACTCATATAGACAAGTTAAAATCTAGATTGGACCCAATCAAGAGCAGAATTCTGGAATTAGAAGATATTATAGAGGAATTTGTCCAGAACAAAGCACAGAGAGACCAAGGACAACATGAAAGAACAACTATGAGATACGGATTCTAGACTGATGACCCACAGGTCAGCAAACGATGACCCACAGGCCAAAACCAGCCTTCTGCCTGTGAGCCAAAAGTGATTTTTACGGTTCTTAATGACTGGAAAAAATCAAAAGAAAACTAATATTTTGTGACTCATGAGAATTATACAAAAATTCAATTTTTAGTATCCATAAATAAAGCTTTATTGTAACAGCCACATTTGTCTGTTTACCTATTGTTTTATAAAAAACCACTTTCAGGCTACAACAGAATCGAGTAGTTTCTACAATAGAATTGAATAGTTTCAGCAAGAACATAATGGCCCACACAGCCTATTTATTAACTCTACAGAAAAGTTTGCATATATTGAGTCTATCATCCCAGTTTAAGAAAAAAAAAGAGGAAATGGTATAGATGTATACTTAGAGAGATAATAAGTGAAAATTTTCCAGAATTAAAGAAAGACTTGGTGGTGAGAGAGATTTAACACGCTTCTTAACTGTTCCTTATTTTAAGAATACTGATGGGCATTTGTTAGGCCATCACTGAGTTTTACTGTCTAAGGTTTACAGCCAATTGTACTATTTCATTGAACTGACCAATTAATTAGACAACTCATCAATCCAGTTAACCATCTGTTGTTGGGTCACTAAAATGATTGTTAAATTCTGTCCAATGGCATCCAGAAGATCTAATCCTATAACTCTCAAAAACTACCCAAAATCTTCTACAAATCCCTCACCAAATTTCTGCCCTCTCCTGACATTATTCCATGCGTTAGCTCACTAACTCAATTCCTTCAGCAAGGCATGCTCTTCCCATTGTTCTTCATGTCGCTGTCTTTGAAGCTGCAATCCTTTAAGATTCAGCTAAGACATTATTTTGTTCATTCAGTATTAACTCTGCAAATATTTACTGCGTGTCTGCCATGTAGCAGATGCTCTTCTAGGTGCTAAGGAGACAATGGTAAACAAGTAATAATCCCTGCCTTCAAGGATCTTAGTGTATTTTACAGTCAAGTAGGTAATTAAAACACACAATAATAATTTCTAAAATCAGGAGCAGAAGAACAAATGAAGACCACATAACACTTGAGGGCTTAGTGCAGCCAGGGAAGTTTTCCCAATTAAGAAATATCTTAAAAAATCTTAAGATGAGTGAAAGTTGCCTGGACAAGGCTGGTGAGGGGCAGAAGAATTCTAAGCAGAAGGCACATTACGTGTAAAGGCCAGAAGGTAGGAAGGTAGGAGAGTGCACATAATTTCAAAACACGTGTGCAGCTGGAAAGTAGAGGCTAAAGTGGGTATAGCAGGCTAGTAATAAGTGAAGCTAGAAAAGTGAACCAGAGCTAGACCATTAAGAACCATCTTAAATCTTACCAAGGAACCTGGAGATCTTCCACAGGCAGAAGGGGAGGTTTTGAATGGCATTAGGCAGAGCAAAGTATAATCATATTTGAACTTTAGAAAGATCTCCCTGGCAGCAGTGAGGAGGAGGGCTTGGTGTAGGCAGGATAGGCATGATTTCAGGTACATAAGTTTGGCTACAGGAAGCTGAAGGATTTACTATCTTACGCTTTCCATTTTCTCTGTGAAGTGAGACACAGGGCTGTCCACTAAGATAAATGGGAAGATGGCTGCCTAGAACATGCAAAGATGGTGGAGTTTTGTCATAGCTGTCATGAAAGAGATAACGAGCTGACTGGGGAAACAGAAAAAGAACTTCCAAGCACATCAAGATTGGAGACCTTGAATTTTGAGCAGCCCCATCTACTCAGCAGCCTGTCATGGAGAAGACAGAGGGTCAGGAACCCACTGTTGAGGGGTTTACTTGGCATATATGATAGAAGAATAATCAGTCCAAGGAGTTGAAGAGACTTTCAAAAGAATGGTTGAAAAGGGACCATGGGACCAGGATGAGTAGGGAAGAGAGTGAAGATGAGAGAAACCAGAGAGCTGGAGGGCTGGAAAATGCTAAGTGATGTGAATGAGAGGGGCTCTGAGAGCCCCCAGAAGGGAAGGAAGATAAGGTGAGGCTGTAGAATGGCAACGTTTCCTCAGTAAAGCAGTAGTGGGTGACACCAAAGTCTAGGGATTAGCTATAGGAGTAGATGGTTGAACCCAAGTGGAAGCTAAAATTAGGAACTGAAGTGATCAAAGAACTGAGTGGCCAGGGAGCTATTAGATAATCACAGGGATGATATTTTCACCCTAGACAATGGAAAATCTTCATTAGGGTTAGAGAAGATTGAGCCAGATGCCAGTGTCTTCAGTGATAAAGAAATAATAATGAAGAAGGTGAAAAATTACAATAAGGAGAGGCAGAGGACAGTTTAATTGGATGACATGAGCCTCAGTGGAGGAAAGGTGATTATATATATAACAACAGTGGCAAGATCATAGTCTGAAAGGGACCTTGAAGAAGTAAAGGAGATACTGATGGTACCTCTCAGACCGAAGTCATGGTATGTGGGGTGGTGAAAACTAGCTGCAGAAGAAACCATGTGCTCAGGAGAAAGCCAGGTTTTTAGCTATCTACAAGGTAGATGCCAGTTTAGAGAAGAGATTCAAAAGGTACAAGAAAGAATTTGTCCCATAAGCGGGATTCTAGAAGGCAAAGTGGAAAGTTTCCAGGGCTGCGGATGTATAAATGGAAAAGATGTGGCCTCTCTCCCCAAGAACTCTGCATCCCCTCCTCACAAGCTGTACTGGAACGCCTTGCGAGCAGCTGCCCCATGGTGTCGTGGCAGATGCTGAGACCACTGGCAGACATCAGCTCACAGCCGCTTCTCGAGCAAAGAACTGAGGTGGTAGACCCACTGACTTCACGAGTCTCCTGCAGTCCGAGAGAGGAGGTGGTGCGAGCTGCGGCCAGTTCTCTACATACGAGCAACAGGAGGGCACAACCCCACGCCAGGTGTCCCAACTTATACCATCACCAAATCCTTTTCATTTAAACTGCCAACAACAATGAGCAAAATGAAGAAAGGTGAACCTCCCCATCACAGGAGTAACTGTGCTCTGTTCACGTGACTGTCTCCTCCACCAGAGTAAAAGCTCCTCAGAAAGAAGAGACATGTCTTATTTTTCGGTACCTAACTGTACCTAGCACAGTGCCTGGTACACAGTACTTAGTAAGCATGTGTTGAGCTGAAATGAACTGAACAAGTGACATTTGTATAATAATTAACAGTTGACCAAGTAGCTTCATATTAATTATCTCACGGTGATGAAAACTTTGCAAGGCAATCATTCTCATAGCTCTACTTTCTTAAAGGCTCCCTACTAGTCAATATCAGCATTACTATTTGCTTCACTTTACAGATCAGGAAAGTGATGTTCCAAAGTTAAGGGTTTTGCCCTGGGTTATACAATTAGCTAACAGAACCCTCCAAATCCTGGGCAGTTTCTATCACAAACTGTTGCAGTCCACAAATAATTAATTTCTTAGTAGTCAGTGAGTGTGAGAAAGAATTAATGATGGTAATCTTAAGTACTATAATAGTGTTGATAGGACAGTAATGATAATATATGAAGTATTATTGTTATTCTTTTTTAAAAATTTTTATTTATTTATTTATTATTTTTGGGGGGGTACACCAAGTTCAATCATCTGTTTTTATACACATATCCCCGTATTCCCTCCCTCCTTCGACTCCCCCCCCCACCCTCCCTCGAGTCCCCCCCACCCTCCCCGTCCCAGTCCTCTAAGGCATCTTCCATCCTCGAGTTGAACTCGCTTTGTTATACAACTACTTCCCACTGGCTATCTATTTTACAGTTGGTAGTATATATATGTCTGTGCTACTCTCTCACTTCGTCTCAGCTTCCCCTTCACCCTCCACCCCCTCTCAAACCTCAAGTTCTCCAGCCCATTCTCTGTATCTGCATCCTTGTTCTTGCCCTGTCACTGGGTTCACCAGTACCATTTTTAGATTCCGTATATGTGAGTTAGCATACAATATTTGTCTTTCTCTTTCTGACTTACTTCACTCTGTATGACAGACTCTAGGTCTATCCACCTCATTACATATAGCTCCATCTCATCCCTTTTTATAGCTGAGTAATATTCCATTGTATATATATGTCACATCTTCTGTATCCATTCATTTGGTGATGGGCATTTAGGTTGCTTCCATGTCCTGGCTATTGTAAATAGTGCTGCAATAAACATTATGGTACATGTTTCTTTTGGGATTATGGTTTTCTTTGGGTATATGCCCAGTAGTGGGATTACTGGATCATATGGTAGTTCTATTTGTAGTTTTTGAAGGAACCTCCAAATTGTTTTCCATAGTGGCTGTACCAACTTACATTCCCACCAACAGTGCAGGAGAGTTCCCTTTTCTCCACACCCTCTCCAACATTTGTTGTTTCCAGATTTTGTGATGATGGCCATTCTGATTGGTGTGAGGTGATGCCTCATTGTGGCTTTGACTTGCATTTTTCTGATGATTAGTGATGTTGAGGATCTTTTCATGTGTTTGTTGGCCATCTGTATGTCTTCTTTGGAGAAATGTCTATTTAGGTCTTCTGCCCATATGTGGACTGGGTTATTTGCTTTTTTGGTATGAAGCTTCATGAGCTGCTTGTATATTTTGGAGGTTAATCCTTTGTCCGTTGTTTTGTAGGCAACTATTTTTTTCCCATTCTGAGGGTTGCCTTCTAGTCTTGTTTATGGTTTCTTTCGCTGTGCAAAAGCTTTTAAGTTTCATTAGGTCCCATTTGTTTATTCTTGATTTTATTTCCATGATTCTAGGAGGTGGGTCAAAAAGGATCTTGCTTTGATGGATGTCATAGAGTGTTCTGCCTATGTTTTCCCCTAGGAGTTTTACAGTGTCTGGCCTTACATGTAGGTCTTTAATCCATTTTGAGTTTATTTTTGTGTATGGTGTTAGGAAGTGTTCTAATTTCATTCTTTTACATGTTGCTGTCCAATGTTCCCAGCATCACATATTGAAGAGGCTCTCTTTTTCCCATTGTATATTCTTGCCTCCTTTGTCAAAGATAAGCTGCCCATATGTGTTTGGGCTTACTTCTGAGTTCTCTATTCTATTCCATTGATCTTCCTTTCTATTTTTGTGCCAGTACCATACTGTCTTGATCACTGTAGCCTTGTAGTATAGCCTGAAGTCAGGAAGCCTGATTCCACCAACTCCATTTTTCCTTCTCAAGATTGCTTTGGCTATTCGGGGCCTTTTGCGTTTCCATACAAATCGTAAGATTTCTTGCTCTAGTTCTGTGAAAAATGCCATTGGTAATTTGATAGGGATTGCACTGAATCTGTAAATTGCTTTGGGTAGTACAGTCATTTTCACAATGTTGATTCTTCCAATCCAAGAGCATGGTATGTCCCTCCATCTGTTTGTGTCGTCTTTGATTTCTTTCAGCAATGTCTTAAAGTTTTCTGCATACAGATCTTTTGCCGCCTTAGGCAGGTTTATTCCTAGGTATTTGATTCTTTTGGTTGCAATGGTGAATGGGAGAGTTTCCTTAATTTCTCTTTCTGCTCTTCCGTTGTTAGTGTATAGGAATGCAAGAGATTTCTGTGCATTAATTTTGTATACTGCTACTTTACTAAACTCATCAATGAGTGCTAGCAGTTTTCTGGTAGAGTCTTTAGGGTTTTCTATATATAATATCATGTCACCTGCAAAGAGTGACAATTTTATTTCTTCTTTTCCAATTTGGATTCCTTTTATTTCTTTTTCTTCTCTGATTGATGTGGCTCAAACTTCCAAAACTATGTTGAATAATAGTGGTGAGAGTGGACACCCTTGTCTTCTTCCTGTTCTTAGAGGGAATTCTTTCAGTTTTTCCCCATTTCCAGTGATGTTGGCTTTTGGTTTCTCATATATGTCTTTTATTATGTTGAGGTAATTTCCTTCTATGCCCATTTTCTGGAGAGCTTTTATCATAAATGGATGTTGAACTTTGTCAAAAGCTTTTTCTGCATCTATTGAGATGATCATATGGTTTTTATCCTTCAATTTGTTGATATGATGTATCACGTTGATTGATTTGCGTATATTGAAGAATCCTTGCATCCCAGGGATAAACCCCACTTGATCATGGTGTATGATCTTTGTAATGTGCTGTTGGAGTCTGTTAGCTAGTATTTTGTTGAGGATTTTTGCATCTATATTCATCAGTGATATTGGTCTGTAGTTTTCTTTTTTTGTGACATCTTTGCCTGGTTTTGGTATCAGGGTGATGGTGGCCTCCTAGAATGAGTTTGGGAGTGTTCCTCCTTTTGCTATCTTTTGGAAGACTTTGAGAAGGATAGGTGTTAGCTCTCCTCTCAATGTTTGATAGAATTCGCCCGTGAATCCATCTGGTCCTGGGCTTTTGTGTGTTGGGAGATTTTTAATCACTGCCTCAATTTCCATACTTGTGATTGGTCTGTTCATATGTTCTATTTCTTCCTGGTTCAGTCTTGGAAGATTGTGTTTTTCTAAGAATTTATCCATTTCTTCCAGGTTATCCAACTGATTGGCATATAGTTACTTGTAGTAGTCTCTCATGATGCTTTGTATTTCTGAGGTGTCTGTTGTTACTTCTCCTTTTTCATTTCTAATTCTGTTGATTTGCATCTTCTCCCTTTTTTTCTTGATGAGTCTGGCTAATGGTTTATCAATTTTGTTTATCTTCTCAAAGAACCAACTTTTAGTTTTATTAATTTTTGCTATTGCTTCCTTCCTTTCTTTTTCATTTATTTCTGCTCTGATCTTCATGATTTCTTTCCTTCTGCTCACTTTGGGGTTTCTTTGTTCTTCTTTCTCTAGTTGTTTGAGGTGTAAGGTTAGGTTGTTTATTCGATAATTTTCTTGTTTCTTAAGGTAACACTGTATTGCTATAATCTTCCCTCTTAGATCTGCTTTTGCTGCGTCCCATAGGTTTTGGGTTGTTGTGTTTTCATTGTCGTTTGTTTCTAGATATTTTTTGATTTCCTCTTTGGTTTCTTTAGTAATTTCTTGGTTGTTTAATAGTGAATTGTTTAGCCTCCATGTGTTTGTATTTTTTGCAGTTTTTTTCCTGTAATTGATATCTAGTCTCATGGCATTGTGGTCTGAGAAGATGCTTGATATGATTTCAATTTTCTTGAATTTGCTGAGGTTTGATTTGTGACCCAAGATGTGATCTATCCTGGAAAATGTTCCGTGTGCACTTGAGAAGAAAGTGTAGTCTGTAGTTTTTCAATGGAATGTCCTATAAATATCAACTAAGTCGAGATGGTCTAATGTGTCATTTAAAGCTTGTATGCCTTTATTTATTTTCTGTTTGGATGATCTGTCCATTGATGTAAGTGGGGTGTTCAAGTCTCCCACTATTATTGTGTTACTGTCGATGTCCCCTTTTATAGCTGTTAGCATTTGCCTTATGTATTGAGGTGCTCCTATGTTGGGGGCATAGATATTTATCATTGTGATATGTTCTTCTTGAATGGATCCCTTGATCATTATGTAGTGTCCTTCCTTGTCTCTTTTAATAGTCTTTACTTTCAAGTCTAATTTGTCTGATATGAGTATTGCTACTCCAGCTTTCTTTTGACTTCCATTTGCATGGAATATCTTTTTCCATCCCTTGACTTTCAGTCTATATGTATCCCTTGGTCTGAAGTGGGATTCTTGTAGGCAGCATATAGAAGGGTCTTGTTTTTGTATCCATTCAGCCAGTCTGTGTCTTTTGGTTGGAGCATTTAATCCATTTACATTTAAGGTGATTATTGACATATGTGTTTCAATTACCATTTTTTCAATTGTTTTGGGTTTGTATTTGTAGGTGTTTTCCTTTTCTTGTGTTTCCCAGTTACAGAAGTTCCTTTAGCACTTGCTGTAAGGCTGGTTTGGTGGTGCTGAATTCTCTTAACTTTTGCTTGTCTGGAAAGCTTTTGATTTCTCCATCAAATATGAATGAGATTCTTGCTGGGTAGAGTATTCTTGGCTGTAGGTGTCTCTCTTTCAGGACTTTCAGTATATCCTGCCATTCCCTTCTGGCCTGCAGAGTTTCTGCAGAAAGGTCAGCTGTTAACCTTATGGGTTTTCCCTTATATGTTGTTTGTTGCTTTTCTCTTGCTGCTTTTAATATTTTTTCTTTGTGTTTAATTGTCATTAGTTTGATTAATATGTGTCTTGGTGTATTTCTTCTTGGGTTTATTCTGTATGGGACTCTCTGTGCTTCTTGGGCTTGGTTAATTATTTCCTTTCCCATGTTGGGGAAGTTTTCCACTAGAACCTCTTCAAATATTTTCTCAGACCCTTTCTTGTTTTCTTCTTCTGGGATGCCTATAATTCGAATGTTGGTACACTTAATGTTATCACTGAGGTCTCTGAGACTGTCTTCTATTCTTTTTATTCTTCTTTTTCCTGCTCTGTGGCAGTTATTTCCCCCAATCTATCTTCCAACTCACTTATTCATTCTTCTGCCTCAGTCATTCTGCTGGTTATAGCATCTAGAGTATTTTTAATTTCAGTTATCTTGTTATCCATTGCTATTTGTTTTTCTGAGTTCTTAGGAACTGTTTCTTGTACTTTCTCTATTTTGGTATCGAGATTTTGTATCATTTTTACTATCATTACTCTGAATTCTTTTTCAGGCATTTTTCCTGTTTCCTCCTCATTTATTTGGTCTTGTGGGGTTTTTTCCTGCTCCTTTGCCTGCATGGGGTTTCTTTGTTTCCTCATGGTTGTGCAAACTTTTGGGGTTGCTTGTCCTGGCGATAGAGGTGTTTATAGAAGACTGTCCAAGCCTCAGACTAATGTCCAAGTGTTGGATTAAACAGATACTAAGTCTAGGAAACACATACATGTAAAAGACACACAATTACTAAATCCATTAGGACATAAGGCTCTGGAAAGACCTGACAGAACCCCAGTATGCTATCAGAGATTCAAAGAGAAACCCAACAGAAATTGACAGCTGAAACAGAACACATCAGAGACAAAAGCAAAAGCAAACAAACAAACAAATAACACCTTACACATACAAACACTAATCCAGGGAGATTTTGTAAGCTAGGATCAAATATAGCAAAGAGCTAGAGTACCACCAGACAGAATGGAGATTCTCAGAATGAAATTAGACAACTGTACTAAGAACTAAGATAAAGACAAAAACCTAATATTAAATACCAAGGCGGTGCGTCATCTGGAGAATAGAGCAAGGAGTCTGAGCAGATCGATAGTGTTGCTTATAAGTATGTTATGAAAAAAATAAACTAAAAATGGCTGTAAGAAAGGGGAACAGAAGAGCATAGTGTGATTGGAAATATGCAAATAAAAAGAAAATAATAGAAATGTATAAAGGATAGGGATGAAAGGAAAGTATGAGAGATATATTGTCCATACTACCAAAAACTTAGCTAGAAATAGAAGTATATAAAAAGGCAAAAAAATAAAAATAGAATAAAAAATAGCATTAAAAAATTAGGTTATAAAACTTGTAGATCCCTTAGGACTAAGATCGTAATTAATAAATGAAAAAAAAAATCCAGAACTGATCCCAGAATGGACCAGTTCAATAGGATTGATACTAATATTTCTGTTTGCTTAGAGTCTCAGCTGTAAGTGTCCTTTTACCCACCTTGGGCTTTTTGTATTACTCTGCAACCAGCAGAGCTTCCTTTATTGTTCATCTGTAAGCGTAGGTGTGTGGGGAGGGAGAGGGTACAATAGTGGCTCCTTCCCCTGGGAGCAAGTGAGCAGTGGCGCACTGTTGTTTCAGTCTGGCTTGGAGGTGCCTGTTGCAGAGGGACACCGGTGGCTCAGGTGCAAACAGAAAGTCGCAGAGTTGGGCCTCTCTCAGGGTTTTTTTTTTCTCAGCAGCCTCCCTGCTGCCTGTGTTCCAAGGGGTTTTAATCTAGCCCCGCCCGAGTGCCTGAGGATACTTGTTATCCCTGAGCGCCTTAGGTGGCCCACAGGGCGTCTCTCCACTGCCTGTTGCAGAGGCGCCTATAGAGAGAGAGGCTATGCGTGTGGCGCCTCCCCCCTCCGCCCGCGAGCCTGCAGCGTCCAGCCACCATCATGGCCCGGCAGCTCTCAGGGGCGGGCACTCCTCGCCGCGGACCTCTTCCGTCCTGTCCTCTCGGTTCGTCACCTTACTGGCAACAATTTTTCTCACCCTGAACCAGCTCTCTGGTTCCCACGCTCCCGCTCCCGGACCCTCCGTTCAGCCGCAGATCGACCTCTCGGTCCGGGAACCCTGAGCTGCGCTGTGGACCCTCGGTATGTTTGTCACTCCCTCCCGTCTGCCACAGCTCCACCGCTTCACCCTCTTTGAGCCATCGTAGATGCCTCCCTACCAGTTATGTCGGGCTCCTTGCTGTCCTTTCTGGTGTCCGAGGTCGTCTGCTGGTGTTCAGCTGGTTCTCTGTGGGAATTATTGCGTCCTTCGGTGCATTCCCAACGCATCTGTGGAGAGGGATGCATTCCACGTGCCTCTACTTTGCCGCCATCTTTTTCTCCTCTGTTATATTATTATTATTATTATTATTTACAGTTCCTCTGTCCTGTGCAAGGATATAGTCTTAATACAAAAACCTATAGGATACCCATCATTATTCCCATTTTATAAAGGATAAAACTGAGAATAAGAGAGACTAATTAATTTACCCAATGTCACAGAGCAAAATAAGAGACATATTCCAGCTCCAAACTCAAGTCTGTCTATGGCCAAAGTCTGAATCCTTTCTCCCATTCTCTTCTGCCTCACGAATCATCCCAAGTCATCCCCTGTATGCTATCTTGCCTAAATTTTCATCTTAAGTGTTCTGAAACTCTGAAAGCCAGAAAGAATCCTGGCGGTTTTGTGATATGAATGGTGAGTCACCATCCTTATTGATCATTCATACTATTCATTATTACTTGGGGAATAAATAAGAAGATGAACAGAAAGCAGAAAGAAAAGATATTCATTCAGTCTTTCTGTCTTTCACTTGTTGGTGAGTTTTCACCACGTGCGGGTCCCTGTTCTAAGCATTAGGGATGAAGAAGGGAATGAAACAGGTAAAATCTGGATCCTCATGGAACATCTATTCCAGCAAGTCCCTGTCCTCCATGGTCCCTTGCAGAGAAACAGAGAAGTCCTCCATTCATACAGAGAAGTTCCCGTCTCTGCAAATGATGCTCATGCTCTCGGGCCCCCAAGTCCAGAGGAGAGGCAGGTCATCTTGTAATCAGAACCCACGCAAAGATGTCCAGGGAATGGACGTTTATGGGGCCTAAAAAACTGTACCTGATGGCCACTTGAGAGAATTTACAGCCATCCTTTCCATTAGTCAGACGGGTGTGTGCATAAGTGAAGGAAGCAGATGGTGAGCGAGTCTCAAAACGCCAAGGCTGAACCACACGTGCTCAAAAGATCCACTGATCTCCTGACCTCAGCTTCAAGTTTACTGTGTGCTGAATTAAGGGTTATGTTGAGATGGTGCCTCTCAACCTCAGTCATCAGAAAGGGTTGTGTTTCCTTTTAAAAGGCCTTTGTAACACTGCCCACTCCTCCTCCCACAAGGGCAGTTGTGCTCACTGCCAAGCCTATTTTTATGGTTCGTATCCAAAACAAGTGCAAAATAGTGTTGGCCTCGGATGAGCCCTCCCTCTTGCTGGCCAGTGGGACACCATCTGCAAGTTGAGTGGGAACAGTAAACACTGCAGGTTAAGTAACTCATTACTAATATTTTCCTTGAGCTCTGAAACTTTTTAAACAAACAACAACAACAATTGTATCATAATAACCTTCCAGAGGTTAACAGCTGGCAGGTGGTCCAGCTCAGTTGAAATGAAAACCAGACAGCTGTTGATTATAAACTGTTGATTCTTACGGCGATCTGGGGAAAACGTCTTGCTGAAAAAGGGTCTTCTCTTAAAAATCCCTAATGAAACAACACATAAATGTCAAAATGACAAAAATAAGGAAGTGTGTCATAGACTAAGCATTTTAATGTCCTTTCTGGCTTCCTCCAGCGTGTATTCTGGATCTAGCCACATTTAATGGCACAGATTCTTAAAGAGGTGGTGCACAGCATGAATTTTTATGACCCAAATAAAACTTGGAGAGGGTCACTTTCTCTGCCATAGTCAGTGTCCTCAGCAGATGTGTGGGAGGCTCACATTTCAAATCAGCAACTGTACCAGCATTTTACCTGGACCCAGAGGCTATACGGGGAGCACACGTGAAGATGTAAGGAAACCCTGAGGTGTGGAGCATTATCCTGTCTGTCTCCAAGCCATGAAGACATTGCCAGGATTCCCCTGAGAAGCCTTGGCAAAGCTAGAGAAAATTCCAAGGGCTGATATGGTTTGAGAATGCTGGATCAAAAGTTTCTAATCAAAACCTTACATTAGCACCATACAGCCTCACAGATTGATGACTATAACTGTTTTCTTCCCTTAATGATGAAATGGAACATAAGAAAATTACTCCCTAAATCAGTATTTAATTACTGGTCTATTATATTACAATCAGAAACATTTCAGAAAGCTCAGAAAACAAAGTTGAACCTTTTTATACTGAATTCTACAGCAAGTGGTGACATACAAAAAACCTTAGGACTCCAAAGAAAAAGAAGCCATGCAATGACAATCACCTATTTTTTTAATAAAAGAAAAGGAACAAAAATGAAAAGTGTAAGAGAGAATTTCATAGCTCCTAGTTTAGTTGCAATAAATTAGCAGAAAGGTGAGATCACGGAGTGTGAAATAAGAAAGCAGCTTTTTGGTTTGACCCATGTTTGGTGGGGGTTTCTGACATGATCATATTAGCAAGAGGTAGTAGCAATGAGCCAAATCCCCAGAGATAAGATGGGTAGCAAAAGAAAGGAAGAAAGAAAAGCAGCACCCAAGACGCTGACAGGCCCTTGATACTTTTTGCTAGTTTGTAGAAAGAGGAATATGAGGGTGTCAGTGCTTCATTCTGATAAAACAGGGTGTAAAGCCTTTTGAGGGCTTTTTATATCGAGTTAGAACCAGACAGTGGATGCTTCTCAACTACTGGAGGCTCTGAAGGTAAGACAAAATGTAACTTAATAAATATTTATTGAGAGTCAACATATAACACACTCTGCTAGGCAATGCGGAGCTACAAAAATCAAGACAGTTGTGACCTCAAAGTGCTTTCAATCTGCTAATGAAAAAAAAAACATTAATAACTAACTAGAAAATAGAACATAAAGGCATGAAGACGCTTCCTCTCTACTTCATTATTGTGTTTATTATATTTATATTTATTATTTAGTTAGGGAGCTTCCAGGAATGCTACTTGGGTGAAAGAGACTTTGAGCTTGACCTGAAACTTTGAGAAAAAATTTCCAATCATGAAAGTTAATTCCAGAGTAATCTAAGAAGCATAAGTACAAATAGCGAAAACTAGTACCAAATTTCCCTAGTCGCTACACATTTCTTCCTGTGTTGCTCCTATTCTTTTTAAAGCTCTAAACAAAAGGAGTGCCTATATACATATTTTTTAAACATATCAATGTGGTTTTCTCTGTGAAACTGTTATCTGTTCTAAAAGTAAGCTACTGCAGATGTCTATTAGCTAGCTGGAATTACTGATAATGTAGCCATAACCCTAACTTAAGAGGTTATGCCCAGCAATTCCCATGCCACACATGCAAGATCAATGTACAGTTCAGGCTTTCAAGCCTCCTTGATATGCAAAGATGATATTTGCATATTTTGTCATTCCCTTTCAGTCCCTTTCTCATAGGGTATGGTGAGCACCAGGGTTCCATTCTGCCCTGCTCCTTTTTGTATGTTTTGCCTTTTCTTTCCTACCCCCACTGCCTTCTAGCTCCTCCCAGCACAGAGCTTACATTCCATTCCATCAGGGCCATGCTCTTGTTGAATCATTAATTCTTGAGATTAGAAAGTTTGTATTCGTTTTCTATGGCTTTTATAACAAAGAACCACAGACTGGGTAGCTTCAACCAGAGGTTTATTTTCTCACAACTCTGGAAACTACAGGTCCAAGAGCAAGGTGTTAGCAGGATTAGTTTCTTCCCTCCTTGACTCATAGATGGCTATCTTCTCTCTGTGTCTTCATATGGTCTTCCTTCTATGTATGTCGGTATCCTAATCTCCTCTTCTTACAAAGACATCAGTCATCTTAGATTACCTCTTGAAATGCCTTATCTCCAAATATAGCCACATTCTGAGGCCAGAGGTTAGGACTTCAATATATAAGTTTTGTGGGGTACACAATTCAGCCCATAAAAGTATCCAAGTCACTATAATTCTCTGATCATCCATTTCCATCTCTATGGAAAGACAGTCGTAAGAGTATGTCCTAGATATTTTCCAATACTAAGAGAGCATGGGTAGAGAGTGTTGCATTGCTACACCCTTTCCCCTGGCTACTTCCTATGGAAATCACCAGCTTGTCTCAGGGCCTGATGTCATGAACAAAGTAAGGCATGTAACTCCCCACTTGATACCAATGAGGCAGCTGAGGTTCAGAATGGCTAAGTGATCTGACTAGAATCTTTGCAGTTGAAAGAGGAAAGGTTCTTCTGACTTACAATGCAGTGTCTTACATATAAAGAGTGAAAATTAGCATGTCATCCCTCAGGTGTTAAAACAAGTGAATTTTAACATTAATTTTCTAGATAATATTAATCTCAAAAGAATAATCCTAAGGATGATCATTTAAGACTGGTCTTGCTGTGTAGATATTTATCTTCATAGTATTTTCAAGATGGCTAGGAAGGTTCTGCTACTCAAGAATTTAACTCCCCTGCTTGCTGCAGCATGTCTGGAATTTCACCCTTAGAACACATGTTTTGTAAACTAAGGCTTTGTTTTGTTTAGTTTTATTAGTTTCAATGATGTACATTCTCAAACAAATATAACAGTAGAGAGACTATATAACGAACCACCATGTACCCATCAACCAGCCTCAACAATTATCAATATAGGGTCAACCTTATTTCCTTTCTATCCCACCAACTCCTTCCTCCACTGATAATTTTGAAGCAACTCCCATATATTGTATGTGTAAATATTACAATGTGTATCTTTTTAAGATATAACCATAATACCATTATCACACCTTAAAAAACTAACAATAATTTTATATGTTAAATATGAAGCTTTTAAAAATTTATCCTCAGATTTCTTTTTTTTTTTTTTGAATTTAGGTATAATTGACATATAACATTATATTAGTCTCGGGTATACAATATGATGATTTGATATTTGCTATAACTGCAAAATGATCACCACAATAAGTCTAACTACCATCTCTCACCATACAAAGTTATGAAACATCCTCAGATTTCTAACAATAATTCTTTAATAATATCAAGTATTCATTGTGTTCATATTTCCCCTATTATTTTGTAAATTTTTTGATAATTGGTTTCAATTGTTTCCAAGTAAGTTCCAATGTATCAGTTATTTTCTTAAGCTCTTTATTGTAGTATAATTGCTTTACACTGTTGTGCTAGTTTCTGCTGTACAACAAAGTGAATCAGCTGTATTTATACATATATCTCCATATCCCCTCCCTTCCTATCCCAGCCCTCTAAGTCATCACCCTTCATCGAGTTGATCTCCCTGTGTTATACAGCAGCTTTCCACTAGCTATCTCTTTTACATTTGGTAGTGTATATATGTCAATGCCACTCTCTCACTTTGTCCCAGATTCCCCTTTGCCCCCCCTCCTCCTTGTGTCCTCAAGTCCATTCTCTACATCTGCATCTTTATTCTTGCCCTATCACTGGGTTCATCAGTACCATTTTTTCAGATTCCACATATATGAGTTAGCATACAGTATTTGTTTTTCTCTTTCTGGCTTACTTCACTCTGTATGACAGAATCTAGGTCCATCCATCTCACTACAAATAACTCAATTTCATTCCTTTTTATGGCTGAGTAATATTCCATTGTATATATGTGCCACATCTTCTTTATCTATTCATCTATTGATGGGCATTTAGGTCATTTCCATGTCCTGACTATTGTAAATAGTACTACAATGAACATTGTGGTACATGTTTCTTTTTGGATTAAGGTTTTCTCAGGGTATATGCCCAGGAGTGGGATTGCTGGGTCATATGGTAGTTCTATTTTTATTTTTTTGAGGAACCTCCATAATATTTTCCATAGTGGCTGTACCAATTTACATTCCCACCAACAGTGCAGGAAGGTTCCCTTTTCTCCACACCCTCTCCAGCATTTATTTTTCTAGATGTTTTGATGATGGCCATTCTGACCGGTGTGAGGTGATTCCTCATTGTGGCTTTGACTTGTATTTCTCTAATGATTAGTGATGTTGAGCATCTTTTCATGTGTTTGTTAGCCATCTGCATGTCTTCTTTGGAGAAATGTCTATTTAGGTCTTCTTGTATCAGTTATTTATCATTGTATAATAAACCATTCCAAATCTTAGGGCCTTAAAACAGCCGTTTATTATTTTGCATGATTCTGTAGGTTGGTAGGGTGATTCTTCTGGTTCATACAGCTATATTCAGCTGGTATCTTGACTTGGCTGGAATAACCAAGGCTTTACTCTCATGCTGGAGGTGTTGCTGAGAATGGTTAGAGGGCCAGAATCCCCCCTCCCACTTAGTTCATGTGTTCTCTCCCCAGGAGATACTTCTTTATATCACGGCTGAGAGCTCCAGGACAGCAAAAGCAGATGATGCCAGGCCTAAGGCTCAGACCCAGGACAGTGTCATTTCTACTGCATCCTATTGGTAAAGTTAGTTAGGGTCAATCCATGTTCAAAAGGAGAGGACATAAATCCCATCTCTTGAAAGGAAAAGGACATGACTGTATAGAGATGGGAGGAATTACTGGTGACCATCTTTGCAGGGAAACAACCACATGCATCCATCAAAATTGTGTGACATGTTTCTGAAGTCATTTTTAATCTATGGGTAACTCTTTCATATTATTTTTCCTCTTGCAATGTTTTTGTTTGTTTGAGAACTCAGCTGTTCTCCAGAGTTTCCCAGAGTCGCAATTTTTCTAATTGCCCCTCCTTGGGTTTTCTAATATGTTCCTGTGTTCCTTTTATTCTCTGAAATTTGGTAATTAAATCTAGAGGCTTGATCAGATTCTGGTTTGATTTTCTTTTTTTTCAAGATGGAGCTGTATACTTCCATTAGGAGGCACATAACTTGGTTGTCTCTTTTACTGTGATGTCATTAGACATGGATGATCATTATCTATCACTAGATCGGGGGGATTCTGCAAACTACGGCCTATAGGCAAAATCTAGTCAGTGTACCCTGTTTTTATAAATAAAGCTTTATTGGAACACAATCATGTCCATTTGTTTATGTATTGCCCATGGCTGCTTTGACATTCCAACTGCAGACTTGAGTAGTTGCACCAAACTTTCTACAACCCACAAAGCCTAAAATGTTTGCTATGTGACCCTTTACAGGAAAAGTTTGTTGACTCTTGATCTAGATTCATTCAGATTGCAAAATCATGAGTTTCTAATTCTATCATTTCTCCTTTTCATTAACTGAAATATTCCTATAAAAAGAAACTTCTCATCAACTATGTGGTTATCTAAGGTACAGATAATATAGGAAAAACAAGACACATGCTAGATTCTTTCCATCTACTTACCTGTTTTTAATATGAGGTAGTTTCCTAGTATTCTCCAAAGGTGACCAATGAGGTGTTGAGGGTAATTTTTTTTTTTTTTTTTTTGGTGTTTTGTTTTGTTTTTAAGGTACCACTATGAACCCATTCCCTATGTTTAAATCTGCATTCAGTTCTTATTAGTGCTCAAATTGTCCCATCTTTTCTAAGTAAAAGTTTATTTAAATTATCTTCAGAGTCCTTTTTAAAGAATCCTCATATTATTGAGAGCCTTGTTATTACATGGTCTAACAAAGTGTTCCCCACTAATGTTGTATATTTCCTTCCCCATAAATGGAATTACCCATTTCTCCAGAGAGATATGATCCCTTGGTGAGAAATGGTATTGAGTGAACAGAATGCTGATGCATGGGGTCCACATTGATACTGGAGTGTTTATTATTTCTATGTCTATTTTTGAGAATAGAGTTTGAAAATATGTGTTTTTTTAAAGAAAGAACATTATGAATTCACACTGATTCTTCTGATTGAAATTCCGGACTACAGAATTTGCATTCTATCTCACTGATCTTACATCTTTATTTCCTTGAACCACTCTGAAAACCTCAATTCTAAACACACCAAAATAAATATCCATTGAATTATCCCGTATACACACACCACAACTTCAGGATAGCAGTATCAGCGCTATGATGAATAATACGATTACCAAAAGTTTAAGATATTTTTGCAGTTCTTTTGTTCTATGAGAATCTATTCCAATGGGGTTATCCAATCAAATCACTCTGTTAAAAAGTTACACTAATGTTTTTGATGAAACAGGACATTTTGACTTGACCATTCATATCAAAACAACTCAAACTGTTGAAGCATTGTTTTTATTGCCAAGTAATATTTGCAACAGAAGCCATTCATCGCCACCCAATTTCTGAACCACACTCCAGAGAGGCTTAGAGGTGGGGTGAGGTTCAGAAATGAGGTGTGTCCATTGCATACATTACAGAAAACAAAAACAAGGAAAAAAGACTGTTCCTTAGGAGGAAATACATTCTTTCATTCTATTTCTTTTTCGAAGTGCAAATTCCCCTAGGAGAAAGCAGTAAACCAAACCAGTCCTAGTTATTTACCTTTTTTGTATTAATGGGCTCTAATAGGAACAGGGGAAGAAGTGTGAAGTCACTACCTAACCAAGGGCAAGAGAGTCAAAGAAGAATGTGAAGGAAAGGGAGCAGAGCAGAAGATCCTCAGATTGTAACTAAAAAATGTTTCTTTCATTCTAGCTTTCCCAAGGGTCACCCCTTATAAGGCAACTAGGTAGAGAAGTAGGAGAGATTTCATGGTAGTCAACATCCTGAAGCCTCCTTTAAATCACCAGATTGCTTTTGAGAGGCATGGCTTCCCTCCTCACAGGTACATTTCTGTTTCCTACCCTTTCTCTCCTCCTCTTTTTCCTCCTCTTGCTCCTATGCCTTAAGCCAGACGTTGGCAAACTACAACCAACTCAACTGACATCATTTTTTGTAAATAAAGTTTCATTGGAACACAGCCAGGTGCATTTGTTTATGTGCTGTCTATGGTGGCTTTCACACTCTGATGGCAAAACTGAAGAGTTGAGAAAGAGACCATATGGACCACAAAGCCTAAAATATTTATTATTTGGCTCTTTACAGGCAAAGTTTGCCAATATCTGCTCTAGACTATGGATTGACCCTAACTTCAACCTTCTGGGATATGGCTCAGCCTTTCTGAGCTCAAAAGATTGCTAAGATTTAATTTAAATGTGCCACTGAGAATAAGCTCACTCCCTAAATAGGACAGAATATGGGTTCTAGAAATTGAACTAAACTCAGGTTCAAGAGCAGTGCCTGCTGGAAGTGATCCAGTCATAGGTTCAGCCTGCAATTTTTGGGGAATTCTGAAATAAACTAAAACTTTTCTTGTAGGCGCACCACCACCAGAAATCCCAAATATTTAAATTAAGGCTAATAACGTCCACTATCATTGCTCACTTTTCATGTGCTAGACACCATGTTGTGCACTTTACAGGTGACGTATAATCTTTTTTTTCATTCTTTCATCAATCCTGGGAAGCAGGCACTATGATTATCCACATTTTATAGCTGAGAAAACAGACTTAGAAACAATGAGAAACTTGCCCAGGGTCACACAGCTGGGAAGCAATGGAGCTGAAATGCAAAAACCCAAGCTTTCTCAAATGGAGCCCAAGCTTTAAAACCAATAAGCAATGCCACTCTTAGTCAAGACACTGAAGTCTGCCATAGTCTCAAGTCTAGAATCTGAAGGGCTCCTAAGAAAGGACTAACCTTTCTTATTCAGGATTGAGACTTCCTAAAGAAAAAGAACTGCTATGAATGGAAGGAGAGGAATCTGTCCCCAAAACTATTAGATAACTTCTTTCATCAAAGTGACTTTCAATATACACTACTAAATGTAAAACAGACAGCTAGTGGGAAGCTGCTGTATAGCACAGGGAGATCAGCTTGGTGCTTTGTGACAACCTAGAGGGGTGGGATGGGGAGGGTGGGAGTGAGGCTAAAGAGGGAGGGGATATGAGGATATATATATAAATATAGCTGATCCACTTTGTTGTACAGCAGTATAATTGTGAAGCAATTATACTCCAATGAAGATGTATTAAAAATATATTTAATCCCCTATATCCAACACCTTGTCATTTAATATGTAATTAATATTTTTAAAGTAATATTACATTTTATTTTTACACCCCTCCCACAAAAAAAAAATAGACTTCCAGTTAAATATGGCAGCCTAACCACCCATGTAACCTTTCTTCCTCCTGAGTCTCCACTAAAATGATTATAAATGAATTAAATGGATATAAGTTCTTGAGGACAGGGAAGCTGGAGAGGAGAAATTTAATATATTTTCAGAAGGAAAATATATCAAGGAGGAGTGGTGACCAATCTAGATGAGCAAGGAAAGTGAGAACCATAAGTCCCTACAAAGGGAGAGACCACAATGGGAAAAGGGTGGTGATCCCCTACAGAGTCCCTAAGAGGCCCAGGAACTAACAGTGCTGGATAAGGCACTGGTCAGGCTCGAGTCTAAGTACAGATCTGGTGGGTTGGTGGTAAAAGGCTGTATAGAAAATGGTTGCCTGCCTAAATCCTTTCCTCATACTACCTAATCCTCAGGCAGAAGACTGTAAGTGTGTATCCTTCTAAAAGGAATAAGATAAAGAGGCTCCAGACATAGCAAATGGATGGGGTAGGATGAAGAAGTAAAAACTGGAGGATTAAGGAGTCTTGAGGGCCTATCAACCAGCCTGCTTTACTTGTCCAAAGATTCCTACAGCAAAGTGTATGCCCCGCCCTCAGAGCTCCCACTGTCAGATTCTTTGCTGGAGACACTGAACAGTCCCAGACTTCCATATGCTGACACATGGAACATTCTCCAATGAAAATGCTACTCTCTGGGCAATGACATTATAGTGAAGCCCACCAATTAACAGGCCCACAAAGCCTTCAATCAACGCCATTCTCAAATAAGAGCAGATATTCAAAGATTACCAGATTTGAGAAAAGTCTCCAGAATAAAAGAGACAAGAACAAAGTAACAGAGAAAAAGGAACCAAGGTGAAACACAGAACAAAACAAAGGTTCACAAACTATAATTAATATCCTCAGAGATATAATAAGATATTACATCCATAAAACAACAATTAGATCCTATAAAGGAGAAACAATCAGAGAAAAAGAAGAGCTTTTAGAAATTAAAGTTATCATAGGTAAACTTTTATAAAAAATCTTTTAAGTACAGGAGAAACTGGCACAACAGTGTAAAGCAATTATACTCCAATAAAGAGCTTAAAAAAATCTTTTAAAAATCAGTAGAAGATTTGGAAGAAAAAAATCTTGCAATCCTAAAAGAAAATAAAAGATAGAGTGATGTCAGATAAGAGAAAAACAGAGATACACAGAAGATAAATCTGGTTAATCCAACACCTAGTTTATAAAAGTTTCAACAAAAGCAAACAAAAAATGGTGAGATGGAAATTATCAAATATAAGAAAATTTCTCTAAGCCAAAATTATGACTCTTCTGATGGCTCCATACTCTTAGAACCCTAGGGGAACATGGAATACCCAGGACAAAACCAGTTTTAAAAGACTCATACCAAGGCACATCACTGTGAAATTTCAAAATTAGAGTAAAGTGAAAATTCTAAAAAGATTCCACTCAGAAAATCCAAGTTGCCAGCAAAGGTATAAGAATCAAAATGACAGGACTTCTCAACAACAATAAAGTGCTGGATAATAATGGAATAATGCCTTCAAAATTCTTAGTGAAAAGTGATTGCCAAGTCATAATTCTTTACGTAGCCAAGCTAAAAATTAGTCGGAGGTAAGAGGGAAGACTGCTATGAAAGACTCAGCTATAACTTCCCTGCATCTTCTAGGTCCCCTGTACCCTTTCGTAGGAAGCTCCTGAAACAGTACCCCACTGATGAAAAGGCGTAAACTTGGAGAAATATTTAAGGAGATCTCAAAGTAAGGGATTCAATCCAAAAGAATGACAAAGAGAAATCTCCATTACAGCTGCCTTTTCTTTTATTTTAAGGAATTAAGTGACAAACAAACATTTGGGGAAAACATGTAATTGAGATATATATAATAGATCTGACAAACCAACTGGGAAACATCAAGAAAAGATCAGTGGTCATCTTAAATGCTTTTCACCAGATATTTTTACCTCTCCACCTTTCAGACATGTGGTAGAATTTCTCCTCAAAGGCATCTTGTGGTTTGCGAAGTCATGTGACCAGTTCTGACCAACAAATTGTAAGCAAACATGACATGCATCACATGTGGGCCAGAGCACTTTAAATGGCTTGTTGCCCTCCAGAGCAATTTTCTTTCTGGCACGGAGACTGACCAGCTTCAAGACAGTTGTTGCTCCAAGAGCCTCGGACCCTTAGTGACTATAGTAAGTAGAGTCTCTCTCCCACCCCCTTAAATCAACCCATCGTGGACATGCAACATGAACAAGAAAGAAACCTCTGTTGTTTTGAGCCACTAAGATAGGGTTTTTACTCAAAGAAACCCAGCGCATCCTGACAAGTATATGGAAATCCACATGTGTAAAACTAGGGAAATTGGTAGAATCATAGTACACAAATAATTCTGCAGTGATAATATTTGTATCATTGTGACAATGGAAATTCTGACCATTAATTCTAAAATTGATTAGTAAATGATTCATTTTATTATTTAATAAAATTTTTGATACAACTATATCGAGAGGTGGGGAGAAGAAGTTAAGCGTTGTGGTGGTTTAAGAGAGCTAAATCATTATCTATCATAAAAAAGAGCCAACAGACAAGGTCTAAAATTAATAAATAAAAAATAGTAGTTAATAGCGGTATTCTTTTAGTAATATGGAGATACACACCAGAAGAAACAGTTTAGACTATTGAAAGCTATTTTTCTGGGTAATGGAAGTACATGAGAATGGTACAAACGGACTGCTCTCTCTATGCTATCTAGTACTACTTGATTTTAACTGTGTGCATGTATCACTTAGATCAAAACAAATTTGATAGTGACTCTAAGCACTATTTGACATTATTTGACATTTCTACCTCGAAAAAGTTGAGCATGAGGTTGGGTTTCCCCCTATTTGCTGAATTCGCACAACAGAAGGCGAAGTTGTATTAATCTTCTCCCACCTGCTCTCTTTGGGCCCTCTCCTGGCCTTCCCTGGTGTTGCCAAGGCCCAGACAGGCTGAATGTCATGCCCGAGCAAAGGTGTCTGGGCTCCCCTGGGAGGGTGGCAGTGTCATCAAGTCTGACTCATCTAAAAAAGCCCTCACAGAACCAAGTCTGGGGTTTCTGCTGGGGAGAAGTTGAAAGAAACCACACACTTCTCTGGACGGACTGTAATGCCTGGCAACACAGCAAGGACTGGTCTTCTGAAATTAACTCCTGGCCTGAGAGCTCCATCTTTGTTCTTAAGTTTACCTGTAAGTAAATATAAGGTCAGGCAAGGTAAGATTTCAAAAAGGCCTACCCTTTTGGTGGGCTGCATCTTTAAGAGGTAAAACCCCTCAGTCCAAACACCTCAAAGTAGCCTGCAAGGTTGCAAGACCTTCCCAGGCTGTCCCCTGGGCTGGGTTAAGTCTCCGGAAGAGAAGAATGCTTGCCCACGTGAGTGGAAATGTCAAGGCTTAACAAGCCATCCAAATAAACGGCTGGAAATACTCCAGGAATTATACAGATTGTTGGGATGGATGTTATTATTTCTTCAATTATGATTGATAAAAAGAAATAATAGCCTTCCTGCTAGGAACTGTTCTAAGTGCTTTTTGTGTGATCTAATGTTGGTATTATTAGGATCATCATTTTACAAATAAGAAAACTGAGGCACAGAGAGGCTAAGTATCTTCCTCAAGGTTGCAGAGCTAGTAACTGCAGAGGTGTAATTCAAACCTGGCTATCTTACTGGGCCCAGGGTCTAAAGTGAATCACCGGTAATATCTGAAGGAAAAATCATTTTCCAAAATTCAGCATCAAAGTTCTGCACCAGATAGAGTGGGGGCTGCTTTTCAAAGATGCTGTTGCTATTCCCAATTCCACAAAGCATGGATGTGTGTGAAACAATCATTCCCCCGACTGCATAGGTCTACTATTTATATGAAGCCATTTAACTTAATTACAAATAATTTAGGCTACAGATGGGAGCAAAGCAACATTAAGGATCTTGATTTTGAAACCGTTCTAAAATAGCTTTTAAAATCTAGGAGGCAAATTGTCTTTCCAAATGGAAATGAATGTGTGACGCAGTGAAGTCTTAAAGTTATTAGCATCTTTTGCTGAGCCCCCATCTATTTCCTTTGTCATTTACGCGATGTACAGTCTTTAATTTCAGCTCCATGATCAAAGACATGAAACTGGAGAAGCTCACTATTAAAATCAATGGCTGTACTTGGAGAGAGGAACAGCGGCGACATGATGGCTGCTTCTCACCTACGACAAGGGGAGACCAGACTCCCTTAAAGGTTTCAGGCAGAGACCCCAGCCCAAGCTCTAAATGAGGAATGTGAAGTCTCACACACACACACACACACACACACACACACACACACACACACACGGTCCAAGGAGGCTCAGCCTCGCCCATCCCATTCCACCGTACCTGTGAGAGCTCCACTGCTGGATGCAGTGCCAGGAAACATGTTTTTAGGAATTCAGAGTATCACGTTTCATAATTTGATTTAAATCAATTATCCCATCCCTCCCTGGAACAGGCACAAGCTCCAAAAATACAAAATGTAAATGGAACCAGCTGCAGCAAAAGCCTTTTGCCAGGATGGATTTCAGTCAACATAATCAGCCTCCTCTTCGAAGTACATTACTATTGAGACCCAGAGATTGCGTGAACCACTTCCAGTGTCCTGGGAGGGACCAGGAAGGTAACCAATTATGGGAGGGGAGAAATAGAAGGAGCTAATCTTCTCTGTCCTGGCTTGCCTTTGCCCCAAACTCTTAGGAAGAATTAATTCCCTCCTCTGGGGGATACTGGGAAACTGAGGTCGTTGCTGGCAGCCTTCAAACACTACCCTTCATTTATGGATATTTACTAAACCACATAATCACCCTGAGTTATCCCATTACAGGGTCAGCAGAGCCAGGGTCTGCAGCCCTGGGTGTGAAGATCAATTGTGCGAGGTTTTGTGAGTGTGTGTGTTTACTAAAGAAGGCATGAGTATACCCCACAATTATTTAGGCTCCCAACATGCTGCCCCACAAATGGATCCCATGCACAGGGTCTGGCATCTTTCCATTGAAATCCTTCCCCTTAATTGATTTAAAATGATAATTCAATTAAAATAATTATTCTAATCAAACTTCATATCTTTTTGGCAGGTTCAATGGGGACCTCTGTCCTCCATGTTATTTTAGTATTTTCTTTATTTGTTTTCTCACTGGGCTGACTTCGGCTCTCTGAATCTTTGGAAAAATTTACATCATTGGGTAATCGTTGCACCTTTCTAGAGTTTTCCAAGGAATGAGGGAAACAAAATATCTTAGAGAGATACTGTGCTTTGAACTGTGACCAAGTTGGGGCCAAGAAATGACTGAGAATGATGGATGGATGTCTGGATCAACATTGGACCAGGAGTCCGCGACTTGATTCAACAGCTCTACCACAGATAAGATATGTGACTTTGGAAGACCTTTTTTTATCTCTCTGGGCTTCAGAGTACCCACTAGACCTTCAGATTCTAGTATTTACTTTTAGCCAAAAGAGCCTTGATTTTGGAGATTCCAATATTAATCCCATTTGAAAATCATCTCTAGGAGAAAAACTGGGCTTCATCAAGGCCACAGGCCAGTCTTGATTAGTAACTTCCTGGCAGAAATTTAAACCTCTTGATCCAAGGGGACTCCTGCTTATCGCATATTATGAGCATACCTTTTTTTAAAAAATAATTTTGCTGCACCTTTAATGATGCTTTGATGGAAAGTAAATTTAGCTATTTCACAGATGGCAAAATACAGACCTGGAGAGATATCTTGCACATCTCATCATGCACCTAAGGCAAGGCAGGGGCCTGAAAATGAGGAAGAGGAAGGAGTTGTGGGATGCAGAACCTGAGTGGAAAAGCCACAAAGAAATCTGCCCAAGGGCTCAGACTTTGAGTCCTGGGCCTCTGGCTTGGTGCCTCTCTGTAGATCCTGCTCTGGGTAGAGCCTATCTCAGGATTTATGTTAAAAAGTCATATAGAAAAATCAGAGGGAGAAAAGGGGGCTGTGGGAAAGGGCATTAAAACATCATTTGAAAGGAAACTAGGTCAAGTTTCTCCCAGACCTCATTCTTTTCCAAATTATTTTGATGCAGGATTACCCATTTTAGGTGATTCAGCTTCTAGAGGGGATCCCTTTACACATAGACACTTTGTCAGTCACAGCTGTATGTGGCTAACAAATTGAAAACAAATTCTATTTACATGTCTATAAGAACAGATTTTACGCACGTGTATTATATATGACGCAGCCCAAATTGCAAGCTCAAAGAAACCCATATTTTATGGTATGCACTATTCTTTTCTTTTACTCCTTTTAAATGTAATTTTAAATGTCCAGAAATATGAAAAGTAACAAACAAAAATAAAGACCACCCCTAAGAAAGTAACTGAAGGATGAAACTAAATCATCTCCTAAAACTGTTTTATGCAAAAAGCCTATTCAATAAGCAGTTTCTACTATAGGAAATCATTTGACCAGCTGGTTCATTAAATTCCTGGCTGTGAGTATCACCTAGGGAATGTACAGAACATGCAGGGTCCTGGGCTGCCCTGCAGGTATTCTGACCCAGTAGCTCTGAGCAAAAGCCCAGCAATATGCATTTTTAATAAGAACCCAAGCTGATCCTGATGGCATAAGACCTATAGACCGGTTTTCAGAACCACTGCCCTGGACAGTTGCCTCTGAAGGCTCTAACTTCTTAGTGATCAATAAGTTTACTTGTGACTGCTGCCATTTACCAGGACTCCTTAGACTAGTCTCTAACAGAATATGGGTTTAGAGGAACAAGCAAGGGACTAAAAACCAGGAGGCCTGGATTATATTCTCAGCCCTGTAACCAGAGTTGGATGGCCTCATCTCTTCCACAGTAAAATGAGTTAATAAATATGGCTGTTATTATATGGGGTGATCAGCATTACAGCAGCAAAATCTAGATTTCTCTTCTCTAAACAATGAAAATAAACAGCAGGCATTACGATAACCCTGGTGTGGTGCTTTCTGGGCCTGGCATTGGTTCACCTGCTAGGTACTGGGTGGAAATACTCAAATTCATTTAATGCCAATGGTATTTCTCAACTACCCAATCTGAGCCAAACCAAAACACTGAGTGAGAAATGAAAGATAAGACAAGTGCCCTTACCTCTCCTGGAGAATTAATGTGTAACCTCACAGAACTCATTCAATACTAGAATTCACTAGAAATAGGAGTCATTCCATATCAGAGACATGCAAAGCACATGCAGAAGGACTGAGCAACAGGACAAGGAAACGGACATTTGGCCTGGGAAGGAGTAAGTCTGGAGCTCTTTGTGGAGATTTGTAGAGAAAGTAAATTTTGGGTAAGGTCTTAATAAGACATAATCTTTGAGTTCATGGGAAGGAATAGAGTCTTGAATTTTGGCTGTTGCTTAATTTAGGCAGACTGCCTGAGACCATGGGACATAAATTGTCCCTCTTTATCGGGAGAGGCTATTTTCTCTCTCCTAGTGCATATTTCAAAACTAGGCTGATGTCCAACGTAAACATACATACACACACACATCCATCTTCCTACACATACACTCTTCCTATCAAGGACTGCACTTTTCACTGGGGATACAAATAGGATGAAGCCTTGGAGCCGCTCTCAAAGTTTACAAGTGAACCACACAGTTCATCAGTGAGAATTTCTCAGTGGGGGCACAGGATATCCCAGGGAGCTCAGATTAAGTAATCCAGGAACCTTCTTTCACTTCTCTTTTTCCAGATTAACTCATTCTGCCCAGTGAGAGAGTGACTGGAGATACAGCACAGTATTATGATTCGGGTGTGGATTCTGGAGCGCAACTGCCTGGTGTGAATTCTGACTCTAAGTAACTCAAATAACAGGCAGCTGTGTGATCCTGGGAAATGTACGGAACTTCTCCAGGCCTCAGTTCCTCATCTGTAAAATGGGGACAATAAGTTAATATATGGAAAGCATGGAGAAGAGTGCCTGCAAGCTCCATGGGGGCCCTAAATAACTGTTCACTACTAAGATGATGTCTCCTCCTACCCTAGTCATCCTCAGCTGCTCAAGAACAGGACATCTGTAGCCCCCCAACTCCACCACAGATGGGCACCACCCACAAGAGCACCTACTACGTGCTAAACACTCAGTTTGTGCATTTTCGTGCAGGCTTTCCTGAGAGCTCCTCTTTTAAGCACATTGACTGTTCCTTATGGCCTGAGGTCCATCATCTTCCCAGAAACAGAAAACAGCTGGTGAACGCCCTGTCTACAATCACATGCCTAGCACTTCATGACCACCCTCAGGTTACCCAGCAGGCTCTTCCTTTCCAGGTTAACCCATTCTTCAACACTGCTGTACATAGATGCCCCACCCCCAGCCTTTTAACCGTCTCCCTCACTTGGCCCAGAGCCTGCCCCTATTCTCTCTGGTTCATGGTGCCTGGGAGAGCTCCAAATAGGACAAGCACATCCTATTCTCCAAAATCACCTCCTCCAGTTTTCAGTTCTGACAAATGCTCTGGTGCATTAGACTGAAATAGTTCTGAAAACAAGATTCCATATACTTTCTTACTACTTCCTTTACCTTAACATGATGGATTAAGAGGCTCTGGATGGAAAGAAGGTGACTGCATTCATAAGTGAGAAAAAGTATGTGAGCTGATAAATATTCTTGCCCACTAGGACTTAGAGCTAGAAAGCAGGCTTCATTTCACATGTCAACTCCAGTCACTTTATGTAAGGGTTCTGTTAAGGAGGATTCTGAGGTCGTGTCTCAAAAAGAAGTGAGCAGTGATTAAATGATAGTGATAGTGTGTGCCACGGGCTCAGGAGTGCAGAACAGTTTTGATACGTGCTAGACCTGCCCTAGATTCTTCTGGCAGTCTGTGTATAACCTGGTAAACTTAAACTTTAGAACATGCTCCTATGTATACACTCTGATTTGAAGAATACAGTAAGCCCTTCAAGTCAAATATTTTCTCAATTATTTTGATCTTTCAATAATCACTTTCATGATTAAAAATCTTCAACAAGGTCCCAACTCACCTTAAAATGTCTATCTTGGGAGGAATGACTTAACTTATTACCAGCTTATTACTATTCAATCTCAGAGTAACTAGCTAGTCACCTAGCAAAGGCCTAAGGGAATGGTATCCAGAATAGCTAAGTTTTGACATGGGGGATGAAAAAGAAAAGAATTTGGAGTATTTTCTCAAAACACACACACTGACAAGGTTCCACAGTGCAGTCTGGGCAGTCTTTGGGGAAAGTGAGGGCACACAGTATTGGGGAGTATAATGAATGGAGTGTCACAGAATGAATCGGATTTAGCAAGTTATAGATGTCTGAAAAGCATTCACCGTCTGTTTCACAAATTTGCCCATCCCTGGTCCTAGGGGTTAACTGTAACTTTCCAAAGTGCACAGAAGATACGCAAGAGGTCAAAGGCACCCCTACTTACCAACTAGATGAGGAAAACCAATGAAGTTCTACTAGTAAAGGAAGGAATCCCAAGGAAGTTTAGGCATTCAGCTCTGTGTTTTGGCAAAGGGAAATGGATGAAGGGTAGGTAGTCTCTCTTCTCTTCTAGGGTTTGTAGATCTTCTCTTACTGTATTTCACCCATCCTAAGGCTGTTCACATATTAACATCTCTAAAATCAAGATGCATCTGAAAATCAATGGCATTTCATAATCTAATTTAGACAACTTGTTTTTTTTTCTTTCTTAATGGAACATAAAATAATGGCATCTATTACATTTGATGGCAAATGCAATGTAACATAGTAAATTGCAAAGGGGAGTTTAATACATGGGAATACACCAGAATCCTTTGTCATCTCTTCTTTTAGGTTCAGCCACAATCAGCACAGCCCTCCACACCTCTGTCTTGAATCCATCAAGGTTTTGTGGAGTCCCCAAGACTCCCAGGCACAGTGATTATGCTTGTGCGGCTACATGAAAAGTCTCGTCTGAAAGGGAAAAGGCGAGGTGGCCCTATTTATTTTCATATGTCTTCAGCTATTTTAAAGGGTTTTTTTCTTACTTTCATGTTGGAGGTCTTTCTACCAGTTTGGGAAAATGCTCCCCTCCCTCATTTCCCAAATGCACCAGTTAAATTTTAAAGCTTGGGAGTTTCCTATGTGGCCCTCTGTCTCCATTAGATGGAGGAACAGCAACTAAGAAAGGAAGGAATGCTTTCAGAGTGTCATTTACACCCCCAGAGGCTCTGTACCACCCACCGTCTTCCCTCTCTGCCTCTCAAATGGATCAGAGCAAAATTAAATATCCAAACTCACTCAGACACTTCCAGTTTCTCCAGACTTTCGGACTAGCCTTTGCCACCTGGTAAGGCATAGAGCTTAGCTGAGCTCTGGGTACATAAAATAAAGTTGCCATTGGTGTCTTGTCAATCAACATGCAATCCCACGCAAAGGCAGAACATGCAGCCATGTGCCTGCCACATGTAGAATGTTACTCAGCCACCTTAGAAGGAGGGAACAACTCCTCCAGGGAAGTTCTCACAGACCCCACATCTGACTCAGGGATCCAAGTAGGGGAAAGGATAAGAGAAGAATCAGGAATGAATTCATGGCAGGTACTGATATAACTCAGATCTCTCCAGGCTTAACCATCCAACCATGCAAGGGGAAGAAAAAGAAAAAAAGAGGACAGACAATAAAGAATGGAAAGGAGAGAAGAGGGCAAGGATGTTCTCTGCTGGAAGCACAGCCAGGGGTTCAAGGGGAGTGCATTCTCTAGAAGCAATACTTCTCAATGAAAAGTTCTTCAGGTACTACACTGACTAACATTAAAAAGTATAGGTGAAAAGACATCAGAGACAACCATGTGAAAGCAAGAAGCTAAGAGAAACCATGCAGGAAAACGTGGAGGTGGAGAGTAAACTTATCTTGTTCCCATGAATAATGGCCCCTGGCAGCTGTGACTCTGCTTAGGGAAACTGGCTTAGTCGGGAGTCAAGGGCTGGTGCTAAGGCAGAACCAAAGCTGACAGTCATTCAGGTGGACTGAAGCTCATGCCTGGCCAAGGAGAAAAATCAAGAATCTGTGAGCTGCATTAACTGGCTAACAGAAAAATACATTCATTAATATACGCTTGCCCTCCGGTAAATGTAATAATGTCTCTGTCTCTCTGTCTCTCAATTGCTTGGCCTGAACAGTGTCTGCTGGGAAGGTCCTAAAGCAGGATGATACCTTCCCCAAATCCTACCTCCCAGTGTTATTTCCCTTCAAGTTACATGTGGTCATGTCCACAGGGTATTAATACACTAGTTGATTTATCAAAGGAAGTCACAGAAATGAACCAATCTTCAAACTGAGACTTTAGCAGAACTGAAAGATGCAGTAATTCCCTGTAGAATAGCTACGACATACAGAGGCACCTGAACATCATTGTCCTGAATTATCAGGAATAAATTGCCCAAATTCCCCCACTTACGGCATATGAACACATCTCCTTCTCTGGAGATTGGGTGAGAAGCAAACACACCTTCACCTGTCTGATATACTCCTCTGTGGTTTTAAGTGGGGAAGAACAAGAAACTTATCGGAAAAAATAGTTTTCTTCTCTAACTGAAAGAGCTTAAGAAGAATTTCCTACATGTGTATAGAACTTTATACCATTTCAAGTACTCTCAACTGTTATCACGTTTGATGCTCACAGGCATTAAAGCCCACAAATGAGATGCGTATTTACAGTTATCTTAACACCACCAAGTAAATCAGCAATATCTCTGTAACCTCTACATACCAGTTGCTCATAGCCTCAAATGATCTTTCTCTGCATCCACTGTCCTACCCTTTCTTCCTCCTTAAAGCTTATTTCCCCTCCTGGTCAGTTCTGCCTCCTTTATAAGCTTTTATTATTGCTGTTATACACATAGATGTTTATATTTCTATTGCATCTCAGGATCTTTACTCATAAGTTGATGTCTCTCCCATTTTCTCTTCTGTTTTTACTCTTTTCTACTCCTATAACCCTGATCAAATGATGCCCACATTTTGCACAACAGATTGTTTTGTTTCCCCTTCATGATCCCCTTCTCTTGGCCATATCCTCTGGTACTTGTACTTATTTTCCTCATGATTTGCATAGAGAGTATTTAATTGCCCTTCCTCACCCTGATTCTATTTCTGCTGCCACAAAAATAAATGGATCTTAGTCTCAAACCATCAGCTTCAAAAATGGAAATTACTTATTTGTATAGAGAATCCTTCCAAAAGTTTTCTTTTTACAAACTCAGCCTTTTCTCTTCACCCGCCACAGACTTTTAAAGTTGAAAGAGACGTATAAAATCTAACCCAACTGTCTCATTTAAAGATGAGTAAACGGGGATGCAAACCCAGGTCTTATCAGTTTTGCTCTTTAAAACACATATTGATATCTGGCCCAGTCACATCTCCCATCTGAGTTTTATTCTCATAAACTATTCAACGTTGTCACCGAGTGGCCCAAATGTATTTTGAACTTGGTCAAATACCATCACTGAGCTCCTTACTCTTCAAAACTCCTCCTCTTACCCCCAAACCTGCTGTTCCCCCTTGGTGAATATACTGCCACCCACCAGATATCATTTGATCTATTCCCTTCTCTTAGGCTTCTCTCTCACTAGCCTAGTTGAGGCCACCAATAGCTCTTACTTGAATTACCACAACAGCATCCTAAGTGGTCTCCATCCTCCCGGTCTCATCCACACCCAACTGCAATCACATCTCCTTGCACCAGCCAGAGGGAGTTCTCCAAAATAAAAATTCAGTCATGTCACTACTCTGATCAAAACCATCAATAAGTCCCTACTGCCATTAAGAGCAGGTCCAGACTCTGAGCAGGGTTACAAGCTCTCTATGTTTTGACCCTTCCTTATGTCCAAGCTCATCTTTGGCTACTTCCACATCACATTTCAAACCAAACTTCCTTCAGTCGCTTGGATGAGTCATGCCCGTTCCCATCTTCCAAGACTCTGCACACACTATTTGCTCTGGCTGCAAGATTTTTCCTCGCCCATTTTATTTGGATAACTGGCAATCTCCTCTTCACCATTCAGGTAACAGCTATAGAAATCTTTCCCCCAGATCTTTGCATAGCTCAGGCTCACTTCTGCAGTTGCTGGCTCAGACGTCACCTCTTCAAGGAGCCCTCCCCTCACCAGCACCTCACCTGCCATCACGCTCCATCCTCCTGCTTTGAGTCTTATCTTCATAGCATATCACACATCACAACCTCATGGATTATAACCCATTTGCTTATTGTTGTCTTCACCTGTCTCGGCCCCTCCCCAACCCCCCGCCCCCCACATTAGATGTCCTTAGGCACCATGAGAACTGGGACTCTGCCTGTCTCAGTCACTGCTGAATCCTCAGTGCCTAGAGTAAGCACTTAATAAATATTTGAGAAATGAATGAATATCCTCTGTGCTTAGCACAATACTCTGTTTACAGTAGTAGCTTAATAAATACATGAGGGAGGGATGGAGAAAAGAAGGGAGGAAGTAAGGAAAAGAGGTTAATAGCTTGGGAACTCATAATGGCTTTCATCTTTCCTTTCTATAAGAGGTGCTACATCTTCTCCTTGTATTGTGTTGGTTATTTCATCATCATTCTCCTATTAGCCATTGAAAAGTTGCCAAAAAATAGATCAGACAATCACCAAACTTAACACAGAATCTAGCAGGGCAGTGAGACCCTCAGTCATGAGTGCACACCCAGACTCCTCCAACTCATTTCTTAAGCTTAGATGTCTGCACTGAGTCACCAACTTCTGCAACTCTGAAATGCCAGAGTTAGTCCACAGACCTGCCCCTTCCCCTGCACTTTTCCTAAAAACAATTACCTAAAGCATTCCTTATTCTATTTTTCTCATACACCATCTCCTAGCTTCCCAGCCCTAATCCTGCCTGCAAGCTATGTGTAGGTGGCACTGTTATTATTTCTTGACCACCTCTTGTCTCTCATCACCTGCACAGTGTCGACAGAAATGTATCCTGTTTGTTCTCTGATTTGTACTATTTTTTTCCTACTTAGTTCACTTTTATTTTATAGAGAACATTTGCTTCTTATTCTGGGTTTCTTCTGAACTATTCCTTTAATGATTTATTTGAGAATCCTGCTTACTAGACTGAAGTTTAAGGGTCTCATCTTTCTTTCCTTTTTGAAACCAGGAACTGTGTTTGCCCACATCCCATCTGCGAACCCCTCTCATCACCCCACCCCCACCCAGCTGGTCCATGAACACTGGCAGTAACCTGCCCTCCTGGGTGCAAGAACACAGAAGGGCATCTGCTCCAGCCAGGAAATTAGAATTCACCCAGAGCGGGGAGGTCCCCGGATCTGTTCATTCACATGAGCCTCAGTTCCTTCCTACTGAGATTTGTTCTTCCTTTTACAGCCCCATCATCATTCCTTTTGGCAGAATAGATGAATGTAAAATAGGACTGACGGAGTATGCACTGTACTGATCATTCATCAACAGTACCCTGGTGTTGCCAAGCACCCAGCCAAAGGGTTTCTTTTCTTCTTATTCCATGCTCAGCTTTAAATCCTTTTCCCTATGCTAAGCATTTTTGAAAGCCTTGGTTCACACTTTGAGCTTTAGCTCTCTTTCTTTTTAAAATTTTCTTTTCATTTTTTTCTTTTTTCTTTTACTTTTTTTTATGCACCCCTGGTTCAGGGTTCTTTCTTTTAAATGTTGTACATCTTTAAAAACCTGAGCTCATCAGAAAAGGACCTGTGGAGCCAAGCTGGATCCTATGAATTTCTTTTCTTTTTGTTGCTCACTTAAATCCACGCGTCTAAAATTATGAGACCAGTATCAGCGTGAATCAGAATAGAATCACGACTGAACAAAGAACTTTTTTTTTCATTTACTTTTAAGGTACTCATTGCAACCTTGATTTACAGAACATTGTAGAAAATAAGAAAGTCAAAAAGAAAAAGATTGAATTTATTCAAAACCTGGCCAACTAGGAATAATCACCATTAACATTTTAGAGTATATACTTGCAGGGTTTTTTTCCTGATGCATTCACAAAAAAAAAAAAAAAGGAATCAACTGTTCACCCTATTTTACTGCTTTCTAAATTCACTTAACATTCTATTGCACACATTTTTCTGTGTCACTGAATATTGTTCTACACTATTATTTTTAAAGACTACACGAAAAAAAAAGAAAAAAAAAAGACTACACAGTATTTCATGATATAGATAAGCTATTATCAATTCAACAAATGCCTATCATGAGGCATAGGATGTTTCCAACATTGTGGATTATAAACAATTGTGTATTGAACATCATTGTAAAGGAAGCTTTGTGCTTATCAGTGATTGTTTTTAGGGGATTCATTCCTAGAAATGGAAATGCTACATCAAGGGGTATGAATCAAATTGGGGGGGGGAATCTAGATCAAGATCACCTTCTATATGGGCTTTACAGTCTCTGTAAATGTATAACAATTTATATTCTCTGCAGATGGGCATATGTGTGTCCCACATCCAGGACAACAGTGGGTATCATAATTTTTAAAAAACCTTATCCAATTTTATAGATGATAAATGGTATTATTTGTTGCTTTCAATTGCATGTATTCAATCACTAGTAGGGAATCATATTTCTTATATGCTTATTGACTATTTTTCTGCTTTTGTGAATTATTTGTTCATATCCTATACATTTTCTTACAAGAGTGTTTGTCTTTTTCTTAAAATTTATAGGAGTTCTTTATATTAGTGGACCTATCCTTATAAATATTTTATCCCTAGTTTTACTTACTTTTAAATATTCATTATTTTTATGGAGAACTAGTCTTTAGTAAATTAATTATTCTTTTCTTATATATTATTTACCTTTGGTATTATGCCTTGAAAGTCTTCCCCACCAAAAGATGCTTTTTTAAAGCACCCATATTTACTCAGTATTTTTATGGGTTCTTTTGTGTACTAAATATTGAATTCCTATGGAACTTGATTTGGTATATGGTATGAGGTAGAAGATTTTAATTTTTGCCCCAAATGGTTAGCCATGTGTTTCAAAACCTTTTATTAAATAATCTTCCCTTCCTCAGTGATTTTAAGTACCAACTTATCATATACAAATTATTATATATACTTAGGTCTATTTTTGGATATTCTATCCTGCTAATTTGAAAAGAACTGGCTTTTAAGTTTTCTTATTCAGAAATTAAGAACTTTCATTTATTAAGATGTTATTTCTAAATAAAAGTGGGGTTTTTTTTCAAATCAGTCTCAGTCCTTATTAAGTCTGTATAAACACATTTTCTTTTCCCTATTTTAGGGGTCACTGCTCGCATGCAGGACAGTATTGCTGTTATGACGTGCCGCTCAGCCCCTCCATCTTGGCTTGTGTACTCATTTCCCTGGCTTCTGGGTGCTGATGGATGACAGTTTTAAGCCAAGTCTCTCTCTTTACCAGCTCTTAGAGGGAGAGAGCTGCCTTGCCTCGAGCCATACTCCTCCCCCAGACAGCCCATGTCCTGTGACTGGTAGGTTAGGGATATCAAGGTCCAGACACCTGCAAAGCAGGGAGATTCTCAAGAACCATTCCAGCTCCAGAGCTCCCCATGGAAGTGGATATGGTTCTTGTGGCTACTTCATCACAGTCTAACACCTCCCTCCACTTCCCCTAAGGTACTGACCCTGAGAGCATTCACCAATTAGCTTCCTGCACGGGAGCCTCCAATTCAGGGTCTTTTTCTCAGGAAACCATTCTTAAGAGAGTTGCTAGGAATGACCTAAGAAAGACGGCTGAACTAATAGGCAGTTTTGGAACTGGATCACTTGCTAACCCGTCGGTAATGAGGACCCCATCCCTAGAGGTTGGTAGAAAACTACAGGCTTGCTGTAGCAGTGCAAAATTTTTGCTAAAATTGCTAAAAATTTTCACCCATGACAACCTGGGATAGGATAACCTTGGAAGAAAATGCACTGGCCAGTTCAGTAGCTTAAGCTTTGAGAGGTTCTGAGGAAGTAGAAATTATAAGGACAATGGCTTCCTGAGTGACACTGATGCATTGGAGAAAGACAAGAAAAGGCTGAAGGTAATTAATCACTAACTGAAGGCTAAGTGTGAAAATCAGAGGACCTCCTTGGCAGCATGTAAAGATGCTCTGATTTCTGATCTCCTGTGGGAGGAGGAGGTTAAGGATTAAGCCCAAGACTTAATTATAAGAGTAACAAAGCTCCACAGAAAGTTGAATTTTCAGCCCAGGTAAGTGCACTTTGCCAAGGTCAGGGCCCTGATTGGGGAATGTGTGGGACCATGAGATTTGAGATAGCTCATTTTGGTCAATACACTTCAAAACCTTTATACTTCAGTTTCCCGTCAGGGGAATCTACACAAGAGGCCCACTGCTCCCTATTAGTATAGAGCACCCCCTTGCTTAAAGATGATACAGAGGTCTCTGCCATGCAATGGAACCTGCATCCTTGAGCAAATACCCCACTGTTAGAGTGGGAGCTTATGAGGACCAAGTAATAAATGGAGTCCTGGGCCCAATCTTGCTTACAGGTCTAGTGGGTCCACAAATTCACCCGTGCGATTTGAAAATGTCCTTGAATGCCAAATTTGTAAGTGAAAGGGACATACTTGGTAGATGACAGAATCTTTACATGGGATTATTAACCTTTAGGGTAAGAGCTACCTTAGTGAAGAAGGTCAAGTGGAAGCCTCTGAAACTTTCCCTTCCCAGATGAAAATTATAAATAAAACACTCTATCATGTCCCTGGGAGAAGAGTAGAGATTAGCAGCACTCTAAAGACTTCATCATGATCTAGGATGTAGGGGTGGTATACCCACTTAATTGTCCAGTCTGGTTAGTATAAAAACCAGACTGATCCTAACAGATGACAGTGGATGACATCAAACTCAGTCTAGCAGTAGCTCCAATTATAGCTGCTGTTCCAGATGTGGTACCTTTTCTAGGGCAGATGAACATGGCTTTAAATATATGGTATATAGCCACTGATCTGGAAAATACCTATTTTCATCCCTATTAGAAAGAAGGACCAGAAATAGTTCTCTTTCATTTTGGAACAGGCAAGAGAACACAATAACCATCTTTCCCTGGGACCGTTAACTTCCCCAACCTCTGTCATACTGTAACTTTAAGAGATTGAAATCTACTGGACATAATGGAGAATATCACACTGATCCATTCTATTGGACAGGATGAATAAGAAGTACCAAGTATGTTGAAGGCCTCAGTAAAACACATCTCCAGAAGGTGGGAGATAAATTCTATGAAGATTCAGGGACCTGATAGATAAGTGAATTTTTTAAAGACTGGGGATGTTGATTCATCCCTTCCAAAATAAAGGACAAAATTCTGCACACCTACCAATAAGGAGAAAGTATAATGCCTGGTAGTCTAGGTTCTGGAGGAAACATTTTTCTATACTTGCAAATACTGCTCTGATCCCCCTGGTGGGTGACATGATAGGCTACCAGTTTAGGGGTAGATCCCAGAGCAGAAGAGGGCTCTACAAGGCAGGACCAAGCTGTGATGAAAGCAGGCCTGCCCCTCGGTCAATATTACTGGCGGACTCTATTAATTAGAGGTATTGGTATGGGGAAAAAATGTCCGTGGAGTTTATGGTAAGCCCCAATGGAAGAATCACAGCATAACTCCATGGGGTTCTGGAGCAAGGTCATGCCCCCTGTAGTGGTGAAAGGATGTCTTTTGAAAAATTGTTCCTGTGTGCTCCTGGCTCCTGGTAGAGATGTAATGTCTGATTATGGGACATCAAATGACCATGTGGCCAGAACTGTTCACCATGAACTAGGTTCTGTCAAACCTAACAAGTAATAAGGTCAGGCAGGCTCAGCAACAATTCCTTACAAGATGAGTGTTGCCCAACAAGCAGGGCCAGAGAGCACAAGACAGCAGCACAAGCAAGTGGCCTAGACCCACAGTTCACTCACTGCAGCTACACCAATGCCTCGCCCTCAGCTCAAATCTATGGCCACAGGCTTAGGTCCTTTAAGACTCTCCCATGGGACCAAATAACAGGAGATAAAAAGGCTGAGCTTGGGTCACAGATGTGTCTGTTCAATATGTGGGTCTGGGGTGAAAATGGGCAGCTACAATACAATAGCCCCACTCAGAGGTGGCCTAGAAAGGCAATGATACAGAAAATTCTCCCAGAGGGCAGAGCTTCAGAAGATACAACTGGCAGTGCACTTTGTATGGAATGAGAAGTGATTCAAGGTAAGAATACATGTGGGCTTAAGGCCAACGGGGAATGGCTCCTCTGGTGTGTCAGGAGCCCGAAGGAGAGAGATTGGAAGATCATAGACAAGAAGAGTTTGGGAAGAAGCGTGAGGATGAATCTCTAGAAGCAGACACAAAATGTGAAGATCTTTACCTCTCATGTTAACTAATCCACTGGGGAGTGTCCAGTAGAGGGGGACTAAACAAACAGGCAAGCAGGACAACTTGTGCAATTCATGTTAACCAGCCTCTGCATCAACCTCCCAGTGCTGGCAGAATGCTTGTAGGAAGTGAGTGGCCACAGAAACAAGGATGAGGGCTGTGCATGGGCCTAACAGCATTGGCTTCCAGGCAGCAGGACTGATGTAGCTACTGCTGCTACCAAATGTCTCACTTACCAGGAAAAGAGATCAATGCTGTGTTTCTGAAAAGGTACCATCCCTCAAAAAGTCAATTATTACATTGCACCCTATCCTGTATTCTAGAAGTGATTCAGTGATTCATCTTGATTAGATTTGAAACATATTCTATTCATGGGCTTGCCTTCCCTGTCTGCAGGCCTCAGCCAGCATCACTATTTTGAGGTGAATCTTTGAGGTGCTGACCCAGAACCCACAAATATCATATTGGACTGAAGTACCCACTCTACAGCAAAGGAAGTACAACAATGCGTACATGGTCACTGGATCCACTAGTCTTATCTCATATTGCTTCACCCAAAAGTTGTCGGTCAGATAAAGCAATGAGATGGCCTTTCGAAGGTGCAACTGAGGTGCCAACTCAGAGATGATACTCTGTGAGGATGGGGCACCCTCTCCAGAATATAATATACACCTCAAGTCAATGCAAACTATATGATGCTGAATCTCCATACACAGAATATACAGTTTCAGGAAAAAATGGCTGGAAACATAAGTAACACTTCTTACTATCACTCATAGTGACCCAGTTGTGGGCATTTATGATTCCTGTTCCTGAATCCTGTAGATTGAGAGATCGTGGGTCCAAGAGAAGGAAAGCTTCCCCCATTCCATCTGGTCACTTCAGGATCCTCATGCCAAGAGACAAGCAGACAATGAATCGCTAGGGTAACTGACCCAACTATCAGGAGGAAGGAGGGATACTGATATACACCAGGCTAGGGAAGAAAGTTTTGGGAAATCAATTGATTTACAAAGCCCTCTCTTGGTAGAACATTGTCCAATTTTGACAGTTAATGGACAAGTGCACAGTCATGACCTGAGAAGGGCATGACAACTGGGGGCTGTGGTTACTCAAGCATGTGGGTCTCAGTCAGCCGACCAGGTAAACACCTAGACCAGCAGAAGTGCTAGACAATTGTAAGGTGATACTAGGATCCATGGTGGAGGAGAAAGGCAGTGACTACAGTTGCAATCTTGAGACTAGCTACAGAAGCGAGGGCAGTAATTCACCCCACTTACCTTCCTCCTCTGAGCTCTCTTTTCTTTTTCATTAAAATCCTTTTTAGGGGACTTTCCTGGTGGCTCAGTGGTTAAGAATCCACTTGCCAATGTAGGGGACATGGGTTAATTCTCTAGTCCAGAAAGATCCCACATGCCACGGAGCAACTAAGCCCATGCACCACAACTACTGAGCCTGCACTCTAGAGCCGGGAAGTCACAACTACTGAGCTCAAGTGCCACAACTACTAAAGCCTGCATGCCTAGAGCGCATGCTCCACAACAAGAGAAGCCGCTGCATTGAGAAGCCTGCGCACTGAAATGAAAAGTAGCCCCTGCTCACCTCAACTAGAGAAAGCCCGAGTGCAGCAACAAAGACCCAACACAGCCAACAAATTAATTAATTAAAAAAATACTTCGTTTAAAAATAAAAGTTGAGTAGCTCAACCATATGATTTAAAAAACTCTTCTTTTATATTTACTGATTTCTCTTTTATTCTTTTTAAGGCTACACTCTATTTTGATTTCTTGAGCTGAAAGTTTATTTATTGTAGTCTTTCTTACTTATTAATTAAAACATTTAAAATTATACATTTTCAAACCAAAAGACACAGACTGACTGAATGGATACAAAACAGGACCCTTCTATATGCTGCCTACAAGAAACCCACTTCAGACCAAGGGATACATATAGACTGAAAATAAAGGGATGGAAAAAGATATTCCATGCAAATGGAAGTCAAAAGAAAGCTGGAGTAGCAATACTCATATCAGAAAAATTAGACTTTAGAGTAAAGACTATTACAAGAGACAAAGAAGGACACTACATAATGATCAAGGGATCCATCCAAGAAGAACATATCACAATTGTAAATATCTATGCCCCCAACATAGGAGCACCTCAATACATAAGGCAAATGCTAACAGCCATAAAAGGGGACATCAACAGTAACACAATAATAGCAGGAGACTTTAACACCCCACTTACATCAACGGACAGATTATACAAACAGAAAATAAATAAGGACATACAAGCTTTAAATGACACATTAGACCATCTCAACTTGATATTTATAGGACATTCCATCCAAAAACTACAGAATACACTTTCTTCTCAAGTGCACATGGAACATTTTCCAGGATAGATCACATCTTGGGTCACAAACCAAGCCTCAGTAAATTCAAGAAAATTGAAATCATATCAAGCATCTTCTCTGACCACAATACCATGAGACTAGATATCAATTACAGGAAAAAAACTGCAAAAAATACAAATACATGGAGGCTAAACAATATGCTATTAAACAACCAGGAAATCATTAACTAAAGCAAAGAGGAAATCAAAAAATATCTAGAAACAAATGACAATGAAAACACAGCAACCCAAAACCAATGGGATGCAGCAAAAGCAGTCCTAAGAGGGAAGTTCATAGCAATACAGTCCTACCTTAAGAAACAAGAAAGATATTGAATAAACAACCTAAACTTACAGCTAAAACAATTAGAGAAAGAGGAACAAAGAAACCCCAAAGTGAGCAGAAGAAAAGAAATCATAAAGATCAGAGCAGAAATAAATGAAAAAGAAAGAAAGGAAACAATAGCAAAGATCAATGAAACTAAAAGCTGGTTCTTTGAGAAGATAAACAAAATTGATAAACCATTAGCCACACTCATCAGGATAAAAAGGGAGAAGACAAAAATGAAAAGAATTAGAAATGAAAAAGGGGAAGTAACAATGGACACCTCAGAAATACAAAAGATCATGAGAGACTACTACAAGCAACTATATGCCAATAAATTGGATAACCTAGAAGAAATGGAAAAATTCTTAGAAAAATACAATCTTCCAAGACTGAACCAGGAAGAAATAGAAAATACGAACAGAACAATCACAAGTATGGAAATTGAGGCTGTGATTAAAAATCTCCCAACACACAAAAGCCCAGGGCCAGATGGATTCAAAGGCGAATTCTATCAAACATTTAGAGAAGAGCTAACATCTATCCTTCTCAAACTCTTCCAAAAGATAGCAGAAGGAGGAACATTCCCAAACTCATTCTAGGAGGCCACCATCACCCTGATACCAAAACCAGGCAAAGATGTCACAAAAAAAGAAAATTACAGACCAATATCACTGATGAATATAGATGCAAAAATCCTCAACAAAATACTAGCTAACAGACTCCAACAGCACATTACAAAGATCATACACCATGATCAAGTGGGGTTTATCCCTGGGATGCAAGGATTCTTCAATATATGCAAATTAATCAATGTGATACATCATATCAACAAATTGAAGGATAAAAACCATATGATCATCTCAATAGATGCAGAAAAAGCTTTTGACAAAATTCACCACCCATTTATGATAAAAACTCTCCAGAAAATGGGCATAGAAGGAAGTTACCTCAACATAATAAAAGCCACATATGAGAAACCAAAAGCCAACATCGTTCTAATTGATGAAAAACTGAAAGAATTCCCTCTAAGAACAGGAACAAGACAAGGGTGTCCACTCTCACCATTATTATTCAACATAGTTTGGGAAGTTTGAGCCACAGCAATCAGAGAAGAAAATGAAATAAAAGGAATCCAAATTGGAAAAGAAGAAATAAAATTGTCACTCTTTGCAGATGATATGATATTATACATAGAAAATCCTAAAGACTCTACCAGAAAACTGCTAGCATGAATCGATGAATTTAGTAAAGTAGCAGGATACAAAATTAATGTGCAGAAATCTCCTGCATCCCTATACACTAACAACGGAAGAGCAGAAAGAGAAATTAAGGAAACTCTCCCATTCACCATTGCAACCAAAAGAATCAAATACCTAGGAATAAACCTGCCTAAGGAGGCAAAAGATCTGTATGCAGAACACTTTAAGACACTGATGAAAGAAATCAAAGACGACACAAACAGATGGAGGGACATACCATGCTCTTGGATTGGAAGAATCAACATTGTGAAAATGACTGTACTACCCAAAGCAATTTACAGATTCAGTGCAATCCCTACCAAATTACCAATGGCATTTTTCACAGAACTAGAGCAAGAAATCTTACGATTTGTATGGAAATGCAAAAGGCCCCAAATAGCCAAAGCAATCTTGAGAAGGACAAATGGACTTGGTGGAATCAGGCTTCCTGACTTCAAACTATACTACAAGGCCACAGTGATCAAGACAGCATGGCACTGGCACAAAAACAGAAAGGAAGATCAATGGAACAGAATAGAGAACCCAGAGGTAAGCCCAAGCACATATGGGCAGCTTATCTTTGACAAAGGAAGCAAGAATATACAATGGGAAAAAGACAGCCTCTTCAATAAGTGATGCTGGGAAAATTGGACAACAACATGTAAAAGAATGAAATTAGAACACTTCCTAACACCATACACAAAAATAAACTCAAAATGAATTAAAGACCTACATGTAAGGCCAGACACAATAAAACTCCTAGAGGAAAACATAGGCAGAACACTCTATGACATCCATCAAAGCAACATCCTTTTGACCCACCTCCTAGAATCATGGAAATAAAATCAAGAATAAACAAATGGGACCTAATGAAACTTAAAAGCTTTTGCACAGTGAAAGAAACCATAAACAAGACAAGAAGACAACCCTCAGAGTGGGAGAAAATACTTGCCAACAAAGCAACGGACAAAGGATTAATCTCCAAAATATACAAGCAGCTCATGCAGCTTAATACCAAAAAAGCAAATAACCCAATCCACAAATGGGCTGAAGACCTAAATAGACATTTCTCCAAAGAAGACATACAGATGGCCAACAAACACATGAAAAGATGCTCAACATCACTCATCATCAGAGAAATGCAAGTCAAAGCCACAATGAGGTATCACCTCATACCGGTCAGAATGGCCATCATCAAAACATCTAGAAACAATAAATGTTGGAGAGGGTGTGGAGGAAAAAGAGCTCTCCTGCACTGCTGGTGTGAATGTAAGTTGGTACAGCCACTATGGAAAACAGTTTAGAGGTTCCTTAAAAAATTAAAAATAGAACTACCATATGATCCAGTAATCCCACTCCTGGGCATATACCCAGAGAAAACCATAATCCAAAAAGAAACATGTACCATAATGTTCATTGTAGCACTATTTACAATAGCCAGGTCATGGAAGCAGCCTAAATGCCCATCAACAGATGAATGGATAAAGAAGATGTGGTACATATATACAATGGAATATTACTCAGCCATAAAAAGGAATGAAATGGAGCTATATGTAATGAGGTGGATAGACTTAGAGTCTGTCATACAGAGTGAAGTAAGCCAGATAGAGAAAAACAAATACTGTATGCTAACTCACATATATGGAATCTAAAAAAAAAAAAATGATACTGATGAACCCAGTGACAAGGCAAGAATAAGGATGCAGATGCAGAGAATGGACTGGAGGACACGGGACTGGGAGGGAGGGGGGCGAAGGGGAAGCTGGGACGAAATGAGAGAGTAGCATAGACATAGATACACTACCAACTGTAAAATAGATAGGTAGTGGGAAGTTGCTGTATAACCAAGGGAGATCAACTGGATGATGGGTGATGCCTTAGAGGGCCAGGACCGGGAGTGTGGGAGGGAGTCATGGGAGGGAGGGGATATGGGGATATATATATATATACAGCTGATTCACTTTGGTGTACCTCAAAACCTGGTACAAGAGTGTAAAGCAATTATATTCCAATAAAGAGCTTAAAAAATTATACACTTTCCTTTATTATAGCTTTAGCTACCCTTCATCAGTTTTTGCGTGTAGTGTTCTCATTTCATGTCTACATAGTCTAGAATTATATTTTTATTTATTATATTTATATTTATCTTTGAACTAAGACCTAAGAACGCTTCATTTCTTCTTTTAATTTAACTAAAAATTTATCTTTAACAAATTTTTATAGGGTCTTTTTCTCAAATGTTTATATAAATTCAGTGATCAGGTATCACTGATTTCCACAACTAGAACATCTGACTTAATGGAATATTGCTATGCACCAATGATTTCTTAGGTCACATTTTTACCTATTGGATCATCCTTGTTCCAGCAATGGTTCCATTCTCCATCCTTAAAAAACAAAAAACAAAAAAACACACCAAAAAGAAAACAAAAACCAATTTAGAAGGAAGCATGCTATGGTACTGGAAACCACCTATGGTATTAGAAACCATCCTCCAACTTGCTACAGACCAACCTCCCATTCATATTGCCAAGTTGAAACCTCAAACCAAGCTGCTTTACTGGAACTCTTACCACAAGCAAAATCCCTCCTAAACAAAGTCCCAGTGTTTTCTATACTTGCCCTTTCATTCATGAATAAAATGAACAGAGCCTCTGACCCTGACCTACTCGATTAAAGCCTGCCACGTTCTCCAGTAGTTCTTTACTCCTGGTAGAACATCCACACCAAATTCAATCCCTGTGTGGCTCTGAACTTCACATTGAACTCCTTGCCTGCAGAAATATGCTGTCCTATAAAAAGCAACCTTTCAATGAATTCATAATTGGGGTTCCCACACTGTATTACCCCTCTCTGAGTAGCTGCTTTTTGCCTCAAGAGGGACACCCAAGATTCAATTCCAGTATATGCCTCAAAGGTTTATTCTTGTTGTTTCTTCCCCTCCCAGGAGCTGCACAAGTTCTCTTTTCTTCTTGAAAACTCAGAAAAATAAGCAATGCCTCCATATTTGCTTTCTGTCCATCTTATAGATGAGGAAACAGGCATTAAGAGATAAACTGACTTTTCCTAAACAAATTAATGGTAGGGTAGCAGCTGAATTAGAATTTGTATCTCCTAACTTTTGCTCTAATTACAGTTACTCTAGAATTATGCTGAAGTATATAGAATTGTGTTCATTCTCACAATTCTATATATTTCAAATGGAAAACAGTCGATATCTAGCCTTCAGTGTCTACATAGTAACATGGCACAGACATAAACTCACAACCATCTCAAATTCAATATGCATATTCTGTAGTCACATGTCTTCATGCCACTGGCATACTCCCTTGTCAATCCCAGATGGCTGTTCTTAGTTTTACCCTATTTTACCTTGAACCAGCAGTATACCCCAGGCCTGTAACCTGAAGCTTCTTTTGATCCCCAGTAGATTTTCCAGTGTAAATATTAAATGTGTAAAGTCCTATAAATCTTAGAGATGAAAAACAGCTACCAGAGCTTCTAGGAACAGGAGCCTTGCTCTATTCTCTATGTTCAACTACATGGGCCCCTTATTCCCACCGATATTAACTAGGTAAGTTCCATGGTACTGTGCAATTGGCAGTAATTTCATATACAAAAGAGAGAATTTTTCTAAAGTTAAAGGAACAAGGAGGAGGGGGGAAAATAAAGCTTTGGTGTTGACTTCTCTTGTGTTGCAGCAACATGTTCCAGCTGTGCCTATACACAACCTACATGCCTTGGCAAATCTACCCTGTCGGTGCAATGTGCCATGCTGTCACGCATGTGGTGTAAGGACATGTAACAGTGCACGCTTCCCATCACGGCAGACCATCTGAACTCACTCTACCACAGCCTAACTTCTGGCCTCAGGGATGTATGCGTCACCTCTGATAACACACCCATAACTTTTGTTTACACCTGCCAGTAAACACCCACTTTCCACCAGTTCTTAGGAGGATACAAGCACCAAGGAAGGGGGTTCCCAGCTTAGGAAGCATCTTGGGAGAATCCATTCTAGAGCAGTTCACCTGGGACCTTGATTCTAAAGTCACCCACTGAGGTTCCGGAAGGAAGAAATAATACAGAAAGCTTTTATTCAAAAATGTTCAGAAACAAGATGCTGGACCTCCAGGAACTTATGCACAATAGAGCAAATCAAGATACAGACACATAAAAAGTATGTGTCAGGGGAATCAAGATGAAGACAGTCTTTCCATTGGTACCTACACATGTACACATACTCACACATGTACACGTACTTACACAGGGGCTCCAGTCTTTCTCCAACACAACCCATCCTGCATGCCACAGTTTATCCACGATACTTCTCAATGTCATGTTCTTCATACTACTCTATAAATTGTAGAAAATCCTATTGCCTAGAGAATAGAAGTACAAATTCCTGGCAAGAAGACTGCAATGTTCTCCTCCCAAGCCCTCCTATTTGGCCATGGGACTCTCATCTTCTGAACCCTACCTTAGTCTGACATTCCCAAAACACAGTGCTCCAGACAACCACCACCATTAGATCATCACTGGCAATGGATTAGAAATGTGTTTGCCATACCTGGTTTAAGTTTAACTGTTCACATTTTGCTTGTATTCACCCTTAAGGCTTTGTTTTCTACTTACCATTAATATATGGACTTATTCTTCATTGATTCGGCATATGTTAAACTCCTATTATTTACTGTGCACAGTGGAGATAAGGGAACAAAACTGAAGCCAAGGAACCTAGGTTGGAGGCCATCTCAGCTGCAGGTGGAAAGGGAGAAATGGGTATAATCTGAGAGAGAGGATGCAGGCAGGTGACCAGGTTTGGAAAGGAGAAGAGGATGAGTATGGGTTTGGACATTTTTTGTTGGCAATTTCTTTATGATAATCAAATAGGAGATCCACTAGGCATTTGGGTAGAAAAGAAGGAATGGGCTCAATCTATAGATCAGGGAGTTATCAAAGAAATTGTGTAGGCTGAGAAAGCTGCCAAGACCAAACCCAGAAGCACACCAAGACTTCCATGCCTGAGGACAGGTGAGGAGGACATGGAGGAAGGTCAGGGAAGCAGATGAGGACCTGAAAGAGCACAGAGCCAAGGCACCTAAAGAGGCAGAGATTTCCTTTTTTATAAGATACAAGACATTAAACATTTTTCCTTCAATTCACAAATTATGTCAATGAAACCATCTGAAATAGTCACTGAGGGTGCACCTTAAAGGAATAACAAATTTTACAAGAGACTAGGGGAGGTATGCACATTAGTAGATATGATATGCAAGCATCTTATTTCTCACCAATAGTGAGTAATATCTGTGTGCTGATTAAAAAACAAATTCTTCAGTTAATGGTAGAAATGAATAAAAGACTAGTGATGAATCTGCATTAGGATTTTGATCTTTTAGCCTTCAAATATGTGTGGGTCTATCCCCTAGCATGATGTGAAGTCAGAGGGAACCTCACCCCCTGGAAAGCATACACTGAAGTTTAAATTTCTGGAACATGGCCAGGCCCAAATGGAATGTTTACTAAAGGCAGCTGAAAGCAATATAACTGGAAGGCCAGTCTGAACTGCGATCAAAGAAAGGGGAAAAAGGTCAAAACTAGAGCTGGGGTGCCAGACAATTAGGTCAACAGGATGAAGCCAGGCCATCAACAGATAACCCAGCTGAGGATCAGAAATCAAAAAAAGAAGCAAACAGGTTGGGAAGTAGAATGAAGACAAAATGCAAAGGGGGCCCGAGCAAAGAGACAGGAAAAAGGCAAAAGTATCAGAGATGGACCAGACGTGGAGGCAGATTCATGACTCAGGAATATGGGTGATGGCCTCAAGGAGTGGCAGCACTGAATCAATGGGCTAAAACCTACCAGCTTCTGCAGTTTCAGGTACAGCAAAGTCTCGGTGAGAGAAGATCACTCTGCATTTTGGCTGGCACCCAGCTCCACCGGCTGTGGAGTCTCTCACTGGCCTGGATTGTGTCTGACTCTGGCCAGGGGCAGCCTCTTTCCCTTTGTCTCCTAGGCTGTAATCACTGTGGAAGACTAGGTGTGGATGATATATTTATAACTGTGTAATAGAGTGTTAAGAAATAGGCATTTATCCACATAATTAGATAAGTAAATGAATGAAATAAACCAACACTTATTGGGACTGCTGAAAACTGGGGTCATTTGGAAATGTTTCACATTAAAAGGGAGGGTTATAAGAGATTCTCCATGGTTTTTCCCTAGATTCTACTCCTTTCATTTACCTTTAATTTTTTTTCCTTGCAGCTTAAAGCTGACTCCACATCCTAAGGGACTAACACAAGCCATCAAGTTAAATGATGTCCCTGATAGCCTTGTGGATCAATAGTTATATAGGCCTATTCCTCATCTGGGCTCTGTCAGAGCCCAAATTATACACTGTACATGAAAACCACCTCCTGGATTTACTGCCCCGCACCCCCTGCCTCCTAGCCATGGCAGGTGGCTTATTGCCCTGCATTTCTTTCTTTTAAGCCTTAAGTAAGTCTTTGCTACTGATTTTTCAACATTTCCAAAGTGGCAGAGCAGCAATTAGCTAAGTTCTCTTCCCTTCCACAAAACAGCAATGATTTCCTTGACTTCCAAAGAAACTCTTTAATGTCCTATTTCTCTCACAGTAGTATGAGAATCTTTCAAAGGATGTGCAATTGGCAAAGAGATTACAATAGTATGAGGAAGCAGATGAGAACTCAGCCTGCAGTGGTTTTAATGCCCCTAGGATAACCCACGGGAATCTGGACCATCAGCATTAGTAACAGAGCGGCTGATGAGCTGAAATACCCAGTTCTACTTCTGATACCCAGGCACAAGGTAAATTGCCTCACCTCTTCATGCCTTGGTTCTCCTCTCTCTTAAATGGGAATGATTTTACTTCCTCACATTACCTCCATGACATGGAGAGGATATTAACCTAAATCAAATAGAGTGTATGTGAAAACGTTTCATACTTTGGGGAGGAAAGGTGTCCCATAAATTCTAAGTTCTATTATTATTTAATATTTCTATATCTCAGATGGATCTGGTCTCATGAATCACTTTATAACAAAATGGACTTGAACTATATTGAACTGTTTTTGAGCTTCCTAATCTCCCAATTGTGTCAAATGCCTAGAATTATAGCCCTCTGAAATAGTGTGCAAAGCGTGCTTTACGATATGGAGACCAACTCTTGTCTGGTTAAGAGACAACATCTCATGGCTTTCTAATCAGTGTCCCGGACAAAGAGGTTCACCAGAGGTCAGCCTGGAAGCCAAATTAATGAGTTGTCTTACTTCCATGAACTGAGACCTTCAAATTTCTCTCAGTTTGACCCATCTTTCTTATCCTTCTGTGTACATTCTTGGGACATTTCTGTTTAGTGAACAACAATGATGTCCACTACTTTAATTATGTTTAAAATAAATAAACAAGAGACCCTATGTTCTGTTGGTCCAAATAGATGAATGTGGTTTCAACGTAGTTTCTCCATGCCTTGTGCTGTTGTAAATACTGTTTTTATACTCTAGTGCCCAGTTACCACATGCTGGCCCAGTTATAGTCTATCTTGTATAGCTTTAGTTGTTTAACAGTAAGAAAAAATGATGCACTCCTCTAATTTCAAGCATAACTCACATTAGCTATTGTACTCCTGCATCCAATTATGTCAACCCAATGTTTTCCACACTGGCCTATCCTGAGTTCCTATAACTAACACTTCACTGGGACCTGTCACTTAGCTCATCTTAACCAACATTTAGTCAGCTAATCGGAAACATTTGAGTACCTTCTATTTCTAAATCTGACTCAGCTATAAAATTGTGGGCAAGTGGTCAGTGCTGCTTTTGTATTTCTAGGCCCAAACCACAGTTTTGTGGTCATGTGTACAGGTCAATTTCTAAAGGCTTGAGTTTAATCAGCATTCAATTTTGCAATCTGTGCAGAAAATGAATTACAGACTTTCACTGACTCTCCTGCTTGCAGGACAGAAGGATCCTTCCCATTGCTACTCACAGAGTCAATTCAGATCATTTTGCCAGGACTCTTGAGGTCTAGATTGCTGAGGACCCTGAGCTCTAGCTTGGGTCCTTTGGTCTCTGCTGCACTCCCTGGTGAGTGTCAGCACACAGTGATCCCCACATCTTTTTCCTTGTATATGTTGAATATATTCCTCTTTTTCTCTACCTCCCTGGACTGTTTTAAGACTCAAATGAAGTAATAGAATAATAACTAACACACAGAGCTTTATAGAATTGAAGGTGTCTTTTCATAAAAGTGAGAAGGGGGAGCCTTGAAAATTTAAGTCCATTAATAATAGTAATAGTAAATACATCCTTTATTCAGTTTTTCTTTCATTTCTGGGTGGTCAGCCCGGCACATCCCAGATCTGATGAGTTCCCCATTAGTCCTCTAAGTTCAAAAGATTTCAATTTCCCAATCATGACCCAGCCATCAGAACAGAATCTCTTTTCATCATTTGGACTGACTTGCGCTCACTGATGCCCCACTGCAACTGTAGACCATCTCTAAGTTTCTTATTCTGTTTAATAGCTACATTAACTGTGCTTTTGAGTTGGCAGAAAGCTCAGTTACCCATGCACAGCAAATGGCTTATGATACTGGTCCTGATGTCTGATCTTAAACCCCAAATTCAGTGCTATTTAGTTTTATCTTTTATGGATTCAGTCCACAAGCACAATTACAATAGACCAAGCAAGTCTCCCTGAAACAGTCACTGCTCTAGGAGTTAGCCTTTAATTTGAAGGTACTTTTCCCAGCTGAAAGCTATAATAATGCTCCATTCCATCTGGCAACAAAACAAAGAACTGTAGGATTTATAAACTGACAGATCCCCTAATAAGTGTGAGTGAGAGATCAAATTTGCATCCTTTTATGTGACTGGGTGACACATCTCATCACCTATTCTGACGTTGGGGCCTTATTAATAGCCAATTTGCACACAGGCATTGCCATGATGACCCAAATCAATCATAACCATGATGGAAAATGCTCCATGGGACAATGACAAAATCCATCAGCACCCAAGATGTACAAACACAGCAAGCTGTGAAGGTAACCCACCTGAACACGCCACCTCCTAACTTCTGAAGATTGACTTGTCTGACAAACTAGAGGTTTGTGCCCTTCCTCACTGGTCTACAAACATCCCTCGCACAGCACCTTGGTCAATAAAGGGGATGACTTTCCCAAATACAGATTGACAGAGACAAAAACCAGGGGCATTTCTGGTTGATTTAAAAGTATTCATGGAAAGGCCATAGTGGTAAATGCATTTGGGGCCCATTAGATCAAGTGTGGTGTGGAGATATGAACTGCAATCCTTGTGTTGACATGTAAAGAGACATCCACTAGACAATCCTCCTGGTCTCCTGGTCATGGGCCACCCCTTACAAATAGTTCACAGATGAAGGGTGAAAACTATCAGTTCACACTGCTAAGTTACGAGAGAACTATAAACCCTGAAATTTGCTCTTTTCTCTCCTGTTCCTTGGACCAGAGTAATGCTGCAATCCTAGATGAGTATATCTGCTGTGAAAATGCTAATTTTCCTTTAAGTGGGCAATCTTAGGGTCTAGACCGGAGGGAAGGGCAGCAGAGCATATTAACAAGCCCATTTGGTTGCATATTTATGTAATGGTTAAAGTTAACCATTTGATTTCCATCTGATTGGCTCCTGTGCTGATTTTCAGCTTGCTCTGATTTCAGGCAAGGAAGAGAGAGGTGTTATTCATGGGCTCCTTTCAAATCCCAACAGCTTCATTAGGTAGCCATAGGACTTAAGGTAACAGCTGATAAAACAAACTAATCCCAACATTTCACTGACTTGGAACAACAAACTCATGCAACAGCTCAATTTACCAGTTGAGCAGCTAGCCATCCTCCAAGAAGCGAATCAAAGCCCTGCTTCCTTTCATGCTCAAGTTCTGTTATCTTCAACATGTGGTTTCCAAAGCCACCAAAAAGGTCAACGTCATTCTAGCAAGCCAGAGGAGAAGGGTGCTTAGAAGATGAAATAGGAGGATTTTAGGGGCCAGGCCTGGAAGTGGTGCATATCACTTCTCCTCACATCCCTCTGGCTGGAACATAGTTATACAGGCACAGCAGGAAGGCTGCAAAATGTATTTGAGCCGTATGCTCAGGAAGAAGAGGAAATGGGTTTGGTGAGCACCTAAGAAGCTCTGCTACAGTGGCAGTCTAGGAAAAACAGAAGGCCAGTTGATTAGGTTTCAGATCATTGTCAGTAGTTCCATTTGGATGGAGATGCCTCAAGAATAAAGAGTGAGGAGGAGATAGGATCAAGGTGGCAGAGTAGGAGGACGTGTGCTCACTCCCTCTTACAAGAGCACCAGAATTACAACTAACTGCTGAACAATCATTGACAGAAAGACACTGGAACTCACTAAAAAAGACACCCCACATCCAAAGACAAAGGAGAAGCCATAATGAGACAGTAGGAGGGGCACAATCACGTTAAAATCAAATCCCATAAATGCTGGGTGGGTGACTCACAAACTGGAGAACCGTTATACCACAGAAGTCCACCCACTAAAGTGAGGGTTCTGAGCCCCATGTCAGGCTTCCCAACCTGGGAGTCCAGCAATGGGAGGAGGAATCTCCAGAGAGTCAGACTTTGAAAGCCAGTGGGATTTGATTGCAGGACCTCCACAGGACTGGGGGAAACAGAGACTCCACTCTTGGAGGGCACACAAAAAAGTGTGCTCACCAGGACCCAGGGGGAAGGAGCAGTGACCCCATAGGAGACTGAACCACACCTACCTGCTGGTGTTAGGGGGGTGCCTGCGGAGCTGGGGGGTGACTGTGGCTCACTGAGGAGATGGGGGCTCTGGCAGCAGGGGTTCTGGGAAGTGCTCATTGGCGTGAGCCCTCTCAGAGTCTGCCATTAGCCCCACCAAAGAGTCTGTGGGCTCCAGTGCTAGGTGGCCTCAGGCCAAATGACCACCAGGGTGGGAACACAGCCCCACCCATTGGCGGACAAGCAGATTAAAGTTTTACTGAGCTCCGCCCACCAAATCAGATTAAAGTCTTACTGAGCTCCACCCACCCAGCCCTACCCACCATCAGTCCCTCCCATCAGGAAGTACCCACAAGCCTCCTAGATAGCTTCCTCCACAAGAGGGCAGACAGCAGTATCAAGCAGTATCAGCAGTATTTCGTCTTGTGGAACTGAAAACCACAGCCACAGAAAGAGAGAGAAAATGCAAAAGCAGAGGACGTTGTACCAGATGAAGGGACAGGATAAAACCCCAGAAAAACAACTAAATGAAGAGGAGATAGGCACTCTTCCAGAAAAAGAATTCAGAGTAATGATGGTGAAGATGACCCAGGACTTTAAAAAAAGACTGGATGCAAAGGTCGAAAAGTTTATCAAAGACCTAGAAGAATTAAAGAGCAAACAAACAGAGATATGCAACACAATAACTGAAATGAAAAATACAATAGAAGGAACCAACAGCAGATTCACTGAGGCAGAAGGGCGAATAAGTGAGCTGGAAGACAGAATGGTGATAATCACTGATGCAGGAAAGAATAAAGAAAGAAGAATGAAAAGAACTGAAGACAGCATAAGAGACCTCTGGGACAACATACACATTATAGGGGTCCCAGAAGGAGAAGAGAGAGAGAAAGGACCTGAGAAAATATTGAAAGAGATTATAGTTGAAAACTTCCTTAACATGGGAAAAGAAATAGCTACCCAATTCCAGGAAGCACAGAGAGTCCCAGGCAGGATAAACTCAAGGAGAAACATGCCAAGACATACAGTAGTCAAACTGACAAAAATTAAAGACAGAGAAAAGTTATTAAAAGCAACAAGGGAAAAACGACAAATAACATACAAGGGAACTCCCATCAGGTTAACAGCTGATTTCTCAGCAGAAACTCTGCAAGCCAGAAGGGAGTGGCATGATATATTTAAAGTGATGAAAGGGAAGAACCTACAACCAAGAAAACTCTACCCAGCAAGGATCTCATTCAGATTCAACGGAGAAATCAAAAGCTTTACACACAAGCAACAGCTAAGAGAATTCAGCACCACCAAACCAGCCCTACAACAAATGCTAAAGGAATTTCTCTAAGCAGGAAACATAAGAGAAGAAAAGGACCTACAGAAACAAAAACAAAACAATTAAGAAAATGGTAATAGGAACATACATATCGACAATTACCTTGAATGTAAATGGACTAACTGCACCAACCAAAAGACACAGACTGGCTGAATGGATACAAAAACAAGACCCATATATATGCTGTCTACAAGAGACCTACTTCAGACCTAGGGACACATACAGACAGAAAGTGAGGGGATGGAAAAAAGATATTCTATGCAAATGGAAATCAAAAGAAAGCTGGAGTAGCAATACTCATATCAGATAAAATAGACTTTAAAATAAAAAATGTTACAAGAGACAAGAAAGGACACTACATAAAGATCAAGGGATCCATCCAGGAAGAGGAGTTAACAATTATAAATATATATGCACCCAATATAGGAGCACCTCAATACATAAGGCAAATGCTAACAACTATGAAAGAGGAAATCGACAGTAACACAATCATAGTGGGGGACATTAATACCTCACTTACACCAATGGACAGATCATCCACACAGAAAATTAATAAGGAAACACAAGCTTTAAATGACACAATATATCAGCTTGATTTAATAGATATCTATAGGACATTATATCCAAAAACAGCAGATGACACGTTCTTCTCAAGTGCACATGGAACATTCTCCAGGATAGATCACATTTTGAGTCATAAATCAAGTCTTAGTAAATTCAAGAAAATTGAAATTTTATCAAGCATCTTTTCTGACCACAATGCTATGAGATTAGAAATCAATTACTGGAAAAAAACTGTAAAAAACACAAACACATAGAGGCTATACAATATGCTACTAAATAACCAAGGAATCACTGAAGAAATCAAAGAGGAAATCAAAAAATACCTAGAGACAAATGACAATGAAAACACAATGATCCAAAACCTATGGGATGCAGCAAAAGCAGTTCTAAGAGGGAAGTTTATAGCGATAAAATCCTACCTCAAGAAACAAGAAAAATCCCAAATAAACAATCTAACCTTACACCTAAAGAAACTAGAGAAAGAAGAGTAGTTAGTAGACGAACTGGGACATGGATGGACCTAGAGACTGTCATACAGAGTGAAATGGGTCAGAAAAAGAAAAACAAATATTGTATATTAACACATATGTGGACTATAGAAAAATGGTACAAATCGACTGGTTTGCAAGGCAGAAATAGAGACAGAGATGTAGAGAACAAACATATGGATACCAAGTGGGGAAAGCGGGGAGGGTTGGGGGGGAATGAATTGGGAGATTGGGATACCAATTTGTACACTCTAAATATATGCTGTTTATTGTCTGTTAACTGTAGCTCAATAAAAGTTCTTGAAAAGAATAAAGGGTGAGAGAATTTTTCAAATAATCTTCTCTATATAGCAAACACTGTTATTAGACAACCCATCAAATGGTATAAATACACATTAAAGGCAAACCTTGAGACTTGCATCGTCTACCACAATCACACCCTCTGAGCCCACGAACCACTTCTGTGCCATACCACGTGCACTGAGGATGCACAAGATACTGGCGCCCCTACCTTCTCCCTAGATTCCTAAGCTTTAACCCACCTTGCACTCCACTTCCAATCCTGATTGCCCAACTCTCTACTTTTTGCTTCATCCCTGTCCATGGTGTGACCCCTAGGTCTTCCCCTGGCATCTGACCCTGATCCTTTCTTTTCTGTCTGTTACCTCATTTTGATGATTGGTACTTACTTCTCAGACTGAAGCTTCTGGCCACTGGAGCTGACAACTCAGCCAATTTCTTGTCTGAATCACTGGACCCTGCCTCAGTACCAGACCACAAACCTTTTTCTACAGACAGAAGACATTCATGCTTTAGGAAAATACATTGTTCGTGACTTACAAAATTCTCCACCCGGACAGATTTTGAATTTTAGCTGCTAAAAGGCATTCTGTATGTAAGCTGGTCCAAACCTTACAATAATCCAAAGATGTTAGTACCAATCTCATCCCATGTTGACAAAAAGGGGGAAAAAAATAAGACTTAGTAGAGCATGGTATTTTAGGAACATCACACTGAAGGGCTTCTGTTTGAACCCAGTTATTCCTGTTTTGTAAGTTTAAGCTCTAGAAAACAGCATTGTGTATAAATTAGCAGTGATCAAGGTTTAGATGAGACAGAAATACACTAGGTTCATAGCAGATTTCTGGGTGAATCTAGTGATGTCAATCTCGTCACAGTCTGTATAGGTCTCTCCCCAAAGAGACAACTGTTAAAGAACAGCATTATATGCCATTCATGTGGAATCCCAGACCCCATCACTTTTGAGTTCTGATTGGCTTCACTGTCCTTGACCCTCTTGAGGATATGATTGTTACCTCCTTGTCCAAATTATAACGCACTGTTTATTAGCCATGACCTGATTTTTCTGACAATGTGAGGAAATCTTCTCAGCCCCAAATGTCTGCCAATGATTTGTGGATGGCAGGTAAGCATATTAGCAGGCTATATTTAATGCAATTTGAAATTTCATTGTCTTTCAGTAAAAGGCAGCTGTTTCCAGATGTCATGAATCAACCTTTATGTCGGACTGACATGGTGTTTGCAGGAAACATCTTGCAATACTGTCATGTGTGATTGGGAGCTTCTTGGACTAGATTATTTGCAAGTCAGAACCTGCTGCTTTCTAGTGAATTGTTATTTGCATGCCTTCCGTAACCTCCTGTTCAGATATGACAATAGGTTGACAATTCTATGGTTCATCTGCCCCATTTGGTTCTCTCACAGCCACAAAGCTGAGCCCATTCAGTACTAAGAACTTTGAAAACATTTGCCAACAATTCAATCACACATCATATTTGAGGAACACACTCAGTGAGAGCTAATTGGTGCTATTGTCAAGCCCAAGAACATTTTATTTGGTTTTCCTGGAATTACTTATCTTAATTTTTCAAATCCTGAATTTCCTTCTATTTCTGTAATGTTTTGAGTACTGAGTTAATTTTTGTGTGCATTTGTCAATTATTCCCATCAACTTATCTTCACTTCAGTCACTCAATGTAAGATACTAATTAGCTGAGCAATTTTATTGTTTAGTCTGTCAGAGCCATGGTTATTTTTATACCATATAAGTCTTCCCAGGCTTTTGGTGGCTTTGCCAAATTTCTGTCCCTTTGTTTTACTACATTTCACCCTATTCACCCCTTTACTGCTATGATGTGGATTAATTTAAGTCACTTTTCCTACTGCTGTAACAATCTTATAGTAAATGCTTTATGCGTATTATTTTAGGCTAACCTGTCATTCGGCTGTTGAGGTAATGCATAATAGCCTAATTATTGTAAAGTAGGAAATTTGGGAAGAGTGATGTTTTTCATTAGGTCAGAGTATGAAAGAAATTCAAAGCCACAAAGAATGTAATTCTTGCAAACAATTTTTGAGTGCCATGGTTTTCAAAAACTATCAGAATTCAGTTAGATATTCATACCTTTCCTTCCTTTTTTCAAGCAATACCCTATACCCTGATCCAAATTTCCATTCATTGCTCCCAGATCTGAGCACTCATATCTGATGGTATATCATTTCTGATTCAATAACTAGGCTTCTCTTTACCATGACTAGTTTCAGATCTACCACATTTTGCTCACTTAGCCTGGCTGTCAGTTCAAGATATTTGGTAATAAAATGTGGCTACCCTGCAGGTCTGCACATCGTCACCTCAGTTCTCAATACAGAGCTCTCCAATAGCTGTGCACTTACTGGCTCTTCCTTTAATGCCCTCTCAGCAATCTGGCTCAAGTGGATGACTGACTCTGTCGGCCAGAACACTTCGGACAGTCACAGCTCACTGGGCTGGGCTATGCCTTAAATCTCTGGTTCCAGACCATCAGGCCCAGCCGGCTACTCGCAACTATTTCCAGCGTGTAAGGCCATTCCTGAGTGAAAAGGCCATCAGTCTCCCCATGGAGTCACCTCTAATTCTCCTCTCCATGACAGGGTGACTACTCTGGCCCCATGATGAGCTACTAAAACCTTTATGGGGCATCAGAACCGCGTGAAGTGACAGCGGCAGTTTTCCTCTCATACACAAGGACACTGAGCTGGGTTTTGAGAGGTTTGTAATTAGTATAATTACTTTATTTTGATTGCTGAGGTTAACAACATGGGCAATGCCCAAGCATATTATCATCATCAATTGATGAGCTGGAGTTTTAAAACTCTGATTATATGACATGTGTTCAGCCATAGCCTCCTCTGCGTTGCTGCTGGGGAATAACTAATACCTTGTTCCTTAAGACGCTTAAATAATTTTGCCGTGATACTGTGCCAGGTGTGAGTAAACCTAAAGCAATGAGCTCCCCGAACACTCTGCCGTGTGGGCGTGTTCGTGTTTGCATGAGTGCCATTTTCAAACAGCATCCAAGAAAGCAGGGAGCTCATGGCGCGGTTGATCAGGAGTATGCCAGCAGTGTTCAGAATATGTTTCCCTACGTTAATCCCCAGAGGGAACCAATAAACAAGCAGTTCTCAACTGGGGCCATCTGGCCATGTCAAAATTTGGCAAAATTTTGATAAATGTTTTTGGTTGTCACAATGTGTTGTGGGCGGGGTGGGGCGAGAGGAGGAGTATACTAGTAGAATCTAACAAATAGAGGCCAGTGACGCAATTAAACTTCCTACAATGCCCAGCACAGCCCCCACGATGAAGAACTGCTTGGCACAAAATGTCAACAGTGGCAATGCTGAGAAGCACTGGGTTAGACCAAAGAAGAAGACTTAAAAAGGTTTAAGAGACGTGCATAGGACTATCCAAAAATAACAAGCTCAAACAGTTCGTCCATTCAAAATTATTCAATAAGGATTACAAAAATTTCAAAAGTCAGCATCATTCATTGCAGTATCCCCCAAATTGAAAGACCTCAGCTTGCCTTTTCAAAGTTAAACATTTTAGGCATGTGGAAAATGCCTAAAATTAGGATTTAAGATTTAAATGAATAATCTGCCTTATTCCAGTACCAAAGACTCTTTCTCTCATAAATAAAGATAGGATAATGAATCCGCCAACCCCCATCCCAGTCCTCCCACACTTATCCCAGGATTCCCTCATAAAATCATGCCGTGTGTGAGACAGCCAATAGGCAGAATTTTATTTAAAAATGATCACTACCCAAGGTTATAAAACAGAGTCCTGACTCAGGGTAATCAAAAATGAAGGGCTAGCCTTATATTGCAAAATAGACATATGGTTTAATTTATGTTAACATAGGTTACCGTGGCCTAAATTCTGACTCTTCCCCAAATTATTTCCTTCCCTGTGCACTGTGACTCAGATAAATGAAATAAAATTTAAGTGTAATTCTTGACCATGTAAAATGTAAATACTACTTGCAGCAGTGGACTTTCAATCATTCAGATCTTAGCATGAGGCAGTTATAAATGCTTGCTGGATTTCTTACATCTGTTTCTGGTGACTGTGGGAAAGGCAAAGAGATGACACTACAGATGAACAAGTCTCATAATCATCTGAGCTTCAAGAAGTAAGGCATTTGTCCAGGGAGGCCCAGAAACACCAGAATCCCCGTTTCAACTAGCCACACCACCCTAGGAGTGGTCCAAAAGCCTATACACACAGAGGACAATGATGAGAACATTTGCCCTTTTTTAGAGCTGGGGCTTTGGTCCCAAATCCCAAGGTGGATCTCAAGCCTTGCTGAGCTCTGCTGCCTGCCAGAACTCCTCTTGGCCAGTCTAGGAAGGCTGAAGTAGCCTTCTTTCCTCCGAGTCTTACTCTAGCTTTCACTAAGCTTTAAAGGGAGTGGCGGGGCAGGGCAGGGGACAGGGAGGAGCTTCTCTTTCACAGTAGAAAGGGAGCACCTCTGAAGGGCAGACCTCTGAAGGGCCTCCTGAAGGGCAGACCAGCTAAAGAAAGAACAGGCAATACAGGGAGAAAGGGAGACAGACAGACCCTACCAGGCCTTCCTCCAAGCATAGCAAATCTCTACACAACCCCTGCCTTGCATCTCTAAGTCCTAGGAAGGAGCTGCATCTAGAAAGACCAGGTGCCATTCTGACTAAGGCTCTATATCTTAGAAAATGAGACCCAATGAATGCCCTCAAGCCCGACCAATCCATGCACAGCCGAACTCCTCTTCCTTGGAGATGGGGTCCAAGTGGGTGGGGGGACTGTGACTTCCCTTAAGCACATTCAACTAAAATGATTAATAAGGGGGGTTGATGCAAGTGTGGAGGAATGAGGCATCAAGTGATTCTGGGTTTGTGGTCTTTAAGAGCAAACAAGGTAAATGGAGAAGTAGCCTAACCATGAGGCAACATTGAAGTTCAGAGCATCAGATGGGATCAAGGGGTTAGAAAGCAGCACAGAAAGTGGCTGTGAGAGAGCCAAAGGCAAATAAACTTTTGCAGGATCTTGCTTAGACAAGCCTAGAGTCTGAAGGTCTTTTCTCATTGATGGCTCTGTCATCAAGACAGAGATGATCTCTAGGATGACCTCTCTTCCAATCATATTTCTTTATAGAGATGTCCACCCACACCCTTAACCAAGCATCAATGGTTCAAGCTGCTGTTCAGGCAAATTTAAATTGTGGCATTGTATATATCATAGCTCCAACCTAAGTTGCCTGCGGAAGACTCTGGGTGGCAAATCAGAGATTGCTGAGATATTAAGATTACCCAAAAGACAACCACCATTGTGGATTTATGCCCTAAGCTTCAGGAACTAATACTAGCTGCAACATAAGGTAGGTAGTTCAAACAGGTTGACAGTTTCTAAAAACATTCAGAACCATTATTAGAATAAGTTTACAATCACTTCAACATGCTGTGCAGATTGACGGTAAAGAGGGTATCCACACTTGCTTGTTACTTCCCACAGTGTCCTCCTAGGTTGGATGGTGGAAGAAGGACCCTGGTATCCTTATCTACCAAAAAATTATTCCCAGCTACTCTTGTATGGTCCCAAAGTTGTGAACAAGCCCATTGTTGGACTGGTTTGAGATTCGCGAGTACTCTGCTGAAGAGAAAAGGGGCTATGAAATGGCCCCAGAGCAACTGGCAGGAATGTGAAAATCCATCTAGAATAACTATACCAAATGTTCCACCCCATTTTTACTGTTGAGGATTATTTGCCAAACACTAGCTTAAAAGGGCAAATGTACCTTCCCAGTATGTCCTTAGAAGAAGATAGTCATAGAGGGAAAGTCAGCCAAGGTTAAATCAGGACATGCAGAATTACTGCATTGAGGCTGAAAAGAGTTAATTTTAAATGCTTTAGGTAAAAGAGTTTGATAAGGACAGCAATTGGGAAAGAATTTTCCAAAGTGATTTTGCCCTTGGTATGAGGACACAAATGCAAGGCTGGCTGCTACTCAATAGGGAGGTAACTTCAGCTCTCATCATCATCCCTAAAAATTGGGGTCAGTCCTGGGGATATGTCCACAGCTCTAAAGATACACACACACACACACACACACACACACACACACACACACACACACACACACACATTTGTGGCCCCAACTGAATGGGGCAGCTTGCTGGCAGGCCACGAAAGTAACTGCCCACCCAGCAGAGCTTGTCTCTGAATTTCAGAACCTGCCTTTATCCTTCTCACCCCCTCCTCCACTATTATTTTCTGTCTCATCCTAGTTTCCTTTCTTCTTCCTCCTTTCTCCTTTGTGTGTCCTGAACCCTTCCCTATGGGGCTGATTTGACAACAGCAACCAAGCTTTGGTTTCTTAATTCGTTTCACTTGGAGTTTTCCGTTTTAAAGCTTTCAGGAGTTTCATCTTGCATTATAATTCTGATTAAGTGGCTTCTACTTTGCCTCCCTCCTAGGCTTCTTATAAGAACAGAGGAGTGTTGAGTTCCTCATGTCTGTAATGGGTCCCAGAACTCCCTAGAGGGAGGTGTTATATTTAAGACAACAAAAATACCTCTCATTACAATTAATAAAAGAAAAATGAGGTTCCTCATGTAGAATCTCAATAAGCCTCCAGTATATTAAACATTCAGGAAAGAGATTTGTTGAAGAGTCAGCCCGTTACAACCCAGGAGGGGCACCTGGGTTGTAATAGGACTGGAAAGCAAATGACACTAGGTGATGTTCAGGGCTACCAGTTGCCACAGCAACTTGAAATATCTCCAGCAGCAATCTCACTCCTATGTTCAAGAACCACATTCTCAAAGCAGAGAGTTGACAGAGGTCAGATCAGCTTCTCTCTGACAACCATCCTCTAACTCACCGACCCTACCCTCTGCTCCACTAGGTATAAGGCTTGGGGAGGTACTTTTCATATGTCCATTATGCTATTTAACCTCAAGCTTGCTCCAATATGGGGCACTTTTTCCAAACAATAATATAACTTTGAAATGAGTTGGATCATGGTTTGAAGCCAGCCTCACTCTACTGAGCTACTTTGATGATTCTGGCCAAGCTTCTTAACTTCTTTTTTTTTTTTTCTTCTAAAGCTCTTTATTGGAATATAATTGCTTTACACTGTTGTGCCAGTTTTTGAGGTACACCAAAGTGAATCAGCTGTATTTATACATATATCCCCATATCCCCTCCCTCCTGCGACTCCCCCCCACCCTCCCTATCCTGGCCCTCTAGGTCATTACCCATCATCGAGCTGATCTCCCTATGTTATTCAGCAACTTCCCACTAGCTATATATTTTACATTTGGTAGTGTATATATGTCAATGCTACTCTCTCACTTCGTAACTTCTTTGAATCTCAGCATCTACTCTTGGAAACTATGATTATGTGTTAGTCAATTTTTGCTGTATAACAAATAATCTCAAAATATCACTGTCTTTAAAAAACACTGCTTCTCTTGCTCATAGATCTGCCAGTAGTTGTAGATCTACTGGGATTGGCCCGGGTCAGTGGGGCTCGGCTCTAGGTTGTGGGTTGGGTTCACATGTTTCTGTTTTCTCCTAAAACCAGTGGCAACCCAGGGAATGTTCCTCTCTTGGCAAGCCACAGGAGCACAAAGGGCAAGCCAAACTGCAAGCACATCTAAAGTTCCTGATCAAGTCACGTCTGCTAAGATCTTACGGGCCAAAGCAGTCATATAACCTAAAATCAAGTAGGGGGAAATATACTCTATCACACCTCCTTCCCATGAAGTCTTTGTAAAGCCACAGAGGGACTGAAGAATTGAGGTCCAATCTCTCACAGTTGAAATAACTATCACATAAAGGTGTTGAAAACATTAAATGAGATCAAAATATGTAAAGCCCAGGACAGAAGGGGCACTGAATAAATGATAGCTATTATCATGGGTTAACAAATAGTGTTTCTCATAGCTATGCCTACCTACCCAGAAGTTCCAAAATGAGACAGACATTACTTTGTTACCCTTTAATGAATTTTATCAACTGTAATTACTAAAACATAGCCCCAGGCTCTTGTGCCCTGTCTCTATGCAACTCTGATGATGCAAATAAGCCAGGGCAAGCTACTGAGAGGCAGATACACAAACTCAGAAACTGGAGATATTTGTTCTTGGAACCCCAGGCTCCCCATCCTGAGCAACTTCCTCCAATTTCTCTGGCCTCATTTAACACAGTAAAGAAGGTCTCCAAACAGTCAATCCTATGTCACTGACTTAATCAGAAACCATTAGTACATCTGGAAAATAGATGCCCCCTTCTCTCTATATCCACATACGAGTAATGGGAGAACAGGTATGTGGTAGGGTGGCCGATTTCTATTCTCTTCTCATACAGACCTTTTTCTTTTTTTCTCCACTTCCTGCAGGGAAGGGCCTTACAATGTGGGGGAGAGGTGTGTGTTTTAACCTCTCATCATAATTTTAGGGCCCCTCCTGGATCCATAGCCTCTCCCTCCTGCACCATTTCACATACACACTCCCCTACCTCCCACCCAACCTTCACGTGGAACTTCAAACCAAGTTACCCCAAATATAGGCACCATTCAAGTTGGCAGGGACTGAGACATTTTGGAGCATGTCACCGCACTCTAGGAGAGTTGAGTCTTTGGATCTGGAAAGACATTCCTGGGTTACACCCTCCACTCCATCACCCTTATGTAGACCCAGGCCATGTTATTTGGACTCTTTAGGACTCCTTTCTAGCAATTATAAAATGGGGTTAAGAATACATGCCTTGAAATATTGCTGATGGGATTGGGTGAGATCATTTACTACTAAGAAAATACCTATGGAGTGCTGTGTGTGCCAGGTCCAGAAGATGAAGTCACAGCCACTGCCCTCCGAAGCTTACAGTCAGTCCCAGGCACACAGTGGGAGTTCAGTAACCCTCACTATTACTATCCTCTTGGTGGCAATGTGTGAGATATTTGACAAGTGGCATAATACATGAACCCTTCTACAGGAATGAAGAGCAGTCTTAGAGGTGTGCCAGGGTGCCGGAGGCCACCTACTATGCCACGATCATGGGGAGTAATGACCTGGTGGCCTGGGGGCAATGACTAGACCGTGGCAGCATAGCCACACAGGAAACTCAAGGCAACAGATATTTACCCCTCAGTAAAGAAGTGTTTCAACATTTTAACAACACTGGTACAGTGTTATTAGTTAAAATATTATTTATTTTTAAATATTATCTTTTAAATGATAAATACGCACTTCTCATTTAAAGTTCTATCATACGCTTTTGGTAGTTCTCTTTTCCACCCAAATGCTACAATAAAGGAAGACAGCTCTCTTATGTATGTTGCTTTTACTGCCCAATGATGCAAGGAAAATTTACCCTGGGTGATATTCCAGTTCCAGCTCTCAAATGAACAGATGATATAGCCAAAGAGGAGTCATCCTGTCACAGGCACCAAAGATCCCTCCTCAGCCACCATCCATGGGCCCAAAGCAGAATCAAGTAATTCCAAAGTCAAGGCTGAAGGAAGCATCTCTATGCCAGATGTCAGGGATTCCAAGCCAGTGTGTGGATGCTCCACCCTCCCGGGGCCTTCTGTCCCATAAGGACTCACTTTCTCAAGGACGTCTGAAGTTTCCCTGAAGTCCTCAAGTTGATAAGTGACAAACAGGGGATAAGGGCGGCCAGCTGCAGGAGAGCACAGACAAGTACCAGAGCTCCACCACAGGAAGGAACTTCCATGCCGTTCATTCCAACCACAGTAAAACAAAGGCTTCAAACAGTGTCAGTCTTCTGCCTGTATCATGTTTACTTGGTAGCATTCACCCTTTCCCCAAAATATGAATGATGAAGGTAAATGAAGCAACACATCTCAGCAAATGAAAAATACTCTGGTTAAGGAGAGAGTGAAAAATTGGAAAGCTCCCATGCATAATGGACAAGATTCTTCTAAGAATCACAGCAAGTAATGGCATGTTCTTACCTAATTCTGGCTTAGGGTTGTGGCAGTTCACAGTTTATAGAAATCACCCAGTCCATTTAATCCGGGAAACTGAAGGCCAGTGAGGTGAAGTGCCCTGCACTAACAGAGGACTCTTGATCCTCAACCCAGGGGCTGGTTACATCATGTTAACATTTCTTTCTCTCAAATGTAGAAAACAAGCACACACACACACACACACACACACACACACACACACACACACACACGGAAGACACTGAGGAGCAATCAATGCATCATGAGACAGGCATTCTTGGAAAAGATCTGTGATAAAATAGTCTCCAAAGAATATACAAACACAGACATTTAAGATTATTATTCTAGTTGCCAAGACAACAAAAGAACAATATCAGAGAAAGAAAGAACCAACAAATCTTCCCTCAAGTTCGACACCCAAACCACAAGAGACTAAGGGTGAGGTACCTCTTACCTTGGGAATGTGGGTGCAAGGAAGGCACCCAGGACCAACATATACCTGATCACAGAAACCTGAGCTGCCCCCAACCGTGGAAGTACCACACAGCAAAAGTATTCAACACCAGTCTGCTGCAGGCCAGAGTGAGGACTAATTCCATGCACATATGCCTAGGAGGTTTGTTTCAAGGAAAGCAATCCAAAAGCCAACTGCAGAGTTCATTTTAATGGCACTGAGGTTGTGTGCATGTCTAATCATGGGATCAGCAAATTACACGCCTGGTGCACAGACCATATGACCTTTGTGGGATTGTGGAACAACTGAGTGCATTTGGGAGAAACACTAAGAATTCACTGAACATAAGGCCAAGTTGCGAAGCTACTGCACAGGGCAGACGAGCAGCAGTGATGAGCAACGTGCTTTTGAGCATCTCCTAAGCCTGAGGCACTGAAGTAGGCACTGGAGGAGGACCCATCCCACCCCCAAAGTCACTGTAGAGAAAACTGCATTAATTCCTTTAATGAAAGGGCACCCCACAAAGAAGGCTATACCCGTCATTAAAGACAGACAGATCACAGAGGGGAAGAGGGTTGGGAAAGAATCACCTTCCATCCCTGTCTGCCTGGCTGTGCCCCCTCTCCAGGCTCTCAGAACTCATGGAATAAAAAGACCTTGAGGCTCTTGAACACGTAGAGGCCCTGGCAGACTAACACAAAGTAGTCAAACAGGCAAAATACTAACGGTGTCGCTGATGGTGGGTCAGGAAAAGAAGACCTAACAGTTACACATCACCTTGCTCTTTTCTGCCTGGCCCTGGTTTCCACACCTCTCTCAGTACATTGTCATCTTCACACAGGACCACAGGCATGTGCACAGACAAACACGCACATACACACAACACACTCAGAGGAGTTACCAGTTTGTGATAGTAAAAAGGCTTGGACAGGATTAAGTCCTAGAACTCTGGCAATAGACTATCGTGAGAGATGCTGGAAACATCAGAAGAAAGGAGATTACACTGTCTGAGAAGCCTCTGACCTGAATTATAGAAAAGGAATGTTAAGATCTCCTTTCTCCAAGAAAGTCCTCCAGAAGTTAAAACCCACCCTGACACACAAATGGTTTCAATATAGGAATTTTTCCTCCTCTTATTTAATGCTTCCCAAGGATACACCCTGTGCTGAGAACTAATTTCAAAGCATCTAAGAAGCCGGGTTTTGCAAGCTCACTAGATTCTGTGTTCCTCAAAGGCACAGGCTGTAATTCCATCATCTGTGTACAACAGTTCCCAGTACATAAGAGGTCTTCCTAGATGCCTACTGTTGTTGGAATGGCCTGCCCACTCCACATGCCTGCACCGCAAAGAGGGATTCAATTCTCCAGTGCACACCTCTGCCTCTTACCTGAGATTCTGCAGAGCCCAGTAAACCATCACTAATATCATTTACACTGACCTGGTGGCAATGTGTGGGATATATAACAAGTGGCAAACAGTACAAGATCCCATTTACAGGAAGGACCACAGTAGGGTAGTAGATGTTGCCTACTCTGCCACTACTCTCCACCCATCTATTCAACAGGTACCTATATTCCAGGCACAGTTGTTTGCACTAGGAATACACACCAACCCATGGTCTTCGTGGAATGGTCATGCAGTCAGTCCTAATCTTGGACCAGTCATTAATAAACACTGACCCAAGGAGCACCTACTGTGTGCTAGGGTGTGTCCTGAGCACTTTTAGGGAGATGATGTAATAGATGCTGACCATGCCCTCAAGAACCTAACCATTTGGCAGAGTAGCTGAGCCTGTGCACAGAAAAGGAAAACTGGGCAAACTCAGCAGAATGGAGAGGTCCCCAGTGAGAGGAAAATCACTGAATAGTTAGGTGTACAGAGGAGGGAATCTGCTGTGCAGCCTGCTCAGGCCTGTTAGATCTGGGGCTTGGTCAGAGCTGGTTCTCTGAAGCCAGAGAGACTTGCAGGATCAGTAGAGTCAGCCCTGAGTGGAAATGTGAAGAAGGAAAAGAAAAATGAACACTGATTGAGCACAGCGATGGGCCTCTATAGCCATTACATTATGCAATTCTCTCGGCCACTCTTTTGCCATGAACTTTTGTCATCATGTTAGGCGGGCCTAACATCCAAGCCCTCTTCCTTTCTGGAGAAGCCTCCAGCGTCTTGCCCAATAGGATGTCCAGCCCCAAGAAGGCTGAAATGTGGAGGGAGTGCCTAGAGGAACAGAGCTGAGAGCACGCAGTGTCCCAGGGCCGGGGCATCACACGGTGGTGCACCTAGAGCTGGCAGCCTCCTAACTGGACTGTGCCTTCAGCTGCACCTTAGCTGACATGCTGGCTGCGCAGCTTCCCTTGGTCTCTGCCCATTTTCCAATCCTGTTTCCTCAGACTTCTCCTCAGTTCTGTGAGTTATCTGATATCCTTCCAATGAATTCTTTTCCTGCTTGAGTTACTTTGGGCTGCTTACCGTGAAGAATGCTAATACACCTGCAATACAGGCATCATTCACTGCATTTTACAGATAAAGAAACCGAGGCTTGGAGAAGTGAAGGGCCAATTAGTGACAGCGGTAGAGTTTAAGCTCAGGTCTTCTGATCTCAAACCCAGGGAGGTTTTCTCTAGCTGTTAGGTTAATCAGGACACCTTGACTGCAAATGATAGAAAAAAAAATGACAACTGAAACTGGGTTAAACAAAAAGAATACGTGTTGGCTGAAGAGTTGAGATGTATAAAGCCTGCCTGGCTCTATTTCCCAAAGGATGCTGAGTCTGTCCATTGCTGGCATCTGCTCTCAGCTATGTGGACCTCACTCCCAGGAATCTTTTTCCTCATGGTGACCTTCTCCAGCTTATATTCTCATCATCACAAACCCAGTAGAAAAGGGGAAATTATTTAAAAAAAAAAAAAACAATGAAAATCTTGGGTTTCACTCTCACTGGGCCATCTTAGTGGCCAGAGATGGGATATATTGCTGGCCAAACCTGTCTCACCTGTGCCCCCCACCCCCAACATACACACACACACACACACACACACACATAGAGTCTATAGTGGAAGCAACACCACTCAAACTTTATAAGCTGAGGTTGGTGGAGTGACAGTTCCCAAGAGGATAATCACAGTTCTTTACCAGAAGAAAGGTAAATAGATACTGAGTGGCAAAAACAACAGATGTCCACTGGTGTCTACTGTTTTTACAGTGTGGGTTACATTCATCTTTCTAGCTCTTCTTCACACTGCAGAAGAGCCTGTCTCCAAAACTATATCTTGCCACCCACCAGCTGTCTATTCTTCCTCCCAACCAAAAGTATCTTTCAAATTATTTGTTTTTTTTTTAATTTCTATTTCAGTATAGTTCCTTTACAATGCTGTGTTAGTTTCTACTGTACAGCAAAGTGAATACATATACATATATCCCCTCTTTTTTGGATTTGCTTCCCATTTAGGTCACCACAGAGTACTGAGTAGAGTTCCCTGTGCTATACAGTAGGTTCTCATTAGTTAGCTGTTTTATACATAGCATCAATAGTGTGTATACGTCAATCCCAGTCTCCCAGTTCCTCCCACCCCACCCCTTTCCTCCCTGGTATCTGTAAGTTTGTTCTCTACATCTGTGTCTCTATTTCTGCTTTGTAAATAAGATCGTCTGTACCAATTTTTTCAGATTCCACATATATGCGATAATATATGATACTTGTTTCACTCTGTATGACAGTCTCTAGATCCACCCATGTCTCTACAAATGACCCCATTTCGTTCATTTTTATGGCTGAGTAATATTCCATTGTATATATGCACCACATCTTCTTTACACATTATACACACTAGACACTTAAATTACCCCTTTCATCCTTTTGCATTTTAAATCAATGTAGCAAGTCTATCTGGGGGCCACTGTGAAGGCTGAATGTTAACAGAGGAGATGTGGAGAGTGTGGAGGAGTGACTGACTCATCAAGGTTCTTTCAGGCCCCTGAAATCATACCAAAGGGGCAGCTAGCCACTCTGGGTCCAAGAGAGTAGGACTTGGTCCTAGGATCCTAGAGCAGAGTTTAAGTGCCAAAGTACGTCCAAGGGAGAGTGCTAGGGGTCAAACTGCTATGGAAAATCACGTCCAAGCAGTTTATAGCAAAAGAACACTCTGAGATGCGCATTTGTTGCTGGAGCTTGGACACAAGGGATTAGAGAGCCACAGAAGACAAGAGCAAGGAATGGTGAGAGTGGCTGAGTCTGGGATGATGCTGGGGAGGGTGGACAGGTTGAACAGAAATGTTTACATTTCCTTTGGCCTGCCGTACAGTGGGCTGGCTCTCCATAAGGGACTGGACTGAACAAATCTGGCTTCCACTGAAGGCTATCCCCCGGGGCCCTGCCCAGCCTGCTCCTTGGGTTTAGATTTTTCCTCCCTGTCCCCATTCTAATGTTCTTCCTAGAACTGAGCCTGAACGGATCTTCACTAACAACTGAAAAACTTCAATGTCTAAAAAACACCAAGTGTTAGCTCAGCCTTGGGCTAGGTGTTGGTGATGCACAGAGGAAGAGGATGTTATTTTCAACCTTGGAAACATTTGCTGAGAGTGGGAGAAGCAGCTGAGGTTTTTTAAAAATGATGATAAAATATTGGTTCTATGACAGAGGCTTATGCAAGGTTACCATGGGAACTCCAAAGAGGAGCGATTAACCCAAGTGCTCTTAAGGCTGTGGGAAGGAACAGTGGGTGACGAAGGTAGAAGGAAAGCTGGGCCTGATCCTCCATGGAATGGCACAGGTTGAAAAAAAGGAAAAGCAATAGGAATTTGGAGTTGAATCAAACACCAGTGCACATGATGATCGGAAGCTCTTGCCTAGAGCATGAGCTGCTTGGCATGGGGCCTTCTACCTACAGGGGCTCAGCAAATGTTTGTGAATTAAAGAATGAACCCTGCTTTGCCTTTGGAACAGAATGTAGACCTGCAAGACCAAGGGACACTGCTTCCTAAATATTATCACAGCCTTTACTTTCTCATTATGACTCTCTGAGCAGTTTAATTAATAATTGCTATAGGAAGAGGAGAGCAAAGTGATAATTAATAGCTATTGGCCAGAGCTATTGCTGAATTAAGACTTCAATTACAAAACGAACAAAGCACATCCAAAAGAAGCATGAATTCCAGGAGCAATGAAAGGCCATGGGTACCAAGGACTCTGAGGGATGTTCTTAATCTGAGCAGCTACTGAGTGAAGTGTGCTCCAAATAGAATGAATGAAGAAATGATAAATGTGAATATTTGCCAGGAAATGACACCCTCACCATGGTCTGCACTTCCTAGACAGGCAAACTTTGCCACTGGGCTCCTTTTCCTCCCAACCGACAACACAGATTAAAATTAAAAAAAAGAAGACAAGGGACAGATTATAGCCATCTTATCCAGGGTGTCAAATGCCCAGGATGCTTCCAGCAGCCCAGGGTCCCCCAGAACTTCTGAAGTCAACAAATCTCTATGACTTGATGGCTTTCTGATTCCTCCTTCAAAAGGCAGTATCATGTTTTCAGCAAGATGATAACTACAGTCCTGTTTATACACAAAGAACTTCAGAAATACTTGTTGTTTGACTAGCTGGGTGGTTGACCATTCCACTGATGTCTGGGGTTAACCTGTGTATTTATCCCCTTCATCCCCGTCAGGGATCCTCCCGTTGCTGTCTTTTCCATGCATACCAACTCTCCAATACCAGCTGGCTTCTCTCTACAATCTCCTCCCCACAAGGTAGGTCTTCAATTTTCAGTCCTTAGAAATTCATTACACCCAAATCATTAATATAGCTAAGTTTTTACTGTCTCTTATGAAGAGCCTTCTATGAATATGGGATCTTCAGTATTAGGTACTTAAGGTATGGTAGCAACCCAAGTGTCCAATAACAGATGAATGGATAAAGATGTGGTATACACACACACACACACACACACACACACACATGCACACATGCACACACACACACACACAATGGAATACTACTCAGCCATAAAAAAGAATTAAATAATGCCATTTGCAGCAACATGGATTGACTTGGAGGGCATTATGCTACAGGAAATAAGTCAGAGAAAGACAAATACTGTATGGTATCACTTACATGTGGAATCTAAAAATTACAACAATCTAGTGAATAAAACAAAAAAGAAGCAGATGCACAGATACAGAGAACAAACTAGTGGTTACCAGTGGGACAAGGGAAGGGGGCAGGACAATATAGGGGCAGAGGAAAAAAAAAAGGAATATGATGGGATTATATGAAATCAGTTGTGTGAAGATTTTAAATACTAAAGCACTATAGAATTTAAAGAATCATTCAATAAAAAAAGAATTTCTAAACTTGAATCTTTAAGCTGGTTAAATAAAATCTAAACATAAAGTTTCTGATTTTTTTAAAGAGAAATGTGTAATTTATAAAACTATGTTAAAGAAGAAATTAAGAAAAGCAGTAAACACTACAAAAAATAACAATAATCTGGAAAAAATAGGCAGAAGAGAAGAAAGGAGATTTTTCTAAAATAACAATGACTTCTATGACTTGGAAACTGCTTTAATTCAACCACTGACTAGGATAATTCTTTGCTTTTAAAGCAGCTTCTTTAAGAAAATCCCTCTTTTTCTACCCCCTAGGAAATGCTGTTATCCAGAGAGGTAAATGATATAAAGCTGACATTCTGTGGCAGAGCCAAGGAATTGCAATGGTTTAATCCAAATGCCCTGGTCTTCCATCTACCCTCCCCTTCAGAGCTTCATGAACTTGTAGGCTGGATGGTGGTCAAAGTTAACAAACTATTTCTTTACATTTCACAGACTGAAACTCAACTAGTATTCAAGTGGGAGCCTATCTGCTTTCTTTGCAGGTTAAGATCTCAGAGTCAACATCAATTGCTTTCAATTTCTCCTTCATCAGAGTTTATGTAGCAGAAAGACAGGGCGGGTTGGAATCAGAAAGCTAAGTTCAAGTCCCAGATCTGCTCTCCCTACCCATTCTCTTGCCCTCTCGGGTCACTCTTCTTTCATTTGTAAATTATGTGTGGTCATACCTGCCAACTGCATACCACATAGGAAGGTGAACATATTTGGAGAGTGGGGCAGTAGACATGATAACAATAAAAATGCTATATAACAAGACAGAATATTTTCCACATTGCAATGGAAAAGCACTTTCAGGCAGAGCACTCAATCCATTTGCAGTATCCACACCTTCCAGGTAAACTACAAAGCACCTTCACCTTGTGCCTTTCACAGGTTTCTCCAAACTTTCTGCCTCTGTTACAGACCTGAGTTACTGGAAATGTCTTGAGCACATCATTGCTCTACAAGATGCATTTTGCAAATTCAATGTCTAGCTCATCTCCCAAGGCATGAGTTTTCAAGGTCAGTATATTAACATATCAGTGAGTGTCACAGAACAGAGCGCTGAACTTGAATCCAGAGTCCTGAATTCAGCAAACTAGTTCTGCCCAAATTTATATTCCAAGCCCACAGGCCTACTCTTACATCATCTGATCCTCTTCTTTGTGGAGGCCAGGAACTACCAAAGACTTACTTGGCTAAGTGTCTTCCAGAGTGTGGAGGCTTGATTAGCTCTCCTGCTAGCTTTATTTTAACAGGCAGAAGTTTCATTTTCCAGATAGGAGCTTAGGATTTCCCTTCTGCCCCTCTAAAGCAAAAACCAAAACCACTAATAGATTGAAAGTCTAAACAGATTAAGTCCCAACACCGCCTGGCTCAAATTCATCTTTGTATTACCATAGTTGTCCTTTCTCCTCTTCTACTTTGTTACTTTTATTGGATTTCTGCCTTCCCATCTGTAAGAGAAGAGTTAGGAAAGAGCAAAATAAGGTAGGGACTTAATATTAAAACCTACGACTTACTTTTGCATTTTTCATTTCTTTTATCAGAAGAAGAACACAAAGGTCTATTTGAGGGAGTGGAGAGAGAGAAAAAAAGAGCAATGCATCGGTTATTACCTCCATTGAAGTAAAAGTAAAGTGAGAATGAGTATTTTTTTTTTCAACACTAAAGAATGATGAAGATTTAGGGTCTGGGATGGGGAGAGAAGACAGAATAGGGAAAACTGGTAAGAACTATACTGACTTTGTTCTTATCTGTTTTCATGAATGCATAATATTTGGATTTTTCGGTTGTATTGAGATATTTTCTTCCCTTTCTTCTTGAAGATGCCAAAAAAGAATTTCACTCAAGGGTAAGGAAACACCTGACAGCCTGGGGATTCTGATGGCGCCCTCGAAGAAGCAGCCTTGCAACTATACGCATGACTGAAGGCTCTCAGAATCTCTTCCCCTAGCACTGGCATATGGTTTTCCAAGTGAGTCGTGCTGGCGTCGGCTTAGAGAAGAATCAGACACAAGCTAGAATCAACTTTACAAGAATCAGATATTGGAGAGAAGGCTGGCTAATGGGCGTTCAAAGTCCTGTCTCTGAAGGTGTGCATCCCTGCACGCACAAGCCCTCCAGGGCATCCTTGTCTCTGGTGGAAACCAAAAGCCTAATATTTATGCACACCCATCCAGAAGGTCCTCAGTGCAAAAGCCATGCCTTAAAGGGTTAAAGCACAGCATTCTGCCAGAAAGAACAACAGCACTTATTGCGGAGGTCAAATGCTTTTGGACAGGTCATTTAGGCTTTGCAGGTCCTGTGGTCTCTGTCACAATTTGTGTTGCAACTACTCAACTCTGCTGTCATAGGACAAAGCAGTCACGGATAACATGTAAACAAAGGAGTGTGGCTGTGTCCCAATAAAACTTTACTGACAAAAACAGGCAGAGGGCTGAACTTATAGTTGTTTTTTTAAGTGGGGTTTGCTCAGTGAGGGGAGAAAAAGAGACGTGTTAAATTAACAGTAAGGTAAGAGATAGCCAACTATGACACATGCTCAAGAAATGCCAGCACATCTGAGCCACATCCATATTTAAAAATATACCTGTGGCCATGAGTTTTTCGATATGACTATAAAATGTAGATAATCCCAATTATCTAAAGCCTGTTTTGAATAATGCCTCTTACTTTCAAAGCAAGTTCATTCCTATCATCTTATTTGAGCTTTGTAACAAGTATTTGGAGTAGATAGCATCTACCTGTTTATGGCAAAGAGGAATTCTACATAGAAAAGGAAAATGATTTGTCTGAGGGCTCACAAATTCATCCTGTGCCCTTGAGTCCTACACTAGTGGATTCTCTATTATTTACTTGCAAAATACAGAAAATTTGTTCCTCTCATTTTTAAGATCACACTACATCTCCATGCCAATTTCTTACCATTTTATGGAACCCTTTGAAATACGCATTAAGTGCTGACCTTGCAATTCACCACTTAAGCACCTGTTTTCCTTTCCATTCTGTACCTGAACGTGAGTCTAAACTGGTTCTACCAGCTCTGAAATACTTCAGTTGGGTCACCATGACAACAATGCGCTGTCACTCATAAAAAGAACAAGCTGAGTCACTTCCTGTAGTTTTCACTCTTGAGGTCTCAAACCCCTCAAATTAGATGAACTGTCTCCTATTTAGGGGGAAAGGAGGGCTTGGGGTTAAGTTTCGTGTCTCTGCGAAACACCTCAGTGGAGAAATACGAAAGAAAAAGAGAAATGCCGGGTAGGTAATAGGAATAAGGCGAGGCCAGATTTCGGGGTCTAAGCCACACCTCAGAGACAAGCTAAGCTGCACCTATCCATGACTCCTTCCTGAAAAAACACCAGTTGCTAGGAGGAGCTGCCCCTCCTGACAGCAGCCCTTTCCTGGGCCTCCAGCTCCCAAGAGCGCCTTCCTAGCAAGGCGCCTTCTCTGGGCCTCTCATCCTTTTGTTTTCATGTGAGTCCATTCAGCCAAATAAAGCCAGCTTTTTGCATATTAAAACTTAATTTGTTTAAGAACAAACAGTTGGAGGCCTGCTTCTCAGGGGCCAGAGTGACAGATCACATGAGGGGGCGCTTCCGCCTGGGGGCTGCCAATTTGGCAGGTCCCCGACTCCGAGAAGAGACCAGCCCAGCCCGTGAGCCGCGCACTGTCAGGACTCCAGAAGCCACAACCCTGAGCTCCAGGGTGGAGCTGTTTACCAATACCGTGATCCCTCCCCAGATGCAGTTGCTACTGCAGCTAATTAAGAGAACAATTAAGACTAAGGCAATCAGTCAAGTACACAGACCTCAGTCATCTTCCCAGCTCTCGGATGCGTGTCGCTCCCAGAGGGCTGAACCGTATTCAGTCATTCAGAAAATGACAGGAAGAAGCTATTAAATATCTGAAAACCATAAAAACGCAATCATACGGTTCTTTAGCTGAGCCATCCACCAGAGACCAATGCCCAGCAACTTTAGAAACTTAGCAGTCCTCTCAAATTCACACACTCACAAACAAGAAGATTAATCAAAAGCAGCTCAAATCAAAATTTAATTATAAGGTGGGAATGGGAGAGGCTTGGCTGGCCATTCTCCTGCCTTTTTTTTTTTTTTTTTTTTTTTTTGCTTTATGACTGATCAATACCCCTCGTATTAGCCAAATGCATGACAAAGTCCATGGGGTATCTTTAGAAAGGAAGTAACATTAAATATTGAGCTAAACAATTTAATCTTCTCCTGGAAGAATCTGCAGATATTTGTAAAGGTAAATCTTATTAGAGGGGAACAGTCTCCATGTGCCAGATTACAGAGCCTCATTGGGAGAAGTGCATAAACACACATACAAGGCACTAAAACAAAGCTTCTCTTAATAGCATAGCAAACACAGATCAGGTAAAAATGCTCTTAAAAAGAAAAACACATATATATACATATATATGGAATTTTTTTTAGTAAACTTCTTTCAGAGTAATCTAAGATTTCTCCCTCTGAGTAGGTATTTATTCTTTTTGAACCCTTAGTGACCTAAAGCTAAGCAATGAGGCTGACCATCTTAGAACAAAGCACCATAAACAATGTTATCTAAACATTTCTTATTAAACACCTACTATATGCCTTGTGAGGGATAATGAAGGAATAAGAAGAAAGTGTTGAGATATACGAACATAGACTCTGGAGTCAAACCTGGGTTCAAATGCCAGTTCCCCACATACTAGCCCTACGACTTCAGGCAAGTGACTAAACCATTCTCTGTCTTCATCTGTTAAGTGGAGGCTAATATTATTCCAGTTTGAGGGGATTGTTCAAGGTTTAAATGAGATAATATATGCAAAATTCTTAGGACAGGTCCCAATACACAGTAAGTACTCAATAAAGCTATGATGATAATGACGGTGATGATTTCTAACAACTAAGTTTATAGATGACTTGAAGTCACTGTGATTTCTACACGTGATCTTACTGAATATTCATTACAGCTTTATACAGTGAATATTATTATTACTATTATGGTCACTTTCGAGGTGAAGAATCAGACCTTATAAGGCAGGGCCTCCCAAGGTACTGACCAGAAGTACCACATGAACCAGCCCGGCATTCACAAAAGACTTCAATTTCAGACTTTTGTTTTTATCTCTAAATGAGGGGATACCATCACAGACAGAAACCAAGAGCACTGAAAGTGAACAGCTTAACCTTTTTCTCTGATTAAAGTCCAGGAGGACACATCTTTTAGTGTACTATGAATTAACAATTTTTATTAAAATTTAAAATTATCTTGTGGATAGCAGAATCATAATACATTGTTTTACGTATTAAAATGTACATTTGTCCCACATGAATATTTAAAACATACCATGATTTTTTTAACCTGTTTTGGCCTTTCATCTTTTTTTATACATCAAAATCCTCAAAAAAAAGGGTTGGTGGGGGGTGCCCTGGGTTTCTGGTTCACCTGATTTCACATTACTGAATGGATGTAACTCAACACAGAGCTGGAAAGAGATGCACAGCACGCAATACTACATATGCTTCCACCATACAGACACGACAGTCTCAAGTATCCTCAAGAGCACAGATCATAGTAAAATGTAGTAAATTAATTAGAAAGGAATGAGCTTGAAGTACCTTTGTTTTTAACATATCTAATTATAAGCTTATACAATTTAATTTTTACTAATGCCTGTCTTTAATAACCAGCTTGGAAATTTTCTGAAAATCTAACAAGGGGCTTCCATGGCCCGTAGGAGCCAGATCTAGCACATTACTGACTTCACACAAAGGAATCATGTGTACAAACATGAATCTTTTGGCAAGGGCATGTACTGATATTGTGACAGTTACAGCAAGTCACTTCTGAATAGTTACATATGTTTAAAAACATATGCCCAGGTGCATTCCTTTATATTTATGTAAGAATATATGCCTCACACTAATCCAGGTGAGTTCTCCACAGACACTGCTCTCCCGATCTCCCCAACGACGTGTTCTCCACGTGTGCAAACGCTGGAACTGACTGCAGCAAACCTTAACTGGAGCTGGCCGGGAATGAAAAACACCTACATCCCTACACAGCTGATAGAACAGGCTGTGCTTCACATTGTTAGCTCTCGGCAGACCAAACCCAATGTCACAGGCGAGCTGGTGACCTCTCTGTGGCCACTGGTAGGCTACTTTTCCTCCCCAATTGGTGTTACCAACCAGAACACTCTCCTAACCGTATAAAATGCTCAGACATTGAATAACCAATATCCACTCAGATCAGAGATTTTCTTTTCTTTTTTTGCATTATGTGTGCTCACAGGCACACATATACCTACACACATTCACTCCAAAGAAAGCTCATGTTTTAAGCTAAATACTACTCTTCTGAAATGTATAATACTTGCAAAATGATATGGTATATTCATTTCCTGATATATAGAATGAGAGCCAAAAAACACATTCTTTGAAGAACTGAATTCTACACCCAGCTCTATTTCTACTATGATATTTTAGTACACCCATGTAGCCATTAACATTTTTTAAGCTACCACCTGAAAAATCCTTACAGCCAAACTACTACTATTGAAAAGGAATTTGTCCAATTCTTATTGCTTCTCCTTTTATTGGAGATGGGAAACCAATTGGTCCAAAGTCAATGGCTCAGATCTCCACTGTGGAAAGGAGAAACAAGTTCAAAGCCTTTCATTAATGCTCCAAATTCAAGAAATGTCCACAATGGACAAAATCATAGGAATTTTGGTGCTGGGGGGGGGAGACAGAAAGCAATGATTTTCAGGCTCTGCATTTTCCCTGAGTAATTCAAAATGATTTTATAATGAATTTTTCCAGGCCATTAGCCCAAAATGTTGTCTGATACCTATGACTATTTTGAAAAGGAAAAAGAAATTAAGCAGGAAACAGCCACTGAATTTAGAAATGCAGTTATGCCTTTATATAGCAGCCTTTTCATCTCCGCCTACGTGGTATATAGATTTTTTTTTTCACTCAGAAGAACCACTGGTCTCTACTTGTAAGGTATAATCTTCTTGGACAGGTTTTTCATATAAAAAATTGATCTCTTGACTCAAATAGGATCAACTCACCAACAAAGTTCTCCTCTACCTACCATTCAAAGAAATGTAGAATAAAAAAGGAAGAGGAAAAGAAAGTCCTCTGCAACAAAGGAAAACATTTCATAATAGACAACAACACATCTTCCTCTCCAGGGTGGCAAGGACTTGTTCACTTATGTTTTTAAATGGATTATTTAGAAACTGGACAAAGAAATGTCAAGCAAACCTCAAGTGCTGAACCTCCACAAAGATCAGAATGTCCCAACAACTCTTGAATAGTAGAGAGAAGGAAGGAAATCTCCCTAAACATTTTCATTTACCCCTTTTCTGCCAAAAATACTCATGCAGGAGCTCTCTGGGCAGCAACTCCTCTGAAAATTGACTTCTTAGTCTTCACATCACAAACAAACAAATTTAGAAGTAGAAAACATAAGCCCAGACTATATTTAGGCAAATGACTCATTATTCCTTTACTAAGCAATCACAAACTAAGTTCATCCAGTTTTTCTTTCAGGTTTTGAAAATATCTAGTTGTTTAATTGAATGCCATTTTTCATACTTCTTTCTACATTTAGAAACCCAAAGGATTTAGAAGAATTATCTGAATAATTTTTGCGAAACAATAATTTACTCTGAGGATTGCTGTCACTTGGATATTGCTGGGAAAAAAATTATATATGTAGCTTGCTTTGACTGATCTCAAAGGTAAGTCCAAGGAAGTTTCTAGTAAAAAATTAAGAAATTTCTAAGAGGAACACCTGTCATTACAAACCTCTGGTTTCAGAGCTTAATGAGATTTGAGCAAAAACTGGGTATCAACATAGCCAGTGTGCATTTTCTGCCAATAATTAGGCAAATTCATTCTGTATATTTTCTAAAAAATAACAAAATGAAGAGTGGCAAAGGGTATGTGCCCAGTCACGGGCATACCATGTGAATCTCATTCCACCTCTCATCTCAAAACTCTCCCAGGTTTCTGGCTTCCACTGTGGTTGTAAGTGTGTTTAGGGAGGAAAAATCAAAGAGAAATTGGGAGAGTTCAGAATCAGCACAGGGATTCAAGAATAGACCAAGTACCAACCTGTTTTTTTGTCCCACCTAAATCATGCTCAAGAGCAACCAAAAAAAAGGCAGTGTCTTACCCAAGAATTCGTTTTTTCTCCCAACTTTCCTGTTTAGGTCAGTGTAATCATCTCTGTTCTGCTCTCACAACGCAACCTTGAAGTCATCCTCAAAATCCTCCTCTCCTCTGCATTTTGACCTGTTCCCAAGTCTTATCATAACCTTTTTAAATTACTCCTCAGGTTCAGCCCTGTCTCACCGTTTCCGTGGCCATCAGCCTAGTCATACCTGAGCAACCAAGGCAACCTCCCACCTGGTTCCCAACTTTACTCCAGCCTCTGGCACACAAATCCAGAGGCCACACCTCTGTTACCCAAAATCCTAAAACTCTGTTGTCTTCAAACTGGTCTGCAGAATCAATAAAAGTCCCTAATCTAAATTCCCCTCTCCTACTCCTACAGTCTTCCCATTGGTGGGGCACATGAGTAGATGCCCCCTGATATCCACTGTCATCTTCTTCCTTTAAAAACAGAACCCCAAATTATAGCTGGGCACATCACCACCTGAATAAAGGCTAATTTTTATACATTCCTTTGCAACCAGGTGTGCCCTTGCAGTCAAGCTCTGGCCAATATGACCAGAAGTATTATGTGCAACCTCTAGGTCACACCCTCAAAATTAAGTAATGTGCACTGGCATTCCTCTTTTGTCCTTCACATTGACTAGGATTAAGATGTGATAGCAGGATCAGAAGCAGCCACTTTAAACAGAAAAATGTGGGCCATACATGGGGGATAACAGATACTGTATCAGCCCTACCAATTCCCTGCTTTCAGGTGGTTAAGTAAAAAGGAATAAATTTACATCTTATCTAATCCATTGTTAAGTTGTGCTTTTGTGGCAGTAATCTAACCCATATCCTAACCATACCCCAATATATACAATGTCCTCAACTGTTTGATAAAATTAAACAGCACGTATTTTCTAAATTTATTTTGTGAGGTATATAAAGCCACGGATTTTTCATTTAAAATCAGTTACTTTTGGCACACAGCCCAACACAAGCCAGCAATATGGCAATAGTTTCATCATTTCAAACCACTATTTAAAATCTCCAGCCGAACTGAAAATATTTCTTTACACACATTTCTTTATACATATTAAACTTTTCTGGTTGCAGTTATCAGAAACAAAGAAACATAAGAGAAACAGGAAAATTTATATATATATAAATTACATACAAATTTATGTGTATTGTATGTACATGTATGTGTGTGTGTCTATATGTATGCAGACCCTGAGAACAGATCATAAAATAAAATTGACTAACCATTGTTTATATATTTGCTTACAAAAAGAAAAAGAAAAACCTGCTGAGCCTCCAGGTACAGGTAAAAAGAGTCCCTAATAACAATTACATTCTGTCTTGATCAGTGGCTAAGGGATGTGCACCTGGACCAGGGGTGGAGCTTAAATGCTCATCAGAGTTCTATGAGCACAAATTTGTTCTGATTTCAAGTTATTATAGGGAGATTCACTCCCTTTTCCACTGGCCCCAAGAACCACAAATTCAATGTGGAAATGCAAGGATGCAGCCAGCTAAGAGATATCAAGAAAGAGCATAAAAATGTACTTAGTATACTAACATCCTATTTGCTAACCTATACTGTATGCCCTATTCTCACAATCTCAAGGGGCAAGGCATTTATTTATCACTAGAAACCACAGAGAAACTAGTGTGGATCAGAGTGGTCCATTTCAGATTCTTCCCTGAAATGATTTTATAGCAAGCTAGTTATTTGTAGGTTGTTTTGGTGTTTTTTTTCAAAGTTCCTCTCAGAGAACCTAGATACAACTCAGAGTCTTCTTTTATCTGACCCTTGTTTTACTCTATAGGTTTTGCCTAATTTCTCTTAAGCCACAAATCTCTGGGTTCTGATGAGTGTGCATAAATGCTACACAATGTTATTTTAAGCCATCCCAATGGTTTGCCTACTTTTTCTCATCTAATCTTTTCAACAGATTTGAGATAGATATCATCATCCCCTTGTTTTTTAATCAACTTTATTGAGATACTGCTTATGTACAATAAAATGCATCAATTTTAATTTCACAGTTCAATAAGTTTATAAATAAGTAAATACAGTCAAAGTCACTACCCCCAAAGAGTGCCCCATTCCATTCACTCAGATAACCACTGATAAATCTATCTTCAATTAGATATTAGATTCATCTCATGTAATGTTTCATGTAAGTGCTATCCTTTGTATCTGACTTTTGTACTCTTTTGTCTTTTTTCCCACTCAACATATTTTTGCAATTCACCAATATTTTTGCATATATTAGTAGTTCATTCCTCTTTATTGCTGAGTAGTTTTCTGTGGTATGGATTTACCATAGTTTGTTTATCCATTTCATCAGTTGAGGGACATCTCCGCTGCTACCAGTTTTTATCTATTATTAATAAAACCACTGTAAAGATTTGTGTACAAGTGTTTGTGTGGCCACATGTTTTCATTTCTCTTTGGTAAATACCTATAAAGTAGAATTTTTGGATCATAACAAGCATATGCTTAGTTTTACAAGATATGTCAATACCTTTTTTTTTTTTTCAAAATGGTTGTACTACTAGATCTACATCTTCAGCAGGACCTACTATTTCCAGTCTCTTTAATTTTAGCTATTCTTGTGGATCTGTACTGGTATGTCACTGTGGGTTACATTTCCCTGAAGAATAATGATATTGAGTATCTTTTCATGTTCTTATTAGCCATTCATATACCTTCTTTAGGAAATCTCTGTCCAAATGTTTTGTTCATTTTTAAGAATCATTTGTGCACCTATTATTGAGTTGTAAGAGTTTTTACACATTCTGTATGCACATATTGATATTTTATAAGCATATGTATTTTGGCTGGTTCCATCTAGCTGTGTCTTATCTTTTATTTTTTAATGGTGCCATTCAAAAAAAAAATCTTGATAAAATCCATTTTCCAGAACCCAAGAAAAGAACTAAGTGAGGCTGATATAGGCTAACCGCCTGAGAAAGAGTTCAGGATAAAAATCATAAAGATGATCAAAAACTTGGGAGAAGAATGGATGCGTACAGCACAATCAGCTAGGATTTATCCCAAGGATGCAAGGATGGATCAATACCCACATATCAATCAATGTGATACTCCACAATGACAAATTGAAGAATAAAAACCATATGATCATCTCATAGATGCAGAAAAAACTTTTAACAAAATTCAACATCCATTTATGAAAAAAATTCCAGGAAGAATGTATAGGGGAAACATACCTCAACATAATAAATGCCATATATGTTAAGCCCACGACTAACATTAGTACTAAACAGTGAAAAGCTGAAAGCATTTCTGCTAAGATCAGGAACAAGACAAGGATGTCCACTCTCACCACTTTTATTCAACGTATTATTGGAAGTCCTAGCCACAGTGATCAGAAAAGAAAAAGAAATAAAAGGGATCCAAATTTGAAAGGAAGAAGTAAAACTGTCACTGTTTGAAGATGACATTATACTATCCCTAGAAAATGCTAAAGATACTACCAAAATTTACTAGAGCCCATCAACGAATTAGTTGAAGTTGCAGGATATGAAATTAGTATACATAAATCTGTTGCATTCCTATACACCAACAATGAACTATGAGAAAGAGAAATTTTTAATTTACAATCACATCAAAAGGAATAAAATACCTAGGAATAAACCTCCCTAAGGATGTAAAAGACCTGTACTCAGAGAACTAGAAGACATTGATGAAGGAAACTGAACACAACACAAACAGATGGAAAGATATATCATGTTTACAGATTGGAAGAATTAATATTGTTCAAATGACCATACTACCAAAGGCAATCTATACATTCAATACAACCCCTATCAAAATACCAATGGCCTTTTTCACAGAACTAGAACAAAGAAAAGATCCCAAATAACCAAAACAATCTTGAGAAAAAAGAACAGAACTGGAGGAATCATGCTCCTTGACTTCAGACTATACTACAAAGCTACAGTAATAAAAATAGTATGGTACTGACACAAAAACAGATAGATTAATAGAACAGACTAGAGAGCCCAGAAATAAACTGACACACTTATGGTTAATTTATCTATGATGAAGGAGGCAAGAATATACAATGGAAAAAAAGAGTCTCTTCGATATGTGGTGCTGGGAAAACGGGACAGCTACATGTAAAAGAATAAATTACAACATTTTCTCCCACCATATACAAACTCAAAATGTAAGACCAGAAACCACAAAACTCCTAGAAGAAAACATAGGCAGAACACTCTTTGACACAAATCATAACAATTATTTTTGGATCTGTTTCCTTAGGCAAAGGCAAAAAAAGTAAAAATAAACAAACAGGACCCAATAAAACTTAAATGCTTTTGCACAGCAAAAGAAGCCATCAACAAAATGAAATGACAGCCTTTTCAGTGGGAGAAAATACTTGCAAATGATGTGCCCAATAAGTGGTTAATATCGTGTGCGTGTGTGTGTGTGTATGGCTCATACAACTCAGTGTCAAAAAAACACAACTCCATTAAAAAAATAGGCAGAAGATCTGAATAGACATTTTTCCAAAGAAGACATGCAGATGGCAAACAATCACATGAAAAGATGCTCAACACTGCTAATCATCAGAGATATGTATACAAAACCACAATGAGATATCACCTTATACCTGTCAGAATGTCCATCATCAAAAGGACCATAAATAATAAATTCTGGCAAGGATTCAGAAAAAAGGGAACCCTTGTACACTGTTGATGGGAATGCAAATTGGTACAGCCACAGTATGTAAACAGAGCTGCCACATGATATAGCACTTTTACTCCTGGGTATATATCTGAAGAGAATGAAAACAGTAATTCGAAAAAATATATGCACCCCAATGTTCACAGCAACACTGTTTAAAATAGCCAAGATATGGTGGCAACCTAAGTGTCCATCAACAGACAAATGGACAAAGAAGATGTGAGACATGCACGCGCGCACACACACACACACACACATACATACACGCACACAATGGAATATTACTCTGCCATAAAAAAGAATGAAATTTTGCCATTTGCAACAATATAGATGAACTTGAAGAATATTATACTAAGTGAAATAAGTCAGACAGAGAAAGACAAATACTGTGATATCACTTATATGTGAAAACTGAAAAATAAAACAAACTACTGACTATAACAAAAAAGAAACAGACTCACAGATAGAGACAACTAATGGTTACCAGTGGGAGAGAAAGGGGGAAGGAACAAGATAGGGGTAGTGGATTAAGAAGAATAAACTATTAAGTATAAAATAAATAAGGTACAAGGATTATATTATACAGCACAAGGAATATAGCCAATACTTTATAACAACTATAAATGGAATATAACATTTAAAAATTGTGAATAACCATGTTGTACACCTGGAACTTATATAATATTGCCAATAAACGATACCTCAATTTTTAAAGTCCAAACTCTATTTATGGTGAAAAATAAAAATAATTTTGATGAAAACCACATTCTTCTTTCGTTTACTTTTTTTCTCCTCTATGTAAGAAATAGTTGCTTACTCCAAAAAGAAAAAGATTTTCCCTTATTTTCTTCTAGAAGTCTTATGATTTTGCTTTTTAAAATTTCCATGATCTATGAGGGGTTAATTTTTATGTATGATGTGAGGCAATGATCAATATTCATCTTTCCATATGGAAATATATTTATACCCTCATAATTTTTTAAAAATATTCTCCTTCCCCCCATTAAATTTTCTTGGCACCTTTATCAAAAATCAATTGACCACATATGGTCAATTGTGGTGGTGATCTATTTTTAGCATCACTGTTGTGTTTCACTCTCTGAACATGTCCATATGTCTGTCCTTATGCCAGTACCACACTGTCTTGGTTACTGTATCCTTATGCTCAGTCTTGAAATCAGGTAGTTATTCCTATGTTTCAAAATTACTTTGGATTTACTAGGTATTTTTCCATTTCCATGTAAATTTTAGAATCAGTTTCCTATTTTCTATTTTTTTAAAAAGCATACTGGTATCTGACTGAGACTGCAATGAATCTATAGATCAGCATAGGGAAAACTGACATCTTAACAATATTAAGAGTCTGAAAACATGAAGAAGATAGTTCTCTTATTTCAGTCTCCTTTAATTTCTCTCAGTATTTCTTCAAGTATTTTGTAGTTTTTAGGATATAGGTCTCATACATATTTTGTTAAAAATTTTACTAGTTATTTCATGGGTTTTGGTGCTATTACAAATGATACCTTTAAAATGTTAATCTCTAATTGTTGCTGATATATAGAAACAATAGATGTCTGTACATTGACCTTTTATCATGCAACTTTGCTAAACTAACATTAGTTCTAGTAACTTTCTTGTAGAATCCTTTGGATTTTCAATAGATATTATCATGACAGTTTTACTTTTTCCTTTCCAATCTATATGTGTTTTATTTTTTCTTCTTGCTTTATTATACTGGTTAGGTTGTCCAGTACAATGATGAATAGAAGTGAGGAAAGCAGATATCCTTCCTTGTACCTGATCTTAGAAAGTCTTCAGTCTCTAACCTTAAATATAGTACTAGTTGCAGGTTTTTCACAAATTCCCTTTATCAGGTTTAGGAAATTCCCTTCTATTACTAGCGTTCTGAGGACTACAACTGATTTTCTAATGTAAAACCATTTGTGCATTCCTTGGGCTACATCCTACATTTATCATACATTTTATTTCTACATATTTTATAAGCCTCAATTCGATACTGTTATTTTTGTTTTAAAACAGTCAAACATTTTGAAGAAATTTAAATATGAGGAAAATGTTTTTATATTCTGCACACACCGTCATTTTGAGTGCTTTTTATTTCTTTGTGTAGATATAAGTTTCCATCTAGCATTATTTTCCTTCCACCTAAAGAAATTCCCCCTACATTTCTTATTGTGCAAGTCTGCTGGCAACATGTTTCTGTAGCTTTTCTTTGTCTGGAAACATCTTAATTTTGCCTTCAGTCTTGAAGGATATTTTTGCTGGGTAAATAATTCTAGGTTGATAGGTTCTGCAACTTTTTTCCTTTAAAACTTTAAATATATTGTCATATTGCCTTTTGTATATGTGTATGATCTTTTTTTCTCTGTGATCTATTTCTCTGGATGTTATAACATTTACTCTTTATTACTTATTTTCTTCAGTTTCATTAAAATGTGATGATGTGATTTTCTTCACATTTCTTAGGCTTGGGATTTAATAAATATCTTGGAACTGTGGGTTACAGTTTTCCTCAAGTTTGAAAATTTGTGACCACTGCTTCTTCAAATAATTTCTTCTGCACCCTCCCCCCTTTCTGGGAGTCCAATTATACATATGTTAGAACACTTAATATTATACCATAAGTCACTGAAGTTCTGTTCATTTATTTTTCATTCTATTTCTATGTTTCCTTTTGGATCATTTCTATTACTATGTCTTCAAATTCACTAATCTTTTGTTTTTTGTTAACTATATAATCTGTTATTAATATCATTCAGGGAAATTATCATTTCTATTTTTACCTATAAAAGTTCCATCTGCTTTTTTAAAATATCTTCCATTTCTCTCCTCATCATGTTAATGTTTTCCTTAAATAGCTGAACATAGTAATAATACTTCAGTATTCTTGTCTGATAATTCAATAATTTCTGTTTCACTGACTGAGTTTTCTTCTAGTTATAAGTCTCAATTTCCTTTCTT